>NW_026991715.1:118342917-118948959 GCF_029215605.1 Mirounga angustirostris | reverse complement strand
ATTTCAGGCATGCCTTATGTAGTTCGCATATTCCCAATGAGATTGGTATAGAAAATTACATTCCAAATGCACAGAGAGGCTTTCTGTTTCAGTAATTTCTAAGAAAAATTGTTTTTTGAGAATTAGATTTCCAAAATAAACATTTGCAAATTTGGATTCCCTTATTTGCTACTTAAATAAATCTATAAGTGATAATTTTCTATTTCATTTCCCTAAATTTATTAATTCAACTCTATAGATTTTGATTTTTTTAAAAAATTAAAAATATTTTAAAAATTTAGTTTCAAGATAACCAATTTGAAAAAAGAAATGGCAGAAATATTTCTGTAATGCATAGTTTCCTAACATAAGGAAATAAAAGCAAAATAATTATTGAAAGGGGCCTAAATTCACACTCTCCTGAACTTATTTAAGTAAGTTCAGTTCATGTTGATAAACATGGTGAATAAATTACGTGGTAGGCATTATGTATTTGATGTTAGGGCTGGAAATATGAATCAAACAGAGTATCTACTTTTGTGTTACTTATATACTGATGATTTTTAAAAAAAGAGTTCATCTTAATTGAGAGTTCATTTAAATGCAATCTGGTAAGAACAATAATACAGACTGTGGGCATTCTGGAAGTATTAAGAAGCACATCTGAACCAATCTGGGAAGATAGCATTTTAGGAAATGCCACTGAAGCAACCACTTATGTTGTTGTTCATGCTGGTAAACATGTAAATTTAATAAGTAATATTGTGGAATGTTCACGTTTGTGTGCATGTGCATGTGTGTGTGCGTACTGGTGTAGGTAGAAAGATGAATCTATATTATATTTAAACATAAAGCATATTATCACACCATGGAATTTGCTGGCTACTTTAATCTGAACAATGTGGTAAAAGGAAGTATTTTCAGCACTATCCCCAAATTAAATTCCTGTTGGTCACTAAAGTACTAATGCCATATTATAAATTTATAATTGGCACATTATGGTGAATAAGCTGATGGGAAATGTATTACTGCTAAGTGTTTCTTTCAAATCTGTGCAAGTTGTCATGTAGAATGGTTAGGTTATAAACCTCATGGAAAATAACCAGTAAGATATAACAAAGATCTTAAAAAGTATCCATACTCTTCAACTCGGAAATTTCACTGGACAATCTAACCTGAGGAATAGTCTGTAATTAGAACAGTGTTTACACGGTAATACATATTTATTTAAACATCTGCAAATGCGAGAATGTCGTCAAGAGTCAACCAAGTACAAGGCCACTGGATGAAATATGTGGCAATTATGAAAAGTGAAGCTTTTAAAGTCAGTGTGATAACAGTAGAATGGTCATGAAAGCTTAAGTGAGAAAAGAAAGATACAAGATTGTAATTACAGTCTGATAAAAATGATCCTAATGCTAATGACATCTACCAATATGCCTTGCTCTGGATGAAAAAATATTCCTTTATGCAGATGTGCATTTTTTTCTTTTTTCAACCTCTCTTTACATAAATTATTTTTATTTTGTGATGTGCATAACCTTTAATTAAAAACCTTTAGTTATAAAATTAATATCTAAGTGCACAGAATAGGAAATTAAAAAAAGGATATGAGGGAATGCAAACCTGTTAGTAGTGATTACGACAGTAGGGGATTTCCCCAACTTTACCTTCCATTCTTTTTAATATATTTTTGTTTTGGCACTTACATTTTTAATTTCCAAATGCTTTCCATTTTCCTATGTTTATTTCTTTCTCATTACATCCTTCTCTTTCATTATAGATGTAATGTCCACTGTCTCCTGATGGGTGTTAAGAGTTCTGAATATGAATGAAGCATATATGCTACAACAGGGACAGGCCTCAGTGTGTTTCACAAACATACATGAAAGAAGCAAGACATGAGTCTACAGATTATATGATTCCATGTATATGAAGTATCCAGAGAAGGCAAATCTATAGAGACAAATTATTGGTTGCTCGGGACAGCGGGTAGGAAAAGAGATTCACAATAAATGGGTACAAAGACTTATTGGAGTGATGAAAATGTCCTAAACCTGATTTATGGTGATGGTTTCATAAGTTGGTAAATTTAATTAAAAAATTGAATTGTACACTTTACATGGGTAAATATACTACAATATAAACATATATATATGTAAAATATATTGCAATAAAACTGTGAAAGTGAAGAGAAAAAAGGGCTTTTGTTTTTCTATTTTATATATATCTTAGTCCCCTTCTGTTTTCTGAATTCTTTCTCTTCACTATTTCTGCCTCTGTGCCTAGAGGTTTTCCTTGAATGTTTAATGGTTTCTTCAGGTAATCCGTTCACATTCTTTCACATTTAAGGATGAAAAATCTGGTGATGTGGAATAATTTGTTGATTTGGAGTTTCTCTTTAGAGCAAAGAGATAGGCAGTTTGTTCTCTTACTTCCTTAAATGCCAGAATGGGGAAGGCTTTACTCCAGGGTCACTAATAATCTCTCTTAGCCGTTCTCTGCCTTCTTCAACTGCTTTCAAAGAAGAACCTCAGGAGAATAAATGCCTGGTTACAGGCTGCTCTGCAATGTGGAGTGAGGGACAAAGAGTCCTTTGTACCATATGCAGCCTTGGGTTCTCCCTCACTTTTCATTTGGCTCTTTGTATGCATAGATATGCATCACCTGTTTTCTCCCTCACTTTTCATTTGGCTCTTTGTAGTCCTAGGGTCTCAGCTGGGAGCTATTCTTGGGTTCTGCCAGGAGATCTGCTCCCTCCCTGGGCACAGTCCTTGATATATATATTCCAAGTTCCCTCTACTTTCCCTTCAAGTTTCATCAGTAACCACCAGCATACTTAAAACAAATTTTTGGCTTAAACAACTGAAATTTTATGTTATCACAGTTCTGGAGGCAACACAAAATTCTTCAGCCATTATTTTTTGGCACCTCCTCAATAATTTAGTAGTGAGAAACAGAACAAATGAAGGTATATTCATGAGAGGAGTGAAGGTAGACTCCCTGGTCAGTGTGAAAATCACTTTAAATAGTCCCTTCTTTTAAAGTCTCTTTGTTTCTTCCATGAATAACAAAATTAACAAATGCCACACATTTAGCAATGAAAAAAGCAAATCTTCTGATCATAAAAGTGTCTTAGATTTCATGAACTGAATTTCTAGATTCAGTATGTGAATGGAGCAGTTGCTTCTCCATGAATTAATTTTTGATTAATATTAAGTTATTTTGGAGACCTGCTTACTGAGGGAAGAGAGTCCTGTGTCAGGTGTTACAGAGTTTTTGTGTATTTACTCTGTGTGTGTGTGTGTGTGTGTGTATTTGGGTTTGGATAAAAAACAGAGAAAGAAAAACCATTTTATTCATCTGTATCTCATACTATCCTTTAGGTTCCTAAGAAATTATGTATATATTAGTTTTTCACTACTTTTATTTTCTTGTATTGGATTTTCTAATTGTTTCCTAAAGATTACTTTACCTCCCTCACTGGTTTGAGACATTTTAAAGACAGCAATCATACAATGACATTATTGTATCCCTCCCAGTGACTGCAACCTTGAGTTTTGAGCCCAGAGAAAATTATTTTAAAATGCTTATGAGTACATCAATGATAGTGGATGAACCCAAGGCACTAAGTTCTATTCTTTAAGTTTTAGATAATGTTATATTGGTTCCCCTGTGAGGTATCTCCCTTTTGTAACAGAACTCGCCAAATGATTTATGTACTTGGTCTAAGCAACACAACATATCTTTGTGGGTTTTGTGCAATATCTATAATGAAGAAAGTATCTAGAATGTTTGGTAATATTTTCTTCAACGTAGACAATGTCATTTCTCACCAGGTAGAAAGTTAACTTGCTTTTGGGTGCTCAGATTGACCTCACACAAAAAGTAAAATACACAATGAAATAAAATTGAACTCCCAAAGAACAAACTAAGTGCATCTTACAGATGTAAGCTTTTTAAAAGAATATTATGGCATATTTTCTAGACCATGTTGACTGTTCCAATCTATTTTCTTCTTGTTTACTTTTTGAGAACTAAACTAGGAATTTCCCAGGGGTGCAATCACTGCTTTAACAATTTTAGTGCAAATTTACTTGGAAATAAGTCCCTTTATCTGGACACAAATTTCTAAATTATAATCCAGAGCACAAGTATTTGGGGACTTGACGTATTAATTTTAATTTTGTATGATTCTCCCGTTTTTCTTTACAGGGTAAGTTATTTCACTTATTGAAGAGGAAAACTGATAGTAATGCACCCTATCAAAGGCACATTGGAAAACTGTTTTCAATTTCAACATTATAAAGAGGAGTATGTCCCAGAAGATTAAATTTGACTCACTGCTACTATATATATATATATATATATATATATATATATATATATATATATATTTTTTTTTTTAATAAACCTTAGGGTATGAGATATATCAACAGCTCCAGGCTATTTTTGCTGACATCAGTTAACCTTGATTATAAGCACTTCAGTCTATCTGACATTACTGTCACCTATATAAAGTCATTTTATAAATGGCGTCAAGAATTTTGCAACTCAGAAATATTTCTGTGACCCCTAAAACAGAGTTTAACATTGCAGTAACGCAGGAACTTACCAGGAATTTATGACAGAAATTTGTAAGGTAATATGTTTAACTTGAGTTTCTAGAATTTATAGGAACATCTGTACTTGGTGCTCATAGTAACCCAAGCAAGAAGCTGCTTCCTTTTTTTTGTATTCAATATCATGAAATAAAAGTAATTCTCTATTCTGTATCAAAATACTAATTTCCTGTAAATTACTTAGGCTCCTAATCCAGTGTCTCATAGTATGTGCAAGAGGAAATAACACTTTTCTTGTTTTCTTTCTATATTTGTATTTGTAATCTTTCTATATTTATACGAGTGAACTAGTAAAATATCACCTCTTACAGCATAGGAGGTGGTAACATCTGGCTTAAATCAATCTGCATATCAAGCTTGGCTGGTAGAAGCACTTGAGATGTCACATGAATTTGAATAGCAATCTAGGGAATTTGGAATAGAATAGAACGTTCAATAGATGTAAATTTGTAGTAGTTGAAATATTTTGAGATATTTCACGGAGCACCTAGGTGGCTCAGTTGGTTAAGTGTCTGCCTTCAGCTCAGGTCATGGTCCCGGGGTCCATGGTCCCAAGCCCCAATTGGGCTGGGCTCTCTGCTAAGGAGGGAACCTGCTTCTCCCTCTCCCTTTGCTGTTCCTCCTGCTTGTACTCTCTCTCTCAAATAAATAAATAAAATCTTAAAAAAAAAGGAATATTTCACATCTTTTATAAGCTTCTGAAACAGATTGGTTATAACATATTCATAAAAAATTCAGATATTATAAAAGAAGAGTTATGCATATATATTACAATAGTCTAATAACTAGAATATCCAATTTTGCTTTATTTTCTAAGGATATAACTGATGATTCAGTTCTCACAGACACAGTCACATTTGTACAATTATTAGCACCTTCTACCATCGATCCTATTGTCATTTATATCATCTAAAGTTATTGCTTTGCCAAAAAAATCTTAGCTCTCCCCCATACGTTTGGTCAATTCATCTCTTTTAACGTACAGCAATTAGGATGATCACCTGTGGCTCTGAATATTGGCCTAGTAGTGGCATTTCAGACGGGTTAAGCATGGGCAAAGTTGTTACGAGGATTAACTAAAATAGTGCTTACAAAATGCCTGGCACAAGCCTAGTACAGAGTGGGCACTCCTGAAACATGGGTCCCTGCCTTTCCCCCTTATGTTCCCTCTCTTCTCGCTGTATTATTTTGACTCTACCTGCTGGAACAAAGGAAAAAATAATGTTTCATATATCAAGTAACTGTTCAAATTTGTGAAATATAATTATCATCTCCCACACCCTCCACCCTCTTGTAAACAATCTGTTCATCAACTAACCATCCCAATTCCTTAATCTTGTCTCAAATGAGATGAGTTCACACCCATGGACACCCTTCTTAATGATCTTTGTGTCTCCACTCTGCTTGATAATCATGCATCTTAGACCCTATGGCACATTTTCAGACTTACTTGTTTATGTGATTATTTCTCTAAACTAATAGGTCTTTAATGAAAAGTACAACCATCACATTTACAAAACCTACCATAGATTTACTCACATAATATCATTGTGGTTTGAGAAATAAAGAATGAGGGCGCCTGAGTGGCTCAGTCGTTAAGCGTCTGCCTTCGGCTCAGGTCATGATCCCAGGGTCCTGGGATCGAGTCCCACATCGGGCTCCTTGCTCGGCAGGAAGCCTGCTTCTCCCTCTCCCACTCCCCCTGCTTGTGTTCCTGCTCTCACTATCTCTCTCTCTGTCAAATAAATAAATAAAATCTTAAAAAAAAAAGATAAATAAAGAATGAATGAATCAATGAATAAATGAAAAGTAGAAACGATTTACACCAGTGTGCAAATACGTTTCAAAAAAAACAGTGCTCACACTTGAGCACAACATTCTAAATAGCCATATCTTTTTGAGGAGTTTGGACCCTATCCACCAGAAGTTACATTACTCTTACCTTTTATCTGGTTCCTATTGGTTACAAACATGTTTGTGACATGATTGTTTCATTCTGTTGGATATACAGATGTTTCCATTGAGGTTTATACTTTCCACTTCTAAACCTCTCACCGCTTCCCCTTCCTTATGATCGATATATTTATAAATTCTACTGTGACCTCTTCAACTGCCTAATGTCTGCATAAAATCTGCTTTACACAATACTACTCATAAACTGTTATCTACTATATATTTATACTACTTGTCTTTCACAAGTTAAAATACTTGATGGACTATCTCAGTAATTTTCAGGATATCTGTTGGGTAGATAAAGAACAATCACTGATAGCCCCATGTGAGTCCATGTGACATATAGAAGATTAAAGGGGATCTGTTATGTGATTGGAACAAAAATCACATAAAAAATATCAAAGCCAAGAAGGGTAAGACCATACTTCTCCTGATTTCTATCCATCTTTAAAAATCCACTGGACTACTCCAAATCTTTCCTTTTGATTTTAAATCTACCAACACTCAACTCTTTAAAAGTTAATCAAACACCTTGAATTATAAATGCCTTTAAAAAGCAGCCAGCTTTTAAAAAATTCATCAAATGACTTTGGCTCTTAGCTACATCAAGTGTGTTTTTTTTGAAGTGATATCTTGACAGCTCTGTTTTCCTATGGGGTTTAATATGCTTACACAAAATGAAAAAGAAAAAGAAAAGTACTGCAGAAATAATAGTCTAAACAGAAAATATATTCACTAGATATTTATGAGGCAAGTCTACTACAGCAAAACAGTTATTTGTCTCCAAAATTTTCCCCTGGTTCTCTCTCTTTCTTTGTCTCTTTCACTCACGTATACACATACATGTGTGAATGATAAAATAGGGATTTAAATACACACTTTCTTGGTTTATTCAATGTAACAATGAATGGTTAACTGATTCATACTGGAATCTTTAGTGCAGTGCTTCCCGCACTTTAATATGCGTAAGAATCCCCTGCATGTCTTGCTAAAAAGCAGATTCGGATTTAGTAAATAGGGGGGTGCTGACAATGCATATTTCTAGCAAGGTTTTAGGTGATGTCAGTGATGGGCTTTTTTTTGGGAAAAGAAGTCTTGTAGCTGTCAGATTTACATCTAAAACAGGGTTCCTTGTTTAAAAAAAATTGGAAAAAGGTGGCAAAAAGGAATGGAAATTAAGGGATGGTATAAATTCAAGTCAACAAATGATCTTTGAAGGAAACTATGGGGAATATAAAAGAAATAATAAAAAACCCCTCAGAGTTTATAGTTAATTAGAAATCCAAACACAATATATAAACCCAGCTTAAGAATAATTCCAAAGCTAAAGTGTCTGCTAGGGACTTTAACCTAATAGAAATCTAAAAATCCAGATAATACATCATCTGTCGTAATCGATTTCTATACACTTTTGGTGACAAGAGAAGGCTTAGGTAGGCTCTGAAAACAGTGTAGGAATTGCATTGCCCAGGCCATGAGGATGCAGAAGACAGAAAAATGGGATGGGAAAGAAGGTGGATGGAATAGCGTCCTGAGCACAGTTGCAGAGGAGAGTTTGGGTAGAGGGTTTCCATGGAACTCTAAGAACAGCCGTCTCAGGATCATAGGAGTTTCAGTAGGCAGAGAGAATAGTCCTCCACAGATAAGAAGTTTGGTCTTGATTGACAATATTATTGCAAGATTTCTGAAGGAAGGAATTTGTGTATAAAGTATTGTTTTAGGAAAGAATAAATGGAATAGTGCTGGGGAGTTCTGTCTCAATATCTTGCCACACATGGGAAAAACACTCAGCCTCTGTTTCTCTAAAAGGTAAACTTGTTCTCTCTCAAATCTTTTGTTTCTTGATACAGGAATATTAATCTACAGTTGGCTTATAAAAATGAATGGAGAGGGGGCCTCCTAGCAGGTAAAAAAGATTTGTAAAGAAGTTTCACAATTATTAATTTGGGTATGAGATGATGGGGATTTGCTTAAAATAAAGCTGTAGCATCTAGAACAAAAGTGACCTCTTTAAAGAATTACTGCAAATGAAGCTTCAAAAGGACTTGAAAAGTGATGAGGCATCTGTGAATTTTGAACCTAGAGGTAAAGGCAAACCACTATAGGGTTTCTGCTTTGAGTGAGATAAGATAAAAGGTTGTTTTGGAAAAAAATCAGGCAAAACTTTGGCATCCAGAGAAAAATCTCATTTCATGAAACACTTTCTGACATGAAGCCAATAGCTCCTTTTTATAAAATTGGTTAGAAGCAGTATTTTTTTGTGTGTGTTCAAGTTGGTAAGCTTTCATCATATAACTGAATATATGTATTAACAAGTACAGCCATGATTGATGCCTACCTCAAAGACAGGTATCCCAAACCTGGCCAGCAGCCCACAGGATGGCCTGGCTGGAGAACTCTTCCTGATGGGGATGCTTTATGTTGGATTGTGACTGACAGGCCTAATTATACCCTCTCATGGGGAGCCTGAAAGTGAGGAATGAACAGCTAGGAAAGTCAGAGACTGCATAAGTTTTGGGAATGGTGTATCCCTAAAATGGCTCCTGGGGTACTGGAATTGCTATGGGTTCCCGAGGGGCATTCTCTCTTGCCACAAAGTCAGCCTCTGACTTTCCTGGGGTGGTTTGCTGTGCTTCCTTTCTTCTGTGTTCCCTTACAATAGGGTCTACCACTTCAGCTAACCTGAGCTTGACTCAATGCCACTCAACCCGGAAGTGCCGGACTCATACACATCTCCATCTGTGACCTCTTTCTAGATGTTCATTCCAGGCCATTTTGTTAAAAGCCTCTACCTTTTCTTTTCTTACCCACTCTTGAGAGATTACAGTGAGTTCTTCAAGCCCAGTACATGAGTAGTCAGAGAGAGGCCTTAAAGTGAGTAGAAAACTAATATCCTACCTACAGAGTTTCCATTTTCTACTTCTGAGTACTCCAAGGTATCAGTAGAGAGGTCAGCTGGAAATCTCTTTTTGTGCAAGGTAACAACAAAAATGTATTAGGCACACAAAGCAACCCTACTACCATTCCCCTCACCCAGAAAACAGCCACATTCACAAATTAATCCTAACACAGGTAAATATCTGTTGATATCTTTCCCCTCCAAGAAGCATCACTCTATAGGACAACAAATAAGCAAATTCAAGGTAATAATTACAATCATAAAAATGACACTTAAATTCTGAATTAAAAAGTTTGTGTATTAAGTTCAAGTATGTATTCATGATAAAAGATGATCCACATCAATAATTAGTTGGTTTAGTTAGTAGTATGTATTAAGTGATAGAAGTGAAATGCATATGCATTAAAGGAATAATAATAAGTAAAATATATTTCACAGATGCTTTTGCTTATGTTATTCAGAATAAATTAAATTTGGATGAACAGTTAGTTTTAAAATAAGAGGATATATCAAGATTCTTATAGCTAAATCCAACCTTCACATTTTTGCTGCTTTTTGTATTATATTAAGCATAGTTTTCATGTTTTTAAAAGTTTGTAAAACAATAAATAAAAGATAAATATGCAACAGAGACCACACGTGGTCCACAAAGCCTAAAATATTTACTATTTGGTCCTTTACAGAAAAACTCTGCCAACTTCTAGGTTTTATAGACTTTTTTTTCCCTTCCAAATAGATGACCTTTACCATAACTGAATCAAATAAAATCTGGAAAGAATAGCAATCAGTGGACTAAAGATGCATAAGCTATGTTTTAGCTTGTGATTTCAAGCAAAGTGAGCTGAAGAATTAGGTCAAACGCCCCAACAGTTTATCTAAACTACATTAAAAAAATTCCTTCCTGACCTACTTGGTCAGTATGATAAATGGACTTGGGGAAACTCTCCTGTCAGAGATGGTCTGACTCTCATGCTGGAGAAAAGACATCTTCTCATCATTTATAAGCTTAACTGAGATGAGACTGCATCTTTTTCAAACTATATCTAATAGAAACTTCACTTAACCAGGTACTCAGTTAACCAGTATTTTCTTCTCAGGCTTGTGGAGAAGGTAGGGATGGAAGAAACACATCTTAAAGGATAAAAGTTATAGAAAGGGCTCAGTTTCTTTCCTATTTCTTAAGATTTTACCATGGAATATTTTGAATATTTAAAAAAGGCAGAATAGTATCCTAGCATACTGTTAGAATACAAGTAGGATAGTATAACATCATAGTCTAATGAATTGTAGAACAGTATAAATAATAATAGTAAAATAAATCCCTATATGTTCACCCCCCAGCTTAAGCAATTATTAACTCAGAGCTAAACATGTTTCACTTGATACTTCACATATTTCCCCTCTCCCTGATTACTCTGAGGTAAATTGCGAATATATTAATTCAAGTGGGAAGTTCCACTATGCATTACTAAAATATACTCAGTATAATATCATTATTATACCTAAAAATTAACAATAATTTCTTAATAATTATCAAACATTCAGTCAGTGTTAATTCTAACCAGGAACAAATTTTGTTTTGCAATTTCCAGGTCATGTCACAACTCTCTCCCCTTCCCAGACAAACCTGCTTGAGATTCTCTTTCTCGCTTTCCCTCTGCACCCCATGCCCCCTCTCCCAAAACAAACAAACCACAAAACATTTAAAATAAGTACAAATAAGTGTTGAAAGATGAAAGATATGTAATCCATTATAATACTATGCCAGGAAAAGAAAAGTATACTCATGTATTTCAAAGAAAGATATTAATCTATTTTAAGAGAATATCAATTGAAAACAAATGAAATTCTGTTAAATATAACAAGAATAACTTAGTCCTAGAATATTGATTTATCGAGGTATATCTCCATTACTATTTTCTTTTTTTTTTTTTTAAGATTTTATTTATTTGACAGAGAGAGACACAGCGAGAGAGGGAACACAAGCAGGGGGAGTGGGAGAGGGAGAAGCAGGCTTCCCGCAGAGCAGGGAGCCTGATGCAGGGCTCAATCCCAGGACCCTGGGACCATCACCTGAGCCAAAGGCAGACGCTTAACGACTGAGCCACCCAGGCGCCCCATCCATTGCTATTTTCTACACCATCATTATTATTAGCAGAAATCCCTAAACAGAAGGAAGGATGACAACTGAAACTTCAGAGACCAAGTGAGAATGAAGGAAGAGCTGAAACGATCTCAGAAGGAAAACAAAATAAATGCAAAAACGATAATTATTCTTGTTGTCAGATTTGTATTAATTATTGGATGTGTATTTCAATATATAAAATTGAACAAGACTCTCTAGACCAGGGTTTCTCAACTGCAGCCCTATTTTCATTTAGGGTTACATAATTCTTTGCTGTTGGGAGCTGTCCTGGGCATTGCAAAATGTTCTGCTGCATCTCTGGCCTCTACTTTCTAGATGCTAGAAGCAAATCCTTCACCTAAAAGCACCGGACTGATGGATTGACAGCAATGCTGATGAGGACATACTGTTGGGCTCATTATCTCCATAAACCCTGCCCTAAAAATCCAAGGTGGCTGGGGCACCTAAGTGGCTCAGTTGGTTAAGCATCCAGCTCTTGATTTTGGCTCAGGTCATGATCTCGGGGTCCTGGGAGTCTGCGCTCAGTGGGGAGTTGGGCTCTGCACTCAGTGGGGAGTCTTCTTGAAAGTCTCTTTCCCTCTGCCCTTCCTCCACTCGAGCTTGCACTCTCTCTCTCTAAAATGCATAAATAAATCTTTAAAGAAAAGTCCAAGGTGGCAAATGTGCTATTGCTTTGTGTCTTTGTACAACTTTTGCATCATCTTGACAACAGAATCTTAAAATTATGTTTTGGACATCAAAGCATCTATAATTAAATTCTTTGGGACATTTGTTTTAATTATGCAGTTTTGGGGGATAATCTTGAAACACTGTATCACTTTGTAAATAAGAGAAAGCTAATATTTAAACACATTAGAAACCCTTTTTGAAAGCTCCATCTATTTTTCTTTCCCATTCAGGTGTTAGGTAACTCAAGTTCGTTTACTAGTTTGATTAAATAGAATAAAAAAGGTCTGCTAAAAAGTCCATGGCACTTAGATACAGGAAAAAAAAATGAAAAAAAAATTTAGTGTTAATAAATAGTACTGATGTGCAAATTTTTTATGACAGAAAGTTTGATTAATTTGGAGCTTTTTGATAGTGAGTGTGGACAAAAAAGCATTTGAAGATATGCAAAAACATAATATAGAGAAGCTCTTCTCTTTGGCTAGCTATATAATATGATTAGGGAAGTGTTTATGACCCACATATGATGGTTTCTTTTGTGTTGGGACGTATGGTTAAGTTTCATAATATTTTCTTTGATATAAAAGCAGAAAGTTTTTTTTTTTTGGTAGAGAAAAAAGAATGAAATATGCCTGATACGTATTACATAGCAGTGCTACATAATGAGCATAATGAGCAACATGCTTACTGTTATGGCCATGACTAACTCCGTAGAGTAGATAAGTGTGTGTGTGTGGGGTAATCCATTTTAGCCCAGTTGAAAAACGTGCAAAAACTATACATGGAAAACCCTCATCCAGAAACTGTTCTATTGTTTTCAATGCATTTTAAACTATCTGAAATTATTTTATTTATTGATTTCTTTTCTTTTTTAATTGTCTGTGAATGGGAATTGTAAACTGCATGAGGGCAGGATATAATTTCTCTTCCTCACTACTGGATTGCCATTACCTACAATAGCAGCTGACACTTTGCAGTTGTTCAATATTTGTTGAAGGATGAATAAATTAATGAGTAGTTATGATATACTTAGACATCAACCAGTAGCATATTTAAAAAAATTGTTTAATTAGGACCAAGGTATGGTCAGGACATTTTTTTTCCCAGATCTGGACACAAGTAAAAAGACATTAAAAAGATAAAAAAAAAAAAAAATCCGTCATCATCAGTACATAAAAGAAAAAAATATTTCAATATAGAAATAGCAAGAGTAATTTCAAAATAAAAAAATAAACATAGAATAAAGACAGGACAGTTCAATAAACTCACATGTAAGGATAACCTACTCTACTGTGCTTATATTACTTACTTCATCATAGACCAGTGAAAAATCCAACACAGACCTGCACCAGCTTGCCCACTGGGCTTTAGGGATGCAGCTATAATAAAAGGCTTTCCATCATGATACATGGAGATGGCATGAATAAATATTAATAATTGTTAATTTTATTATGAGCTCATGTTTCTCTAAGCTCCAGACTACTGAGTTAGTCTAATGTTAAAATCTCAAAATATATATGTGGTAAATGGTGCTGAGTGATCAGTTTTAGGGTCAAAGATTTGTCTTTATTCTCCTTGTTCTCATTGCCAAAGTTCATCCTGCTGAAAAGTTTCCCTAGGGTCCAATACATCTTCTCAGCATCCTTTGTTTTCCCACAAAAATGTTAAATGATGGCATGTATCTTTCCACCATTGGGCTGAATTATCTTTTCCTCAGCAGAGACAGCTGGAGGCATTCTGTTAAGAGTGTTTTTTTTACAGCCTAATTGACAATTAGGGTATTAGCATAACGGGATAGAGACTTCTTTTCCTCTGTCCTAGGTACAATTTATGTAACTTCAGAATGTTATATACAAATTCTAGATGTTATAAGTTTCAGCTATAGTTTTGGCCTTTTTGAGAACAGAAACATCTTGTAATATACACAATGGTTCTAGAAACAGAATGGTAGTTGTAAATGTGGAAAAGCCAGAAACTTGTGAGAGGTAGATAAGAAAACTGAATAGGACCCCTAATGAGAGGAACATCAAGTTTCTTTTGCTTTTCCTATTACTAGCTCAGAATACTTTTTATGGGGAGTAGGTTGTTCTAATATTAGGGGGAGGAAGGGGAACTTTCTCAGCTAGGATTCCTCACCTAAAACATACAACAAAGAAAATCATTTCAGTGATTATTTTATGAATTCTCACGAGGATGGTACACAAACTGTGCCATTCTAGATGCACATGTGCTAAGTTAATTCATTATTTGTAACATATTCTTTAGGACAATAGGGCTTAATTCTCTCTAGGATCTGGTTCAGAAGAGCTGGGGAGTAGTAGATGAAATTGGAAGGAGATTAAGTAATTATAATAGGTTATAATAGGAACAGAGATGCAGTCTTACAATTTTGTAAAATTCCTCATGTTTGTGAGGTCAGTGCACCATCTTTTCTGCTCTCATGTTAGTGGCAGCTTTCATAAGGGAAATTAATTCTCCCAATTTATTGTGAACCAGAGTCATCTTAATCTTCATTTTATTATTGGAGGTCTCTGGTACTGCAAACAGACTATTGATCCTCCTGGACATTTATAAGTTGCCTGATGCACAGGCACTCATTCATCAATTCAACAAATAGACAGTGGATAAACACATGGATTAAATAACTGCAAATGTGGCAGATGTTGGTGAGAAACTGGATATATGACCAATATAACCACTGCATACTTAAAATACGTAGTCCAGCAAGCTCGACACCCAACTCATCTCTCATTTCCTCCCACTTCTACCCTTGCAAACCTGTTTTATCTATATTCACTATCATGTGAAATAGCATCATATTTACAGTTATCCAAACCCAAAGCATGCTGCCATTTGTAAATCTTCCCTTTCTTTTACTCTCCATAAACAGCTGGACTATAAATTCCACTGTTTCTTTCCTTCAGTGTCTTTTCTCATCTTTTGCTGAAGATGAGTTTAAATCCTCATTACTTCTTGTCTGGGTTATTTTAAGACTCTCCTATCTGCTTGCATGGGTGCCTCCCTCTACGAGAACGCTTATTCCTGAATGCAAATTTGGTCATCCCATCCCTCTTGCCCATTGAGTGTAGGATGAAATCCTGATTTCTTGCCAAGACATAGATCCGCATTTACTCATCTCCTGCTACTGACTGCCTCCCACTCTACATTCCAAACATACTGAACCCTGTATGGGCACTTCCTCAAACCACCATGCTTTCTCTATCCTCTGCCTTTACACTAGCTGTCCCTTCCATCTGGAATGCTCCTTCCACAAACATCTCAATCCGCTACCTCCCACGCAGCCTTCAGGACTCAAGATAGCTGTCACCTCCTTCAGAGAGGATTTTTTGGACAGATTCCTCCATCTCAAGTTGTGATTTTATCTTATGTTAATTAACTGAATTATACTGATGTGCATATCTATATGATTTCCTACATGTCTGCTTTCTTGAAGACATACTGATTACAGGACCTAGTGCCTGGTGTTTAAAATATGGTCTCAATAAAGCTTGTTGAACAAATGAATATTAGTCAAAGCATAGGCTGTTGATATGTAGTCGATAATGATGTCATTTACAGCATACTCAATATTTAATGTTCATGACTGGTATGTCATCAGTTGAAAATGATTTTATGCCATAGATTGAAAACGATTTTATGTCAATAGATCAAGTAGGAAATATTGATGTGGAATAGGGAAAGAAATGATGAATAAAAAGTAAAATATATTTGTATACATGTATGGATGTTTCTGTGTGTGGATGGTTATTTCAATACACATTATTGAAGACCCACAAAACCCTAGGCCAGGGAATAGAGTTATGAAGTTTGAAGAGATTCAGTTTAGTAGGCAAGCACAGATAATTTAATTGCAATATATGCAATAAAAAGATAGAAATAAGCTTAGACTACTATCAGAAAGAGGAGCGATGATGCATGGACCAGCCTGCAGTTCAGAGCAGGCTTGCTGGAAGAGTAAATTTGAGTAAGTTCAAAGTAGACAAGTGAATGAGAGGAATGCAAAGTTTTTCAACTGTGTGTGAAAATGTTACTAGCTATCCACTTTGACCATGAAATCTATCTAAAGATTGTCACTGGAAAATTTTTCATGGTTATCTCAGACCTTGGGAGAATGGAAAGACATTAAAAGATAGGTTCAATCACTGTAATCACACCACCTTACAGCAAATATTTACTAAATGGATATGTAGATAAATGTGGATATGCTGATGTGGGTATGGACTATTATAACAAATTAATGTTTCATTTTGTGTCTGCATCTACTTTACCAAACCACACCTAGCATTTTACACACATATGAACACACACAAACACACACTCACACAAGTGCCATCATTTATCCTGTGGAACTGCCTATAAAGTGAGTAGTATTATTGTTATTTTACAGACTACTGCACTCAGCTAAAAGAATTCGGTTAACCTACTTAAAGCTAAATAACTAGTTGGTAATAGGGCCAACATTTGATTCTCAGTCTGTGTGAGGCCATACTTGATCCATCATGCACCGTCACAGATACGGTATTCTCTGATTTAAAGGGCACTCAATGGGAAGTCTTTCTTTCCCAACAAACATTTTTGAAAATTACTGTAAAGATGAAAATTAAAAGGAATTGAAACAAAAATTATATTTAGTTGATAGCTAAGTAGAAGCGAAGTGATCTAAAGCATAGCTCCAAAGAGACTTAGCATCTGTGCACCGAAATGCTCGTTTGAACAAGTCCAACTGTGTTTCCGAACTATGCCAATCCTTTCCCTTGGCTAATACAGAATCCAGTTTACAGAATATATCAAACTGCAGCCTGCTTGCTGAGAGGAGCCGAAATCTGCTTTAATTTCCCAGCCGGAAGCTGGTATTTCATCATGAACCAGGCATATTAAATTGTTGTGTAAATGGAAAGACCACAATGTAGGCCATATGGCAGTTTCTCTTTGCAGAAGAGGAGAGGCCTTCGATTCAAACTGTTAAGTCTGTGAACCATTTGATGTCATAGTCATTAGTTTGGAGACATGGACAAGAGATTTCTTTATCTTGTCTAAGTGTTCTTCCCTCCTTCCTATACCCATAAGAGTGAGGAGTCCATTTATAGTTGAAAAAACCTATCTAGGTCAAGCTTAAATCTATTATACTCTGAGTGAGACGCCCAGAAGTTTCTATTCCGTAACAGAGGGAAATATGCTACTTTAAAACCAATTTTCCAAGTCCACGTTTGGGTCATGCTTCTCAGTGGAATGAGCTGGACAGATTTCAGATCATGAGAAATGGGTTTCCTGAGGTGAAAGAGCAAGGTAGTTTCATATATTTTTTTTTTCTCTAAAACAGACCCACTCTTTCCTTCAATTTTTGACCTCTACCCTAACTTTTACTTGGCACACCACTATCTAGCCTTTACAACTCTGCTCCGACATTACTTTGTTCATCCACCCAGGAAATTTATATGACAGTCTAATATGTCTCAGCTATGTTCTAGGTGTTGCAGGTGTAAGACAAGTGCCTTACTCTCATGGAATTCACATTCCAGAGAAGGACACGGAAAACCTTAAATAAGTAAGATGACTTGAAAGATGATGATTGCTATAGAAAAATACAAGAAGGTAGTGTGATGGAGTGATAGTGCATGTCTAGAACATCATAATCCTAGAACTGTTGATGCTTCAGGACTTTTGACGTCTATTTTAATCATTTCCAATTCATTTGTTTTAATGATTAGGTTTTTCTTCAAAGATTTCCTTCTCCTCAGTTCAAAACCCGTTGGAGTTGCTGGGGATACTTTGATCTCAAGTACAACTTCCTCACCGACATGTTCACAAACTAATTTTCCCTCCCCACTGCTGTCATAGCAAATTCTTGTCCAAATCCCTGCAATTATGGCAATGCCATAAATTACCGACCTTTTGTTAGGGATCCTTAGTGAGACGCAAATCCCCTCTCTCAGAGTCACCTGGCAGAGTCAAACCCCGGAGGGCCATCACTTTCATAGGATGATCATTCTCTCTGTTCTGTGGAGTTCTACCTTCTCCCTCTCCCTGGCTATTTCCTGGCCCTTAGGTTATTTGGTTCAGGCACAAGTGGGTCAATTAACACAGCAAATGCAAAGATCTGAATGATGAACCCAAGCTATCTTTCTAAATGCTATCTTCTGGACTGGAAATGAAATTTCAAGTCCCCTGGTGCCATTTGTTTTTCTCATTTTCACTCGTCTTATATCATTATAGACTCTCACTCAGAAGCCAGTGGGAATTAGGTTTATTCTTAGGCATTCCTAAAGTCCTATAGACACAGACACTTTAAAAACAATAAATTTCCTTTAGAAGGGTATTCCACTCAAACATTTTTACTGAATCTTTTCAACTTTCAGTTATTAAAGGTATCTATATTTTGGCTTCTTATTCATTTCTGTGGTTCCAGAGCAAAATCTCAAGATTGTTATCTGAAAATGTAGCCCAGACCACTTATCACCAGTTTCTCTTCTCTCCACAGTTTTAGTGACAAAGGGCTTGGCTCAAAGACACTCAAACTGATGATGGCGGGGATGTTAATTTTGGCTTTTTTTCCCTAAAAGAAAATATACTTTCCAGCAAAATTGCAAGATATATAAATAAGTCTATACCTGCACAGGGGCATGCGCACGCACACACACACACACACACACACACACACACCCCGCAATGGTAATTTTGACAAATGAGTACTTCAGAAAGGCTTCATAAACCAGAAATGACCTAGGATTTGTTCAGCAACACTTTGTGATTCTCTTATTCATAAGGTATCAGACACCATCAGTTCCCAATCTTCTCTGACAAACTCTCTTTATTGCTTTGGGGAGATATACAAAAGACAAATTTAATTTTTTAGCAGCTACATAATTAAAACTTTATAACAACTAAGGCTTTGGATAGCTGTAAACTTTTACTGGATAAAGTTCAGATTGGGGGAGAGGAGTTATAATTAGGTTTTAAAATTTCTTTTTTTAATCTCTCAAACAAGAATGTAGTCTTATAATAAAAACCCAAGATGCAAAATGATACTTTCAGAATGTATT
This sequence comes from Mirounga angustirostris, assembly GCF_029215605.1. Taxonomy (NCBI): domain Eukaryota; kingdom Metazoa; phylum Chordata; class Mammalia; order Carnivora; family Phocidae; genus Mirounga; species Mirounga angustirostris. The sequence goes on along the minus strand of NW_026991715.1, from coordinate 118,929,633 downwards.
TGCTCAAGTATACTCATTTCCCCTAATTTAGCATGCCGAAATTTTCCGTGTAAGATTATCTGTCTGGAGCACGAGTATTTTGAAATCCTATAATACATATTATTCTTTGTTGTAACATCCTCTTGTCCTTCCACAACGGATCTTATTGCAGTACAAAGAAATCAAGTCAACCTAGAAAAATTAATCTCCATCGATAACACTTATCTTTGTAAAGCTGTGTCACACAATGCAAAGAAGTGATCAGGCACCTGTGTGTTTAATTTAAACCAAACAGAAGTTCAGTCAAAAACTTCAGACGCCAGAATGATCAAATGGCTTAGTTCAAGTCCCTTCTTTGCTCAGAACTATGCAGTTATAACCAGAATGCCCTGGTACTAAAGGCACTGAAGCCAAAATCATGCCACACCAAGTCCAAGATTCTCAGAAACTAGAAATCAACTTTTCTCTGTATTACTTCCATTCTAATTAGGTAGGTGAAAGGGGAGATACATAGAAGACAATATATGGGGGTCTTATTTTGGTTCCTCTCTCAATATATATAATGATAATACATATATCATTATCGTATCATAAATATATATTGATAATAATAATTTTATTTGCCCATATATTATTTCTTTAAAAATGTAACCTATTGGAAATTGAGTCCATTTATATTGCATCATCTTTCTCTTCCAACTTATAGTAGTATATGCAAAGACATGTATATTGCACATATAAAAATGATTTCAGTATTTCATAAATACTGCACCAATATTTCCAGTCTTTTATTGAAGCAGGAAGCACTGGTGGTTGGGCTCTATAGTTATGAATATCTTGTAAACTCCAAGGAAATGAGAAATTTTAACATGCTCATTTCTTACCATAGGAAGATAAGTAAATATGTGCTGAATTAATAAGTGAACCATTGCACTGTGCAATGAATTCAATTAAGATTTCAAATGCTGTTTCTTTAAACAGTCTGATCTGTTTTAGACTTCATTGAATATTGTCATTCTTGTCTAGTATGATAGTGTGAGTGGCTATTAATTGACTTGCTAGTATCAGGAATATTTAGACATACCTTTGGAACCTTCTATTCCTTTCTTTGGTGCACACATACATATTCCAGCAAAGGGAATCACTCACCGCATGCCATTAAAACATTTATGTGTTGTTAATATGTTTCTCTTGCAACATGCTATCAGGTATGAGGAAACTTTTTAAAACTTCTGGCATTTTAAATTTGCTAAGTACACTCAAACATTTCAATAAATGTATAATACCCTACAAAATAGGTGATAAAATGCAATTTAAAGTGCACTAAACTTTTTCCACTTCATTATCTTTTTGGTGAACTATTCTGACTGGTAATTTCATTCTTCACTTGTAAGTAAATTCAACCACAAAGAACTATCTCCATAGATAATAGATAGGTCAAAACAGTCACATTTAATTGGAACATGCTTAGAATTAGTAAATTCAGGTTATTTAGCAAGAGTCCAGGAGGAATTTGTGTGCATGAGTATGTATGTGTGCAGTGTGTTGATAATTCAGTCTAAGAGGAAAGAATCCTTATTTTCTGAAATGCTATAAAGTAACATCATTGGTAAGAACTTGCAGAAAATGCACCTGTTACTCTATGAAGAGTAGTGGCCTAAAATGATAGTGCACTAAAATGATAGTGTCTCAGGCTCCTCCTTTGTATAAGGTGATGAGAAAATGGATTAGATCCCTCCTAATTCTAAATTGTACAAAAATGTTTCTGAATAATTCAGCTTTTGAAAACATAAATATTTGTTATTCCATTTCCCTCCTAATGCACTTAAAAATTGATATTGAAAATGTTAAATATTACATGTTTTTGTAGTTATTTTAATCTAATATGGAGTTATATGATATATGTGAAATTACTTAGTACAATGCCTCCCATATTCAACACTAGTTGTTTGGAGAACTTGGATTTTATTAAATCCTACAGTATTATTTCTTTTGTGTGTGTGTGTATGTGCATGCATACACACAGGGGTATATATAGTTAAGAGGTTAGAATTTTCAGAGTTAAAGATATCTTTAATTTGAAAAAGCTTTCAAGATTATTTATCCCACCCCTATGTCCCTACTTCGCACCATTCACACACTTGATTTAGAGTGAATTTCTTTGTTACTGGATGAAGACTAACATTGACTGTGGAGAATATATACATTGACAATCAGATTCTCCAGTGTTGATTCACTCCACATGAGCACTGAATCAATAAGACCTCAGTAACATGTTATACATGCATCTGCTGCTCTAGAGTATACCAACACTGTTACTTTCATTACTACCCTACCTCACAGCACATATTCTGTTCCAGGTGCTGTTCTTAGTATTTTATATATGTTAAATCATTTATTCCCCTAAGCAAGCTTAATAAAGTAGGAATTATTATTATCCTGACTTTACAGCCCCTGATTTTGAAACAGGGGCTGGGGGAAGATCAGTGACTTTCTCCAGGCACAACAGCATCTCAAGATCTGACTCCAATACCTATAGCCTCAAACAGTATCCTTCTGTAGCATTCCAAAGAGCTTTGCAACCAGCCCCTGACACTTTCTATTTTTTTCACTATCCATGAAAAAGAGCTGTAGTTAATTTTTATCCACTAGGGCATGAATCATCACAAATCTCACCTGCCTCCATTTCTTTTCAAAATGCCAGGGTCTTGTCTTATACAATATCCTCAAAGATAATACTACAAACAAAATATACGATCCTCATTCATTCAAAAATGTCACAGACTCTAGAATAGGCAAGAGACATTTTGGATTCTCAGAAAGCTATTAAAACAAGCAAGCTGGCAAAAAGATTACATCCCCAAGAGTCCAATTCCAACATAATCATAGTACTGGAAGACTGTAGAGAATGTCTATCTTAATAATCTCATTTTGCAGATGATGATCCTAAACCCCTAGATGTTAAACTAGTTGTCTGGGGACATAAAGTTGGGTCCATTGACAAAGATGGGACTAGAACCTGGCTCTGTGGATGCTGAGTACTTTGCCATATCATGCTGTTTCCTAATCCTTTTGCAGTTTTGTTCCTAAAGATAGGATCTGACTGTTTAATTTGCAATATTATGAGAGAGAAATAACCAAACAATAAAATATGCTTAGGATCTTCAGACATAAACTTTTAAACTGAATGTGGTTCAGGAGGGAAAAATCACTGGGGCAGTTGTATAGTATTAGCAATGTAGACCTTAAGACTTGAAGGGGAGGGTCTAAATTTAAGAGTAAGTAAAACCTGGGCACAGAATAAAAAGCCTCTGTTATTAGCACAAGTGGGAGGCCACTTGGAAAAGGAGCAAGCTAGAGATAGAGTTGAAATGAGGACACAGTGAGAAATCAGCCATCTGTCCACCGGCAATGATGCACATAAAGCAACCACAGGATATCGTCGCCTTCCGAATGAACCTGTTCAAAGAGTGGATTCTTAAGATCATAAACAGTATGCGTTGGGCATTTATCAAATAAAATCTTAGAAATGTTTGAGACTCATGGTATGGTAAAGAGCCTGGCATGTTTCATATGCATATCTGTTAAGTCTTATATAGGACAAAAATGTGACTCTGAGAATGTCAAAGAAAATTTGTTTCCAAGGGTACACTTAATGCCTCAAAAGAGACACTTATTATACCCACAGAAAGATGGTCTTACTTCACCTCACCTCACTCTAATCTGGTAGCATAGGACAGAAAAAGTGAGAGGAGAAGAAGATTATATTAAAATTAAAAATCTGAATCCCAGCTCTTTCCAGGCACACTTTGTTGAAATGTGCCTACCTAGAGACACACTTCTCCCTCATTTTCTCTCTTAGAGTCCAAAAACTACAATGAAGTATGATAATGGTCCTTAAAAAGAATGTCACAATATAATGATGGTTTACAAAACTTTTGTCCAAAGAACTCAAAATGCTTTGCTAATGTTAGCTCACTCATCATACCCAGCTGCAATGGAGGAAGAGCAGATCTGCTGAAGTAGGGCAAGAAGTACTTAGTCAGCAATGTTATGCTGAGGCTTTGAAAGCCAAACATGAGGCTGGAGAGCAAAAACACAGAAGCAGCAAAAGAAGTAACGAAAAAGGAATTTTGCTACTCTATGCAGCACTGAGTAAGATATTATCAAAATACTAAGTCCAATATCCGGTTCACATTTGTGACTTTCGTTAAGAACTTGTAGGAAAAGCAAAGAAGAGTAGACACTATAATTTTATGTTTGAAAAATTGAAAAGAAATATAAATAAAAATAAATATAAATATAAATAATTTGAAAAATTGAAAAGAAATATAAATAGAAAAGAAATATAAATAACAATATAAATTTGTTAGTTGACTTAATGATATGAAATATTATTTAATTAAAGATGGCTCCCAATTAGATTCACTGCCACAAATTCTTATTCAATAAAAATGATGTATCATGGAATATGCTATGGTTGAGGATATAAATAAAAATGTAAAATGATCTTCTGTAAGTTTTCAGTATAATAGGGATCTCTTAGTCCTGTAGTCCCTGTGCCTCTTTTATATAATTGCTTCAAATAAATCACAAAGAAACATTAGAGATGGAAAGAAAATAAGAGAGTATAAATAATATATAAAAGAAAAAAATAGGGCGCCTGCGTGGCTCAGTTGGTTAAGCGACTGCCTTCCGCTCAGGTCATGATCCTGGAGTCCCGGGATGGAGTCCCGCATCGGGCTCCCTGCTCGGCAGGGGGTCTGCTTCTCCCTCTGATCCTCCCCCATCTCATGCTCTCTCTCTCTGTCTCATTCTCTCTCTCAAATAAATAAATAAAATCTTAAAAAAAAAAAGAAAGAAAAAAATAGTCTTAAAAGGAGAGCAATAATTTAGTTTAAGTATGCCTTCACTGAAATATAGATAATTCCTATCATAACATTTAAAGCATGTCATCACTGTGTCCATCAGAATGCTTGGAGATGCTCTGTCCAACACATTGGCCTCAGTATCCTTTGATTAATTCTCTAATAATAATCTTTCATTTTAAAATTCCTATGTAGCCATTATTTCAATGGTCATATCCTAGAACTCATTATCACCAATAACTTAACTAACTCCCAAACCTCCATTCAGATCATCACTTTATGTATTTCCAGTTCAATTTATTCTATTGCTCTAACTTCACCAATTTTCCTATCTCATAAGGACATCCACTTCATTAATTTCACTTCTTGTTCACTGTTCACCACCTTTCCACGTAAGCTAAGTTAGAGTTCTTGATCCATCTCCAAATGATCAACTTATAAACACATCATGGTCTACATATGCCCATCAGTTCTATTTTCTGGACATCACTTTGAGCTCACCTCCAATAAGTCGTTCAACCTCTCTCTTTGTTTTAGCAATACTGGCATTCTTTTGTTCCTGGAACTCACCACCTATGTTCCCACTTCAAAAACTTTTATATGGATTAGCTGTCTCTTTTTACCAAGGTCTATGCTCAACTGTTCTTTTGTCACTCTGCTTTGTTATTTTTTTTCATGGCATCTACTACTACTTGAAATTATTTCATGCATTAATTCATTTTTTGCCTATTGGGTGTCTATAATATCCATGAATGCTAAGGTTTTATCTTATTTGTTACTATATGACAAAAACTTGGAATTCTGCCTGGAACATTGAAGATTTTCAATATTTAGTTGTTGAAGGAAAAATGAAAGGAATGAAGGAAAGAAAGGAAGAAAAGCAATATCATTTGCCTTCTTTATGAATTAAATGAACTTAGGGATATTTGGGCTTAGCATGAAATAAAATTTTTTTTTTGAAAAATTAGAATATATCCAAGAAGACTAGAGTTAATAACAGAGGACAAATAACACCCCTTTATATTATCTTAGATACAACTGCCTTGTAAATCTCTTTCACCCCATTCTTACAGTAATCTAGAACTGTTTTATCCAACAGTAGTCACATGTAGCTATTTATATTTAATCTAAATTAATTACAATAGAATAAAATTAAATATTTAATCTCTCAGTCACATCAGATGCTCAATGGCTGCATATAGCTAGTGGCTATCCTATTGAAGAGTGTTGAGTAGAGAAAATTTCCTTCACCACAGAAAGTTCTGCTAGACAACGTTGCTCTTGATTCTGTTGCTTTAAATTCTAAAACCATATTATCTGATCCCTAATATAGTAAGATTAATTTAAAATTAGATAGATAGTAATTGAAATATTAACACATTTCTTAGAAATAAATAATGCCTTCTCTTTCATTTAATTTACATTTTATCATTATTTACATTGATTTCCTATCGAGATAAAGTCAATGAGTTTATTTTATTTTTTTTAAAGATTTTATTTATTTACTTGACAGAGAGAGACACAGCGAGAGCAGGAACACAAGCAAGGGGAGTGGGAGAGGGAGAAGCAGGCTTCCCACAGAGCAGGGAGCCTGATGTGGGGCTCGATCCCAGGACCCTGGGTATCGTGACCTGAGCCAAAGGCAGACGCTTAACGACTAAGCCACCCAGGCGCCCCAAGACAATGAGTTTAACACAGTATAATACCCCCATGAAAGGGATGTTTAAGTGCTTTTCTTATTTTGGGGCTGGAAAAATTAGCAGAAGGAATAGAAATAAAGATTAGAGACAAGGGAAAATAAATGCACATGCACACCCATCCACCCATCTATTCATCCACTCATTGTACAAGTTCCTATTGAATGTGTTATAGTTCAATCATTGTGCTTTGGTGCCTCATGTTGAAATGGGATGAAACCATAGTGTCTAAGCTCATAAAATTCATAATTTAATATGAAAGACTGACATACAAAATAATGATGAAAACAGTTCAATGATCGGTTAGGTTAAAGTGCTATGAAAGCAGAGAGAAAAAAATCATCTGCCAAGGGAGATAAAAAGAAATATTTGAGTGGTGTCTTAAAAAATACAAGAAGCAATGTAGTAGACTGAAGAGTGGAGAGGGATTTTTTTAACCAAAGGGATTATCTTTGCAAAGGCAACCTTTGCTTGCTTAAGAACTAGCAGTCTTGGGGGTCAGTATAAGAGTATCTGGAGGGAAAGATATGAGTTGAGACTAGGAAGATAGGTTGGGCCAGATCGTACAGAGTTTTGGAGATTATGTTAAAGGATTTGGATATTAACCTTCTTCACATAGAGGGCAGAGGTCACAATTCAGATGACCTGTGTGGAAAGAATAGCTGCAGAATGAATGAAAGCAGAAAGTGCTTTTATTTTGGGGCACCTGTAACAAGGACCTTTCTGTTTTCCCCTCCTTTTCTTTCATGTCTTCCTCCTTTTCTACTTTAGTAAAAGAAGAAAGACACTATGACTTCAAATGTCTTTTTTTTTTAAGATTTATTTATTCATTTTAGAGAGCGAGAGTGGGGGGAGGGGCAGAGGGAGAGAGAGAATTTCAGCAGACCGTGCTGAGCGTGGAGCCCAATGTGGGACTCCATCCCATGACCCTGAGATCATGACCTGAGCCAAAATCAAGAGTCGGACACTTAACCGACTGAGCCACTGAGGCGCCACAAATAAAATGTCTTCTTAATGTTTGTCCTGTTTTCATTAAGTGTCTCAGATGCTTGGATTTAATTCTTTATTATGTATTGGTGCATGTATACATGACTTGATAGAATCATAGAACTGTGATGTGAGGATACAGATGGGGATTAAAATCTCTCTCACCTGATGACTTAGCAAAGTTGTGGTTGTACATTATCTGGTATAGACAGACTCCCAGGTGGGCTAAAACCTGTAAAAAAAAATCTGTCATATCTGTCTTATCACTATTAAAACAATTATTTCCTAAGCCTAGTAGAAGGAGAGAACACACAAGGAAGCAAAATACAATAAAACAAAAAAAGGTACATATTTGACTTTTATAGGAATAAACTACAGGAGGAATATTTGTTAAACTATTGAAAACTGTGGGATGACTTCATTGGTTAATTTTATAAGGCTAAATTTAGAACTGATCATTTATGTCTTAAGAAATTAGTAGGAGAATGGAAAAAAATATTCCATATAGAATTGCATTTCTTTTTTGAGTGAGAGAGAAAGAGAGAGAGAGAGAGAGCATGAGAATGGGGGGGCGGAGCGAGGGTGAGAATCTCAAGCAGGCTTCATGCCTAGCACACAGTCCAACGTGGGACTTGATCTCACGACCCTGAGATCATGACCTGAGCCGAAATCAAGAGCCTGAAGCTTAACGACTGAGCTACCCAGGTACCCTTAGAATTGCATTTTAATTTTTTTAACTGTCTAGTAATTGTAGAACATTTCATTCCTTTCTTTTTTTTAAGATTTTATTTATTTGACAGAGAGAGACATAGCGAGAGAGGGAACACAAACAGGGGGAGTGGGAGAGGGAAAAGCAAGCTTCCTGCTGAGCAGAGAGCCAGATGTGGGGCTGGGTCCCAGGACCCTGGGACCAAAGGCAGACGCTTAACGACTGAGCCACTCAGGCGTCCCCATTTCATTCCTTTTTAAAATAAATTTCCTTTAATCTTATCATCTTTCTTATGCACCATTTATTATCAATACAATTTATTAACATATTTGATATTCTGTAATTTTCCTATTCAAATATGTGTTTGTTTTTGCTCCACCATTCCATCTCCAAATGTTTCCATTTAAAAATTTTAAAAATATAAATAAAAGGCAACTCATGCAATAACTTCAGACTGAAAGTGCAATCTCTTTAGAAATAAGCAATAAGCAATAATAAGAGGCACCTGGCTGGCTCAGTTGGAAGAACATGTGACTCTTGATCTTGAGGTTGTGAGTTCAAACCCCACGTTGGGTATAGATATTAATTTTAAAAATAGTACATAAACTTTAAAAATTTTTTTAAAAAGAGCAATTATAAATCACTATCTAAAAAGTGCAATGGAGGGCGCCTGGGTGGCTCAGTTGGTTAAGCGACTGCCTTCAGCTCAGGTCATGATCCCAGGGTCCTGGGATCGAGTCCCGCATCGGGCTCCCTGCTCTGCGGGGAGCCTGTTTCTCCCTCTCCCACTCCCCCTGCTTGTGTTCCCTCTCTCGCTGTGTCTCTCTCTGTCAAATAAATAAATAAAATCTTTAATAAAAAAAAAAAAGTGCAATGGAATCTGACCAAAGCAGTATAGTCAGATTTTTATGTACTCAAACTGCAGTCATCACAATGACGAATGGTTGAAAATATACTAATTTTTTTCACTCAAGAAGCAAAAGCAAAAAACTAAAATCTAAAGACAATGAAAAATTTCATAAAGAAAAAAAATTCTAGAAATTAGTGAAAGGAAAAAGCTTTTTCTTTGAAAATACCATGAAAATAGCAAATATTAATGCAAGTGATTCAGAAAATAAAAGTGAGAAAATAAAGAAGTGTTAGAAAAAGACATACATTACAGAGTTAGAGGAGATTAAACAAATATAAGAGGGCTTTCAGTATTAGTTTTGACATGCTTAGAAGTTCTTATTCCCTCTTAATAAAATAAAATAAAAACAAAATAAATGGAGAGATATTCTGTGTTCACGGACAGGAAGATAAAACTTAAACTGTCAAGATGTCAGTTCTTCCCAATTTGATCTATAGATTCAATTCAATCCAAATAAAAACCCTAGCAAGTTATTTTATGGATATTGACAAATTGATTCTAAATTTATATGGAGAGGCAAAAGACCACAATAGGCAACACAATAAAGTTGGAGGATTGATGCTACTCGACTTCAAGACTTACTATAAAGCTACAGTAATCAAGACAGTGTGGTATTGGTGTAAAAACGGACAGATAGACCAGTGAAATAAAACAGAGAGCCCAGAGACAGACCTTTATAGATACAGTCAAACGATCTTTGATAAAGGAGTAAGGCCAATACAATGAAGAAAAGTTGGTCTCTTCAACAGATGGTGCTGGAACAACTGGACACGCATATGAAAAAAAAATTAATCTAGGCACAGCCTTTATACCCTTCACAAAAATTAACTCAAGATATTTCATAGACCTAAATATAAAACACAGACTAAAAACCCCTAGAAGATCACATAGGAAAAATCTAGACGACCTCGGGCATGCTGATGCTTTCCTCACACAACACCAAAGACACAATCTATAAAAGAAATAGTTGGGAAGCTAGACTTCATTAAAATTAAAAACTTCTGCTCTGCAAAAGAAAATGTCAAAAGAATGAGAAGAAAGTCACAGACTGGAAGAAAATATTTGCAAAATACACATTTGATAAAGAATTTTTGTTTAAAATATACAAAGAAGTCTTAAAACTCAACAATAAGAAAACAAACAACTTGATTAAAAATGGACCAAAGACCTTAACAGATACCTCAATAAAGAATAAATACACATGACAAATAAACATATGAAAAGATGTTCCACATCATATGTCATCAGGGAAATGCAAATTAAAACAACAAGATATCACTACATATCTATTAGAATGGCCAAAATCCAGAACCCTGACAACAGAAAATAAATACTGGTGAGCATATGTAACACAATAACTCTCTTTCATCACTGGTGGGAATGCAAAGTAGTATAGCCACTTTGAAAGGCAGTTTGGCAGGTTCTTATAAAACTAAAAATATTCTTACCATATAATGTAGTAATCACACCCTTGGTATTTACCCAAAAGAGCTGAAAACATGTCCACAAAAAACTTGGATGTTTATAGCAGCTTCATTCATAATTGCCAAAACTTGGAAACAACCAAGATGCCTTTCACTAGGTGAATGGATAAATAAACTGTGATACATTCAGACAATGGAATATTATTCAGCACCAAAAAGAAACAAGCAATAAAAAGACATGGACAAACCTTAAGTGCATATTACTAACTGAATAAAGATAATCTAAAAAGGCTACCTATTGTGTTATTACAACATATGACATTCGTGAAGAGGCAAAACCATGGAGATAATAAAAAGTTCAGTGATTGTTCCAGAGAGAGAGAAGAGATAAATACGGAAAGCACAGAGGATTTTTAGATAATTTCAGATTTTAGATAATACTCTATATGATATTACAGTGATGAATATATACATTTGTCTAAACCCATCGAATATATCATACCAAAAATGAATCCTAAGGTACATCATGACTTGGGTATTATGATGTATCAGTGTAGGTTCATTCTTGGTGCCATTCTGGTGAGTGATGGAGGCTGAGCATGTGTGGGGGCAGGGAGCATATGGAAAATCTCTGTACTTTCCTTTCAATTTGTGGTAAACCTAAAACTGCTCTAAGAAATAGTTTTAAAAAATTAAACAGTTGTACAGAAATAAACCCTTGCATATATGATCAATGAGTTTTGACAAGGGTGCCAAGGTCATTTAAAAGTAAAGGACATTCTTTTCAACAAATGGTGCTGGGAAAATTTGACATCCATGTGCAAGGAATGAAGTTGAGCCAATACCTAACACTGTCTATAAAAATTAACTAAAAACGGACCAAAGACCTAAATGTAAGACCTAAAATTATAAGACTCTTAGAAGAAAACATAAGGGAAAGCTCCCCAGTATTGGATTTGGCAATTATTTCTTGGATATTACACCAAAGGCAGAGGTAACTAAAGAAAACAGACAAATCAGACTTCATGAAAATTTAAAAATTTTGTGCATCAAAATACACTATCAGCAGAGTAAACAGGCAAATAAAATATTTGCAAATCATATATCTGATAAGAGATTAATATCCAAAATATATAGAAAACTCCTAAAAATCAACACCAAACAACCTGATTCAAAAATAGGCAAAGGATTTGAATAGACATTTTTCCAAAGAAGATATACAAATGACTTACAAACATGAGAATATGCTCAACATCAGTAATCATTAGGGAAATGCAAATCAAAACAATAATACAATACCACCTCATATCTATTAGGAAGGTTACTAGCAAACAAACAAACAAACAAAATCACAAGTGTTGAAAATGTGGAGCAATTGGAACACTTGTGCACTGTTGGTGAGAATATAAAATGGTACAGCCACTGTGGAAAACAGTATGAAGATTCCTCAAAAAATTAAAAAACAGAATTACTATTTGATCCAGCAATTTTACTTGTGAGTATGTCCTTAAAGAATTGAAAATGGGGTCTCAAAGAGCTATTTGTACACCTATGTTCGCAGCAGCATTATTTACAATAGCTATAAATGTGAAAGCAATCCAGTTGTTAATGAATGAATGAATACATAAAACGGGATATAGGTATACAATAAAATGTTATTCAGCCTTAAAAGGAAGGATATTCTGACACACTACAACATGGATGAGCTTGTTAGACATTATGCTAAGTGAAATAAGCCAGTCACAAAAAAGATAAATGCTACATGATTCCACTTATGTGAGATACTTAGAGTATCTCCAAACAAACCAAACAAACTGTAGAGACAGAAAATAGAATGATGGTTGCCAAAGGTTGGGAGGAAGGGGGAAATGTGGATTTATTGTTTAATAGATACAGAGTTGCATTTTTACAAGACACAAAAGTTCTGGAGATGGATGGTGGTACTGGTAGTACATTATGACTGTTTTAATACCACTAAACCATGCACTTAAAAATAGTCAAGATGGAAGATTTTATGTTTGTGTATTTCGCCACAATAAAAAAAAATTGTAAAAAAAAAGAAGGCTGAAGTGGCTATATTAATTTCAGACAAAACAGATTTCAGGACCAGGAAAAATTATCAGGAATAAAAGCAAAATCTAGTTCTTTAAAAATATTTTCAAATGTTTTTTTCTAGGACAGAAAGAGAGGGAGCGAGAGAAACAACACAAATTATCAATATCAAAATGAAAGTGATCATCACTACTTATCCTGGGGTAATTAAAAAGGGATAATAAAGGAATACTACAAACAACTTTATGCCTATAAATTTGAAAATTTAGATGAAATGGAGAAATTCCTGGAAAGTACAAACTAAATTCACACAATGAGAAATAGATAACTTGAATAACCTTTCATCTATTAAAGAAATTGAATCAATACTTAATAACCAGCAAAATATGAATCACAGATGTTTTCATCAATGAATTCTGCCAGATATATACAGAAGCAACAATATCAGTTCTCCATAATTGTTTCCAGAAAATAGAAGCAGAGAGAACATTTTCTGTTTCATTCTATGAGGTGAGAATTATTTTAATACAAAACCAGACCAAACCAAAATAAACAAACAAAAAACTACATTACAGGAAAGAATAAGTACCGAGGTATTTCTCTCATGAACATAAACAGAAAAATTGTGATCAAAATATTAGAAAATTGCATCCATTAAAAATTATTTTAGGTATGCAAGGCTGGTTCAACATTCAAAATCAAATTCAATCAGTGTAACCTACCACATCAACAGGCTAAAGAAGAAAAACCATATATAATCACAGAATTGGCACAGAAAAAAAACTGACAATATACAATGTCCATTCATGATATATATATGTATTAAAAAAAAAAAAAACTCTTGGGGAGACTGGTAGTTTCAGTTGGTAGAGCATGCAACTCCTGATGTAGGGGTTGTGAGTTTGAGCCCCATGCTTGGTGTAGAGATTACTTAAAAAAATATTGGGGCACCTGGGTGGCTTAGTTGGTTAAGTGTGCCTCCTGCTCAGTTCATGATCCTAAGGTCCTGGGATCGAGCCCCATGTAGGGTTCCCTGCTCATGGGGAGCCTCCTTCTCCCTCTCCCGCTGGCACTCCCCCTGCTTGTGCTCTCACAGAAACAGTAATGGGATAAGTTCCTCAATTTGATAAGAAATATCTACAAAAAAAAAAAAACCCTTTCAAATAACATCACACTTAATAGTGAAAAAGTAGATGCTTTACTCCAAAATGAAGGGGAAAAATTCCCTACAAAGACTACTAAGATTAGGGCATGAATGTTCTCCCTCACTACTCCAATTCAACACAGTACTAGAAATCCCTGCCAATTAAATAAGAAAAGGTAATAAAAAGTATATGGATTGGAAATAAAGAAACAAAATTGTTTTTATTCGTAGATGACAAGATTATCTATGAAGAAAATCCTAGAGAATTGACCAAAATCCTATTAAGTGAGGATAGGTCACTGGATAAAAGGTTAATATATAAAACTCAATTTCCTATGTTATAGCAATTAACAATTGGAATTTGAAATTTCTAAAAAACCAATACTATATACTACGTGATTCCAACTATATGACATTTTGCACAAGAAAAAACTATTGAGATAGTAAACAGATCAGTGGTTGCCATAAGTTTCAGAGCAGGCAAGGGTTGAATAGGTAACACAAAAAAGTGTTTTTGAGGTGGTGAAACTATTCTGTATGATATCATAATGGTGAATACAGGACAGTAAGCATTTGTCAAAACTTATAAAACATCACAGCACAAAAAGTAAATCAAATGCTATGCAAATTAAAAAAATAATTTAGGAAGTCAGAAGTTCTCAGGATAGAATGCAGAAAGTAACAAAAGAATATAAATGTATTATAAATGTTGAAACAACCTCACTGAAGGAGATTAGGGAATAAGATGCTGACTGAAGCATCTTTGCAAATGAGTGGAGAGGCAAAAAGAACTTTACATAAGATTTATACTCCAGCTGATAAAGTTATTTCCTATGGATGTACAGATTTACAATTCTAAAACCACTACACATGAATATTACAATTGAACAATTAAGTAAATATACAGTGGAAACCAGATTTCTTACTCTTGAGTGAAGTATTACAGATTAAGAAAAGAAGGTCAAAATAAGCCATGTGGTAATGGATTAGAGTTGGAAATATCAGTATGAGCTCATAGTTAGCTTAACAGATGGATACACATAGAAATATTTATAGACATATGTATATACAGAAGTTAGTATATGAGTATATATCTCTTTGCCTTGTCATCTGAGAGGGTGTAGAAGTAATGATAGCCCAGTAGTAATAGTACACCAGGTGTCCAAATCTTAGTTTCTAAAACCACTCTCCAATTAATGGAACCGGGGATCCTTACAGAAATGGCTGAATCTAAGACTGGGCAGGAATACACAAAATGTTCCAGGAGCTTCTTACAGAGCTAGAAAAAAAAAAATCTCAACAAAAAAAGAACAAAAATAAAAAACCCCAAAACCACAATAACAGGAGTGTTTCAAACGTACACAGAGGCCAACTGAAAGAGGTCCAAATGGCCAAAGCTGGAACAATTTGAGCAACATAATTAATAAAATAGTATTGGACCCTTGTGCACTGTTGGTGGGAATGTAAACTGCTGCAGCCACTGTTGAAAACAGTATGGAGGTTCCTCGAAAAATTAAAAATAGCACTACCCTACAATCCAGTAAGTGCATTTCTGGTATTTACCCAAAGAATACAAAAATCCTAATTTGAAGGGACATATGCACCCCTATGTTTATTGCAGCATTATTTACAATAGCCAAAGTATGGAAGCAGGCTAAGTGTCCATCACTGGATGAATGGATAAAGAAGATGTGGTATATACACAATGGGATATTATTCAGCCACAAAAAGAATGAAATCTTGCCATTTGCAACAACATGAATGGAGCTAGAGAGTATAATACTAAGCAAAATATGTCAGAGAAAAGACAAATACCGTATGATTTCACTCGTATGTGGAATTTAAGAAACAAAACAAAGAAGCAAGAGGAAAGAGAGGTAAACCAAAAAACACCCTTATCCATAGAAAACAAACAGATAATTTACCAGAGGGGAGGTGGGTGGGGGATGGGTGAAATAGGTGAAGGGGATTAAAAGTACACTTATCTAGATGAGCACTGAGTAATATATGGAATTGTGGAATCACTATATTGTACACCCAGAACTAATACAACACTGTATATTAACTACACAGGAATTTAAAAAAATAAAAACAAATAAAGTAGTATTGGATTATAAACCAAATTATAAATAAATATTCATTCGTCCATACTGATAAATAAGAAAGGGCATAAGAAATAAATAATTAAATGTAAGAGTAAATCAATTTCCCATTTAGAATAATTTCAAATAGTTTATGTATAAACTCTGCCCTTAAGAAAGTGGAACATTATTCCCCAGTCCTTATTCATGGGCTATACCTAGTGACTATCCCTCAAACAGAAAAGTATGGAGTAAGGGGGAAAAAAGGTAACTTTATAGTGGAGAAGCCTGACAAACACTACCTCAATCCAGGTGATCAGTGTTAACATCAACAGTGATAAAACATATTGATAGTAATACCCTTTATGATGTGAAGATAATGGCACTTTATGTCTGTGATCTTCCTCCCCCAAAAATTTACCCTAATCTAATCATGAGATCATCAGGCAAATCCCAACTGAGAGGTATTCTCTAAGATACCTTACCAATGCTCCTAAAACTGTGAAGTTTATCAAAAACAAGGAAAGCCTAAGAAACCTTAAAAACCAAGAGCAAACTGGGGCACCTGGGTGGCTCAGTTCGTTGAGAGTCGGACTCTTGGTTTTGGCTCATGGATCGTGGGATCAAGTTCAATGTCAGGCTCCACACTCAGTGGGGAGTCTACTTGAAGGATTCTCTCCCTCTGCCCCTTCCTTCCCCACCCCCCAGCCTCTTTAAAAATAAATAAATAAATCTTAAAAAAAACCCAAAAACCAAGAGTAAACTAGAGGACATTACAAGTAAATGGGATCTTGAATGAAAAGAGTATATTGGGTAAAAACTAGGAAAATTTGAATAAAGTGTGTGCTTTATTAAGTACTTATTAATAATGTATCAATATTCATTAATTGTGACAGATATATCATAGTAATGGTAAATATTAATAATAGGAAACTGGGTATGGGATATATGGAATTCTCTGTATAATCTTTGCAATCATTTTGTATCTAAAATTGTTCTAAAATTAAAAATTAAAAGTTTATTGAAAATAAAAAGGGACCTATGTATACATACACATATAATGTGAAAATTATTTGGAATCTTCTGGGGATTTTGTTTTTATATGCTGATGTTTGGATCTCAACTCCTCTCAATTCCATCAGAAACTCTAAGGTATAATTTTGGCTCTGGCATCAGACTTTATTTTTTTAAGCTTTTCAATATAATGAACAATTGAATTAGATGAACTGTATGATTGCTCATAAAGAAGTAGAAAGCTGGAGGACTTTAATAACCATAGAAGACAGAGAATCAGACACAATGCTTTATTTGTGAAACCTAAGACGACTTCAAGTGACAGGTAATGCCTAGATTGTTTAAACCTCCTAGAGAATACATTTTTTTAAAAAAAGCTTTCTTACTCTCTCCAAGAAGTAAACAAAACCTGATATCCAAAATTAGCCAGGGGATCACAAAAATAACCACCAAAACAATAAATAACAGCCCAATTTAACTTATAGAGATGCTACAATGTGTTAAAAACAATAATACATCAGGACAAAGTAGTTTTTATCCCAGAAACGGTCTTACGGCTCAACACAAGGATCTTCATTACTGTAATTGACTTTCCTAATAGTGTAACCAGATAAATCCAGGGAGACAAGTGTTCCAGTGTTTGTATAAAACCTTAGTCATATTAGCAAATATAACTACGTAGTAATTAAAAGCTCCTTTGAACTGACAAAATGTATGTCAAGTGTAAAAATACACTCTTAATGCTTAACACTTCCAAAAAGTCCTTTCCAGATGTTTCTTCTACATATTTATCACAGCCCCATTAATGGCCTCAAAAATGTTTTCCCTCCCAAACCACCTTCCCTCACACCTGGCCTGTACATGTACACTTTTATTTTTTACCCCGTCAGCTTTCAGTTACTCTTTTTTGTTTATTTGAACATTAATGCTCTGTGCTTTCTATAGTAGATTTTTTGGGGTCTTAGCTTTTCCAAATCTCTTCTTCCTTAGAACAATCTGCCACAAAAGGCTAAGGGGCTAACGAGGCAGCACAGAATCATGACAAAGAAGAGTGGGAAGAAGGGGACGCTGGGAGCTTCAAAAGTGTCCTTCATGCGTGAGAGGGAAAGTCAAGGAAGCGAATTACCTTGAGTTGATATGTTTTATTCAGCCACAATAGGTTAATGGATAAGAACCTTATGGGTATTTTGATATGTTCCCAAAAAAGCATTTAATAAAATTCAAAGCCTTTCCTACTATTTCTTAGCTGTTATTGAAGAACATTTCTCAAACTCGGCATATATTTATTTATATATGACAAAATGAAATTCATTGCCTTTTTTTCAACTACTAATTTGATTTGATTACTTTTTTAATCATTACTTTTTTTTTTTTTTTTTTTTTTAGGGAATCAGATATACTGGTTGATGAGTCTCTAATGAACAAATAAAAATTTGTCTCCAGTCTGGACTTACTGATTCAGAATCTCTGATGGGTGGGGCCTGAGCATCTTGGGCTTTAAACAGCACTCTACTGATTCTGATATACACACTGAATATCAGAGGGAAGACAGGCAACTATTCTATTAATTTCAGTGTGAGGCCGACTGAGACCAGGACCCTGGAAAGCTATGAGAAGTACTATGGAGACACAAAGGTGGGAGACATTGATTCTGACTGAGAAGCCTTCTGAAGAGATGGCATATTATAAAATCTGTGAAAGATGAACACAAAGTAATAAGAACCACTTATTCTATACCTCACTTATGAGAAGGAAAAGAGTTTCATTTGAATTGCCTCTTACAGGATAAACCTCCAGATATTTGATGACAGACTTCCTGCCTTTTCCTAAGAAAAACATTTCAGTTTCTTGGTGTTGAAGAATATTTAAACATTAACCTCACCAAGTCCTGATACTGTAGTACCAGAGGTCTAATATTAATCATTAAGTTTCTAATGTTTTAACAGAATTGGTAGAAACTAAGAAAAGAAATGAAGAAAAAATAGTGTCCCCCTTCTGCTTGTTCTAACATTATTTCCTCTATGCAAAAGAGCCTCTAATGGCCGTATATTAGCATATTGGCTCCTCTGTAGTTTTATTTTTGTCTCAACACTATCTGGAAGCATCTTTGATTAGGATGATTAAAGCCCCTCTAGGAATCTGCATGTATACTAGAAAATGTACAGAATATATGGTTTTCTTCCTGATATATAAAAATCTAGTAGATATATATTATATATATATATCCCCACATCCCAGGATTCTCTCTTTTTTTTTTTTTGAGATGTAATTGACACAGTATGTTAGTTTCAGGGATACAACTACAGAGAGTAACAGGAATCACCCACGTCAAGCAGTGACTTATGTCAAGCAGTGACCCAAGAACCAAAGGCGTTGCAGCTAAGACCAGATACCGCCGAAATTAGCACCAGCTGATGACACACTCAGAACTGATGATGAGCAGAACCAGAGGAGATCTGCAAAGGCCCAAGACAGATTAAGTCCCTTTAAAAAAGGAAGATTTTTGCAGCAAACTATCAGACTTTCAAGACACTGATCCTTTCACATCTGACCACATCAAAAAGGCAGCCGCCACTGAAGCTCTGCCCGATTCATCTCTGAACAGAACAGAGATCCTCCACCCCTTGGACATAATAAGCAGCACATGCTGAGGGCTAACCCGGACCAGACCGAGGCCTTATCTCAACTGCGTGCTCACAGACTGACTTCATGTTTGGTTCCTTAACTTCCTACTTCATGTACTATCTTGTTTGTTGTGTAACTTGTCTTGTGCTTTGTTTTGTGTGATGAGTAAGAAGCAAAGTTAAACAAAGAGTGAAATGTCACTGAGTTTGGAATCCTGAACCTGCTTTGTAATTACGTTAACCTTGCTTTATGATGAATAAATCTGGCATTATGGAAAGACACGACTCGTGTGTGTGCTTTCTTAGCGTGCTCATGACAACAACATAATACTTTGATATTTATATATATTGAGAAATGATCACTACAATAAATCAAGGTAACATCTGTCACCATTTATAGTTACAAAATGTTTTTTGTGATGACAGCTTTTAAGATCTACTTTCTTAGCAACTTTCAAATATGCAATACAGTATTAGTTGCTATCGTCACCATAGTTTATATTATATCAGCATATTATTAAAGAAATATTTTAACGTTTTACAGAAAGGATGAAATCTTCCATATATGATGGTGGAGAACTTATCTCTTTTGGGGAAAAATACAGAATCTTACCTCACACTATATTCACAAATATATGCGGGGTGGCTTAATACTAAAATAAAAATGTAATCGAGGTACATATAATAAATATAGTAAACTATGATAAAATAGTAACAAAATGCAAAACTAAATAAAATAAAGGTAAAGATGGAAAACATTTTTATAATTTTGCAGTGTATAAAACCCACCTAAGGAACACAAAATCTCTGACACTTTAAGGGAAAGGAGAGGCAGGTTCATATCAAATCAACAATAATGAAGATCAGAATGATGAAAGGAAAGTTATAAAGATAGAAAAGAAATAACAATCTTGAAGAAAATAGTTATAGCCTATCAAAAATACATTAGGAATGTTGCTATAATTGGTTTTAAAAAGGCAAAAAAACATATTAGAAAAAATATGCAAAGAATAAAAACAGAAAAAATAAAATATAAATGATGAATAAATCTATGAACACTTCAACCTCAATATTAATAATGGAAATGCACACTAAACAAGTAAGGGATGCCATTTTTACTTATTAAGAGGACAGAAGTCAAAATGAATAGGCAAGGCATGTAGACACAGGCAGTCTCAGCAAAGAAACAATTTGGTGTTTATCTCAGTTTAAAAATATGTATAGTTTTTGACCCAGTTATTCAACTTCTAGGCAAGTTTTATACATGTGCACATATATCAGTATATATCTGATAATAGCAAAAAGTTGGAAACAATTAAAATTTTCAGGGTTTTTAGCAAGGCAAATTTCCACTTACAATGGTAAGTTTTAGGTATCAACTTGATTGGCCATGGGGTGTCCAGATTGAACATAATTTTTGGATGTGTCTTTGAGGGTGTTTCCAGATAAGATTAGCATTTGGATCAGTGGACTCAGTAAATTGCCCTCCCCGATGTGAGTGGGCATCATCCAAACCACTGGAGGTGTGAAAAGAACAAACATAGGAGGAGGGGGGAGTTTGACCCTCTTTTCCTATCTTGAGCTAACATCTCATCTCATCTTCTGCCTTCAGACTGGGATGTATACCTTCGACTCCTCTAGTTCCCAGCCTTGGGAGCCAGACTAGCTTCTACCACCAGTTTTGCTGGGTCTCCAGCTTTTCAATGGCCAATCACAAGACTTGTCAGCCTCCATATTCACATAAGCCAATGCCTCATAATAACTCTCCTTTTGTATATATATTCTCCTACTGGCTCTGTTTCTCTGGAGAAACCTGACTTTCACACCACTCAACTAGAGGCTACATTCCTCAGCCTTTCTTACACCTAGAGGTACTCTTGTAACTAAATTCTGGCCAACTGGATGTAAATAAGCACTGATGGTGACAAGTCTAGGTACACCTCTAAAGAGAAGCTGCTCACTCTTCACTTCCGCTGTCCCCTTCTCCCCCTCCTGTGGGCTGTATCTAACATGATGGAGAGGAACCAGTTCCTCTTGTATAAATGAGAAAATCACTCTAGAGGATGGCAAACCAATAAAATAAATGAAATCTGTGCTCCTGAAAACTGTCTTGGGGTGAGCCATCTCCCACAAAAATATACTTTCCATCTGGTTTAAGCCAGTCTAGCTTGCGAAGGTAAAAAGACGCTCCAACTAACACAGTAGTAAATGTACACGCACTGAGCATGTGACACTGAAATGTGAAAACATACCATTAGAGACACTTTTATCAGAATTCAAACACAAGTTCATAGTCAAAACCCACAAATCAACATTATGATATCTCCAAAATTCTGAGAAAGACACATAACCAAAGCAACGTTTGGCTCAGTTGCATTTTCTTGTTCACTAACCTCCAAAGTAAGAGCCGTCTGTCAGCTTCATTTCTTTACTGGATTTTGTGATGACACCAGCAACACCATGTTGAATGAAATACATTTTTTTACCCACAGCTCCTTCTCGTATGATATAATCTCCAGGTTGAAACACCTCAAATCTCAACTTGCTCAGCATGGCAGTCACAAAATTGGGATCCGCGTTAGCAAACAGAGGCATGGTGGCCACTAGCTTCCGACAGTTGAAGTTGACGATCTCCTAAAGATGGCAAGGGCAGACAAATATGAAGACAGATATTAATTGGGGCGCCTGGATGGCTCAGTTGGTTGGGCGACTGCCTTCGGCTCAGGTCATGGTCCCGGAGTCCTGGGATCGAGTCCCACATCGGGCTCCCGGCTCAGCGGGGAGCCTGCTTCTCCCTTTGACCCTCTCCCCTCTCATGCTGTTTCTCTCTCTCTCTCTCTCTCAAATAAATAAATAAATAAAATCTTAAAAAAAATATATATTAATCATAGCAGGAAGAAAAGCACAGGCTTACATTAAACTCTACATACAGCTCAATATTGCAATTTAAGTTCAGAACCAAAGACACATAAATTCTAATAATCTGCATATCTCTTCAAAGCCAGAAATTGTTTTATTTTTGTGTTGGAACTTTGTATTCCCAGCACCTAGTACAGTATAGCTATATATTAAACATCAAGTAAATGTGAATTAAGTATATATGTCTTACCTTTTATAACTTCCAATTCCTTTACTATACTTCATATAAAATTAGAACTCAAATGTGGAAGAGTTTTAGTCTCCCTTTTATCTCGTTTTATGAAGAAAAGAAGCCACACTACCTACCTCTTGTTAGTTATGATATTACTGCTTTTGTGCTCCATTGTGTTGAACAATCTAACTTGCACCTACTGACCAGAATTCTGAAACAAAGGCCCAGCTGCCAGACAAGCATTTTAATGTTTTTTTTTCTTAATGTTATTCACATTAAAGTGAGGACAATGGGGTGTGCAAGAAAGGTTATACAAAGATGACTCTAATCTAACTATAATCTATAATTGTAAATTCCATCTGTTTCTGGGCTAGATCAGAAAATCACTCTTTTTTAAGCCTTCTGGGCTTTATACTGGAGGGACTATATTTTCCTTTTCCTGAATTGTTTGTTTGTCTTATTCCTGGAACCAGGCCAATTCTGAATTAGACTTACACATTTGATTTCATTCTGTAGATGTGGTCCAGATTAGACATAGTGATATCTCTTTGGACCAAAATAGAGATATGGGGCCAACCGTTTTTTTTTTTTTTTAAAGATTTTATTTATTTATTTGAGAGAGAGAGAAAGAGAGAAAACACGAGCACACAGGCAGTGGGGAGGGGCAGAGGGAGAAGCAGACTCTTGGCTGAGCAGGGAGCCTGACATGGGGCTGGAGCCCTATGTGGGGCTGGATCCCAGGACCTTGAGATCATAACCTGAGCCAAAGGCAGATGTTTAAACGACTGAACCACCCTGTTGACCCTGGGACCAACCATTTTTAATCTTGCAAGTTAGATATGTAAAGGGATAAATAGTAGGAACCTAAATTTTACCACAATGCCATTTCTCAAAAATTTCTTCTCCAATGAGCGCCAAAGGAAAAAGGTTAACCCTGACTTTGTGATCTCTTTTAAGAGACATAGATACTGAAGGAAATCCTGTTAAAAGGTGGGAAAAGGGGTGCCTGGGTGCCTCAGTCATTAAGCGTCTGCCTTCGGCTCAGGTCATGATCCCAGGGTCCTGGGATAGAGCCCCACATTGGGCTCCCTGCTCGGAGGTAAGCCTGCTTCTCCCTCTCCCACTGCCCCTGCTTGTGTTCCTGCTCTTGCTATCTCTCTCTCTGTCACATAAATAAATAAAACCTTAAAAAAAAAAGGTGGGAAAAGGGCAAAAAAAAAATTGGAGATATTAACAAAAGCTGAGATCTGAATTCTTGTTTGGGAAAATATGTTATATAAACTAACAGATTCCAAGACTGAGGAAAAAAAGTTTCCTCAATCTTGCTTCATGAAATGACCTGACCTTATTTTGGAATAAGTAAGAAAATTCCAGCTGATACAGGGGGCACAAAATTTGGGGTCCACCATGGAAAAGAAGGTATTTCATCTTTAACAATTTCTTGTCAGTTCAGCAGAGCAAAGAGTCTCTAATGGTGGGGCTTCACGGAGGATGGTAAAATACTTAAAAATCAGCTGTAATAAGCAAAAAGTGAACATAGCAACAAAAACAAGAGAAAGATACCTTGTGTAGCATCATCCAAGCCCAAATAATGTTCAGCTGACTGCATGGGTGGCTGTACTGAGGACAACTTGTGGTTAATTGTAACTGGTGCTGAAGAGCAGTGGTGGGGGTGGGACTACAGTAAGGTTCTGCATGTAGTGCATGCTCAGTAAATATGCATGCAGGTCAAGAAGGTGGAAGAAAGGAGAAAGGGAAGAAGGGAGGGAAGGAAAGAAGGAAGATGGAGTTTCAGCAGTGGGAAAAAGTGCTCACAAAGACGAGTTTTTTTTCCCCATTGGGAGATATTTACTTAAATCTGCTAGAAAGCTTTCTAAAGCAAACAGCTTGAGAAACAAGTCTCTGGTGTATAAAAATGTGTTTTTTATTATTCAAACTCCTTCTATACAAAAACTTCATGAAGATAAAAGGTGAACTGCTCAAGGTTCATGAGTTGAAAGAAGACAGAGAGAGGTCATTAAAAGGACCAGATTGATTGTTTGAGTTAATGATTTCACATGTAAAATGGCATGGAAGAATACTGTGGAGGAAAATGAACGTAAGTCAGGTTGCAGAGAAAATAAGAATTTTCAAAGAAAAACAATAAAATAGAGAATTCTTTTATCTGTATTATTGGATTCAAACACACATTTTTTTCTCTTCATTGTTCTCTCACCCTTTATTTTAGAAAATAATTAGAAGTATATTTTATAAACAATTTAGCTGTTCTTTATTTATATGAATAACTTTTTCTATGATGCATTGCATATTCAGGTATACCTATTGTAACTGCCTTGATTATAACACCACAGGGATAATTTCATATTATTGTTATGGCTTAAAGGAATCCATTAATTTTCTCTCTCTCTATGGGACTTTTACCTCCAATGTGACGACTACCAGATTGAAACTATAAATTCTAACAAGCATTTGATAAGAAAAAATGTAATTATTTGCATTTAAAAGCTCTCTCTCTTCCCATTAAATTGGCTTGCTTTGAGAGTATATAGTTTAATAGAAACAATCATGTGAGTCTAGAAATGAAGCAAAACTTTTAAAAGCTCTTTTCTATCAATCAAATTTCTTTATAGCACATTTTCTTAGAGAACATATTTAATTAAGTTATTAATATCTCTCTATATGTAAAACAAAACTTTTAGAGCTTCTCCTCCATCAATCACAGTTCCTTATAGCACACTGATTTAACTAAGACACACAGTTAAGTTATTAATATCTCTAATTTCCATCCAGATTCTTCATGGCAGTTGTTACAATGAACTATTTTAGCAATAGGTCTGGCCTGAATTAGGAGTATTGACCATATGCATTAAATTGAGGAGTGCTCCATTCCTAAGGGAATCAGACATGGCCCTGACCTTTATAAGGTACTCCAAATTACCAAGCTTACTGTCAACACTTAAAAAAATGTAATTTTTTCTTCCTGGAGCACCTTGTAGTAACAGAAAGTATAGAAGTGCTAAAAAACAAACAATCAAATACAAACATAAAAAAAAAAAATCCCACAATGATGAGTGTATTTCAAAGAGGGCCAAATGAAAGAGCTACCAATAGCTAAAGCTTTAACAATTGGTGTAAGAAAGTAAATAATGTAGTGTTAGATCAATCCCAAAGTATAAAATAAATAATCATGAGACCATATTTATATAATTAAACAACTGAGTAAATTAAAAAGCAGGGGAAAATAGACAAATCTGTTCAAATTCCAAATAAACTTCTCTCTACTAAATAAAAGCATAATACAACAACCAACACTGAAGAACCCTGAATTTGATCTTACTTTGACATGTCAGTTTATTTCAAATATGAAAGTCTTTCCTTTTCAGCAGTCCTTCATCTTGTTTTGCTAAAGTATGATAGAATTATTTACGTTGTTTGGTCAAAGACTAGAGGATATTTTTTAAAGTATCATACAGAGTAAAGTGCACAAATCTTAAGTGAATTTTTCAAATGTATAACCACACCATCTTTATCCATTTATCGATCGCCAGTGGACACTTGGGCTACTTCTATACTTTGGCTATTGTAGATTATGCTGCAATAAACATCAGGGTGCATGTATCCCTTTGAATTAGTGTTTTTGTATTCTTTGGGTAAATACCCCATAGTGCAACTGCTGGATCATAAGGCAGTGCTATTTTTAACTTTTTGAGAAACCTCTGTACTGTTTCTATAATGGCAACACTCACACTGATTTCTCTTGAATGTTTATACCTTATTTTGGAATTGCTGGGTGATAAGGTAAACTTATATTTAATTTTAGTAGATACTAGCAAAAGTTTTCTAAAATGATTGTATTATTTTTCTCACATACCAGCAATATATAAGTTCCAGTTGTCCTCCATCCATAGTAAAATTTGATGTTATTATTCTTTGATTTTAGCTATTAGTAGGTATGCAGAGATATCATTATTTTTAAAAATTTTCTCATTGTAGTTTTTTTTTTAAAGATTTTATTTATTTATTTGACAGAGAAAGAGAGATAGCGAGAGCAGGAACACAAGCAGGGGGAGTGGGAGAGGGAGAAGCAGGCTTCCCGCTGAGCAGGGAGCCCCACCCCAGGACCCTGGGATCATGACCTGAGCTGAAGGCAGACGCTTAACGACTGAGCCACCCAGGTGCCCCTCATTGTAGTTTTATCTTACATTTCTCCAATGATTAATGTTGTTATGCACATTTTAATAGGCTTACTGATCAGATGAATGTCCTGTTTGGTGAACTGCCCAGTCAAGTTTTCCTCACTTTTTTCCTGTTGTTGGAGTTCTTTTTATAGTCTTGACACGAGTTCTTTGTTGGGATATACATTGTAAATATCTTCTCCCCATCTGTGACTTGCCTTTTCAATCTCAGGGTTATCTTGTTTTATTTTTTTGGTTTAATTTTATGACAATCAGGAAAATGGGATTTGATATAGAGAGAGAGAGAGAGAGAGAGAGAGAACTTCACAAAGGATTTTTTATTAATTTTTTTAAAGATTATTTATTTATTTGAAAGAGAGAGAGAGAGCACATGAGTTGGTGGAGGGGTGGAGGGAGAAGCAGGCTTCCCACGGAGCAGAGA
Source organism: Mirounga angustirostris (assembly GCF_029215605.1). Classification (NCBI taxonomy): domain Eukaryota; kingdom Metazoa; phylum Chordata; class Mammalia; order Carnivora; family Phocidae; genus Mirounga; species Mirounga angustirostris. The sequence continues at coordinate 118,902,436 of NW_026991715.1, read as the reverse complement.
GCCCAATGCGGGGCTCGATCCCAGGACCCTGAGATCATGCCCTGAGCCGAAGGCAGATGCCTAACCAACTGAGCCACCCAGGTGCCCCACAGAGGATTTATTTTATCCATAAATCAGTATTTAGGAATCATGCAAACTCTGAGACCCTGGGAAAGCTTAAGCAATATTTTTTGGTTATTATTAAAGAGAATAGTAATATTTTAAGGCTCCTTGAAGCACTACAATTCTTTACTGATAACTTAAGTATCATTGGGGAAAGTTCCATTTTGTAAAACACTTAGTTCTCCTCCATTCTACATTATTTTATTCTACACAGTATAGTTCTAAAATGTTTTAGGCATGGTAGCTATAAATATAATTACCATCATTACAATAATGAATCATGGAGTATCTTAACAAAACAGAGCTGCTGTTACATTGCTAAATTCCTACACGCAACACACCCTGTATTTTTAGACTTTGCAGAACACACAGACCTTCCTTCTAAGAACTTATATTAGACATTCCAATGGCAACCAGACATATAGACTTCTATATTAACATCAAACACAAATAAATAAATATAGTCAAATCTATATCAACTGACACTTTATCACCTAGACCATCACGTAAAAGAGTGCTGCTGATGTTGCCCTATTCCTCCTCTCCACCCAGTTCAGTAGCCTGGACTGGAGAGAATTAGAGTAAGTGGATGTGTTAGGGTTTTGTCTTTTTTTTTTTTTTAAAGGCAGGGATAATTTTAAGAATGAGCATAATAAAAATAAGAGACAATATTTTTTTATATTCTTTCTGGTATCTAGGTATTGCTTTAAATGTTTTATAAGTATCAATTTATTTTACAACTGCAAAAATCCTATACCTTAAGTATTATTACTACCCCATTTTATAGAAGATACTGAATAATCTGCCAAAGACCACATGCTTGCAAGAGGAAGAACCATGGTTTGCTGGGTAACCCAGCTCTCTAACTTAGGGTTTTGATGGATTCTAAGAAACCATCTTACTTTTGCACATACCTGGAATTACGACAAACCCTAAAGATTTTTGTGTTAACCATAATTTGTTCTTTTGAAATTTACACATTTAGAGAGTCTGACATGAATATTTGTTGACTGTGGGGTAGCAAACTGATAGCAATGAACTTGGCTGTTATTATTTTACCCACAACAATTATTTTTAAAAATCTGAATCTGAATGCCTTTATTTTTTGGAAAATAAAAGAAATTATTCAGGATTGTTCCATGGGTCCTTGCCCTCATCATGGCTCTCATGAAGACAGCATCAATTAAAAATTTAAAAAACTAAAAATTAAATTAATTAAAAAAAGGCTTCAATGACCTGCCAAAGATGACATTCTCCTCCCTGTTACTTTTCAGAGGAAGACGATAGTCTTGTGGACATATTTATGGTACTTTACTAAAATACAGTTTACAAGGCTCAAATTCTGTTTTAAAAGAATCTGGAGCTACATCTCCAAGGGATATGACTCAAAATCTCTACTTTTTTTTTTTTTTTAATGAGAGACAGAGAGCATGAGAGGGAGGAGGGTCAGAGGGAGAAGCAGACTCCCTGCTGAGCAGGGAGTCCGACGTGGGACTCGATCCTGGGACTCCAGGATCATGACCTGAGCCGAAGGCAGTCGTTTAACCAACTGAGCCACCCAGGCGCCCCCCAAATCTCTACACTCTACACTCTCTACACTCAAAGTTATAAGCAATCAGGTTTGGAAACCATGGTTCCTAAAATAAAGAAGTATCTGAAAGTTTACACCTAGTTGAGGGAAGAGAATGTACATGTATATATTCAGTATAAAATAATTGTAAGTTGTAAAATAAATATGGGTTAGTCTCTCTCCCTCTGTGTTTGTGTGCACACTCACGTTCAATCCCTGATTCCAAAACTAAATGGCTCTGTGCCCATAGAAAGTGACTCAAATTCTTCAAATCTTAATCTTCCCATCTGTAAAATGGAGATAACACTAGCAATTCTATCATAGATTATGATAACTAAATTAACACAAGTAAAGCATTTAATGAATTTCACTCAATGTCATCTGTTTTAACCCCTGTAATTTATAGCTATACTATAAAACAGTATTGATTAAGATCAAATGAATTGCATAGACCATATTCCATATTTTCAAAGAAACAAATGCTTCAAGGTAATTTGGGAAAAGAATACTGAGTCAGGTAAAAAAAAAGGGTGGGGATTATTTGTTAAAAACCAAAGTTAAGGTGAGTGCAGAGTATCCGAAAAAGAAAATGATAAGATATTCTTAGGGCAGAGTCAATGAAATTCCCTTGTGGCTAAAGTCAAGGAATAAAATAAAGGATTCTTAGAATAAAGCTGCTCTATTGATATGATAAATTTGGAAGGTGAATTGTACATACACATTCCATTATTTTTTTTAAGAAAGGAAACACATGAGGCAATTTAAAAACAATTTCCCTCAGCATTCCCAACAGGCTTGTATTGATCTGGTGGTTTGCCTTCTAAATTGCAAGATGGTTGACTGCATGTGTGAGAAAATTGGCCAACACAGGCATATCTTTTTTTTTTTTTTAGTTTTATTATGGTATGTTAGTCACCATACAATACATCATTGGTTTTTGATGTGGTGATCCATGATCCATTGTTTTCGTATAACACCCAGTGCTCCATGCAGTATGTGCCCTCCTTAATGCCCATCGCCAGGCTAACCAATCCCCCCTCCACCCTCCCCTCTAAAACTCTGTTTGTTTCTCAGAGTTCATAGTCTCTCATGGTTCATCTCTCCCTCCAATTCCCCCCCCCATTTTTCCCTTCCTTCTCCTAATGTCCTCCATGCTATTCCTTATGTTCCACAAATAAGTGAAACCATATGATAATTGACTTTCTCTGCTTGACTTATTTCACTTAGCATAATCTCCTCCAGTCCCATCCATGTTGATGTAAAAGTTGGGTATTCATCCTTTCTGATGGCTGAGTAATATTCCATTGTATATATGGACCACTCATCAGTTTATCCATTCATCAGTTGAAGGGCATCTCGGCTCTTTCCACAGTTTGGCTATTGCAGACATTGTTGCTATGAACATTGGGGTGCATATGGCCCTTCTTTTCACTACATCTCCACACAGGCATATCTTAATGCTTAAAAGTGTTCTAAGCATTTGTCCAAACACTGGCTAACAAGTTAGGTACTGCTTCAGTTTCTTAAACTGAAAGCATTTCCCTTGATTTCTATGTCTTATTGGGAAGATTTAAGATAATCTATTTCTCTAGTTGAGATAATCTGTCATATTTTTTAAAGAAAGTGTTTTTTGCAACTCCTAAATAATTTGAATATCAAAAACTATGTAATAAACAACAAAGCTAAGGAATATTTACCTTTAATATTTATTTTGGGAAAGTTAAAGTGTTTAGAAATAGAAAAAGGAGGATGCTGAATTAATATGGAATGCCTCAATTTTAGTCTATTGTAGTTTTCCATTTCATTAAAGAAGGAAGTAATCAAGTATTTTTGTATTAGCAGAGGTGCATTTAAAAAAATCTTTGAAAAAAATGAACATACACACATCACTTAAAATATATAAAAGAAAAAAATCTCTGTATTCTCATCACCTTAGTGTTTTAATATATTTATATATTCCCTTCAGACAAACTTTTATTCACCTTAATATATTTGTAATGATAATATACATTCAACATTTGTTTCTTTGTTCCACATCTTTATAATATAAAATATTCCCCATTTTGAGACACGGTCCTCATTGCTATTCTTTTTTAATGGCCACACGATATTCCATTTTGTGTTAGTCATAGTTATATTAAGAAAAGCCCAATAGAGGGGCGACTGGGTGGCTCAGTCGGTTAAGCGGCTGCCTTCGGCTCAGGTCATGATCCCGGGGTCCTGGGATCGAGGCCCGCGTCGGGCTCCCTGCTCAGTGGAGAGTCTGCTTCTCCCTCTCCCTCTGCCTGCCTCTCTACCTACTTGTGCTCTCTCTCTCTCTCTGTCGAATAAATAAATAAAAAATCTTAAAAAAAAAAAAAGAAAAGCCCAATAGAGATACAGACAAATAGTCTGCAATAGCCTCTTTAATACTGACATTTTTCACCATTACTTATTTTGAAACCCAGCTATCTCATTAGTTGCTAGATTAATAGTCTGTTAAGATTATGTTAAAGGTAATTAGCCTAAAATCTCTGCATATACAAATGGCCAATTATGATGAAGTGGCTTAAATGAAATCTGCCTGCATGTAAAGGATTGATCAGAACAAATGAATTTTGAAATGGACGGATTCAAACATTTTAATATTTTTTGTTGTTACAGTTCTCATATGCATCTAATTTGGTCTTGAGGTATTAAATCACATTTAAGCCTTACAGTATGAATGCAAATGAAGTTTGAAATTAATTTAGTCTTAGCATCGTCCCATTGATTTGCCTTCCTAGAACATAAGGACATATTGTTCCATTAGGTACCAGGCAGAATGATAGCAAGTGACAGAAAATTCAGTTAACATTCACTTAAATTTGATTATGAAGCAAAGAAAAAGAGGTAGAAACAGACCAAACAAACCTATATTAAGGAACTGTATACTGACAACACGCATGTTCATTGGAGACTCTGTATCTCAGCCCCACTGTGTGGTATCCCAGGCTGAAGCCCTGTACAGATTTGTATAAACTCCAACAGAATGCAGCTCCATTGGCCTACAAGCTGTAAGCAAGTTGTAAGAATAATTTGCAGAGTAAGTGTTAAGCCTATCTGACATGGTAAACATAGACTGATCTGAATTGTCAAATACAGCAAGTAAAGCAGACTGGTGTCCAGAAATATGCTGAACTAAAAAATATTATTAAAACAGGACCAGCAGATAGTAGTGTGAATTAGAAGACAATCCCAAGAGAAGGTGTTTGGTGTTAGAGAATTTGATAAGAACCTATATTTGAGAATTTAAAATACAATCCACATAAATTCATTTTCATCATTAACAGTCAGTAATAGAAATAATCGGTGTATAATAGCATATGTACATGTGCAAAGGACATGAGGAAATCAGGCCAACCCTAAAACCAGGCAGGCATCCTAAGATGCATTAAACATTCATTTATATACCATGTTAGTTAGACTTGCATGGAGCACTGCATGCGTTGGCAAGTGTTTTAGGCTGAATTCTATCCTCCCCAAATGCATATGCTGAAGCCCTAATTCCCAGTATCTTGCAATGTGATCCTATTTGGAAAGAGGGTCTGTACAGAGGAAACCAAGTTAAAATGAATTCATTAGGGTGGGCCCTAATCCAATCTTACTGGTGTCCTTATGAGGAGAGGAAACAGATACCCAGCATATGTTAGCACAGAGAAAAGACCATGAGAGGACAGAGGGAGAGGGTGGACAACTGTAGGCCAAGAAGAGGGGTCTCAGAAGATTCCAAATCTGCTGACACCTTGATCTTGAACTTGCAGCCTCCAGAAGAGTGGAAAAAAACATTTCTGTTTAAGCTACGCAGTCTGTTGTATTTTATTATGGCAACCCTGGCAAACTTATAGAGCAAGTTAGGCCAGTAAAGTGTGGCAGGAAGAAGGAAGCTGCTCCCTTCTGAATATCTGCCAAGACACAGCAGAACCCCAGCTCCCAAAGTGAGGGAGTGGGCAGTGGCAAGATACATACATGGTCCAGTTAGGATCACTCGGAAGTGACATGGAACACAACCCACATACTTTAACAACTTCTGAGCTCTTTGGTCTGGGGAGAAATAAATCCCCAAAGATATTCAGTTATATGGAGAAAGGATTTTGCTTTATTTTTGTATTGAGTTTGAAGCATCTTGGGCCTTCAGGTGATAAGTGCAGGTGGCAGGTGGAAATGACTCTAAAGATCCAAACTAGAGATATAGGATTTGTTATTTTATAAGATTAATTTTTAGGGGCGCCTGGGTGGCTCAGTTGGTTAAGCGACTGCCTTCGGCTCAGCTCATGATCCTGGAGTCCCTGGATCGAGTCCCGCATCGGGCTCCCTGCTCGGCAGGGAGTCTGCTTCTCCCTCTGCCCCTCCCCCCTCTCATGTGCTCTCTCTCTCTCTCTCTCTCATTCTCTCTGTCTCAAATAAATAAATAAAAAATCTTTAAAAAAAAAGATTAATTTTTAAAAATTTCATATAACAATTTTATAGTATCAACTATTACTAAGTGTGCAGTTCGCAAATATGTTCACAATGCTGTGTGACCACCACCACATCTAACTCTTCCATCATTCCCAATAAAAACTCTGGAAACCATTAAACAATAATCCCCCCTTCTCCCTCCCCTCAATCCCTGGTGACTTCTATTTTACTTTCTGTTGCTATGAATTTGTCTATTCCAGGGACCTCATATAGGTGGAATTATATAGTATTGCCTAGGACTAATTTTTGAAGCCCTAGAAAGAAACAATGCCACTAGAGAAACCTTGTAGGGGAGGAAGGAGGGAAGTAATGAACAATGTTAGGAAAAATCAAGAAAAAGGTCCAATGGTCTGGCTCTCTCTCATTATAATAATGCATATTATCTTCCCCACTCCCCTTTCCTGATATCCCTTCCACATCCTCACCAGCACTTATTATAGCTTGACTTTTTAATAATAGCCATTCTAACAGATGTGAAGTGATATCTCATTGTGGCTTTAATTTACATTTCCCTGATGACTGATGATGCTGCACATCCTTCCACATACCTGTTGGGCATTTGAGTGAAAAAAAAAATGTCTATTCACAGTCTTTGCCTACTTTTTAATTGGACTACTTATTTTCTTGCTCTTGAGTCATTTGAGTCCCTTGTATATTTTGGATATTAACATCTTATCACATGGGTGGTCTGCACAGACTTCCTCCCATTCTATAGGTTGTCTTTCATTTTGTTGGCTGTGTCTCTTGCTGTGCAGAAGCTTTTTGGTTTCATGTAGTCCCACTTATTTATGTTTGCTTTCGTCACTCATGTTTTAGGTGTCACATCCAAAAAAATCACTGCCAAGATCAACATCAAGAAGCTTTTTCTCTGTGTTTTCTTCTGGGAGTTTTATGATTTCAAGCTGTGCATGTAAGTCTCCAAATCCATTTAGAATTTCAGTATGTACTGTCAGCTTTGCTCTGGCAATTAACTATATGTGAACTTTTTACATTTCTTGTATTTTTAGTAACGTACTTTAACTTTTTTTCATAGTTTATTTTTTTTTGCACGTATTTCTATCTTGTCTCTTACAAGCATATGGTAGGCACTTTGAGACTAAAACCATATTTTATAATTTACCTTCCCATCATGCTTGGATCAATGTTTTGCACACATTAAGAAATCGATAAATGTTTTTTGTCTATTTGTTTTCTAGAAACCAGGGGTGCAAGGGAAAATACACCAAAAGAGAGAAAAAGACTCAATTTCTGTTTGGCAATGTGACCATGACCAGGCCACTTAGTCTTTCTAGCCTTTTGTTACTGTGCCTGTTACATGAATATCTGATAATGTATAAGATCCCTGTATAAATTTACAATTCTATGATTCTAGCCTGTTTTAGTTAATCTTAACTAAATACATTTTAGAGGGTATTTTAAAAATCAACAAGTATGTACTTCAAAAAAAAAATGATTCAAAACTGCACAAGTAAATATGTATGCAAATTATGTTTTCTTCCCTAACAGTCTATTCAACAAATTAAAGGTCAGAAGGACAGTATTATACTCTCAGCCTGATTCATGTTCTGTGAAAATGAAATATACTGACGTCCTATATTATACTGGGACACATGATCTGTACCTATTTTCAGCCCATGGCTCTTCACACTCCATTGTTTAAAAATAGATCAGTTCTGAACTTTGGAGACAGGCTCAGAAGGGTATTAACCTCTTTCTCGACAGTTAAGTTTGCCATTTTGCTCTAATCGAATAAGTATAAATCTGATCATGTTAAAAATAGACCTTCTTACTTGGTACACGTTCCAACAGGCTCTCATAAACAGAGGGGTATAGTTCACAGAATTTTTCTAATTAATTTTTTAGTTTTAAATACACTGCCTACTTTTGCTAAAGCATTCATCAGTATCATGATCCTAACATTTTAATGCCAAATTTTGATGCTAAGACATTGTCTCCAGAAAGCTGCCTGTTAAAATGAAGGAAGAACTGATCAGCAGATTGTTTGAATACATTCCAGAAGAAATGAGACATATGATAAGTTTGGACTCGTTGTCTCTCCTGTGTTTGGCCTAACACCCTCTGAATGACCCACTCGTGGCACTTACATACAGTTATAATTGATTATTTAAATTTTTGTCTCTAAGCTACAAGAGCCATGAGAGCTGGGACTGTATCTTATTCTTCATTGAATCAGAGTAATAACAAAAGTTAAATTTTACTGAGCACTTACTGTGTGCCAGATGCATTTCTAATTTTTTATACTTTTTGCTCATTTAATCTTTATAACATCTCTACGAGGTAGTTATTGATCATCATCCACATTCAAAAATGAGGAAAGTGGAATACATACAAGTTACTAAATGGCCCAAGGTCATACATACAGTAAGTTGTGGAGCTGGATTTAAATGGGGCTGGTGGAACCAGGGCCATGCACTTACCCATGATCCTGCATAGCCCCTCCAAAGTAGCTTCTCATTCATTGTTTGTTGCACAACTGAAGGCATACATATGACTATTAATGGCACTGAGAGTGTCATAAAAGGGATTTAAACCGAATAGTTTAAAACAATAAAACTGGATCCTTCTGAGCAGCTGTGGGAGAACAGGAGCTTATTTTAAGTGAATGGAAGGAGAAGAAAGAAAATCTTTCTCTAGGCAGAGCCAGGTCAAATAACAACTGGAGGGCAGGGAGGTTTCCAGAGATTCAGCTGGGCTTTGCAGACTAGATACAGCCACAGAGGAACTAGAGATTGAAGATTATAGAAAATGAATACATACATCATAAAATAACAGCTTTAATTCACAATGCCAAGTTTCTGAGCATCATCTTAAGGATTTTCTCAGAATATTACAGGTGTTCTGGTCCAAGTATTTTAGTTCACAGTGAAATGAAGATAATTTTTTAAGATGACTTTACAATCACTTCTCAGAATGTTGGCAATTTTAGTGGAGCCAGTGTTTAGGTCATATGGCCTAACCTGAGGACAGACACGCAACTTCATCTGCCGCTCTGAATCTTCTCCATCCTGAGGTGGCTCACTACTTCAGTTTGGACAGGGAGACCAGCAACATTTCTTCCATGAGCCACCGACAATACTCTGGGAAGACTTAGTATAGAATATAAAAATAAGTATTTTTTGTCTATTCCATTGATGTTACTGGGTTATAGACATTGGACAGAGTATCTATTTACCTTCTATAATGGTACTCTATTGAAATATCCCCTTCTCTGGGGTACCTGGGTGGTCCAGTCGGTTAAGTGTCTGCCTTCCGCTCAGGTCATGATCCCAGGGTCCTGGGATCGAGCCCCATGTAGGGTTCCCTGCTCATGGGGAGCCTGCTTCTCCCTCTCCTCCCCACTCATGCTTTATCTCATGATCTTTCTCTCTCTCTCTCTCAAGTAAATAAATAAAATCTTAAAAAAAATCCCCTTCTCTCATCCTGACTGTACTAAATCACTAATGCAAATATCTAAAGAAAGTTAAAAAGAAAATAAAAACCAACCACAAGTAAAATAGAACATGCTGGCTTATAGTATATACATAAAAATCAAAATCACAGAGGAATCTAGAGATGCCAGCATCCTTTTGTTATACATGAGAAACCACATTTTCCATAGTATAATCGAAAGTGATACTAAGAATATTCTGTGGCCAGAGTACTTCATAGTTCTGGGCATCACTTTTTATCCACATGAACACCACTGTTTTGTTGATAAAATACTCTCTTTGAGCTCTAACAATCAATGATTCCTTGAGATGATTTGCAAAGTGTGACATCCAAACCTTCTTTGCATTTGTTTATCCAGTAAGTAATTATTAAATGTGTACTAAGGACTGAAGTTATGGTGGAAATCAAGAAAGACAAAGTCCTTGCCTTCTTGGATCCAAGATAACAGAGTGGTGTGTACACAACAAAAAGGCTTATGTGATGGAGAAGGACTTCAAGAGAACACATTTAATAAACTTCTCAGGAAGGCCTCTTTGAGGAGGTACCATTTTTATGAAACAAGAACAATAAGAATGAACCAGATATTTGTTAAAGGCATTTCAGCAATTTGTCTCCAACATATGAAAAGATAAATCACCTAATTTATGCCACAGAAATGGAAATAGAAGAGTGCACTCAATGAAGTAGTGTTTTTGTAGTATCCACTAACAGAATTAATTTGCATACATGCGGTATGAGATTTTTGTAAGAGCTTTAAAAAATCATTCAAGTGATATTCTTTCTGCCACTTTACATCTTTGAGAGTCTTCATATTTAAAAGTATTCAGACACATTGAAAAAAAAGCTGGGATATAAAATGGATAAAACATAATATGGGTTTAATTGATTATGAATATAGGATAATTTTCACATTCCTTAACATTGCATTTTATATTTTTAAGCAGTAGGTCTTTTGCATATGTTTTTGAGAGTCTGAAGGTTTGACTTACCTTTCACTTCTATACATTCCTGAGTATCTAGACTTGTGTTAGCAGAAATCACTGTTCTTTAGTATGCATTAGCATCTCAAATTAGGCTACATATTTTCATAAAAATAAGCCTTCTGCACAATGAGGTATTTTAAGTTAAAAGTCTTGTTGCAATATAAAATAGTGGTTGACTCAACATTGAACATATGATTAGCAATTATACCCTGCATGTGTATGTGTATACCATGCAAATCTTATATTTTTACCTTCTGTCACAAAATACATAACAAATAATCCAGCTTTCCTCTTCTGAGTATTCTACTTTCACTCATTTGACATATATGATATCAGTCATTCAATGTCTTCTATGTGCCAGGCACTTTCCAGACGCTAGGAGCACAACAGTGACCAAAATATGCCTTTGCCCAAGCTGATGCCTTAACGTCTAAGTTAAAAAGATTTCTTGTGATCTACCACTATGACTTTAATACAGTAAGTACATAATAGTCCAACTTAATAGGGAGCAAGATGTAATTTCTCATTGTTCTTATTGAACTTTTCTTCAGAAAATGTGTCTGGCTTTTTTAGGTTCAAGTTTTAGTTAAATAATGACTCCTGTTATCTCTCTGCTATATGTCTCCTTACTTTCTTATCTTACTCATCTTGTTTCCTTTCTAATAAAGTCTTAACTCAGTATAATATTAAATGTAGGCTTTTGCATGATTCTGATGCCAGATGAGCAAAAGCTGAAAAGCAGGGAACAAATGAAGAACATGATTTTTACCTTTTAAGGTGTTAAGTGTCTGAGCATTTAATGAATCCACTTATAAGATCTCTAATTTTATTACGTAGTCACAACTCTTAGTCTTTTTTTCATTCATAATTCTGTTAAAGGCTGTTCACTCAGTAAATACTTAGTGAGTTCCTACTATAACTGGTCAATAAAGATATAAAGATTAAGGCATCATCTCTAGCCTCAAGAAGCTCATAGTCTTAGAAGAGAGAAACAATAAACTGACAAGTGATAAATACAATGTGAGAGACAGAGTGGTCAGGGAAAATTTATGAGGAAGTTCATGTGTAGCAAGAGTGCTTACTGGGAAGTGGAATATAAGCTTAGTGGAAAGGAGTGAAGATAGAGTAGCATGAGGAAAAGCAATGAGGCAATCAACAGAACTTTTCCCCAGAAAATTACGAACAATTCCCTGTTGATGAAGTATTAATAGAAAAAAGTAAAGATTAAGGCAGAGCATGGAGTGTCTCATATACATTGTCAAGAAAATTGGACTTTTTCCTGTAGGGGATGGGAAATCATGAGCAGGTTCTAGGAAGAAGAGAGGAGAATCGTCAAACTCGTGTTTTCTATCAATCTGTGTGATGGTATGCATTTGAGCTAACTGAGATCAAAGGCAGGGAGAACAGTTGTGAGAGCACTTCAGATGTTGAATTAAAAGATGCTGAGACCCTGAATTATGGTATTTGAAAATATGAGGAAAAACGTTGGTCATAATTTAGTGACTGAATAGTTGTAGGAAAGAAGGAAATTGGACATATGGTCTCATATGGCTGTGGATGGGTGTAGGGGGTAAAAATGAAAAGTGCATTTTTTCCAATGAAGATCAGAGTTAAGTTAATGTGTGGCAAGAGAAAGGGTAGTTAATAAAATACACACGATTAAGAAGATGTTCTTGTTATCCCGATTTTATACTACACTGTGCATTTTCAGCCCAGAGGAATGCTTCTCATTTAAGCATGCAACTTTAGGGCTTTTATACTCATTTTTATCCTGGCTTTCTCTATCCCCTCAATGACATTTTATGCTGGAATCCTAAAATTGCTGTGTTTCTTTTTTTTTTTTTTTTTTAAGATTTTATTTATTTATTTGACAGAGACAGAGAGTGAGCACAAGCAGGGGGAGTGGCAGAGGGAGAGGGAGAAGCAGGCTTCCTAGCAGGGAGCCTGATGCAGGCTCAATCCCAGGGTCCTGGGATCATGACCCGAGCTGAAGGCAGACGCTTAACCAACTGAGCCACCCAGGTGCCCCTTTCCTGTTTCTTTGAAATATATCCTTAGTTTTATAGTGTCTTCCTGTCTTTTGATTTAGTCTTAATATCTGATACTGTCTCTTGGATTATATTTGTCTCCCTGCTATGGCCTCTCCTGTCCTGTCTTTGAACCACTCTGGGCCCTTGAGAACCCAGCCTGGTTCCAGTGTCCTGACCTTCTGCCTTTCAGTGAAGGGGATTTGGATTTTTTTATTTATTATTATAATTATAATTATTATTATTTTAAAAAGGGAGAAAGTAGGGGAGAGAGGGGTAGAGAGAGAGAGACTCTTAAGCAGGCTCCACACTCAGCACAGAGCCCAAAGCAGGGCTCGATCTCACAACCCTCAGGTCACGACCGAAGCCAAAGTCAAGAGTCCTATGCTTAGTGGACTGAGACACCCATGCGCCCTAGGGGATTTAGATTTAAAACAAATTCTGTAATCCAACAAAGAGATAAAGCAAAGCATATTGATAGATTAAAAAAAAAAACATTATTTTTAAAAATACAACAAAAAATGAAGTTTGAATTGTGGTTCCCAAAGCAAAATAAATAAATAAATGATATTCTTATTTGAGGTGTTTGTAAAGAAAATAAGCTAATCAACAGCAGATTTTTAGCTCCTTTATTGACAAACTCTTAACTGATAGTTTAAGGCTCAAAAAAATTACGAATAACTTTTAGGGGATGCAAAAGCTTAGGAATGGTTATAAATGGTAAAGACATTAGTTGCAATGAAAATATTTATTGAGCATTTAATATATGCTACATGTACTAGGAATTTCAAGAAAAATTTAAACTATAAATAAGCCTTTGCTTTTGAGGAACTTTCAAGACAAAAGTGGAGAAAACAAATATGAAACACTAATGATAACAGAGACAGAATAGATAAGGAGCACACATGAGTTGCTGACTCAGTGCATTAGGGGTCAGAGAAAAGAGAAATGAAATCTACCCTGGAAAATAAAAAAAAATAGTTGTAAATAAAGAAATATTCGAACTAGATTTTGCTAACAGATGACAGACATTTCTGAAAAACATATGATGCAAGGTGAGAAATTATAATTGATTTTTGCAAAACAGCAAGTTGCACAGTTTGGCTCTAGGCCACTTTGGAACACGTAGAGCAGCCGGGAGAATAAAGCTGGAAATTTAGCTGAAATCAGAGCACAGAAGGGCTGGAATATGAGCCTAGGGAGGCTAAATTTGATTTAATTTTGTATGTAAAGAGTGAAAGTTTCTGAGCAGAGAAATGAGTAGCTCGTACATATGAAAAGAAAAAAAAAAAAAAAGATTAATCTGGCAATGATGTTTTAAATGGTAGTTAGAGAAAACAGCCCAGAGGCTGGAAGGCAAACTAAGGAGACAGTTCCGATTGTCCACATGAGAAGATTAAGGTCAGAGCAACGGTGGTGGGGAAGGAAACAAGGGCGCAGGTGTGGGATGGACTGCCACAGTGAACTGATGGCATTTGGTGATTGACTGGATGGGCAGAGCAGAAAAAGATTAAAAGAAAAAAGACTATAATTTTACATTCCAAATGATTTGAGAGAATGACTAAAACATTTACTGAGAGACTTCAAAGGAAAAATGGTTTAGTAATGGAAGATAATGACTATTACATAGCTTACTATATATGGAGTCGGGAAAATCATGTAGATTTTAAGAAAACAGTGTTATTGGCAGGGCGCCTGGGTGGCTCAGTCGTTAAGCGTCTGCCTTCGGCTCAGGTCATGATCCCAGGGTCCTGGGATCCAGCACCGCATCGGGCTCCCTGCTCGGCGGGAAGCCTGCTTCTCCCTCTCTCACTCCCCCTGCTTGTGTTCCCTCTCTCACTGTGTCTCTCTCTGTCAAATAAATAAAATCTTAAAAAAAAAAAAAAAAGAAAACAGTGTTATTGGCAAGAACTTAGAGCGCAATATTTACAGAATTAAGGTGCAAGAAGAAATAAATAAAAAAAAAGAACAAATCCAGAAATGCAAAATGAAAAGCCTAAGGCTTAGTAATGGCTCAGTGCTAAGGATGCCCAAAAAAGAGATTCAGGTTGTGTGTTTTGCTAACAGTTTAAAAGGACCACCAAGGGATCAAAGAAAAAGGCTTTTTGATGAGTAACAGATCATCGATAACTTTCAAGGAAACAACTACGGTAAAGAAGTGGAGATCAAACCACACATTGTAATGACTACACAGTAATCATCTGAGAAGGTTGGTAGTAAAAGAAAGAAGGGAAAGAAAAGCAGTGTGAGAAATATGAACAATTACGCCAATATTCTTTTGGTCTAGGAGTGACCAGAACATTCCCGGGGGCAGAGAGAAGCCTTCTAGGGAGGGATGGAAAGAAGCTCCAAGGCAAACAGGTGAGTACTGACGTTGAAGTGTTTTAATGAGGAGATAGGGCAAAATGAATTACTTGCAACAGGTCAGGTTAGTCTGTAATCAGGGTCTAAGGTCTAATAAATAGGTGAAATGAACATGGGAAGAGAGGAGAAATCAAAATGAAGATAAAGAAACGGTTCAGTAAACATGAGAGGATAGAGTGGAAGATAAAGACAATGAGGACACATGAAGGAACTCTTATAACCACGGATATCGAAGATAAAACCGTTCTGACAATCATGAGTATAAGAACAATTTTCCAGTACTTTTTTTTTTCAACAATTAGAAGTCTATATACGGGAGAACCTATGGGAGAATAAAGGTAAAAAAAGATGTGTTAACATTTAGTTCTGATTTTTCTTGAGTAGTATCATAACACGGACTTGGAGATTTGCCATGAAAAGAGAAAATCGACCATGACCATGTACCATGGAGGTTGAGGACTCTAAATCTTACCTCTCTCAGAGGATCGTTGAGTTCACTGAGAATGTTTTCCTCATCAAAGATTTTGCCTTGGTATCTGTGTTCATAGTAGTCGTGTATCTTCTGACGCATATCAGCTGGTAACTTATGGAATGACATGTATTGCTCCACTTGCTTATACTGCAAGGAAAGGAAAAAGGAAATTAGAAAACACTGTTAGGCTGTATGAGAAATCATCATGTTACCTTGTTGTGCTCAATTCAATAATATTTGAATAACAGTAACAAAAAGAAGAAATCCTTTGACGGGAAGGAGCTAATGGACAAGGAAGTAATGTACCTACTCTATGTCATGTAATCTGCAAGGGATTTATTTAGATAAACATTTCCTGTAGAGAACTGAGATGTGGAGGAGCATGAAAGGAGTTCAGAGTGAATTTAAGGTGTCACCCCAGAAAAGCTCAGTGACGAGACAAGAAAAAAATGTGATGTTATTTTTTTGGAATCTTTTTTTAGCTGTGGTCTAGAAGAAGTATCATGTTGTTTTTTTTTTTTTAAAGATTTTATTTATTTATTTGAGACAGAGAGAATGAGAGAGACAGAGAGCACATGAGGGGGGAGGGCTAGAGGGAGGAGCAGACTCCCTGCAGAGCAGGGAGCCCGATGCGGGGACTCGATCCCGGGACTCCAGGATCATGACCTGAGCCGAAGGCAGTCGCTTAACCAACTGAGCCACCCAGGCGCCTCAAGAAGAAGTATCATGTTATGTTTGGCCCCTCATCCAGATATAGAATCTCCTAGGTTTGGGTAGACAAATGGTTTTATCTTAGACCTTTTAGCAAAAGATCAGACCTAATTAAAATTTGAATTTAGTGACAGAGAGCTTGGCAGCTGTTTCCAAGTCATAGATACTCAAGCAACACAGATGGCCTGAAAAGTGTGAGAATATGTCACCCTTCAATTTAGGACTTAAAGAGTATCAGGGTGAGACTAGATCCACATAATGTTATAGCCAAAAGTTAACTTAGATGTTTAAATTCATTTAACCAAGTAGTTCTTAAACTTAATTGTTGATAAAACTTGGGTTGAAGTTGACTTTGGGAATGCAGATTTTTCAGGCTTAACTCCAGAGATTGATTCCCTTGATGTATCTGTTTTTGTGAATTTACACATACACTCATACACACACACACATACGCAATTTGAAAATAAATCCCTGGTATTCAAAAAGGAACATAGATATTAGCTGGGAACTTATTAGAAGAGAATTTCAGGTTTTACTCCAGACCCATGAAATCAGAGTCTACATCTTAAAAAAAGATTCTCAGATGACCTATACACATTTAAGTTTGAGAAACATTCCCTTGATGTTGCAAATGCAGGTAGTCATGAGACCATACTTTGAAACAATTAATTAGAGCCTCCCAAATGAGTTTCATTACATAGATGATAAAATTGAATACAAATAAAAAAGTAGGTAATAAAACTGGATAAACATACTGGAATAAGATTCTTCCCTTAAAAAAACACATTTGCTGTGTTTTGGAGAACACATGGATATTTTTTTTTTCCTCACATCTTTTCCTGATCACTTAGAGGTCTCCCAACTCCTTGTCCACAATTAGTGTATTTGTAATTGGTACTTGATAACACATACATCTAATCAGAAACAGCAACCTATTATATTTCTTCAACTTTTTGGACATACTTTCCTTTCACATAACATTCCTATTTTTAAGACATTCCCTTTTGGAGATTAGTATTCTTAAAGGAAATACAACTTTGTCATGAGACTTCTTTATTTGGTCACCAGACTGTCCCCCAAGTATTTAAAGCTTGCAGGCCTATATATATCTCTCTCTGAAGCAACTTGATTATGATTTAAGCATTTTATATTTAGACACCAATGCTTCCACTGTCACTTGTGTAAGTGGTTTCTAGCATGTACTTGAGAAGGATTGGTTAATTTTTCCTGAAGAGCTCAGAATCTGTATGCCTACCTAATCTTGGTAACCCACTTCTAGAGACCTGGAATTCAGTCTGCTTGACCCTCATGCAGCTGGTCCATAAGAAAGAAGTTTCAGTGACCTCTATAAGACTGCTGTGTAGGATAAAGTTGATTTGCAGCTGGACTGAAAAAGCTCTATCTTTATTTCTAGAGACATCAATGCATCTGATTTTTTTCTTTTAGCCAAAAAGAGGGCAGTGGGATATTTGATGTACTGTTTAGGGTCCAAGGCTCCACTGGAAACCCCAAGTTTAACTTTTGCACTAATGCTTTGCAGCTAGTCTATCTGGTTTGATTATTCTGGCTTGACTTTTTTTTTTTTAATTTTTTTTTTAAAGATTTTATTTATTTGCGAGAGAGAGAATGAGAGACAGAGAGCATGAGAGGGAGGAGGGTCAGAAGGAGAAGCAGACTCCCCGCTGAGCAGGGAGCCTGATGTGGGACTCGATCCCGGGACTCCAGGATCATGACCTGAGCCGAAGGCAGTCGCTTAACCAACTGAGCCACCCAGGCACCCCTGGCTTGACTATTTAAAGAGCTACTGAGAGCTTTGTTGCTGAGCTCCCCGCCAAACCAAGGCTCCTTGCACAAATTTTGGTGGATCAAGCCAGAAACTCAGCATGTTCCACATGCCTGAAGATTGAGTCCATGGGGAGCTCATGCTGGGGAAAGGTTCTTGGGCCTTTGATGCCATGTGCATTCTCTTTCTCCAAAGCCCTGTAATCCTTTGCCTTTAAACAAATGCCTCATACGAGTAAAGTCTGGTGAATCTTGTTAAATATTCAAACTTGGGAAAACAACAAAACAGCTTAAGAGCACAGGACTACCACAGTTTTGACACTGCATTGATGAAAGTCCTTTCAGTTCTGGACAAATAAAGGATTCAACTTTCTTCAGGACCAGTAGGGGTCAAGTAATCTCTGTTTACTTTTCTCAAAAAAACTGCTTGCCCAAATACTGCTTGGATTGGTGAGAATCTTTAACCTTAGCCAGGATACTAAGTTCTAGATTTCTCTGTTCTTTGCATGCATTTCAGTGGGCATGGGAGGCGCAGCCTTAGAAGTTAGTAGTATTTCAATTCATTTTTACAAAATTTGTGCCTATGTGCAAGGGCCTACTCATCTAGAGAAACAAATAATCTGCTCAATGTCTATCTTGAATTAGAAAACTAATCCTTGATCAGCTAAATACAAATGTTACACATAAAGTTATTTTATTTTTATGGAAAGTTAGGATTGGTGGAATGTAGTTATTTTTCCTCATATGAATCATTTAATCCCTTTATACTTGAGTTTACTAATCTACAATAAGAGAGTGTTTCACCAAATGATCTTCTTTGTTCTTTCAGACTAAAGTTCTATGAATATTTCTTGTCATTTAATCATACTGAGTTCAATTTGATTTTTGAACCCATATTACATATTTTAAACATTAATCCATTTATAGTAATTATCGATCTACCAAATATTAACTGATTGCTGCATGCCAATGGTTCTCAAACTACAGTTAAGGTGAAGATAAATTACCAGTATCGCAGGGAAGCCTGTTAGAAATGCACATTTGAAGTTTTCACCCCAGACCCACAGAACCAGAAATTCTAGCAGTCTGTGTTTTAAAAGGCCTTCCCTACATTAAAACATCAGAACTACTTCTATTTGCCAAGAACTGTGTTATCTTAGGGCATAAGGAAGCACTTTTGAGTGAGAGTAGGGGACAGAAAGGAAATTCAGTTTTGGTAAGTTAAGTTTAAGATGCCTATGGCCCATCCTAATGCTTATATGTAGGTCAGGCACTTAGAAGAAAAAATATACACATAGTCAATGACTAAGAGATCACTGAGGGATAATGTGTCAAATAAAGAGATTTAAAAAAAAAAGTGGAACCTACATTTTAAAAGCAGTTGGAAATTGATCAAGTTAAGGGAACTGAGATTAGCCAGCCAGATGTGACAGAACCAAAAAACCTCGACTCAGAGCAAAGAAGGATAAAGTTTCAAGGGGCCGGAGGTACTCAAAAGAAGTACATTCTAAGAAAAGAGGTATTGCACCATAATCAGTGAATTTGGAAATTAGGTAATGATCTTTGTAGAACACAACACTTACCGAAAACAGGAGCTACTTCTTTTTGTCTGTTTCCCTATACCTAACAAGACTTGAGAAAAAATGAATGAAAATAGACCTACCTGTGATGTGAAGAATAAAATAATAATTACTCTTTGAAAAACAACCTAGTGGTCGGTGGATAATGGAATAAACTAAGTGTTGGAAGCTAAATTTAAAAAAAAACGATAATATGGAAAAGTTTCTGTTAGTTGTTATACTATATGTGAAAGATGACTTGACACATTTAATAGTCACTGAAGAGACTTTTGAAAAACAAAGATGCAAATACAAGTATTTCTTGAATATATAAAATCAAAAGTTCATCCCATCAGATCTAAAGAGACTATTGGGGCACCTAGGTGGCACAGTTGGTTAAGCATCTGATTCTTCAGCTCAGGTCATGATCTCAGGGTCTCCAGCTCTGCACCCAGTACACTCTGCTTAGGACTCTCTCCCTCTCTCTCTCTCTGTGCCTCCCCGCTCTAAAATAAATAAAAACATCTTTAAAAATATTAGAAAAGACTATAACATCATTATCATTTAAAATTCTAATGTACTTTTATTTTCAAAATTTTCTGTGCAATTAAAATGACACATAAAAATATTGCATGAACATACTAAAAATGAGATCTAATATATATAATGAAGACAACATTCCATTATTAAACTCACTCCTCCCATGTTACCACTTTCAAAAGGTGTTTTGTCTATATTGCTAAGTAATATGCTTCTGTTTCTAATTCTTATGTGGATCAATTATAGGCAACATTTATTGACTTTTTGCCATGGAAAGGTGGTGTAGCCACTAACAGCCCCCCGTATCTTCTCACCTTCTCTCTCATTCTGCAATTGTGTCACTAGTGTTAATTCTTCCCTCGGTCTCTTTTGTAACTTTACATAACATAATTATATCTTTATTTCTTGTTCAGAGAACTCTAGACAAGTTTACCAAATGAAATGTAACAAACTCATTCTTTCATTTCTATTTTTTAACTTTTGTCATCTCTACTTTTATAATATAAAGGTGGATTGTAATTTTGTACCTGAAATTGAACCTACCAAAGTGGTTATACAGTGTTTGCATTACTCTGTTTACCACAATGCCAAGTGCAGCATTTGATGACATTTCTTTTGGTTTTGTGGATTTTTAATGACTTTTATTTTTTGCACAAGAAATTTTTTTCCAGCATCCCTATCCTAGCTGATATCCAGTAGGATTTCCCTTTATAACATCTCTGGTTGGGTTCCCTATTCCCAGAGCCTATGTTTCTCTTTTGTTTATTTATTCATGTTGCTGGAGTCAATCCCCAAGGAAATCACTACGAAATACTAAATGGGATATAGGTTTTTTGAATTTTTTCTTGTCTGAAAATATCTCTTAAACTCTAACTCAATTGTTAAACTAACTACATATAGAATTCTAGGTTTGAACTATTCTAGTTGGATGTTGGACTTTTGCATTTGATCCTCTATACTGGATATGATCCATGTTTCTTATTATGTATTTCATATATTCCTTGTCTGCATTTCTCCCTACCTTTCCCTATATTCTCTACATTTTCCCTACATTCCCTTATGTTTTTCCTACATTCTTGAATAATCCCTGAAATTCTTAGAGACAATTTAATTCCAAATATCTTCTTTTTTAGATCTTTTATTTCCATAATTTTGTGTTCAGTTTAGAAATATACTACTAACATATGACTTAAAAAAACAATTTTAAGGCATACTTTCATTCCTGAAATGTTTAGGATGTCTAGAGGTAAATTTAAGTGTCTACTGTATTTAGCTTCAGTAAAGGCTTTGGTGCCTTTGCTTTAAGTGGTTTCATTGGACTATGTATAAACATCAGGAATGGGGGTAATTCCAAACAGATTGCAATAACTTGAGAGTGAATGGAAGTAAGAAATGGAAATGAAAACAGCAAGTATAACTATGTCTCTGACCTGTTCTGATTAAGAGGGGAGAGCTAGAATCATAGCATGGTAAATGTAAGCAATTCTAATAAATCTAAAATAGAAGCTTTAATGACATTTATATTGTTTTTATATCTATGAATGATACCTTATCTGAAAACTGAATCACCCTATTTTATATCCCCTACAACTTCATCCCCAATTCTCAAGACCACCAAATCATATAAATTCTACTGCCAGAAGTTTCAATAATTTTCCATTTCCCTGTATCACCATTACTATCATTCTAGTCAAAGTAACTTAACCTCTCCTCTAAACTCATTCCCAACTTTCTAACTATATTCTCTGTATCTATTTGTGCATGCCTGACTGCAACTCTTATTCTTTTCCATAATCCAGACAGAAATCTTTTTAAAATGCTAACCTTATTGTCACTCCTTTCCCTTAAGCCTTTTAATGGCTTCCCATTGCTTTCAGGATCAAGGTCTGACTTCCTGGGCCTATTTGGCCTATTCCTGCTCTATCATATACATTTTCCCTTTGCTCACTATGCCCTGGTATATTACATTTCTTTAATATTCTTAAACTTACCGTAGTCTCTGGATGCTCACGCACTTTCTTCTATCTGGAATGCTGTCCCACCACATAATTTCCTGGCCAATTCCTATTCATTCTTTAACTTTCTTCCTCAAATCTCACTACGTCAAGGAAATATTCTCTGACTCCTTGGTCACCTAAAGTCCTCTTGGTATACACTGAGAAAAAATGCTGAGTTTATGCCTTAGCTATTCTAAGAGCACCTGCAGTTACTTGTTAAGTGTCCGTCCTTGCCCGTCTTGTTCACCACCGAACCGCTGAAATGTTTGCACGCAAGTAGTCACTGATTGAAAATCTGGTTTGTTACATACTTTCTGAAAATTCTTTGGGTAAAGGAGACCAAGAATATGATCTCTGACTCTTTTGTGTTATAATAATGGTATCAATGGAGGAGGCCAGATAGGGAGAGTCTCCCACATGGATTGAAATTT
Source organism: Mirounga angustirostris (assembly GCF_029215605.1). NCBI lineage: Eukaryota > Metazoa > Chordata > Mammalia > Carnivora > Phocidae > Mirounga > Mirounga angustirostris. The sequence goes on along the minus strand of NW_026991715.1, from coordinate 118,879,969 downwards.
TGGATTCGTATTTTATTATTACAAGTTGTTATTGTTTATTATTCAGAGAACATTTATTAAATATGAGATTTTGCTTCTAGCCTATTGAAGTTAACCTGGATGAATCTGTTCTTTAAAGAATTGCAGTTTCTGTCTGAATCTGTGATATCAGGTTTTAAGTTAAACACAGCTATAAGGAGGAGTAAATTACTGATTAGAAAAGAGAAGCTGCCTTCTTATAATTCCAAAAATGTTTATAACAATTAGGAACACAGCAGAAATTAATAAAAACACGTGCAAAGTATATGTATTCTATTTGAAAATAAGAAGAGTTTTCTTCATCACCAAGACAGTCCTGTGTACATCTGAAAAAGTAGATAATTTTCAGTTCTCCAAGCATGATTTTACATACTGAATGCTCCTGGAAGATAGGAATCAGAAGGTATACTTTTCATTTTATTATAAAAGCAAATTCCATAAAAATGAAGAGTATCATGGCTATTCATAATTACTCATTAAATCAAATGTACCTCTCATTTTATGATTCTAACACCAGTCTTCAAATCTATGAAACACTCCATATAAGTAGTCAACTTTTTCTTGAAGTCTTTCTCTTAAGAAGCATTGAATGATTGTATAATGATGTTTTATAGTATCTCAGGACACTTTTTACAATGTAGCACATACCCAGGGCAGATTCTTAGCCTGTGGGATGTCTATGTGTAATTTAAGACTGTAATGATAGGGAGGAGCTAAGATGGTGGAGTAATACAAGGACTTTAGGCTTGCCTTGTCCCTTGAACACAACTAGATAATATCAAATCATTCTGAACACTCAAGAAATTGATTTGAGGACTGAAAACAAATTGCACAACGAGAGGGAGAGAAGAGGCTGCGTCATGGAAGGTAGGAGGTGCGGAGACATGGTTTGGGGGAGAAACGGATCACAGGTATTGTGGAGGGGAAGGAACCCTGGTTACAGAGAAGGGAGAGAGAAAGAGGAGTGCACAAGGAAAACACTTCCCCAAAGCCACTGACTGGGAAAACAAGAAGGGCTAATTTTCGAGAGTTTTTACAACCAGTGGAACTCAAAAACTGGAGTTTTAGAGGTCCCATATATGGCAGGTGTAGAGTCTGGTGGGTGCTGCAGTGCTCCTATGGAGAAGGAGCGCAGATAGTCTGGGAGGGGGACAAACTGTGTGATCTTAGGATCCCCTGGGATGCAATGAGAGAGATGGGTCACCCTTTTTGGAGCGCATCTGAGAGACGTGGCATTGCCTCTCTGGGGACAAAAAAGCTGGTGGGCGCCATTTCCCTTGCCCTCCCCTCAGCATAAATTAACTTCAATAAGCAGCACAGTGCCAACACTGGCAGCCTAAACCACTAACACCAAGTCCCTTTCCCCCTGTCCTCTGCAGGAGCTGTTTTTTGGGGGCAAGTGTGCCTGAGAACCAATGCAGTGAGCCCTGCCCCCAAAAGAGCACAAACCCACGTCAGGCATCACATCCACTGACCATAAAGTTCCACAAATCTTCAGCTGTAGTGGAAATAACATCAGGTGTAGACCAGAGCACTCCTAGTTAAAACTTGCTACACTTTGGCCAAGGTCCAAGCACTCCCCATTGCAGGCAAAGAGAAACTCTACAGAGGACTGCTTGAGGGAAAGAGCAGATGAAACACAGTGGCAGAGTGCATACAGCATACACCAGAGACACTTCTGAAGTGCCAGGCCCTGAACCGTATATGACTGCTATTTTATAAAGCCATTACTCTCAGGAGCAGAAAACATAACAGTTTTTCCTAACACAGAGAAAAAGACAGAGACCTAGACAAAATGCCAAGATGGAGAAATTCATCCCAAAAGAAAAAACATGAAAGGGTCATGACCAGGGATCAAATTGAAACTGATATAAGTAATATGCCTGATCCAAAATTTAAACCAACAATCATAAGGATACAGAGTGGTCTTGAGAAAAGCATAGAAGACACCAAGGGGTTCCTCATCACAGAGATAAAAAATCCTAAAAACTAGACAGGCCAAAATGAAAAATGCAATAACCAGTATTCAAAACCAACAGAATGTAATGATCACAAGGATGGAAGAAGCAGAGGAATGAGTCAGTTATACAGAAGTAAAAATTATGGAAAATAATGAAGCTGAAAAGAAGGAAAGAAAAATATTAGATCATGAATGTAGACATAGAGAACTCAATGACTCCATAGAACATAATAACATTCGTATCATAGGAGTACCAGAAGAAGAAGGAAATGGGGGCAGAAAATTTATTTGAGGAAATTATAGCTGAAAACGTCCATAATCTGGGGAAAGAAACAGACATCCAAATCCAGGAGGCACAGAGAACTCCCAACAAAATCAATAAAAGCAGGTGAACACCAAGACATATCTTAGGTAGGTTTGTAAAATATAGAGATAAAGAAAAAATTCTAAAAGCAGCAAGACAAAAGAAGTCCCTCAATTACAAGGGAAGACAGATAAAGTTAGCAGCAGATCTCTGCACAGAAACTTGGCAGACAGGAAGACAGTGGCATGATATATACAATGTGCTGAATGGGAAAAATATTCAGGCAAGAATACTCTATTCAGCAGGCTATCATTCAGAATAGGAGGAGAGATAAAGCATTTCCCAGACAAACAAAAACTAAAGGGGTTGGTGACCTCCAAGGACTCTTTGAGTAAGAAAGTAAGATCAAAAGTGACAAAGACTAGAAAGGAACAAAGAACATCACCAGAAACAATTACAAAACAAGTAGTAAATGGCACTAAATTCAAATCTATCAATAATTACTCTTGAATGTAAATGGACAAAATGCTCCAATCAAAAGACATAAGGTGTCAGAACGGATAAAAAACAACAGCACCCATCGATATGCTGCCTATAAAAGACTCATTTTAGACCTAAAGACACCAGCAGATAGAAAGTGAGGGTATGGGGGCGCCTGGGTGGCTCAGTCGTTAAGCGTCTGCCTTCGGCTCAGGTCGTGATCCCAGGGTCCTGGGATCGAGCCCCGCATCGGGCTCCCTGCTCGGCGGGAAGCCTGCTTCTCCCTCTCCCACTCCCCCTGCTTGTGTTCCCTCTCTCGCTGTGTCTCTCTCTGTCAAATAAATAAAATCTTTAAAAAAAAAGAAAAGAAAAAAGAAAGTGAGGGTATGGAGAACCACTTCCACTTATTGTGCAAATGGAAGTCAAAAGAAAGCCAGAGTAGCAATACCTTTATAAGACAAACTAGATTTTAAACCAAAGACTGTAACAAGAGATGGAGAAAGGCACTATATCATAATAAAGGGGTCTGTCTGACAAGAAGATCTAACAATTGTAAATATTTATGCCCCCAACTTGGGAACACCCAAATATATAAAACAATTAATAAGAAACATAGAGGAAAACATTGATACAATAATACAATAATAGTAGGGGACTTTAACACCCCACTTACAGCAATGGACAGATCATCTAAGCACAAAATGAACAAGGAAATAATGGCTTTGAATGGCACACTGGACCAGATGGACTTAACAGATATATTCAGAACATTCCATCCTAAAACAGCAGAATACACATTCTTTTCAAGTGCATATGGGACATTCTCCAGAATAGATCACATACTAGGTCACAAATCAGCCCTCAGCAAGTACAAAAAGATTGAGATCATAGCACACATATTTTCTGACCACAACGCTATGAAACTTGAAGTCAAGTACAAGAAAAAATTTGGAAAGACCACAAAAACATGGAATTTAAAGAACATCCTACTAAAGAATGAATGGGTCAACCAGAAAATTAAAGAAGAAATAAAAAAATACATGGAAGCAAATGAAAATGAAAACATGACAATCAAAATCTTTAGGATGCAGCAGAGGCGGTCATAGTGGGCAGTATATAGCAATACAGGCCTTCCTCCAGAAGCAAGAAAAATCTCAAATCTAACAGTACATTAAAAGAATCATTCACCATAATCAAGTAGGATTTATTCCTGAGTTGCAAGGGGGGTTCAATATTCACAAATCAATCAATGTGATACACATTAATAAAAGAAAGTATAAGAATGATATGGATGCAGAAAAAGCATTTGACAAAGTACAGCATCTATTCTTGATAAAAACCCTCAACAAAGTAGGGATAGAGGGACATACCTCAACATCATAAAGGCTATATATGTATATGTAGGAAAGACCCACAGCTAATATCATCCTCAATGGGGAAAAACTGAGAACTTTTCCTCTACTGTCAGGAACATGATAGGAGGTCCACTCCCATCATAGTTACTTAACATAGTACTAGAAGTCCTAGCCTTAGTAATCAGGCAACAAAAAGGAATAAAAGGCATCCAAGTCAGCAAGGAAGTCAAACTTTCACTATTCACAGACAACATGATCGTCTATGTAGAAAGCCCATCAAAAAATTGATATAACTGATACACAAATTCAGCAGCCGCAATACAAAATCAATGTACAGAAATCTGTTTCATTTTTATACACCAATAATGAAGCAGCATAAAGAGAAATCTAGGAATCTATCCCATTTACAGTTGCACCAAATATCATAAGATACCTAGGAATAAACCTAATCAACAAGGTAAAAGATCTTTACTCTTAATATTATAGAGCACTAATGAAAGAAATTGAAGATGACACAAAGAAATGGAAAAGCATTCCATGCTCATGGATTGAAAGAACAAACATTGTTAAAATTTCTCTAGTATCCAAAGCAATCTACACATTTAATGCAATCCCTAACAAAATACCAACAGCATTTTTCACAGAACTAGAGCAAACAATCCTAAAATTTGTATGGAACTGCAAAAGACCCTGAAAACCAATCTTGAAAAGAAAAGCAAAGCTGGAGGCATCGCAAGTCTGGACTTCAAGCTCTATTACAAAGCTGATCAAGACAGTATGGTACTGGCACAAAAACAGACACATAGATCAATGGAACAGACTAGAGAACCCAGAAATGGACCCACAACTATATGGTCAACTAATCTTCAACAAAGCAGGAAAAATATCCAATGGAATAAAGACAGTCTTTTCAACAAATGGTGTTGGGAAAACACAATGACCAATTATCTATCATCAGTCACTTTTTTGGGGGTGGGCAGAGGGAGAGAGAGAGATGGAGGGGCAGAGGGAGAGGGAGAGAGAAAATCTTAAACAGGCTCGGCACCCAGCATGGAGTCTGACGTGGGGCTTGATCTCACCACCCTGAGATCATGACCTGAGCTGAAATCAAGAGTCAGATGTTTAACTGACTGAGGCTCCCAGGTGCCCCAGTCATCACTTTTTTCTTTTTCTAAAAAATATTTAAGCCAATCATCATTGGATTTATAACTAAGCTACCTTTTTTTTTTAGAAGATATTTTTAAAATTGCCATTTATTTACATGGTAACTGAAGCCATGGTTTCTATTTTGATCCTACATTTAAAAATAAACTAATCTATATATATATATACATATATACACATAGCCAGGTTACATGCAAATAAGTTTATCAAGCATTATTTCTAAAATATTTACAGCAGGATTGACTCATTTTCAAGAACTATGCTATAAACACAGCAAAATCTTCAATTCATACATAGTGAGGAGGAAGTTTTTTCTTCTTTTTCACTGAACTAATGGCTTTATTTATATAGACAACTAGTATTCTTTTTTTTAATTGCAGTAGGAAAAAGTTTCCTTTCCCCAAAAATGGATTCATGTTTTTTTAATTCTTTTAAGCAACATAATTATATCAGAATAAGTCATATAATAATAAAAGTATCCTAATATACCTAATTTGATTTCCAATATAGTAAATGGGGGAAAAATTAAGAGCAAATCACACATGAAGAAAAGTAGATGGTTGTACAGTTATCTTTTCTGCAGAAGTTTGAGTGAAATACTTCTACTTTATCTTCATTTTTTTATCTTTTTTGGAAAAGCTGGGTAATGAAACATGGGTTTCTCTATAAAAGTGAATTCTCTAGCTGTCAAGATATGGGGAAAGCTTTCTGTGGTAGAGAATAAGTATCTACTTGGCCTGGAAAACTATCACAATTACAACCTACCAGATGATCTTAAAATCCTTACAGAAAATATTATCAGATAAAAAGTATTATTTCTCCACCCAGAATGATCTCTTCCAATATAAACATATACTTGCCCTCTGGCTTATGGAACTTAGTGCTATCCATTCAGATATTTTGCAATGGATTATATTTTCATATATTTAAAAATAACCAAGAACAAAAAAACCCTTAAAAATTGTTTACACTACATAGTTAATTCTTTCTGTCTTGTTCTTATTATAGTTTGGTTTAAAAATGGACAGATTCTCAAAAGTTTTCCAAAAGTCACTGTAACACTGTTTAAGACTTAACTGATCAAGTAATTAATAATAACAATAATAATAATGAAAGTTCATTGTATTTAGCATTTAGAAGAAAGCACTTAATTACAAAGTAAATTGTGCATATGAAACATTATTACAAATACTATTTTTTAGTAATTACAGAATAAAAGTCAAGGGGATAGATGATTACTAGAAATTGAAAGTCACTATAATTATTATAATAGAGTTAAAATGTGTGCTTGGATATTTTTAAAAGCCCTTTTCTGATCTAAATGGTTTTGATCTTTATTATTACAGTTTTTCTTGGTGTGTGTGTATGTGTAGGAAAATGGTTTTTATACTTAATTTAACAAGAATACTGACTGACATATAGGATAACCTCATCACTTTTCATTTTTCAGTGGACCACTTAAAACATTCTATGCTGTCTGAACACTCCTATTTCTCTCCCCCAACATTTTTTTTTCATTCACAGATGATCTTACCTAAAATTTCTAAAAGAAATAGAAACTTTCATTTAAGAATATCTATTAATTCATTTAGAAAGACACCAATATTTTTTCCTTCTCTTCTTGCTCTTATGACAATTGGAAGTGTCTCTTCTCCCATTCGAATCTCATCTTTCAACTGTGTTTGAATATCCTTTCTTTATCCCTCCTCAGAAACATTACCTCTTCTCTCTCTAATTGACTCCAGCCAAATAGCATTTAAATATACTCACCTCTCCATTTAAGATAATAATAATAATAATAATAATAATAATAATAATAATAATAATAATATTATTATTATTATCATCTAACCCTTGAATATTACATATTATTTTCCAGGCATTCAACTAAATACTACTTATATTTACTCATTTAATCATCACAAAAATCTCAAAAGATTGCTACCAGTATCTTCACTTTACAGATTATGAAACTGAGGCACAGAGAATTTAAATAACTTGTGTAAAGTCACACAGCTAATTAATGTTGAAGCTATGTTGAGAACTGAGTCAATCTGGATCTATAGTCTGTGCTCTTATTCTCTACATGACAATCCTGTCTTCAAAAAATGACTCCCAATTGAGCACAAGTATCCTTCCATCTACCACCTTATACTTTTCCTTTTCTTAACCATTTTTTTGAATGAGTAGTTTATATTCATTATCTCACTGTACATTTCATTAAAATTGTAAACATTTAATTATAGCTTCTATTCCTTCTATTCCATGAATACTCCTCTTTATTTCCATGATTTTCCAATGATTGTCATGATACTTAGATACTTTGCAAAGATTTTTCTTATTTAGTATCTGAACAGTACTGAACATGAGGAACAGACACTATTAATGCAACATGCAACCTCTCTGCCCTTGTGAAATGGCCCACCTCTGACCTCAACTGTACCTATGGTGGACAGTGTGCCTCAGGCTTTCTGCCTCAGGGCGGAGAAGCTTAGAAAACTTGCTCCACTCAAAGTAGAGTTACATGGAAGTCTGGGGATAGGGAGGGGTGTACGTAACTCCTCCCAGAGCAACATTCAACCAAAAAGGGACTTGATTCTACAGATTATGGCCACACTTCCCATTCTTCAGAGAGAGAATTCTAAGGTATATTTTACATGGTTTCTCAGAAGATCCCAGTAGGACTAAGTCTCACCTGCCTACATTGGAAAACAATTCTAGTTGTTCATTGGCTTTCCCTTCTCCCCACTCACACTTCCTGCTTCACCATTTTGCCTCTTGGAATTACTCCCCAATAAATAATCTACCACCAAATCCTTTCCTTAGGTTCTAGCAGAAGAACTATTGATCCTTTCCTCTTAAATAAGACACCTTATCCCCTGGTTCTCCATCTGTATATTCTAGCTCTCTTCTTTCCTTTCTGGCTGCTTTTTGCAGTCTTATTTGCTCATGTCTCTTCTGTACATGTTGGTGTTTCCAAGACTATGCCCAAGGCCTTTTTTCTTCTCACCTTACATATTTTCCCTTAACAATCTTTCCCACTTGCATGACTTCAGTTATTGTCAATATACCACCAATCTCTAAGTCAATGGCTCTAGCAGGAAACTAATTCCTGATCTCCATATTCATATGGCCTTCTTCCCCTTAAGTATCTACTCTTAAAACATGTTTCAAAAGCACATCAAAGACACTATGGCCCAAATTGACATCATCCCCCTTCTTTCTCCACACCTTCTTTATCCAACCAGCAGCTATAGATCTGGCTTAAAGGACAACCATTTCTGTTTCCAACATATGTTTACCTTCATCCTCCACAAACTAACCATATGCTTTTGAAGTTAATTTTAAATTTTATTTTCTCTACGTATTTTTCTCTGATACCTGGCTCAAACTTTAATGTACACTAAAATAATATGGTGATCATGTTAACACAAAGATTCACATTCAGTATGTCGGGGTTGGAACTGAGATTTGGCATTTCTAACAATGTCCTCAATGATGCTTATCAGAAAATCACAGTAGTAAGAATCTAGATCAGATTAGATGCTCCCATAACACCAAACCCATACCCTGGTTCTTTTCCCACTATCATAATTGCTTATTAAATTGTCTATAGTCTTTGCTAGCCTATAAGCTCCTTAAAGGCATGAGTATTCTCTACTAGACCAACTTGAGGTATCTTCTTACCATTGTATCTCTATTCTCTCTTTAATACAGTGACTCACATATAGTGGGTGGTTAATATTCACCGAATTGATTAGTTATATATGATCTAAAATACTCTTTTCTTGGGAAACTATATTATTTAGTCTTGATTGGGAACCAGATTTAAAGTACTTACTTGAAGTACTAGCAAAAATGCTGTTTTTCTTTGATAAAGTTAAATATATGTAAAATATTTATACTTTTAAACCTTTTTTTTAAATTAATTCTAATGATACACTGGAGTGAAATATCAAATACCCATTCATTGTCACAAAATTGTCTAGTCATTTTTTTCCAAAGTAGGATAATATGCCTTATTTGAAGTAGTTGAAAGATTCATAACTTAGTTCATTAACTTTTAACTTAAATGATGTTATTTAATTTTCAGAAATTAGATGGTAAGGACAAAGTGTTCCCTAAACTATAAAGCCTGTTAGCCATAAATTTATGTTACATTTCACACCAAGTTTAAATCTTATAGGCTACACATGATTGAAACTTTCAAAATAATAATGTGGGTTAATGTAAAGTAACAAAACAGTATAAATTAAAAAAATCAGATGCATTGATTGTTGCCACATCGTATGTCCTGTTTGTGTGTTTGTGTGTGCATACATGTAGGCTATGTTGTGTGTGTATGTAATTCTTCAATGAAAAGATGCAATTTAGATATGTTGGATCTCCACTGGGAAGATATATTCACTCCTTTCAATGAAGAGTTGAACAGTTATTTTTTTTTTTAAGATTGTATTTATTTATTTGAGAGGGAGAGACAGCATGAGCAGTGGGGAGGGGCAGAGGGAGAGGGAGAAGCAAATTCTTGCTAAGCCGGGAGCCCAAGACGTGGGGCTCGATTCCACGACCCTGAGATCATGACCTGAGCAGAAAAGGTAGATGCTTAACCGACTGAGCCACCCAGGCACCCCGAATAGTTCTTTTAATAGTGTATTTCCAATATCCTCTTTCTACCACCCTCAACTAGTTTTTTAAGCTGTTAATGACGGATGATAAATTATTTACATAAGCCTTGTATAAGTGCATTAAAAAGATCAATAATTTGAAACTAAGGACATCATTTAAATATCACCAATATTCTTCTTCATTATTCCTTGTCAAAATATTTCTTAGCATTAGTAACAGCTTGATTTACTTTTGAAAGTCTCTCTAGTTTGTTTTTAACACAACTGTTTCTAATTCACTGTCCATGGCTTTCCAAAATTAAAGCAACTGAATATCTGAGGATACAGAACAATTACTATGAGTAAATATCATCTGGAGAATAATTAAAAGAAGACAATGAATTAATGACTCACCAGCAAATTACCATGGAGAAGCAACATATTTGATGAAGAAAGGAATTTTTATAGTGCTTAAAATTTACATTCCTTTGGATTGATTTGTTTTTTAAAAGTGAAAAATTCTAACAAAAATATCATTCCGTCTGCACAAATTAAAAGCACATTTTTCTTTAAGTGCACAGTATTAAACAAGATTAAAATTGATGTCATTACAGTACTTATCAAGTTTGACATGAGGTGGTATTAAGAAGTAATGAAGCAGCACATGCATCTATTAAACACAATCAGTCAAAATCCATGTTTCAGACGAGAGTACTGATCAGTTGTCAGTCTCATCCCAGAACAATTTAAATATCTGTGTTAATCCAATGGGGAAGTTACATTATATAATTAATAAATAACCTAAATACCTACCAGAGAATAAGGAGATGCTATTAGAAGAAAGTGCTAAGTATAGTACTATAGAATAAGAAAAAGCAGAGAGGTCTTCTTTAAGCAAGACCAAGCTTTAGAAAAATGGTGAGTATTGGTAATTGATTTCAAAAGAAAATACACACACACACACACACAAACATACATATCTGTATGTTTGTATTTTGTGTTATATTCATATCAACATACAGAAATATGGATTTCTGAATATAACCTATATATGTAATACAAATTGAACAATAGTATTTGAACTGGAAATTATTAATATCTATTGACATTGCTTTTTGAGTTTTATAGCAAACCAGCATCATATTGATTATGTATAATGTTACCTAAAAAAGGAGATACTTTCAGAAAACTAGTTATGAAATTTAAAAAGAAAAGAATCCAAAGTTTCTCAACTCAAATATGATAAAAACTAGTAGTCACTGGTTGATCTAAAATATGACTGGCTTTCCAGAACCAAGCCAAATTCATAAGTTCCACACTATGTTTCCTAAAGTCATGAGAAAAGACAATGACATCTAATCTAATTGGCATAAAATCAGAGGTGCCTTGTTAAAGTTAGAACCATTTAGCAAGACAGTACAAAACAAGCTTGCCAGGGAAACATCTTAGCAGAAAATGAGAGTAGGGGCGCCTGGGTGGCTCAGTCAGTTAGGTGACTGCCTTCGGCTCAGGTCATGATCCTGGAGTCCCGCGATCGAGTCCCGCATCGGGCTCCCTGCTCGGCAGGGAGTCTGCTTCTCCCTCTGACCCTCCTCCCTCTCATGCTCTCTGTCTCTCATTCTCTCTCTCTCAAATAAATAAATAAATAAATAATCTTTAAAAAAAAAAAGAAAATGAGAGTAGCTGTTTACTAAAATATTAGGGACCTACTGCAAGGCCAGTACTATCAGACACATATGGTATCAGGCAGGTAATGAATTGGCTGTTATTGGCCAAGCAAAGTAAAGAAGTAGGTACAAGAAATGGAGCAATGGGTCACTCAGTATCCACAAAGCCAGGTGAGCAGAGAAAGCAAAGCAAAGGAGTTTTCAATCCTGTTTCACTCAATCATAAAGGGGTCAGAGGTTTACATTGTTTCTAACAATCAGTAAGATTTTTTGTTAATTTATTCCGAATGGAGAAGAGTAAATTCTGTTTCATTTGGTAAGTCTTTAAGGCTTCATGTTATAATTTCTCAAAATCAACGGACACTTCAAGATGATGACACTAGTTTTTTTTCATTTCTTCTCAGTGTTAGATGAGCTCAAGGAGGCACGTTCAATCAATAGTCATTGCTAATGAGCATCTTTTAGCTAGGTGTTTAGTCAGTTTAGTTAGGCAATTGCAATGGGTTTTAGACAGTTACATAGAAATGATAAATGATAGAGAAATTTGGAAATTATTCTAGTGCTCCTCTTCTCTTCTGCCTCAATACTCATTAATAGGGAATGCTGTGTTCTTTAAATTTCCTGCTTTAAGTGATATATATACACTCAGAAGTCCTAAATGTCTATCTGCAGACTTGACTTCCTTCAATCCAGATTCATATGTCCAATTGCCTAATGAGCACCTTCACTTGGATGTGTAATAATGATCTCACATTTAACACATCCAAAGCTGAAATCTTATCCCCAAACTTCATTTTACCATATTAGATCTTATCTCTGTAAATCAGATCATGATGACTTTCTACCAGTAGCTGAGACCAAAAACAGTGTGGTTGGTTTTGCCATATTTCTTTCTTCCATACACCACTGCTGTCAGCAAATTTTATCAAATATACTTATTTTTTTCTTTACATCTCTATTGAAGTATAATTTACATAAAATAAAATTCACACTTTAAATGTACATTTCCATGAACAATCACTGTCATGCCCATTTTAGAACATTTCCATCACTCCAAAATGTTCCCTCATTCTCCTTTGTGGGTATCCTACATCTTCAACCTTGGTCCCAAGAAACTAATGATCTGTCACTTGTTTTTCCTTTCCTAGAATTCTACATAAATGGAATAACACCATATGTAATCTTTTGAATCCCACATTCTGTCACTTAGCATGATGTTTCTGAGATGCATCCATGTTGTTGCATATATCAGTAGATGTTTTCTTTAGCTGTTTATTGCTGAGTAATATTCCTGGAATATTACCTATATATTCACCTATTCATCTCTACTCTTACAAACTTGGTCCAGGTCACTATCATCTCTTACATGGATGACTTTGAAAGCCTTCTTAACTGGTCTCTTTGCTTTACCTTTGCTGATAATTTAAGCTCAACCCAGTAACCAGTATTATCCTTTTAAAATGTAAGTCTGATCATGTCATGTCTTTATTTAAAACCTTCCAAGTATTCCAGTCTTAGAGTGGAAGCAGAAATCTTTCAATGGCCCACAAGGCCATATATGACCCAGCCTTCTGTTACTTCCACATGACCTTTTGCTCACTGAGCTCCAGTCTGATTGGTCCCTTAAACCTGGATATATAGGAGAGAGTACAAGAGTATCAGAAAAGACAGGAATAAATATATCTGTCCACATCATCCATTTTCCTCAGTGATGAGAAATTTAAAGCCTTATAATATTAAGATAAATTGTAGAATATATTGTAAAATTTGAACTTTTAAATAAATTTTCATATTGAGACATGTGGCTTCAGTCTATACCCCTAAAATACCCCAATGTATGTGTTTAAATTTCTCTGTGCTTTAATTGTACTCGGTAAAGTTCACAATTGACTTAATTCATCACTCTGGAACATGAGCATAACAAAATTTAACTATATTCATGCTAAGCTAAGGCTGATGTAGGAGAACTTCTAGAAATGGAATTTTAGCTCTAAATTTTGTTTAATCAAGTTTTCAAGTTTGTAACAACAACAAAATATACTGTGTTAGAGAACCCAATGTCTGACGCAAATTTTATGCTCACTGAGTGAAATTCAAACAGACTCACAGCTAATTTTTTACTTGGGAAATGAAACAAGTATGAGATTTATATTTCCTTTAGCAATGTAGCACTGTAGCTATTTCACTGCTAATGGAGTATATTAAAATACTACAGTGTGAAAAACAGAATAATGTTTTTGTTCTTCAAATAGACATAACTTTATAGGAAACAACCAACTATTCACACATTTGATTAATAACAAACACACTTCCCTAAATATTATCAAATAAAAAGAAAAACCCACAAAGGAATAAAACCCCTGAAAATGAAAATTAACTTGGGATTAGCAAACTACTATAAAATAAAGGTGTTAACTGAAAAACTCATTTAGGCTGCCAACTTTCCTATCTTAAAAATAATATTCCAGCACTTTAATTTTTTCTATACTAATGCAGACACTATTAGTGCTTCAGAAAACACTGAGCACATCTCTAACACAATATTATAGTTCAGATTAGAAAACCTGTTGATATATAAATTGTTTTATATCTCTTTCACACTTTGCCATCAAGATTTTGAAAAAGGAAGAGAAATTTAAGAGATTATAAATAAAAATATAAATCAAATGTTTAAATAGTAGAACCCACATAGATTTTTCTTGGCCTTTGAAGGTTTTTATAATTATAAGTTGTTTCTTCCTAAAACAAACTGATATTTACTATTCATTACATTCATATACCTCTATTTTTTTCCAAATACTTTCTCTACCTTTATGAGGCCACAGAGATTGTGAGTGACAGAGCAAAGACTAGCAAAATATTCTTTTGATTGCAGAATAGTGTTCTTAGCTAAATACAAAATACATAAAAATGCTAAGAGTAAATATTGTTTGTGTGCACACAGTATAAAAGAAATAAAGGACAGTAGAGTGGTAATTGAACCAAATGGGACATTTAATAACTTGGATTCTCCTTTTTATTGTTTTTATTGACACTCTACAAATGTGCCTATTTGTTGGGAAATTCTGTGGTTGTCTTATATTTACTTAAAGAAATAATGAAGAGGACAAGAATATCTCATGGCTAGAAAAGTAAGAAAAGGCTGCAGAAGTTAGGGCATATATTGAGTAAGAAGGCATCTGGACAATAAAAATGATAAGAAAGCAATCTACATATTTTTAAAATTTAGTGAGTGATGATAATTAATAGTAATGATAACATTTTTTTTTAAGATTTTATTTATTTATTTGACAGAGAGAGACACAGCGAGAGAGGGAACACAAGCAGGGGGAGCGGGAGAGGGAGAAGCAGGCTTCCCACTGAGCAGGGAGCCCGATGTGGGGCTTGATCCCGGGACCCTGGGATCATGACCTGAGCCGAAGGCAGACACTTAATGACTGAGCCACCCAGGTACCCCAATAATGATAACATTTCTATAACGATTTACAGTTTACCCAGAACATTTGTTCTTCCCAACTACCACATGAGGCAGTAAGAGAACATATGATTATGTTTATATCTACATGAAGATATTGAGAGTCACAGGAGGGAAATAACATGCCTACGGCCATATAGTAATTTCACTGTGGACCAGGACTCTGAACCATGTTCTCCATACACAGAACATATGCCTATATTTTCTGTGGATTATGTGTTGCATATTGTTAATAAAGCCAGCAGAAATCTGTTGCAACTTCCTGATATTATTTTTTAAAGACTTCTAGGTGATTCAGATGTTTAACACAGGTTGAGAACTACTGGTATAAAATAAGAAAAAAACAACCAGGAGTTTATAATATGGAAAAAATACGTCATATGAAGACTTGAAAAGAGCAAGAATGCTATCCTAGAAAGGAAAATAACTGAAGGAGAGCATTTCACTTAGCATGCTCTGCTGTCCCAGGCAGAACTTGACACAATAGCTAGGAGTTCTAGAGAGACAGATGCCAAATTAATAGAAGGCTCAATGTTCACAAAATTAAAACAATTCACAATAAGTGTGTGCCTTGTGAAGTTGTAACCTCCCCATCAAGGAAAGTGCTCAAGCAGAATGGATAACCATATATCAAGGAAAATGGTGGAAACCAACAATGAATACATTGAAAGACATAAAAGATCACTGAAAAACTCTAAGAATTTGACACTTTTCTCATTTGTCTTGAACCTAGCTTCCATTCTTCAGTTCATAATTAGTTGAGATGTGCATTTGTTAATTATTAATGATAAAAACAAATGTGTTCATTTAAAAAATGACTTCTGAACTTGTCCTATAAAATTTAAGAAAGAAGAGTGTGTCTCTAGACTGAAGATAATGCCAATATTCATATCTTCCTTTAAGATTTTTTTAGGAGGGAAGATAGCATAGGTGGAAAGAACTCTCCCTTTGGAGACAAACAGATCTGAATTCAATTTTAGCTCTGTTGCTTTTGGGTTACACAGACTTGAACTAGAAACTTGACTCCCTTGATCTCTTATTTCTCTAATAAAACAGTAATTACAGAATTTTAAGGACTAACTGTAATATGGCATAGAGTGGTGCTAAATAAATATTAGTTTCCTAAATTATGTCCAACCTAATTGGTAACAATTTCTTACACTGGCACAGACAAAGACATCTGTGAAAATGTGGCCAAGGAAGTTCAAATATGAAAGGGTACAAAATTAACATATTTATATAAATACTAAAATTTTAAAGAAAATGGAACATGAAGATATTTCTTTGTCTCCCCAGAGATCTCAAATTTGGAGATCTCTGCACTCCGTAACTCAAACAGCTTTAGAATTCTGTGATTCTAAATCATTCTCAAACCCTTTACTTGATGGCTGGGTAAATAGAGCATGCTGAACATAATTTAAATTGTTCTTGATGATTCATGGTAATCATTAGGAATAACATTTTCTATATTATACATAGTATAGAACTTGCTGCTAGGATTTTTCCATATTTCTAGATTGCTTTTTCCTAGGGCTTCTGCTTAACGTCACTTCTCATTTTAGAGGCTCCTTCATTGTTTAGTATTGTTGACTTTTCACTAATTTGCCCTGCCTACTGCTATTGGTGTTTCTCTAGCTCCTTTTTTTGTGATCTGATCTATTTTTTAACTATAACTTTCCAAATTCTTTAGAGGTCTGTTTAGCACACAATCACCTGCAACCTAATCTTTACAGCCTTAGTTGTCAGACTGCTGCTCAAAGTAACTTAGAACAAAATTAATGACTTTTAGTAAAAACTGTTAAAAAGATGTTAAGTATTTGAGAAGGCAAGAAATGCAAACACTCCTTATAACTACATATTGGTACTTATTTCCCTAAGACTCAGGGGTGTTTTAGCTTTATTATTTCTGTCTTTGTCACTAACCTACTTGAGATTGTTGCAAGTCAGGTAGCTATGTGATTGGGTGTTACTATAAATGTGCAATGCCATAACAAACCAGATTGTAGCTATAAATCCAAAGCTAGTGGAATAAAATCCCCCAAGTGGGCTATATAGAGAAATATTATTTAATATTAAAAATAATTGTTAGCATAAGCCCTGAAAGTCATTTTTAAGAAGAAAAGAAGTCAGATCATTTTAAGAAAGAGGATTTCCTTACCTTATTTCCCCCACCAGCATTATACATTGTGAATTATGTTTATGAGGATGACCCAAAAGACATTTAGAGTGCCTTTTGGATCGACCCAGGGAGATTAACATATATTTAGCATAGAAGGAGACATTCAGAGCTGGAGGGCACCACAGAGATAATTGTTGCCAATCCTCGCATTTCACAGATGAGGAAAAGAGGCCCAGAATGGCAGATTCATTTACACAAGTTTCACATCTAGTTAGCAAATGTCAGGAATAAAACCAGGTCTCTGAATTCTTAATGTGGTGCCTTTTCATTATTCCCATGGCTACCATACCATTCACCATGCTTTATTATTCTTTGGCACTTTGAAAAAGTTAATTCTTGGGCCAAAATTTTATAACTCTTGCTATAGCTTGAATGTTTGTGTCCCCCCCCCCCCCCATTCATATATTGAAACCTAATCCCTGAGGTGATGGTATTCAGAGATGGGGTCTTTGGGGGGTGAATGAATAAAATTAATGGCCTTGTAAAAGTGGACCAAGAAAGCTCCCTTACCCCTTTCAATGAACCAGAAAGCTGACTCTAACAAGATTCCAAATCAGTCTGTGCTTCCATCTCGAACTTTCCAACTTCCAGAAACAGCTAGAAATAAATTTCTGTTGTTTATAAGCCACCCTGTTATGGCATTTTGTTATAGCAGCACAAACAGACTAAGACAACCCTGTTAACTGCAATAATTAATGAGCTAGAACACCAATTTCCTTAACAACACCATATAAAGAGACATTTAGAAAATGTTCCTAGTAATGGAGAATTGTTCCCTTTTGGAGCAATAGCATGTGTTTCCTCCTGAAGAAGGCAACATGAGAACATGTTCTTCAGCCCTCACTGGGAGCTTAAGAACCGCTCTCTTTGAATGGGCTCTCTAAGTAACTGATGTCCATTTGTCCGTCCATCCATCCAGTGATTAATTTTACAATGTTGGCTCATTGGCATTTTTTTTCTCTCCTGCACTTTTCTATGATATGTTCCTCTTAATCTGCAACATTTCTTATGAAAATATTCACTTAACATAGTATCTGAACTGTGTATCTTAGAAGTATACTTTTTTCTGAAAATAAAATATTATAATGATTTTAGATTTTGTATTTGAAACCACATAAAAATGTTTTATTTTATTATCTGAATTCTTTTCCAAGTACAAGTTAAATTTATTGAACCAATTTGGAAAATATTACCTAACAGATTTTAAGTTAATACTTTATTTAAAAATCTTCATTATAATGGTAAAATGTCTATCTCTCTTCTTCACATAATTTGTGTTAAAATGTAAGTAAAAATAATTATACATATAAAATAAGACAAAATTATTTCAACAAGAAAAATAATGGGCAATAACCGGTTTCAGTTTTTAAGAGTCTCATTTGAAAAGAGATAAATGAACCTTGGCCAAAGTTAAGACAGAAAAGCGACTCTAAATTCATAATCTCAGTGGCCAAAGGCAAATTACGTAGATATCGTTTAATTTTTATTCATTTCATGTAAGAAATATGCCACATGCTAACTATGCACCAAATGCCATATTTATCTGGTGATCTATGAATTAAAAAGAATATAAAATCACCCTTTCTGGCCTTACCATAGAAGTAAGAAAAATTCATGAGCCTAAGATCTCACGACCCTGAAGCCTGGTAAGACACCTATGAATTTCTTGTACATTGTGTGTCAATGTTAGACCTACAGCTCTTTTATACACCATAGATATAGTAATATTATCTTTCAGTGTCAGAGGATCTGAAGAAAATCTTTTTTGTTACTTAAATAACACAGGAAATCTCCCGGGACTAAGCGATTAAGACATCCTGTTGCTTGTTCAAAGTGAGGTTAATTCCCTTACCCTCTGTAAAACTAGAAATATTAAATGTTATTTCCTTTTCTAGAGAAAATGGCACAGTCGAGATAAGTGTCTTGTGAGCATAGTAATTATTAGTAGCTATCTTCAGCTACTCTGAATCATACCGTGTTTTCCATTAGAGAGTTGTCATGATACCACAAAGCTCTTTTCAAGGGAACAAAGCTAGATTCCTTACAAGATTTCTTAACAGTAATTTATACAAGACTCTTAATAATAAGTATAGGATTTGCAGGTGCAGAAATGAAGAACAGAAGCCTATTAATAAGGTATATTCCACAAGAAACCTGGTATATTTAATGATAATTTAATATCTTTCTGAAAAATCTTGGAGAATTGCTCAGAACTTGCACGAATCTAAGCTATGACATAAGAATGTCAGATAAGTTTCTACAGAAAATAACAGACCCTACAGTATCCCTCCTATCATTCTAGAAATATCAGAACCAACATCATCACTCAAATATTCTGCTTCTTTGTTCCAGATTACTATGCCACTAGATTTTTTGTTCATTTAATGCCACCATGTCTTCTTTTAAATTATTGTAACTCTTTGTACTAATTTTTCTGAAAAACAAAGAATATTTTAAAACATGAGTGCATAATGTCAGAACCTACAAGTTTTCAAATTTCATGAGAAAATAAGAAAACTGTATCTTTCACTCATTTAAAAAACTGGGTAATTTCAGGCTAATGTTAAAAATACTTAATACTTTCCAGCAACATTTTAATAATAAAATACAAAAAAAAAAATACTAACCAAAGTAGTATTTCCACATACTTTTACTCCAGAAAAACAACTGAACTTATACATCAGAGAAACATGTACAAAGTTGCTGGCAAAACCCATGACACTGACTGACCTACTGACATTCTAAAACAGTGAAATGCTGTCATGCACGAGAGATGCATTTTCCAGTCCATTTATACAAAGTTTCTCCAACTATTCAATCAGAAAAGGAATTGTACTACAAGTTTGTTAGCAGATTTTAATGATAAATGCTTAGCAGTCACATTATGCCCTCATGTTTCCCTTTGATCTCTCTGCATTACTTGGGGTTTTATAAAGTTGCTTGCTGTGCCAAGCACATTTTCTTTTAGATAAATGAAAAGGTTTGTGTACCAACCTGATTGATGAATGTAATGGGCTATTCATAACCCTGAGACATCTGAATGGTGTGTATATTCCATTAAATATAGTCAAAGAAAAACTTTGCAACAATATGAAATCTGTGGGATACTATTTTATTGTCAGTAAAAATCATGGAAATTGACTTTTTAAAGTGTAAATGCACTATTTATAAAGCTGAAAGCACCTAAACTGCACTGGCAAAATAATTTTTTAGTGAAAAGTTATTTATATCCGGATACAGTGCCCACTTACAGTCTAGCTCACCAAGTACATGAGCTCAACCAAGGAAAATGTAATTAATCTGCTCTGACTTGAGCATCCCTGCTTTTTTCAAAAAAATTGTTTATACACATGCAACAATCTTAGAATAGTAGTTTTAGCTCACAACAGGGTCTTTGGATATATGGTCTGTTTTTGGAGGTTAGAAGATAAATGCAAAGGCTGACCTGTAAATACTCCTGATAATTTTATCCTCTTTAATTACCTATGCACCCCTCCAAAGCACACTGGGTTAGAAAACCAGAATGTTGCTTTGTATCTTTGCCACTCTGCTAGCTTGATGTGTGAATATGGAATATAATTTAATTGCTCTGGATCACAGGCTTATCTCTAAAATGTGAATTAATTGAGAGTAAAATCATAATAAGGATACTAAACAGAAAAATCTTCCTTCTTTCCAGTACCAATAACATTAAAGTGTAATCCAATATCTTTTAAGCTAAGGAAATATTTATGCTAATGTTGTCTATGCAGCATTAGTTATCTGGACAATGATTTAAAATATGCAGATATGTCTTTATAGATATGTTCTATTACAGGTGAGCTTCATGCACACCCATTCCTCGAATATTGATTATTTTGTTTGTTATGATTCTTTAAAATTGCATATATTCAGCCTTCAGTTATTAATATCTAAAACTGAGATGGAAAATGGGGTATTTTATATTTCTATAAAATATGGTGATATTACATTATTTATGCTAGATTTTTCAGATGTCTAATAGAAGGGATTATTATTGTGATTGCATAAAAATACTATGAATTTATTAAAGTTAGAATCTAGTCATCTGAATCATTTATAAAAAAAGAGAATTGATTTGTAAATTTAATTTTTAAAAATCTGTGATTTCTCCAACGCACAACTTCCTGTAGCTTGCATGACTAGGAGGCTGTAATATTGCCACGAAGCCAGGAAGGATGAGTCATCCAATCAGGAAACAGTGTTCCAATAAAGAAAACTTCCAGACAATTAAGACTTACCCCTTTACCCTTTCAAAACATTTAAATATATTTCAGAAGAATAATTCCTCAAATCAAACGTAAAATTTTCTGACATTTTAAGTAATCTTTACCACCTTTTTAAATGTGTTTTTTAATTTATTTTTTATTTTTATTTTTAAAGATTTTATTTATTTATTTGACAGAGAGAGAGATAGCGAGAGCAGGAACACAAGCAGGGGCAGTGGGAGAGGGAGAAGCAGGCTTCCTGCGGAGCAGGGAGCCCAACGTGGGACTCGATCCCAGCACCCTGGGATCATGACCTGAGCAGAAGGCAGACGCCCAATGACTGAGCCACCCAGGCACCTCTTAAAGGTGTTTTAAAGGTGTTTTTTTTTCTAGAATTTTTGTGTTTGTTTTAACTACCAAAAAATTTGGATGAAAAATCTGGAGGATTTAAATGGTGAATGCAATTTTTTAAAACAGTAAGTGTGGGCCAACTGTAAAACAAAATTCCACAACTATCATCTACCGGAGCCCCATGTGGCTGTGTCTAAGACTGTTCACTGTTACTGAAGGAAGCATGAACTGTTCATTATTTTCGGGCCACTGCTGTCATGTGATTTGGAGCCTCCTCACCTCTTAAAGTATGTGTGAGCCAAAATTCTTGTGTCTCTAGGACCAGCTCAGCTTTACAATCTGCCTGCCATATGCCACCAAAACAGAAGGAACTCTCATTGTAGTAAAAATATATTTTAGAAATTGATCAAAATAAATTGGAGTCCAGATGCAGGATGAGAGTCCTCCAACCAGAGCCTGCTCTAAATCAGTCGAAAGCTACCCAGGCTGACAAGGCACAATTCTGCATTGCATTGTACCACAGGACTGACTTTTTAGTTGTGGAGTGTGGTTTTTATCATTTTCCTGTTTCTGTTCTTGCTGTGGATCCTTTTTTCTCTTTCCTCTCCATGCATTTACCTTTAGCACCTCTCTGCATCTGCCTCTAATGTTTTGCTTTTCTACTAAATTTTGAGGGGGGAACTTAATTCAGGGAGTCACTATTACTAACAATCTATTCTCACTGAGAAAAAAGTGGAAATAATCTATTTATATCATTTAGTAGACATCTGGCATCCCCTCTAAGCATTACTTAATAAAACTACAATACTGAAGTTGAAGATCATTTTTCATTAAATATGCTAATACTAAGTATTTTAATAGTGGCTTTTTCCCAATGGCTTAAACAACTTTCACAATTTTGGCTCATTAATTTTAATAATAACTTGGTGAAGTAGGAGGGCAGCAAGAAATCTTTTAAATTGAATGTATTATTCTAAGATAATTTTACTTGGCAAAGCTGAAGCAGTGAATGTGAAATATAATCATTTTCTTATATTATCATCTGAATATATGTTTGTACCCTTTAAATAAAATATTTTAGAGTCAGAAAAAAGTTGAAAATATTTTGCATCAAAGCAGTTTAGACTTGCTTCATTTGTATAGTAGAAGTACTTATTTGTATTTGAAGTTCACACTATCAATCTACTAAGATCAAAACTCATGGGTTTTCATGCACTGTTGGTGGGAATGCAACCAGTGCAGTCACTATGGAAATAAAAAATTAAAAATATAATTACCATGTGATCCAGTAATTACACTACTGGGTATTTACCCAAAGAATATGAAAACACTAATTCAAAAGGGACACCCCTATGTTTACTGCAGCATTATTTACAATAACCAAAGTATGGAAGCAGACCAAGTGTGCATTGATAGAAGAATGGATAAAGATATGACATACTAAAGAAAACCAACAAATCATGAAAGAGAGAAAGACAAGAAAGGATCAGAGAAAATCTTCAGAAACAACCACAAAGCAAGTAATAAAATGACAATAAATATATATCTATCAATAGTTACTCTGAATGTAAATAAACTAAACACTCCAATCAAAAGACATAGGACATCAGAATGGATTAAAAAAACAAGACCCATCTGCATGCTTCCTACAAGAGACTCATTTTATTTATTTATTTGGGTTTTTTTTAAAGATTTTATTTATTTATTTGACAGAGAGATAGAGAGAGAGCACAAGTAGGCAGAGAGGCGGGCAGAGGGAGAAGGAGAAGCAGACTCTCCACTGAGCAGGGAGCCTGACGTGACCTGAGCCAAAGGCAGACGCTTAACCGACTGAGCCACCCATGTGCCCCAAGAGACTCATTTTAGACCTAAGGACACCTGTAGATTGAAAGTGAAGGGATGGAGAAACATCTGTCATGCAAATGGATGTCAAAAGAATGACGGAGTAGCAATACTTAGAGCAGACTGAATAGACTTTAAAACAAAGACTGTAAGGGCACCTGGGTGGCTCAGTTGGTTAAGTGACAGCCTTTGGCTTGGGTCATGATCCTGGAGTCCCAGGATCAAGTCCCACATTGGGCTCCCTGCTCAGCAGGGAGTCTGCTTCTTCCTCTGCCCTCCCCCTCTCGTGTTCTCTCTCTCTCTCTCTCTCAAATAAATAAATAAAAATCTTAAAAAAAAAAAACAAAGACTGCAACAAGAGACAAAGAAGGATATTATATAATCATAAAAGGGACAATCCAATAAGAAGATATAACAATTGTAAATATTTATGCACCCAACATAGGAGCATCCAAATATATAAAACAGTTAATAACAAACATAAAGGAACTAATCATATATAAAACAGTTAATAACAAACATAAAGGAACTAATTGATAGTGATACAATAATAGTAGGGGATGTTAACACCCCACTTACATAAATGGACAAGTCATCTAAACAGAAAACCAACAAGGAAACAATGGCTTTGAATGATATACTGGAACAAATGGTTTTAACATATAATTCAGAACATTCCATCCTAAAACAGCAGAATACACATTCTTTTCAAGTGCACATGGAGCATTCTCCAGAATAGATCACATATTAGGCCTCAAAACTAGCCTCAACAAATTCAAGAAGATCAAAATCATACTATGCACTTTTTCGGACCACAGTGCTATGAGACTAGAAGTCAACCACAGGAAAAGACCTGGAAAGACCAGGTTTTTAATACATAGAGATTAAGTAACATGCTACTAAACAATGAATGGGTCAACCAGGAAATAAAAGAATAAATTAAAAAATGCATGGAAACAAATGAAAACGAAATACAATGATCCAAAATCTTTGGGATGTAGCAAAAGTAGTTCTAAGAGGGAAATTTATAGCAATACAGGCCTACCTCAAGAAGCAAGAAAAATCTCAAATATGCAACCTAACTTTATACATAAAGGAGATAGAAAATGAATAATAAACGAAACTTAAAAACTTAAAACTAGCAGAAGGAAGGTGATAATAGAGATTAGAGCAGAAATAGATGATACAGAAACTAAAAAAAAAAAACAAAAAAAAAAAACAGATCAGTGAAACCAGGAACTGGTTCTTTAAAAAACCAATAAAATTGATAAGCCTCTAGCCAGACTTACAAAGAAAAGAGAAAAGACTCAAATAAATAAAATCACACATGAGACAGGAGATATAACAACCAACACAGATGACACAAAGAAATGGAAAGACATTCCATGCTCATGGATTCGTAGAACAAATATTGTTAAAATGTCTATACTACCCAAAGCAATCTACACATTTAATGCAATCCCTATCAAAATACCAACAGCATTTTTCACAGAACTAGAACAAACAATCCTAAAATTTGTATGGAGCCACAAAAGACCCCAAATAGCCAAAGCAATCTTGAAAAAGAAAAGCAAAGTGGGAGGTATCACAATTCCGGACTTCAAGTTATATTACAAAGCTGTAGTGATTAAGATAGTATGGTACTGGCACAAAAACAGACACATAGATCAACGGAACAGAATAGAAAACCCAGAAATGAACCCATAATTATATGGTCAATTAATCTTTGATAAAGCAAGGAAGAATATCCAAAGGGAAAATGACTCTCCCTTCAACAAACGATGTTGGGAAAACTGGACAGCTACAAGCAAAAGAATGGAACTGGACCACTTTCTTACACAATACACAAAAATAAATAGAAAATGGATTAAAGACCTAAATGTGAGACCTGAAACCATAAAAATCCTAGAAAGGAACACAGGCAATCACTTCTTTCATATCAGCCATACAACTTTTTCTAGATAGGTCCCCTGAAACAAGGGAAACAAAAGCAATAACGAACTATTGGGACAACTTCAAAATAAAGAGCTCTGCACAGTAAAGGAAACAATCAAGGAAATTAAAAGACAACTTACAGAGTGGGAGAAGATATTTGCAAATGACATATCTAATAAAGGGTTAATATCCAAAATACATAAAGAACTTATAAAACTCAACACCCCAAAAATGAGTAATACAACTAAAAAATGGGCAAAAATCATGAATAGACATTTCTACAAAGAAGATGTACAGATGGCCAACAGACACATGAAAAGAAGCTCATCATCACTCACCATCAGAGAAATGCAAATCAAAACTACGATGAGATATCACCTCACACCTGTCAGAATGGCTAAAATCAAAAACACAAGAAGTAACAAGTGTTGGCAAGGATGTGGAGAAAAAGGAACCCTCATGCACTGTTCGTGGGAATGCAAACTGGTGCAGCCAATGTGAAAAACAGTATGGAGTTTCCTCAAAAAGTTAAAAATAGACTACCCTATAACCCAGCAATTGCACTATTGGGTATTTACCCAAAGAATACAAAAACACTAATTCAGAGGAATACATGCACCCCTATGTTTACAGCAGCACTATTTTCAATAGCCAAAGTATGGAAGCAGCCCAAGGGTCCATGGATTGATGAATGGGTAAAGAAGAACTTATATATATAGTGTATAATATAATTTAATGGAATATTATTCAGCCATAAAGAAGAATGAAATCTTGCTATTTGCATTGACACGGATGGAACTAGAAGAGTATAATGCTAAGTGAAATAAGTCAGTCAGAGAAAGACAAATACCATATAATTTCACTCATATGTAGAATTTAAGAAACAAAGGAGCAAAGAGAAAGACACACACACACACACGCGCACACGTGCGCATAAACCAAGAAACAGACTCTTTACTACAGAGGACTGATGGTTACCAGAGGGGAGGAGGGTGGGTGGATGGGTTAAATAGGTGAAGGGATTAAGAGCACAATCATCACAATGAGCACTGAGTAATGTATAGAATTGTGGAATCACTATGTTGTATGCCTGAAACTAATGTAACACTGTATGTTAACTATACTGGAATTAAAATTAAGCAAAACAACAAAATTCATGAATTTTGATTTCATTTCATATATTCTTGAAAAAGAAAAAAAATTCTGACTTTAGAGAGTGGATTATAAAACTATTTATGATAAATCTGGTATCATTTTGTTTTATATAAAACACATTTTTCGTTTCATTGAAAATGACAGAAAATCCAAGTTAGTGATTCAGAATAATCAGATCATAATTGAAAAGCCTGAGGAAATAAAATTACTGGTATGTAAGTATATAATAGATTTTTCTTATAATAGTGGTATCTTTGTTAATAAAGAGTGTACATTCCACTAATGTTTTATTTAAAGACACTTTCATCCCTGATAGATAAGACAGAGTACATAAAAAGCATTCTAGGTAATGCATTCCAAGTTTACTAACAGATGGCTCAATGGAAGACATAAGTTCTTCCCTCCATTTTATTCCTTCATCACTTCTTGCTCTGTGTATCTCCCTATTCTCTATTGTCTATCTTATTGTAGGGTCAGGCCATATAACTCAAAGTCTCTATGGCTCTCCATTGCCTACCAAACCAAATACAAATGACTGTAGATCTCATATCCACCACTGTTTTTCAAGTACTCCATGACCCATCCAAAGTGTATCACTTTCCTAGAAAACCTCAAACATTTTTCTGCCTAATTTTTTGCTGTAGAATTTATAGCAGAAATAACAAGACTCCCACCAAAGTCTGTCCTTTGCCTTTTCCATTTGTATAGAGTTGTTAGCTGAAGTCTGTCCTTTGCCTTTTCCATATGTATAGAGTTGTTAGCTAGTCACAGAGCTGCCCAGCTAGACTACATTTCTCAGCCTCCTTGAGCAGAACATAACTAAGTTCTCATGAATGCAGTGAGAAGAAGTGATGCATGTTCTCCATGTTTCCTTCCTTGTCATGAGCTAGGAGACAGACATGTCCATGGCACAGCTTAAAACACACATATAAGAACAATACTCTAGGACAGTGGTTCTCAAAGGGTGGTCTTTGGACCACCACCAGCAGCAGCAACTGAAATTTTGTTGGAAATGCAAATTCTCAGGCAGTCTAGACCTAATGAATCAGAAACTTTGGGAGTGGGGCCCACAAATGTGTATTAAGGAGCTCTCCAGGTGATTATGATGCATATTAAAATTTGAGGGTCACTGTCCGAGGGGACACTGGAGAAACAACTTGGAAGAACCTGTATTAAAAATGGTCATCTAAAACAGTGCCACCCCGCTCACCAGGCTTCTCATCTCTCAACATTTATTAGTAAAATCATATAGTTCTTTGGGTCACTGAATTGTCTATGTCCTTCTTACAGCAGTTCAGCATTTGCCCTCATTGGTATTCATTCAATTTTGAATTGCCTGTTTAATATTTCCACCTTGTTTAATATTTTGCTTGATAAAATTGAAATCCTACCTGGATCTTCGTAAGTTAGCACTAGCCCATTTGCCTAATGCCAAAAAGCACCTGGCCATTTTTGCTTTCTTTTAATCTATTATACACATTGTTGACTGAACACTCTTTTAAAAATTTCAAATCTAATCTAATCTAACTCTTCTGCATCAAATTCTTACTAGACTCTCATAGCAGTTACACTACAGTACAACATGGTTAAGGAGGCCTATAAGGTTCCACCCAATCTAACACAAGTTAAGCTCTCCAGTCTCATCCAGAACCATTTCACTTTTCTTAGCTCTAATCACACTTTCCTGTCTGTTCTTGAATCATGGCAAACTTTTTCACATCTCAGTGCTTTTCCCCATGTTGCTCACTTCACTATCTCCCTTCTACTCATTCTTAGGTTTCTTCTTAAGTGTCATCTTTTCTTCTCTCCCACCCCCACTGCATCTCATATGAATCAAGCCAAAGTCCTAAAATCTCTTATCATGTCTTTACATTTCCCTTCATAGCACTTTACAATTTTTATAATAACTGACTGCTTTCTATGAATCTTGTTTCTGGGTGTCATGTTCCTCCCTCTCCCACCCACTGTATTACAAGAGGCTTGGTGACGGAAAGTACCATATTTATTTACTCACATTGTGTGCCTAGCATCTAGTACCGACCTGACACACAGTAAGTGTTTAATAAATATGCATTGAATGGATAAAAAATGGATTATTTGAGATCTGACTCATGTAACATCTATCTCTGAAGACTATTTGGATCATGATTCCTTATAAAAGAATGTCATTTCCAGTGGTTTTATTAACCAGAGTGTCCCTATCTACTTACAATTCCTGTTCTTGTTTAACATGGTGTGTTAATCTATCAGTAAGCATTTATGTAGTGATCTATTTGATCTTGGAACGTTACAATCTAGGTTAAGAGTACACCATATCTCACGCACTGCTGTGATTTGTTTTCCTTTAAGACAGCTTCAATTACTATATCCCATTGCTAAAATTTGCTGTGGATATCCTTTTCCCAATGTATAATCTCATCATCCCCACATTCAAATCTATTGTAGGTGGACTATAACCCAATCTGATTTCACAGTTTCCCCAGCAAGATAGTTATTGCTTTACTCAAATTAGACAATTCAATATTCCCACACATTCCCACCTCTGGGCTTTTGCACATTTTATTCCTGTCTGCCAGGAGTCTTCTCGAAATTAGGGCTTTTCTCTGGGAGACATTTGTCTCATAGTGACTATCTCTGCCTGCTGATTTCCCCTGCATTCTTTAAGGCCCATTTCAAATTGTTCCCAATGACCTGACTAAGCAAATACAAGTAACATTCAGTAATTCTTATCCATGTACGTTCTTGTCAGATTAGTGGATCCCTGGTGACCAAGCTTCCGCCCTGTGAAAGTGCTTAATAGTGTATTTATGTCTTATGATATGGAAGGGGCAGAAATACAATACAGCAAAACACTTGAAAGCGAACTTCAGGGAGTACATTCAAATGAAAATTCAAATATTTCTTTTTTTTTTTTAAGATTTTATTTATTTGCAAGAGAGAGAATGAGAGAGAGCATGAGAGGGAGGAGGGTCAGAGGGAGAGGCAGACTCCCTGCTGAGCAGGGAGCCCGATGTGGGACTCGATCCCGGGACTCCAGGATCATGACCTGAGCCGAAGGCAGTCGCTTAACCAACTGAGCCACCCAGGCGCCCGAAAATTCAAATATTTCTAAAAATTAAGTCAATAGATCAATCAAAGAAGAAGAATGGTAGAAAATGCAACTCTACTTTAGAGCTATTACAAGAAGCTGTCAGATGAGCTATAAATGATAAATGTAAATGGAAAAGAATTAAATGAAGTATTGCTGAGAACCAATTTTTACCACTTTGTACAGTCCTGAAACCATGAATGCTAACAATAAAGATATGGGAAATTTTAGCCTATCACATAGAATATTGTTACAGAAAGTATCACTGAGTGAAAAGGGATACCATATCTCCCAGTGGGATATATTAAAATACAAAGATTGGTCAAAAATCAGTGGTATGAGAGATTTAGAATTGGCAAAATTCTATTTTTCACTTTTGTTAAATGAACAGCCTCAAACTCCCTCCCTTTACCTGTCCTGATCTTTATTACAGTACTTAGTTAATGTAAGAAAATTTTTTCTCAGCTGAAAATGTAAAGTATCATCATTCTGCCAGGAGCCTGATTTGTTAGCAGCTCAAGTGGCCACATGAAGCTAAACCAAGGGCTACTGCACTGCTGTTTTTCTAGGAGAAAATCTCGAAGATAGTCCCAGTCGTAGGATCTCCTTGGCCTGAGAACATTTGGCAGTACTACCACTTTAACATACCAGAGTACGTAAAATTCAGCTCCTGGGAAGCAAAAATATATGGTATAGCGGAATTGGAAATCTTTCTGACTAATTAAGGAACCATGTGGGAGTTGTGCTCATGGCATTCTCATTTGTAAAGGAAGGAAGAAAGCTTTTACGAATAAGGAAGAAAAGCAAGTGAAACATTTTGCTGAATGCACATGGATTTTAGAGCTAAATCTCCCCCCCAAAATGTTCCCAATCAAAATGAAGGCATCAAGCCATTTTTAATTTAAGCATTGGGTCAATTTGACATTCCAAGGTCCAGATCATTATAACTTCAAAGCCTCTTAGCTTTTCTGAAGACAAATACTATCATAGCTTACAAAATCAATCAAATTAGTAGCTCAACTGACTAAATTTCTTGATAATGAAGATAGGTTGAAAAGCAGGATGTAACTGTTCTTCTTTTCTTTTTAACTGAATAATAGAATTACCTACAAACTATGTAGTTACTACTCTCAATTGTTCCTCTTTGCTCTAGTCATAGTTTGTTTTTGTTTTTTTTTAAGACTCAGAATTACATGACAGCAGTGATAAACTCTCCCATCCATCTGTTTGAGACAATGGGTTCCATCATGTCGTAAAGGAGAACACAATCCTGATCAACACAGAAACTAAGAAATTTCGTCAACCCCGATGAAAGACACTTAGATAATATACCTTTCATTTACAGAGAAATAAATCTCAGAATTCCAGAGGGGAAAGCATATTGAAAATTAAGTTTTTATGTATGTTTAAGCTAAATACGTACGTATAATACATAAGCAAGTACTTGCTATAACATGTGAGGCAATATCTTTATGTTTATATACAAGTAAATAAATAACATAACAAATATTTTTTAAAGATGTGCCCATGTATACTCAAGTGGCAGCATTCAGAAAAGTTCAAATTATGAACTGTTAGTCCTATTTATGTTAGAATAAAGGCCGGACTATAAACATTCTAAATCCTCACTGTCCCATCTGAGTACTGTTGGGTCCTCAGCATCATAATACTGAGGTTTCTATGTACAAGGCTGAATGACACAATAGCTGAGAAACAGGTGTTCCCACTATGGTGCTTATACTCTCCTGACAGATAAAATATACACAATAAATAGATTACTATAGGTTGAGATGATCAGACAAGATATCACAGCCCTCCAAAGGGAAAGGCAGAACCTATGTAAACAGTGAAAGGGGTAAAAATATATAAAAGGGTAGGATGAAGGGTGTAGCAAGTCACACTCATTTGGTTTGTTGAGAGAACAATAATTATTTGGCTGGAAATGAGGTTTGGTTGAGAGATCTGTAAGAGTTTAAAAGTTGATTTGGCATCATTCTTCCTCTACTCAAATTATTTTTGAAGGGCATATTACCAAGAAAATGTCTATATTAACCATAATAACTTTATCTAGCTGATGTGAAATCTGCTTTATTGCAAATGAGATTTGAGTGGATTGAAAATGAGAGCAGGTCTTGGTGCTTAGCTTTTTGTCTCTGGTCATACCATTAGCTTACACAAATTTGGAAGATTAGACTGATTAGAAAAGAAAAAAAAAAAGATTTCTATGGAATAAGAAATGTGACAGTCCTGATTATAGTTCTTCATTTACGAGGAAAGAATAAGGATCTACGGATTTTTAACTAAAACCAAGAAAAAACATTTGCCTGGAATGACTAGATTTAGAATATTATGTTTTAGGTATGATTACACAAAACTATATAATGTGATGTAGTTTCATACAGGATTACTTAAAACTCACTTCTATGACTGAGAGACTACTTATATTAAACCGTACCTTCTTTTTCCAAAGGGCCTTTAATGAGCATCATATAAACTCTTGCAGAGATGAAGAAAATTTTATCATTGTTCTTTTGGATAAATTTAGCTTTTAAATTTCTTATCATTATTAAATTGAGAATATGACATTTAAAAAATTTTATAGAACATAATCAATATTGGAAGCCTGGAGTAGCACTGGCTCACTGCTTTGTGCTCTACCATTAGAAAGCACAGTCTATTTAAAAAAATCATTCCTGCACCTGTCTTGGATTTATACACTCTGCTTCCTGGATTCAGGAAGCTATTTAGTGTATAAAGGTATTTCAATTTGATAATTCCCTCATATAATTAAAGTGATTCTTTGGTCATATTCAAACTTCACATTAAAAATCTTTCATGGCTTTCTGCTCACGGATGCTGCCGAGTAAGCATCATTAAAGTCTCCTCTCCCACTGTTGCCATGTCTAAGTCAGAGTCTCCCCAAAAGCCTGAATACCTGTGGAAGCTCTTCATCGGAGGGTTTAAAACAACCGATGAGAGTCTCAGGAGCCATTTTGAACAATGGAGAGTGCTTGCAGACTGTGTGGTAATGAGAGATCCAAACACCAAGAGCTCCAGAGGCTTTGGGTTTGTCATGTATGCCACTGTGGAGGAGGTGGAGGTAGCCATGAATGCCAGGCCACACAAGGTGGATGGAAGAGTTGTGGAACCAAAGAGGGCTGCTCAAGAGAAGATCCTCAAAGACCTGGTGCCCATTTAACTGTGAAAAAGATTTTTGTTGGTGGCATGAAAGGAGACACTGAAGAACATCATCTAAGATATTATTTTTAACCGTACGGGAAAATTGAAGTGATTGAAATCATGATTGACCGAGGCAGTGGCACAAAGAGAGGCTTTATTTTTGTAACATTTGATGACCACGACTCTGTACACAAGACTGTCATTCAAAGATGCCACACTGTGAATGGCCACAATTGTGAGGTAAGGAAAGCCCTATGCAAGAGAAAGCAAGAGATGGGTAGTGCTTCATCCGACCAAAGAGGTCGAAGTGGTTCCAGAAACTTTGGTGGTGGTCATGGAGGTTTTGATGGGAATGACAACTTTGGTTGTGGAGGAAACTTCAGTGGGTGAGGGGGCTTTGACGGCTTATTGAGGTGGTGGCAGATATGGTGGCAGTGGGGATGCCTATAATGGATTTGGTAATGATGGAAGCAGCTCTGGAGCACCTCTGGAGGTGGCAGAAGCTATAATGATTTTGGCAATTACAACAATCAATCTTCAAATTTTGGAGCCATGAAAGGAGGAAATTTTTGGAGGCAGAGGCTCTGGCTCCCATGGTGGTGGAGGCCAATACTTTGCCAAACCAGGAAACCAAGGTGGCTGTGGTGGTTCCAGCAGCTGCAGGAGCTACGGCAGTGGCAGAAGGTTCTAATCACTGCCAGGAAACAAAGCTTAGCAAGAGAGGAGAGCCAGAGAAGTGACAGGGAAGCTACAGGTTACAATAGATTTGTGAACTCGGCCAAGCACAGTGGTGGCAGGGCCTAGCTGCTACAAAGAAGACATGTTTTAGACAGCACTCATGTGTATGGGCAAAGAACTCAAGGACTGTATTTGTGACTAATTGTATAACAGGTTATTTTAGTTTCTGTTCTGTGGAAAGTGTAAAGCATCCCAACAAAGGGTTTTAATGCAGATTTTTTTTTTTTTTGCACCCATGCTGTTGACCGCTAAATGTAATAGTCTTTGCTGAATAAATGTGTCTTTAAAAAAAAATCTTTCATGTACATCAAGTATACCAAGGTGAGTGGGAAATTTCTTATTCTAAATTCATACTATGTATTGTGTTAAAATTCTTGCTTATTACAGAGGGAAAACTGCACACCTAAAAGTTGCTATTACCATAATTATACGACAGGAAAGAGAATGACAAGTCTAAAAATAGTAGTAGGTTCCCCAGGGCTGCCCAAGTAGAAGAACTAAGTTGCAGTAGTATAAAGACATAGGATGATCAAAAACAGTTTCACTTCCTGAAGATGAGATGAACTGCAGACATATCTAGAAAGGAGAGGAACCACCCAAGGTCAGTTAAAAAAATGGAATACTCACTTTGGGGAGTTTGTCTAGAAAGATGTTTTCCAAAGTGCACGCTAATCAATTAAAATACATGGGGGTTTGGCATGAAGGGCAAACACAATAAGTTAAATGTTCAGGGTGCATACACTTATCCAAAGAAACCACACTTTGATACATTTTTTCTATCAACATTTCCAAACTTACTTGGCCAGGGAACAATTATATATACCATTGGCCCTTGAAATAAAGTGGGGGTTAAGGGTGCTGACCCCCTAGCACAGTCGAAAATCTGCATATAACTCTGACTCCGCTAGAACTTAACTACTAACAGCCTATATAAAGTGGTCTCTTGTATACTGGTTTACAATTGTAAATGGTGATCCAAGGATCACGACTCCTGGAGGTATCAAAGCTCCACAGAGGTGGAGAGGGTAGAGTGAGAATTTTCCTGATGGGATTAGTGAGCAGATTTCTTCAGAGAGAGTGACTCTTCTGCTATGAGCCCCTTACCCAGCCCCCTATACCTTCTAACACTTGACCTGGGGTACAGCTTCAAGAAAATCACTTGGGGATCTCTGAACTAAGGTCACATAATTGGGAGGCATGGATCTGGGGTTTGAATCACATATGAGAACACATAAATAACTTGTGGACAGGGTCTGATGCTTGCCAAGGAAGGCTAGACACAGGCTCCTCATTGCTTTGGTGGTGGAGGCAGCTGAGTACTAAGGGATGGGTTAAGAGAGGGATGCAGGGGTGCCTCTCTGTGGACCAGATCTGAGCCATACAGCGGAGCCAGTGTCACATCTTGGGTCCTGTCCAAGAGTACCACCTGGCCGAGCAAGAAGCCCAGTGCCGAAAGAGATTGGAGATAACTACTCAATTTACAGGACCTCATCTAGGGAAGTGCAGGAGAGAGACTCGATGGGTGTTACCAGAAGAGCCCAAAGGATCTCATAAAGGAAGCGTCAGGCTTAATCATCTGCCATATCCACCAAAGGACACTAGTAGCAGGTGATTAAAACTTCCTCTTCCCTTCCTTTTCCTCCCTCCTTGTGTCTTCTCCCTGATGACAAACAGCAGCTCGTCATAGGCTTATGACAGGAGAGAGAAGAGAGCCTATGGAATATATCTACTTTCTTCATTTCTGGCTTCTCGCCCCAAAAAGTTCTGGGGGAGGGATTTTATTTGTTCAGAAAAGATGACCTTCTCTAAATAAACTTAAAGTGACAACTGAAAACAAAAAATATGATTGCTTTTGGCTATTTCTGAAGTTGAGCTTACTCAGTCTACCAGTTATAGAAAGTTTGAAGCTTGCTAGTAATCCAGAGCAGAGCATCAGGAGAGGCACATTTTAAATGCCACCTGTCTCACATTATAAAGTCTCCATATCTGACAGAAGGGGAAAATATGGCTGTCTGAAATGTCATAGAACACAAAACATGATGACCCATGAAATCAGCAACATACATTGTGATTCAAGTCAGAGTTTAATCTGCAATGCTACACTGTGAAGATCACTGTAATTTTTTCATTAAGACAGATGATGATGATGATGATGATGATGATGATGATACTCTAGCCCTGTCAGATTATTATCATTGGTAAATTGTTTAGGTAAGGATCTCATAATCAGAGGACCGACTGTTACTGCTTAGGATGATAGAACAACTTCAGGTTGGGAGACCCCAAATGAACAGATGTTCCCTAGGAAGGCAGAATTAAATGACTCAGATTCCAGACATACACAGTGGGCCAGATGACTTGCAGGAGACAAATGCAGTAGACTAGATTAGATCAATACTTTCACTGAAGCCCAGCAGTATGGTGAGTGATGGAGAGACAATAGAGTGTTATGTCTAGGTGTGAATTCTGGGTCCGATTAGGTGGGTTGAACACCAGTGCATTCTGAATGGCTACTATAAAATATACTGGCACTCTCACTTCTTTTACATAAAAAATATGTTATTAATGGGTATATGGAAGTGAAAACAATATCAATGTTAATTTTATAGTCATCCATGGCAGATGGTTCCAATACACCTAAAGGTAAATATTAACTACAAAAGAAAAGCAGTTCCTCAAAAAGTTAAACATGGAATTATTATATGACCCAGCAATTCCACTCTTACGCACATATCTAAAAGAAATGAAAACAGGGCGCCTGGGTGGCTCAGATGGTTAAGCGTCTGCCTTCGGCTCAGTTCATGATCTCAGGGTCCTGGGATCAAGTCCCGCATCGGGCTCCCTGCAGCTTGGGAGCCTGCTTCTCCCTCTGCCTTTCTCTCTCACTCTGTCTCTCATGAATAAATAAATAAAATCTTTAAAAAAATAAAAAATAAAAAAAATAAAAGAAATGAAAACAGATACTCAAATTATACTTCTACTCAAATGTTAAGAGCAGCTCTATTCCTGATAGCTAAAGGAGGAAACAACTCAAACATCCATCAACTGATGAATGGATAAACAAAATGCAATATATCCATACAATGGGATATTAATGAGCCAAAAAAAGTAATTAAGCACTGACATGATACAATTTGGATGAACCTTGAAAACACTTGAAAGGTCATATACTGTATAACTGCATTTATATGAAACATCCAGAATAAGGAAATCCATATACATATATATACACTTATAATCAGCTCTTTCTGATTAGATTGCTCCATATGTCAGAAAGTAAAAGATTACCTCAGTATGCTTGCCTTCTGTTAAAGCCCTTTGTAATATCAAGAACATGATGACTTGAAATATTGCAGGCATCATAGTATCTTTGCTTATAAAAGCCTATGACTGCATAGTTGAATAAATTGGATCTCCAAGTTATACCTGGCTTATAAAGCAGGTTTTTTTTTTTAAAGATTTTATTTATTTATTCATGAGAGATAGAGAGAGAGAGAGAGGCAGAGGCAGAGGGAGAAGCAGGCTCCCCGTGGAGCAGGGAGCCCGATGCGGGACTCGATCCCAGGACCCTGGGATCATGACCTGAGCTGAAGGCAGACGCTTAACCGACTGAGCCACCCAGGCGTCCCTAAAGCAGGTTTAAGAACATAAAAACAGTGAATTCACTTATTACGCAATACAATGGTAAGAAATGCAACACTGGAAATTGAAGATGTGTTTGTTTTTAAGAAAAATATGTACCAATGATACAGACAAAAAACAGATGGGAAAAGAGTTTTTTTTTTTTTTTAAAGCAATGTCAGGGGGAGGAGCAAGATGGCAGAGGAGTAGGAGACCTAAATTTTGTCTGGTCCCAGGAATTCAGGTAGATAGGGATCAAACCATCTGAATACCTACGAACTCAACAGGAGATTGAAGAAAAGAATAGCAGCAACTCTCTGAACAGAAAAGCGACCACTTTCTGGAAGGTAGGATGTGCAGAGAAGTGAATCTGCGGCCATATTCAGGAAGCTAGATGGTGGGGGGAGGGAGCCTCCGTCATCTGCTACCGGCAAGTGATAGAGCAGCAGATCACAAAATAGGAACTTTTAGAAGTCAGCTCTACTGAAGGACGTTGCTCCAGTGGCTAAGTGGGGGGTGGAACCCTCGCTGGGACAGTGTGGTCTCAGGACCCTCGGGGTCACAGAAAGCCTGGGGGTGCCTGAGTGCAGCACAGCTCCCAGGTATCGGAGCGGGGAAGCCGGCTACAGAGACGAAGCCGGGGCACGGGCTCTCAGCTCGGGGTTGCCATAAACCGTGATCAGCGGCACAGTCAGGCCACTGCTCCTCCAGCAGGGACCCAACGAGCGTCAGATCCAGGGAGACTGCCCTTCCTCCTCTGGGAGGAATGGCATGGGAGTGCACTGCAGGGATCTGCTGGGTTTGGAGACTCTACACGAGGTTGTGGGCCAAAGGTAGAAACGCTCGGTCAAGGGCCGGGTGAGCACAGAGTGCAGCCGGAGACCGGGGAGACGGGAGTGACTGACTGCTTTTCTCTGGGGGTCCACTGAGGAGCGGGGCCCTGAGTTCTTGGCTCCTCCAGGGTGGAGATTGGGAGGTTGCCATTTCACTCTCATCCTCCAAAGCTGTGCAGAAAGCATGCAGGGAACAAAAGCTCCTGAGAGCAAAACCCAGCAGATTACTTAGCCCGACCGGGCAAGGGCCGGGCAATTCCACCTCCGGCAAAGACATTTGGGAACCATGGCAACAGGCCCCTCCCCCAGAAGGTCAGAAGAACAGCCAGCCAAGACCAAGTTTACTGATCGATGAGAACAGCAGAACTCCAGCACTAGGGGAATACAGCACATAGAATTCATGGCTTTTTTCTCCCTGATTCTTTAGTCTTCCAAAGTTAATTTTTTTAATTTTTTTTTGAATTTTTCTTTTCTCCCCTTTTTAACCATCTTAGCAATGACTTTTTAAAAAATCTTTTTTATTTTTCATTTTTAGAATCATATTCTGTCCCTTCATAGTAGTTAACCTTATTTTTGGTGTATATTAAGTTATTCTCTCTTTAAAATTTTGGGATACAGTTTCTTCTAACAGACCAAAATAGACCCTAAATCTCTAGTGTATGGCTAAAAGTAACATAGATCAGAAAGGAACACAGACAATATACAGTAACAATCACCTTACAGGCAATACAATGGCACTAAATTCATATCTTTCAATAGGAATCCTGAATGTAAATGGGCTAAATTCCCCAATCAAAAGACACAGGCTATCAGATTGGATAAAAAAACAAGACCCATCGATATGCTGTCTGCAAGAGACTCATTTTAGACCCAAAGACGCTCCCAGATTGAAAGTGAGGAGGTGGAAAACCATTTACCATGCTAATGGACACCAAAAGAAAGCTGGGGTGGCAATCCTTATATCAGACAAATTAGATTTTAAACCAAAGACTGTACTAAGAGATGAGGAAGGACACTATATCCTACTTAAAGGGTCTATCCAACAAGAAGATCTAACAATTGTAAATATCTATGCCCCTAACATGGGGGCAGCCAATTATATAAACCAATTAATAACAAAAGCAAAGAAACACATCAACAACAATACAATAATAGTGGGGGACTTTAACACCCCCCTCACTGAAATGGACAGATCATCTAAGCAAAAGATCAACAAGGAAATAAAGACTTTAAATGACACACTGGACCAAATGGACTTCACAGATCTATTCAGAACATTCCATCCCAAAGCAACAGAATACACATTCTTCTCTAGTGCCCATGGAACATTCTCCAGAATAGATCACATCCTAGGTCACAAATCAGGTCTCAACCAGTACCAAAAGATTGGGATCATTCCCTGCCTATTTTCAGACCACAATGCTTTGAAACTAGAACTCAATCACAAGAGGAAAGTCAGAAAGAACTCAAATACATGGAGGCTAAAGAGCATCCTACTAAAGAATGAATGGGTCAACCAGGAAATTAAAGAAGAATTAAAAAAATTCATGGAAACAAATGAAAATGAAAACACAACTGTTCAAAATCTTTGGGATGCAGAAAGGCAGTCCAAAGAGGAAAGTATATAGCAATACAAGCCTTTATCAAGAAACAAGAAAGGTCTCAAATACACAACCTAACCGTACACCTAAAGGAGCTGGAGAAAGAACAGCAAATAAAGCCTAAACCCAGCAGAAGAAAAATAATAAAGATTAGAGCAGAAATCAATGAAATAGAAACCAAAAGAATGGTAGAACAGATCAATGAAACTAGGAGCTGGTTCTTTGAAAGAATTAATAAGATTGATAAGCCCCTGGCCAGACTTATCAAAAAGAAAAGAGAAATGACCCAAATAAATAAAATCATGAATGAAAGAGGAGAGATCACAACCAACACCAAGGAAATACAAACAATTATAAGAACATATTATGAGCAACTATATGCCAGCAAATTAGATAATCTGGAAGAAATGGATGCATTCCTAAAGATGTATCAACTACCAAAACTGAACCAGGAAGAAATAGAAAACCTGAACAGACCTATAACCACTAAGGAAATTGAAGCAGTCATCAAAAATCTCCCAACAAACAAAAGCCCAAGGCCAGATGGCTTCCCAGGGGAATTCTACCCAACATTTAGAGAAGAATAAATACCTATTCTTCTGAAACTGTTCCAAAAAATAGAAATGGAAGGAAAACTTCCAAACTCGTTTTATGAGGCCACATTACCTTGATCCCCAAAACAAAGACCCCATCAAAAAGGAGAATTACAGACCAATATCCTTGATGAACATGGATGCAAAAATTCTCACCAAAATATTAGCCACTAGGATCCAACAGTACATTAAAAGAATTATTCACCACGACCAAGTGGGATTTATCCCTGGGCTGCAAGGTTGGTTCAACATCCACAAATCAATCAATGTGATACAATACATTAATAAAAGAAAGAACAAGAACCATATGATCCTCTCAATAGATGCAGAAAAAGCATTTGACAAAGCACAGCATCCTTTCTTGATCAAAAGTCTTCAGAGTATAGGGATAGACGGTACATACCTCAGTATCGTAAAAGCCATCTATGAAAAACCCACAGCGAATATCATCCTCAATGGGGAAAAACTGAGAGCTTTCCCCCTAAGGTCAGGAACACGGCAGGGATGTCCACTATCACCACTGCTATTCAATATACTATTAGAAGTCCTAGCCACAGCAATCAGACAACAAGAAGAAATAAAAGGCATCCAAATCGGCAAAGAAGAAGTCAAACTCTCACTCTTTGAAGATGATATGATACTTTATGTGGAAAAACCCCAAAGACTCCACCCCAAAACTGCTAGAACTCATACAGGAATTCAGTAAAATGGCAGGATATAAAATCAATGCACAGAAATCAGTGGCATTCCTATACACCAACAACAAGACAGAAGAAAGAGAAATTAAGGAGTCTATTCCATTTACAATTGCACCCAAAAGCATAAGATACCTCGGAATAAATCTAACCAAAGAGGCAAAGAATCTGTACTCAGAAAACTATAAAATACTCATGAAAGAAATTGGGGAAGACACAAAGAAATGGAAAAAAGTTCCATGCTCATGGATTGGAAGAACAAATATTGTGAAGATGTCAATGCTACCTAGAGCAATCTACTCATTCAATGCAATCTCCATCAAAATACCCTCCACTTTTTTCAAAGAAATGGAACAAACAATCCTAAAATTTGTATGGAACCAGAAAAGACCTTGAATAGCCAGAGGAATGTTGAAAAAGAAAAGCGAAGCTGGTGGCATCACAATTCTGGACTTCAAGCTCCATTACAAAGCTATAATCATCAAGACAGTATGGTACTGGCACAAAAACAGACACATAGATCAATGGAACAGAATCGAGAGCCCAGAAATGGACCCTCAACTCTATGGTCAACTAATCTTCGACAAAGCAGGAAAGAATGTCCAATGGAAAAAAGACAGTCTCTTCAACAAATGGTGTTGGGAAAATTGGACAGCCACATGCAGAAGAATGAAACTGGACCATTTCCTTACAGCACACACAAAAATAGACTCAAAATGGATGAAAGACCTAAATGTGAGTCAGGAATCCATCAAAATCCTAAAGGAGAACACAGGCAGCAACCTCTTCGACCTCAGCTGCAGCAACTTCTTCCTAGAAACATCACCAAAGGCAAGGGAAGGAAGGGCAAAAATGAACTATTGGGACTTCATCAAGATAAAAAGCTTTTGCACAGCAAAAGAAACAGTCAACAAAACCAAAAGACAACCAACAGAATGGGAGAAGATATTTGCAAATGACATATCAGATAAAGGGCTAGTATTCAAAATCTATAAAGTACTTCTTAAACTCAACACCCAAAGAACAAATGATAAGAAATGGGCAGAAGACATGAACAGACATTTTTCCAAATAAGACATCCAAATGGCCCACAGACACATGAAAAAGTGTTCAACATCGATTGGCATCAGGGAAATCCAAATCAAAACCTCAATGAGATACCACCTCACACCAGTCAGAATGGCTAAAATTTACAAGTCAGGAAATGACAGATGTTGGCGGGGATGCAGAGAAAGGGGAACCCTCCTACACTGTTGATAGGAATGCAAGCTGGTGCAGCCACTCTGGAAAACAGTATGGAGATTCCTCAAAAAGTTGAAAATAGAGCTACCCTTCGATCCAGCAATTGTACTACTGGGTATTTACCCCAAAGATACAAATGTAGTGATCCAAAGGGGTACATGCCTCCACAACGTCCACAATAGCCAAACTATGGAAAGAGCCAAGATGTCCATTGATAGATGAATGGATAAAGAAGATATGGTGTATATATATATATACAATGGAATATTATGCAGCCATCAAAAGGAATGAAATCTTGCCATTTGCAATGACATGGATGGAACTAGAGGGTATTATGCTAAGCGAAATAAGTCAATCAGAGAAAGACATGTATCATATGGACTCACTGATATGAGGAATTCTTAATCTCAGGAAACAAACTGAGGGTTGCTGGAGTGGTGGGGGGTGGGAGGGATGGGTTGGGCTGGGTGATGGACACTGAAGAGGGTATGTGCTATGGTGAGCGCTGTGAATGGTATATTCAAGAGTGTAAGACTATTGAATCACAGACCTGTACCTCTGAAACAAATAATACATTATATGTTAAAAAAAAAGAAGAAGATAGCAGGAGGGGGAAAATGAAGCGGGGGAAATCGGAGGGGTAGACGAACCATGAGAGACGATGGACTCTGAGAAACAAACTGAGGGTTCTAGAGGGGAGGGGTGTGGGGGGATGGGTTAGCCTGGTGATGGGTATTAAAGAGGGCACGTTCTGCATGGAGCACTGGGTGTTATGCACAAACAATGAATCATGGAACACTACATCCAAAACTAATGATGTAATGTATGGGGATTAACATAACATAATAAAATTTTTTTTAAAAAGGCAATGTCAACTGGAAGAGAAAAAACAGTATATAATAGAAACATATACCTTGTTGTAGTCTTATCTTAAATCCCCATAAAGTGAGCCCAACTTCCTTTGAGTATATAATTTTCAGTCAAAGTCAACATTGTATAAAATCTCCTCTCTTACTGTGTGCTTTGTTCTTTCTAATTTAATTGAAGGCTTTATTTTAAAATGTACCTCGAAGCAATTTTGGTGGTTCATCTTTTCATTACTTTGGTAATAAAATACTAACTTGCTCATTGCAATAGTTGGTGGCAGTGTAATTACATCAAGGTAAATAAAGAATCTGGGTTCCTTTTCTCCTATTGCGTGATTATAGTGTTGAAAACTTCTGTAAATAAAGCAACAACTGAAACAATCTTTGGCTATTTTGTAGGTATTTATGAGTCTAGCCTGTTATCACTCACTCGGAGAAGTGTTCTAGAACTATTTTAATCATTACTTTCAGACATCCTCTTTGGCAAGGTGTACAACTAAATTTCTACATTATAAATCCTTCCTTCAGTTATGAAATATTCTTATTTATCTGTCGGA
This sequence comes from Mirounga angustirostris, assembly GCF_029215605.1. Classification (NCBI taxonomy): domain Eukaryota; kingdom Metazoa; phylum Chordata; class Mammalia; order Carnivora; family Phocidae; genus Mirounga; species Mirounga angustirostris. Next base: position 118,836,240 of record NW_026991715.1, on the reverse strand, counting down.
AAGTTAATGATGTTTGGTCAAATATACATGTACTGTCTGATTACCCAGGGTTTAGCCCCAGACAAAATAACTCCGCATATGAAAAAAGAATCCAATGAATATATCATTGCATATATTTACTTTTTCTCTCTGTTTTGAGAATAGTTTAGAGCAGCAATCATTTTAATTAAACACGTCATGCATAAGAATGCATGACAGCAGCTGTTAATATGCATTTTTAAGACTAGAGGGTGTGATGACTTATCTATTTTTTTTTTTTTTTTTTTTTTTTAAAGATTTTATTTATTTATTTGACAGAGAGAGACACAGCGAGAGAGGGAACACAAGCAGGGGGAGTGGGAGAGGGAGAAGCAGGCTTCCCGCCGAGCAGGGAGCCCGATGTGGGACTCGATCCCAGGACCCTGGGATCATGACCTGAGCTGAAGGCAGTCGCTTAACCAACTGAGCCACCCAGGCGCCCTTTTTTTTTTTTTTTTTTTTTTTTTTTTGACTTATCTAGATAGAAGAGAAACATATGTTCAGCAAAGCATATGGATTTTAATATAAATTATGATTATAATGCAGAGAAACACAGAGGGACATGCGCAATGGCTGCCTAGTTCCATTGAATCTCTAACATATTTTCCTAACATATACTAGAGAAGGCTGCATATTATTTTACCTGTTGAAATATGATAGAACATGATCGATGGTAATACTTTAAATCAGCTTCATGTATTCTCAAACACATAACTATTTTTTCTGTGAATGTAAATTCAGATTTTTTAAAAAAGGGCTATTCAGGAAAGAAATGGGAAACAAATGACAGCTATGACAAGCATCTTGAAGAAACCGCAAAATATCAAAGAGTGTGTTTTCCTGCTTTATACATTTTATTTCATTATATTTTTGATAGAATGATAGTTTAGTTACCTTGAACACTATTAGTTAGATTTGCAAACTAGCTGGTTGAAGATATTAGCAATAAAACAAATTACCTTCTCTTGATACTGCCTCCTGGAGGAATCCAAAGACTGGATTAAAGCTGTGGCATGGCCGACAAACATGGCATAGCAAGTGGCCCCAACGATCATGCTCAGCATGGTAATCCAGAGGTCCGACATGCTGACTGGGGCCTGGGCTCCATACCCGATGCACAGCATGTGACTCATAGCTTTGAAGAGTGCATATGAATACTGCTTTCCCCACGAGTCATTCTGGAACCAAAGAGAAAAAAGAAAACAGGCTGAGCCATCACAATTGTGGAATAAAAAGTGAATGTGACCTGTACAGAAAAACATTAGAGAATGAGTATGGAGAAACATCCTTGTAACAGAACATTTACACAGATACTTCTTCATCACTACTCAAATGACTTGATGTTTTTCAAGGCTTGCCTACCACTAGGAAACAGAAATAATCTACTGTTAATATATGTGCATCCCAAACATCAGTTTTAGGTTTGTTGTTTTTAAAACAAAAATTTCTTTTGGGACAGTGGTGTGACTGTCATATAAAAATGCCAAGAATGAATGCTGATGGGCTCATTCCAAAGTTTCTAGGCAATCTAGTCATTTTCTAGCAATGTATTTGCAAGCTGAGAAACGTTGCAGGTAAATGTGAAGCCAATGAGCCTAAGTATAAGAATTTTTATCAAAACTACGATGTTTAGATTTTAGAAAATCCAAATCGAAATATTTGCATAGTCCTTAATTCTATATTTCTTAAATGAAAAATAAACATATTTTGGAAACGCAGTTCTGATAAATGGAAAGACTTCCTTGAAGCTCTCTCTCAGAGTAATGTAAGTGAGAATTCAAATGTCAGGACTGATGATGGATGAATCTTGTTGGCTTTTTATAAAATAATATAATAAAATAAAATAAACAAAATAATATCTTGGCAAACCCTCTAGACAAAAAGAAGCTGACTTCTGAGAATAGTTATTGCATGCAATTTCTGAGTCCTTTCAAAAATTTATTCCAAGCTCAATTCTACAAAAATAAGCTATTCAATAGATCTACCCTTTGATAAAACTTAAAGGATTCTTAGGATCAGTTTGTATCAAACCTCATGGCCCAAGACTTTCATAATTTATAAGGCCCTGTGCAAAATGAAAATTTGGGGCCCTTTCATTCAAAATGTAGGGGAAAAAAGTGCTGTTAAAGATAATAATACATAATTTTTTCCCTTTAAAAATATTTTATTACTTATAATAGTAATAGTGGTAGATGAGTAACAACAGAAATTTATAAATTTCAAAGAATAACATTTTGTGTCAATTATATATAATACAATAAATAGAAAAACTGTATTATTGTGGTATATTGATTGATCATATAATTTTTCTGGCTTAATTTTCTGCAGACCTAATTCATTCCTTAGGTCTTCAAAATTGATACATTTAGCAATTTCATTTTCAATTATATAATTGTAAGTTACATCATTTGTTTTGGCTAATGCAAGATTATAAATAATTTCTGATAGTTTTTGAGAAATTTTAAAGAAGATCTTTCTGTTGATGCAACTATTACTAGGGCTATTAAGAGTATTTTATACATTGGGACAACATTGAGATAAATTTGACTTAACATACAAATTTTAGTACATTTGGAGCTGATGATTCTAATGGAACAATTTTTCAATGAAGATTTCACTGTTCATACAAATTAGTTTCATGAATGTGATTTTTTAATTAAACTTTTTATTTTAAGATAACTGTAGATTAACATGCAAATTATAAGAAATAATAGAGAACCCATGCACCTTTTATCCCAAATGGTAACATCCTGAGGATGTTGTACAATGTTACAACCAGGAAATTGACATGGGTACAATCCACTGATCTCATTCATATTTTACCAATTTACTGGTACTCATTTGGGTGTGTAGTTAGTTTTATCACATGTATAAGTTTATGTATTCATCACCACAGTGAAGATACAGAACAATTCCATCACAACAAAGATCCTTTACACTGTATATTGAATTTAATGTTGAATGTAAATGTATGCATTGACATTTTAATATTTCCTCTGACATTTCCTGTAACTTGCTGAGGTTGTGCACGAAACCAAAAGTAGTTTCATGATTTGCCTATAATCCAAAATGCCTATTTATGTATTTTATTCCTTTATTTTCTCTTACAAGGAAAATTTAATTAAAAATTGTCTTCTTTGTTAATCATTGGCTCATTTAAAGTTTCATACGAAAATAGTGTTATTTTTTCATCAAATGTGATGATCTTTAAATTTAATCTGTATTTCTAGGCTGGTGGATATTTGCTTTGCAATGTTGCAGGAGTTTTCAAAACTGGACATTATAAACCGTGAAGAATTCTAGTAATACCCTGATATGCTATACAATATTATAAGTATTATAATATATTATAATATTATATTATAAAATAATATATTATTATAATTATAAAATATATATTATATTATATTGTTATGCAATATCCATGTGTCCTCCCTGTTTTGTAATAATTTATTGACGAAGTTTACCATCAGAGGTCCCCAAGTATTATCTTGGAATTGAGGCAGAAAATTCAATATCTGTGTAGATACTGCAGGGACAGGATCCTGGGACTGAGAGTCAGCTGCTCTCTCACCAAGATTCCTGTCCCTGCTGGCCTGGGGAAGTCACTCCTGCCCCCCACAGTCACTGCTGTTGCTTTGGGGGTTGCTGTGGCCACTGGCGTTCTGGCCCAGTTCTGGCTCAGGCACACGGGGGACACAGCATTTCAGACTGCTGAGGCATGCATTTGTGCCGCCCCTGGCTGTCAGGCCAAGTGCTTGGCTTCTGTGTTGCCTACTGTGCCTACAGGCCTGAACCTGTGTGTGCAGAGTGGCTGCTCACGTTCATGCCCCACTGTCCCAGGGGACTTCACTTACAAAACATAACTTCACGGATAAAATTACTAGGAATGTGAAGATAGCAGCAGCTGAGCTTTATAACAAGCACAGGGTCCTCCTGGAAGTGGGTCCCTCTGCAACTATGAGTTCATATCCCATACCCATGAAGCCATCTCTGCCTTTGTCAAACGAACTCTTAAATTATCAGGAAATTGTAGGTTATTTTAAAATATATTGAATATACATAGATCTTTTTGTTCATATTTCAACAGGGTTTTCCAAAATCAAATTTATAGATTTAAAAATAGGACATGATAAAGTTTAAAAGCCCCAACCTCATAAGCTTTGGAACTGCATATGGCTGTGAACAAGAAATAACCAGCCCCACTTGGTTGGAAGAGTTAATTTTCTTAAACTGAAATTCACTGTTATGTATAAAATAAGGTCATGTTGCCCCATCTATCTATCCATCCATCCATCCATATATACACACACACGTGTAAAAATGAGATTCAGTTTTAAGAAAAGAAAATTACTCGTATATTATATTATACTATGCAGATAGTATAATGAACCCATGAACAAGTTTTCATTTTGATGAATAAACAAAATTCGTTCCTTACACTTTTTTTCATACACAAAAATATATAACTATTCTCATGAATAAACCTAAAGTTCCCCAAATTCTAGATGTTCCAGGAACAAGGAATGGAGTATTCGATGAACAAAGGAATGTGTTCTATAAAAATCTTGACTGTACATGTTATTTAAAATGACATTAACATTGATGAAATTCAACTCAGTAATATACTGATATACTAAAGATGAATTCACTGCAAACCACATTGCAAAATAAACAAAGGCTTTAATTCCTAAGATCTTTTCAAAGAATGGATAGAAAGAAAATAAGCTTGGCTTGTTTCTGACTGGCTTTCAATCTCTTCTGGGCTCCCTCAGAACTCTAATCCCCCTGTCATGGTGACTTCCGTCCAGTACATGATAATCTTCTCATGTGCCTGGCATCTACTCATAGATTAGGACGTGGGCCATGTCTCATTGATCATGTTAGACTCTAAACTGCATGATTCAGTGGCGACACTAAATATTTTTAGGTGAAAACACTGTTGTTGAAAAAAAGGGTGAATAAATAAATTTTGACTGTGCTGTTAAATCTAGTGCAAGATTCCCTTCCTTATACAGGGGCATAGTCATGTTGCTTCGGCAACTTGATGGACTTAGACATAATGGGAATAATTCAAAAGTCCAATGTGGTGTCCAGTGGAGGCTGCACTTTAATTTTTTGTATTGCTTATTCCTTTGTTTTTGAGGGGAAGCAGTATGTGAAGCTGGAGAAGGAAGTTTCAATTTCCCAAAGGAATGCAGTTATGTAACAGCCAAACTATTTTGTATAAGAATGTGTGTTTATGTTCATTTTCATTTATCTCCTTAGGCACACACAAAACACACACACACACACACACATCTTGGCCTTTCTTTCTACAAAAATGGATCATATCATATATACTTCTCTGCATATAGCTTTTATCACAGGAAAATTCCTCCAAATAATCTAGTGTTCACATAACTATGTAATAACCCATTGTTGATTATGTCATAATTTTCCCATTTTTCTATTATTTTCCAGTGTTTGCCACTACAGACTATTCTGTAATAAACAATTTTGTACATATAACCTTTATCTCTATCAAATATATTCTCAGAAGTGTGTTTATTGGGTCAAAGAATAAAGTTTTCAATTTGATTTTAAAATATGTTGACAGACTATTTCAAGGCTGTAACTTCTCCAAAACCAAGTAAAAATACACTTCATCATCTATTCTAGTGAGAAATAGTAATCCACTGTTACTTTTATTTACATTTCTCTGACTAGGGAATTTGAGAAAGTTTTCATGTACTTATTAATCAACTGAACTTTCTCATTTCTGAGAATTTCTGGTGAAATTCTTTTTTTATTTTTTATCAATTTGTAATACATATCTGAAGGCTGGATATCAATTCTTTAACTATTTGCTTTAAATATCTATTCCTAATTTACTCTTTGCCTATTGATTTTTTAATGATATAATTTGCCACATATTTTAATTATTTTTTTAAAGATTTTTATTTTAGAGAGAGAACATATGTGAGTCGGGGAGGGGGAGAGGGAGAGAGAGAATCTTCAAGCAAACCACCCCGCCAAGCATGAAGCCCACCATGGGGTGATCCCAGGACCCTGAGATAATGACCCAAGCTGAACCGAGAGTTGGACACTCAACCAACTGAGCCACCCAGGCGCCCCAACATTTTGATTATTTTATGTACGAAAATAAATCTGTAATTTCACCGTGAGCTGCTGAATCTTCTGTAATAGTTAAAAAGATCTCCCTAAATCTGAGATTATATATATGTAAGTATTTTGGAGATTATGTTATTTTTATATTTACTTATATTTACTTCTTTTACCTAAGAGATTTTGTTTTTGTTTTTTTGTTTTTTGGTATGTGGAACAAAGTTCACATTTTCATTCATTCTGAAAGAATTGTTTCTTGAGCCTGCATACAACTTTTAATGAACTGTCTGGTCCCCAGTGACATACAAATGCTTCCTTTGTTATATATGTCTCTATATACATTGGGGTGTTTGTTTCTGGGCTCAATATTTTGTTCCACAAATCTATTTGACTCTTTCTATGCTGGTATCATCTCAAATTACAGTGACTTTATAATCTATTTTAATATGCATATAAAGCAAAGACCCTTCTCAATTCCAACAGAGATTCTGAGTTACCATGTGAAGAAATTTGGGCAGGACCATGTTTTAAGGTAAAAATGTGGATACATGATGCTGGATATGGGACAGGCATGGTATTTGAGGGGAAACTATGGGTGAGAACAGTCACCAAACCCAGAAAATTCCTATCTGTCTGCCTGCCTATCTATCTATCTGAAGATAGACTGGATCATAGATCAGCCAGTCTAAATTATAGAGAAGATACAAAACATAATAAGGAATACACTAGAAAACACAGGGATGGCCAGCACCAGAAGGGTCAAAACATTTTTCAGTATAGTATGGGAAGCCTCGGGAAATTTTTCAGCAGGAAATGATAAAATCTGATTTGTGCTTTAAGAAGATTGATCAGGGAGAATTGTTGAGTAGTGGTTCTCAACTGAGGATGATTCTGTCACCCAGGGAATACTGTCGAATTTTTGGTTTTTATAACTGGAGGAAGTGCTATTTTTTTTAAAGATTTACTTATTTATTATTTGAGAGAGAGAGCGCACATATGTGAGCAGGGGGAGGAGCAGAAGGAGAGGAAGAGAGAGAATCCCCAGCATACCTCATGCTGAGCATGGAGCCTTATGTGGGGCTCCATTTCAAGACCCTGAGATCATGACCTGAGCTGAAACCAAGAGTCTAACACTTAACCGACTGAGCCTCCAGGTGCCCCTGGAGGAAATGCTATTAATATCTAATGGGTAGAGGCTAGTGAAGCTGCTAAATGACCTCCAATTCACAGAGAAGCTCCTCCACAGCAAAGAATTATCTGGCCCAAACTGCCAGCCTTGGTGAGGTTGAGAAATCCTGGTGTGGAGAATGGATTGAACAATGACTAGGTAAAGAAGTCAGTTTAAAAGCTATTATAAATTTAAAGGAGGTGAAATGAAAACTGAAATAGCATAAAAGCATAAAGTATAAAACAAGAACAACAATAAATAATTTTGAGAAGAGAAGGTCTATAGAATGTAGCATATTGGATTTTTATGACATGGTAAAAGAAAAAGGAAGGTAGAATAATTCAGGGGGTTATGGAAAATTTAGAGAGATTCATGCAATTTAGGCTTTTCTTTTCAGGGGAGACTGATTAGGTGTAGGGATCTTTTCTGTTATTCTACAAGACCATAATCATCCTCTTTAGACATTGAATTGTGTCTACGCACATTGTGTGTACAAGAGCCAACCCAGCCCTCTCAGTGGAATATCAGTATTTAGGCAGCAGTCCTGTGATTCGGAGGCTGCTGCGGAGAGAATCCCAAGTGGAGGAATGTATCTTATACCATTACCTCCCTCTTCCTTATTCCCTCCAACCCTCCCCACCAGCCCCACCCACCATTACAACCCCAGCTACAACAGCTCAAGCCAGAAAGGTAGATTGACTGCGGCGATAAAATACACACATAAGTTAAGTAACAACATAAACAGTGTGTCAAACAAATGCTTAAAAAATAAGTGAAACTTGGAATATAAAATATAAAATATTTTTCAAGGTTACCTTGAAAAACACTATGATGGTAACAACATGCATGGTTCTAAACTATTCAAAGTACCAATTATTACATTAAATTTATCAATCTTTATTTTGATATTTATTTATTTACAAATTTATCAATTATTTATAGTTTTTTATAATTTATAATTGATATTTATCAATTTATTTACAAATTTATCAATTTATCAATCTTACATTCATATCTTTCTTCTCACCACTTGATAAATGATAACATGGAGGCAGAGAACATAGTGACTTGCCCAAGTTTACGAGTTTGTAAGTGGAAGATACATTGTTTTGAACCCAGTCTGGTTCTCAAGACCATACTATTAGCTACTACATGACACTACTCTTGATTTTATAAATCTATTATATTTATAATTTCAGGCAAAATATTAAGGCTGAAAGACTAACTGATCAGTTCATCTCTCACATGCAACCCTTATTTAATGTAGCAAAGTAACAACAGGCAAAGACGAGACCTAAAGAAGGAAAAACTAGGTCTGATAGGGTTTGGTGAAGGTCCAAGAATGTTTTCATTCCCAGGACATCATTTTTTTTTTTTTTTTTATGTGGCTGTTCTCTTTTCATCTTTTAAAAAAAATGACTCATTTTATTTTAGTCTACATCAATAATAATAACATGAATGGGAGACTATATACTCCCATTGCTTTACCATATGATTACCAACTTACATTTAACTTGAATACTATTGAAAGTAAACAAATAAGTTACCTGTTAACTCTGATTTAATCTGGGTTTCTCTTGTCTTCATTTTAGGCAATGATTTACCAACAAATTGTTCCTTATAGATTTTTTTAAAAATTTTTTAAAGATTTTTTTTATTTATTTGACAGAGAGAAAGCACAAGCAGGGGGAGTGGCAGGCAGAGGGAGAAGCAGACTCCCCACTGAGCAAGGAGCCCGATATGGGACTCAATCCCAGGACCCTGGGATTATGACCCGAGCTGAAGGCAGACACTTAACTGACTGAGCCACCCATGGGCCCCTGACTATTTTTTTTTATTATTCAAAATGCTCACTCATTTAATTCATCACTTCACTGAGGCATCACTGAAATTAATTATTTTTTGAGGAAAACATATTGAGCCCAATTAACAGGAATATATATAAGTAAATTTAATTATTCCATCTGGGAACTCTCATATAGAAAAAAAAAATTTACGTTTATATTCCAAGTTTAACTTATTTTTTAAGCATTTGTTTGACACACTGTTTATGTTGTTAGTTAATTTGGATCAGGGTGAAGGGCTATGGCAAAGAAAGAAAATAAATGTTTATTCTAGAGTATCCTAGACCTCCTGACTTAGGACATTAAAACTCAAACTAAGCCAGGTAGTATATTCTGCCACAGAAACAAAAGTTTCTTCAGTCCATTGTCTTTCCTATGAACTAAAATTTTGTTAATTTAGAAGGCCAAAATATTCCATTATTGAATACCTGAATGAATCTTCTTTATCATTTGAAATCAAATGCAAGTATGAATATGTTAAGTAGGCAAAATCTTAGCAAAACTGGAAATATAGATCTTGACTCAGAAATATATGCATCAACAGCTAAAATATCAAATTTCGACCAGTTACAATTTACTTCTTCAACCACCAAATAAACTTATCACTTACATCAGTTACAGCAATGCCAATCAGATAGAAAGATACATTAAGAAGTTCTCAAGACAAGGAATATAACTGAGCATAATCTTCCTGAAGTCACAAGAAATGTAGAATAACAGGTCACCAATTCCAAAGTGTAAGTTCACTTGAACATGCCATGGTCTTACTTTATCTGTCTATAAGAGAATGGAGTCAGGGTAAAAACTGTTGTTCTTCATCAATTTCACAGGGCTGAAGTATGGTAACAATGGATAGGTATTAAGAGCAAGCTTTCTACTGATTAGTGATTGAAACAGAATTACAATTGTTTTTAAGTATTCATTTGAGCATTTTTGGTCTTTGAAGTATGTCCCCTAGATTTATTGGATTTGTTTATTACAAACAGAAACATTTAAGGAACATCTTTGAGGCGGTCTTTATCTTAGTCGAATTAAACATTATTTGTGACTTTACAGATCATAGTAAAATAATAATGTCAGTAGGAAGACAAGGAGATCAACTCAATGAGGCCATCCTAAATTGAATTGCTCAGTAGAAATACAGTGCATGCAATTCCTAAGGGGACTCAGGGGAAGGACTGACAGTTATGTTGTGTGTAAATTCAAAATGCAGACAGCAAGGAAGAATATTTCTTAAAAAAATATATGATGTAAGGCGCCTGGGTGGCTCAGTTGGTTAAGCGACTGCCTTCGGCTCAGGTCATGATCCTGGAGTTCCTGGATCGAGTCCCACATCGGGCTCCCTGCTCGGCAGGGAGGCTGCTTCTCCCTCTGACCCTAACCCCTCTCATATGCTCTCTCTCATTCTCTCTCTCTCAAATAAATAAATAAAATCTTTAAATATGTATATATATATGATGTAGACTTTCCCCCCAGCATAAATATGCTTTGAAAGCAAACATTAAAGCCACTGTAGGCAAGAAGAAAAAGAGCCTACCAACACTGTGCTTTGATTTCATAACTTGTCAACCTTGTTCTAGAACATTAGCACTATATTTTTAAATATATTAGTAAGTAATGAATTATTTCCCTTCAAGTCACATGATAGAAGCTCTTGAATTCTCGAAATACATATTTGTATTCTTGATAGTATTATCTCCAAAAAATTTAAATGCCATGGTTTCTAGAAATAACACTTAAAAAAATACAATTATATATATTTTTCAGTTGGAGAAATGTACTTATTTTTCTTATTTGTACAGTTTTGATCTGCTTACAAACATTTGCACCTCTGGGGCGCCTGGGTGGCTCAGTTGGTTAAGCGACTGCCTTTGGCTCAGGTCATGATCCTGGAGTCCCTGGATCGAGTCCCGCATTGGGCTCCCTGCTCGGCAGGGAGCCTGCTTCTGCCTCTGACCCTCCCCCCTCTCATGTGCTCTCTCTCTCTCATTCTCTCTGTCTCAAATAAATAAATAAATAAAATTTTAAAAATAAATAAATAAATAAATAAAACATTTGCACCTCTGACATCAATCCTTTTGCCTTATAGAAGAGTTCAAATAGTTTTCAGCAATAAAATATAGAATTACTGCATAAGAAGATTACTGTTGCCATAAAAAGAATGATGTTTGGTCATTTTAAGTTCTAGACTTGTTCCCTGGTCAATTAATCCCTCAAATTCTAAGTGTATGTTTTCTTGCTTCAGTAATGATGATAAAATACAAAATCAGCATTAAGTAGATTTATAAATTAAAATTTAATGATGCTTGAGATCACAGATATTTTTTCTCGTATTTCTTTTAACATTGGTTGCATTATTTTAAAATAAAAATTAAACATAGGGTGCTTGAGTGGCTCACTCGGTGAAGCGTCCTACTCTTGATTTTGGCTTGGGTCATGATCTTATGGTTGTGAGATAGAGCCCCACATGGGGCTCTGTGCTGCTTAAGATTCTCTTTCTTCCCCTCACTGTTTTCCCCTCCCCCACTTGCACTCCCTCTCTAAAACAAAGTAATAAATAAATAAATAAGACAAAATAAAAATTAAGCATATCAATAAGTTATTTTTTAATTTGGTGGGACTGTTAGCCCAATTTTTTAGACTAAGGGTTCATTAATACTTCTTATAGAAAGGCCCCAGATCAGATATTTCAAGATTTTAAGTGTGATTTTTCTATAATTAGTGCTTTGACCAAATATTTTTATTGCTTGTTTGGACAAGTAAATATAAACAAATATATATTACATATTTTTGCATGTATAAATATCAGTAAACGTATTTTATATATATGCATAAATATGAAGGAACAATGGAAGAGATTAGCATACACTGAGTACTTTACTTCTTGCAAGGTGCTGTTATATCAACTCATTGTTCTTCATAAAATTCTTGAAATCTGATATTGTTCTTACAAGTAAGGAATGCAAAGCTTAGAAAAATTAAGAAACTCGCTCAAAGTCACACACTTGTCAGTGCCAAAGCTGAAATTCAATCATAGGTCTGTCTGAACTACAGTATAAACCGTCTCCATTCTGAAGGTCATAGCCACATCTTTCCTAACCATTAATATAAGTAAAATTCATAATTCTAATGCAGAATTTTCAAGCATTTTAAGAACATAACCATAGCACAGAAATTCTCTAAAATATATGTTTTCATCTCAACTAGCAAAAGGCAACCTCTACTACACCTTAAGGGAATTTAGAGGAAAAATTATCTCAGGTTTTCATCAGAGAAAACCTCTGAGGGAAAATCCCCTCGAGGGTTTGAGGTCAGTAAAGATATTTGGGTCATATAGTCGTACTTCACTTTAATAATTTCCTATTGGCCAAGAACGCTCAAAGGGTTCTCTTCCTTTCCTCCTATCCCCAAAGCCTGGAATGGAGTAAACTATCCTGGTATCTAAATAGGAAAAGTCTTCTGGAAGGAGGTCCTTGCCTGAGGCTTAATCCTCCAGAATGTGGAAGATGCACATGAGGCAGAGAGGCAGGTTCCATCTGAACCACTACACGATGCTGTGTGCGTTCACTGACACCTGGCCAAAGTAACATAAGGAGTGATGTCATTTCTCCTCAGTGCTATTATTTAATCTGCACTTAAATTCATGTATGGGTTTTAGGAAAGCAACTCTGCACCGATGATTTTCAAATTAGTAGATCATCTCTTTCGGTGGCATTCTCAAGTAGTTTAACTCTGCTAATTAGAGGTTTTAGCATGTTGGTAGTGTTAAAAACTGCTAAAATTAAAGCGAAATTGAAGTAAAACAAAGAACTGTAATCCTTTTTTGCTAGGCTCAAACTTCTGCTCTTAATAAGGAAAGCAGCCACCTGGGGCATAAAAGAAGCAGGAGTTAAGAAGTTTTTCAGCTTGAGTATAGCCCTTGGGTGGTTGGTGTTAATAATTAGAACATAAGGGGTGCCTGGGTGGCCTGGTTGATTAAGCATCTGACTCTTGGTTTTGGCTCAGGTCCTGATCTCAGGGTGGTGAGATTCAGTGCTGCAACGGGCTCCGCACTCAGCGCGGTCTCCTTGAGACTCTCTCTCCCTCTTCCCTCTGCCCCTCCCCCCCACTCTCTTTCTCTCTCTAAAATAAATAAACAAATAAATCTTTTAAAAAATAATTAGAACAGGGCACCTGGGTGGCTCAGTTGGTTAAGTGACTGCCTTCGCCTCAGATCATGATCCTGGAGTCCCAGGATCAAGTCCTGCATCGGGCTCCCTGCTCAGCAGGGAGTCTGCTTCTCCCTCTGACCCTCCTCCCTCTCATGCTCTCTCTCTCATTCTCTCTTTCTCAAATAAATAAATAAAATCTTTAAAAAAATAATTAGAACATAAATTATTACAGATGCAATTTTTGGTTTATATAAATGTTTACTACCATATGAAACATGGCATTGGGTTTTTCATCCTAGATAATCTGCATATATGTCAGTTGTATGACAGATGGTGTAATGTATAAAGAATATGTACTTCTTATGAAGATTAAATGAAAGGCATTATATATAAAAGGCTGATACAAAAAGTGGCTGTATATAAAAGGGCTGATACATAATACGGTGTTTGGGTGTTTTCTATCCAGCTTAGTTCTCTGCATGAGGGTCTAAGTTTATTAAAGTGTGTGTACATGTGTGTGTTTTCATTTAACAACTTGTTTATAGCACTTTCTACTGCCAGGTACAATTCTAATCTCTTTACAAACATATACATCATGAAGAATTTTATTAAAATCTGATGTTCAGAGATCAGCATAACTAAACTATAGAGAATTTTAAACCATATAGAAAAGAAATGTATAAGCTGACAAGAAACTTACTTAGTAATTGGTTATTGATGTTGAAGTTAAAACTAGCTTTTGCATTATTCCAAAAGTGAAGCTCTCACTTGTAACAGATTCTGAAATCCCACCTTAGTAATGGTAGAATGTTCCCTTAACATTTAACATATCCATGTAGTGGCATGATGGTATGATAAATTTCTGGGGGTTTTTTTCTACCTTGATTTGCTACAGGGCTCGGCCACCAGAGTTAAGAAGGAATAGTGAAATAAAATAAAAGAGTTGACCCATTAAACAATTTTTTCCCTATGGTAGACTGACTTATATTCATAGACTCATAAAAAGTTGGAATTGTATGAAATCTGGGCAAAACTTTAGGCTATCTTTTTTATGGGCAAATGGAGTTTAAGAATATCCCCAATTTCATGATTAAAATAACCAACTAACTAAATACACACACAAATAAGTGTATTCAGATATCCAACTCTATTTTAATCTAATATGCAAGGAACAATACATTTCAAAGTCAGAAAATATTGTTACTTGCCCATGGTCTCATCTGGTTTGCCTAAGGATTGAAAAACAAAAAAGCCCTCATGTCTTTACATGCTTGCAAGTATTGCTTCCATTAGCTTGGCATTGTCACTATAATAATTTAAATATCACTACCAACAAAAACATTGAGTATGGTTTATATAGATCTCTTACAATAAGAATCTAATTTGACCTGGTGATTATCACAGCAACCTTATGGTAGCTAGAACAGCCTTTATTATCTTCATTTTACTGAGGAGGATGAAATTCAGAGTTTCATTAACTTGCCTACGGCCTCAGGATAAGAAGTAGTATCTTCCCATTGGGTCTCTGACCTTCCAAATACAGACACAGTACAACTGTAATTTAAGCTGTAATTGCTTAATAATTGCTATCCTGTACTCTGCTTACATATGGGTATTTAAGAGGAAAAAAAATCAACCATGGCTTGGGGTTAAACCATCTCCATTTTGAAAGTGATACTACAAGTCAAATTATGATTACATTCTACCTGGGTAAAATGATGAGGGTATCCACTATGATCTGTATTACCCAACATTACTATGGAGTTACCTATTTCAGAAAAATGCATGCTTATGAGGTCAGTGGCTAATTAAAATGTATAGAAAACTATTTCCCTATGCTAAAGTTATTTCAATCACAAGTTTAAAAGATAAACGATACCGGTTAAAATTATCCTGTTAGTTTAGAGAGATACTTTCTTTTTTTAAGCCAAAGACCTTTATTCTCTCACTGTTTTGTAGCCTAAAACTTTGATATCAAAGTCAGCTGGACTTCCTTTGATTCTTCCAACTTCTGGTGGAGGCTGTAATTATTGGCATTCCTGGGTTTACGGCTACATCACTCCAATCTCTGCCTCTGTTGTAACACGATGTTTTCCTCTTCTTGTAAGGACAACAGTCATGCTGGATTAAGGTCCCTCTAATGACCTCATCTTAACTTGATTACATCTGCAAAGATCCTATTTACAAATAAGGTCACATTGGCAGATGCTTGGGCGTTATAACTTCAACATATCTTTTTGGGAGGCACAATTCAACCAATAAAAATAGCTTTGCTCCAAATCAGAAGAGGTCAGTCTAAGTGTGGGGAGTGTAAGTTTATGTGGCAGTCACAGAACATAGAACCTGCAGCTTCAATCACAGTCCCATTGGTGTGTGTTTGTAGTAGGTCCAGCTTGGACTTCCCAAGTTAAAAAAAAAAAGAAAAAGAAAGAAAGAAGAAAGGAAGGAAGAGAGAGAGAAAGAAAGAAAGAGAAAGAAAAAGAAAGAAAGAAAGAAAGAAAGAAAGAAAGAAAGAAAGAAAGAAAGAAAGAGAAGAAAAATGCTTTTAAATTTATCTTCTTATTTTTTTTTTAATTTATTTGAGAGAGAGCGAGAGCATGAGTGGGGTGAAGGGCAGAGGGAGAAGCAGACTCCCTGCTCAGCAGGGAGCCCGATGTGGGGCTTGATCCCAGGACTCCAGGATCATAACTGGAGCCGAAGGCAGATGCTTAACCAACTAAGCCACCCAGGTGCCCCAAATTCATCTTCTTATTTACAGCAAAATAGTAACGACACAAGTCACAACAGCACATGTTACTTAATTCTAAAGGCATGACCTTAAATTGCAGACAAACAAAGCCTTAAATTATAAGTAATGCTAGAACTTGGTGTATTGATTATGCAATCTAACAGGATAAGCCTAGGAAATCCTCCGCTGTATAAAAAGCAGAAAGATTGAGCACTTACAGTTATTTTTAGAAGCCTAACTCCAACTTAAAGCTCTTATCCTATGATGTGTACTCAGTGTATTCTTAGTATGTAAGGCTTCTGTGTCAGAGTTACTGCTTTGAGAGAATATTCTGCTTTGACTCCCTAAGTCCATATAAGCCTTATACAAATGTAGGTTTTATAAGGTGTGGACTCCCTGACCTCATGTACAACTTCACAGAAAATTCAAATACCAAATAGCACTTAACAGAGGCAAAAAGCAACTTCTTGATCAATAGAATCAAACCAAATACACTTATTACTAGTATTTAGAAAGGTTAAATCCCTGGAGTCTCAGTTGTCTCTGATAAATCAATTCTCCATTCACATTACATTTGAGTGTGAGTGTGTGTGTGTGTGTATGTGTGTGTGTGAAATGAGAGAGAGGGAGGGATAGCACAGAAATTGATTGATTGATTTTCAAGGCTTAGACTATCTTGTTTCTGCCTTATCTCTGAATTCAGATATAGATTGGCTTGGAAATCCATAAGCAAACAAAGTATAAAACAGAAAGAAAAAAATTGAAACAATGTTTATTTTTTCTTATTTTCTCTTCTTCTAGCTTTTGATTCTACCAGCTTAGAGGAAGACTAGGAAAATGGTGATTCAGACATAATTCCCATTTCTGATGAGCTCATTTTAATTCTTTAAAGTCAGAATAAAAATATATGGACAGCTGTCCCATATTTAACCATGATATTACTATCCAAAGAACATATTAATGTGAAGCAGGTTCCCTTTGAACTTTAGTGGATTCCATTTGAAACCATGCTAATGAGCATATTCTAGCTATTTACTTATGGCATTGAGAGGAAATATAGTTTACTTTTAGAAAAGCAATTTTTAGTCTGTTTATGCATGATAAAAAAATATGAGCATAAAAAGGCAAATGCTACCCAAACTGGAGTATCCCTGAATACTTTGGTAGAATTCTTATTTTCAGTTATAATATTACCTAATGCCAACACCTCATACAGTTCTGACCACTTTGGTTGTGAAGCATAATAATTAGTAATTCCTGCGAAGAGCACAATGCTTAGTACAATTCCTGTAGAAGACTGACCTATAATATCTTACTCAGGCAAAATGCTAAATTTTCCACAAACTGATAGACTATAAAGCACATCTCCACATTGTATAGATGTCTTCTTAACTTCCTCTGATGTGGAAGGAAACAACTATGGCTTACTGGCAAAGCAAGAGAATGTCTTAACAATTAACAGCATGCATTTCATGGTCAGTAGGGACTGCTCAGAGAGAAGAGGTAAACCTTCAAAGCTTAATGATTTCTCTTGTGCATCACTTCCATGACTCATGCCAGATTTTCCCCAGCTAGTTCTAAAATGATTAATCTCCTCCAATGAGTCAATAGTCTTCCATCTTCACGTTTCCTTAGGCACTGGTGACAAAAATTAACAAAATCTTCTATTGTTGTTTTTTTTTTTTAAAGATTTTATTTATTTCTTTGAGAGAGAGAGAGAGAATGAGAGACAGAGAGCATGAGAGGGAGGAGGGTCAGAGGGAGAAGCAGACTCCCTGCCAAGCAGGGAGCCCGATGCGGGACTCGATCCCGGGACTCCAGGATCATGACCTGAGCTGAAGGCAGTCGCTTAACCAACTGAGCCACCCAGGCACCCCAAAATCTTCTATTGTATTCGCGTATGGGTATATGTGTATTTCTACCCCTGGCTTGCCTAGAAAAGGTGTAGCATAGCAGTCTCCCTAGTGTACAATCTGTGTGCTGTCCCTGGTAGCATTGTGATACCAGCTTCTCTGGACAGTGGAGAGGGAAGCAGCAGTAAGCCTCAGTAAGACAACTTTGATCACACTGTAGATGCGGTTTGGGAAAAGAGTACCCAATTTTCCAATCAGAATCTAGACAAAGAATGGCGTACTCAAAAACTGCTCCCATATCTTTTTCTAAGAGGCTAGAAATACCTTGAGTCCTTCTGTTTTAGGTAAGGAAGTCAATGTCACAATTTCTGGAAGGTTATGATTTAAATGCCTGCACATTACTTCTACGTCATTATTCAAATATCCTCTTGCCATGACCTACAGGTTCCTTGGCTGGCCCCAAAGGTTTCAGGACTGACTCCCAAGACACTAGAATTGTATAAGCATAGACTAGCACAGCGTGAACAGAGCATGAAGAGCATCCCAAAACAAATTCTTTAGAGAAGGATAAGGCTTGAATGCCATAAATTAAAGGCAAATATGAGGGATCAGATCTTTCAAATGAGAGAAGATAGATGGGAGTAAATGTGTATTGGGTATACATAAGATGGGGTTTAAGCAGATTACCGTTGCTTTGATATGTCCAGGGCTTAGCTTTGGCTATCACTGGAAGTATATTATGTGGTTAAAATAGAATCATTCAAAGGTTCTTTTTATCTTCTATTCTGTTATAGTGAGGTGGCATGCTTGGTTAGTGGGGAGTCAATCTAGAAAGCTGGCAAAAGATGAAAAATCAGATATATATGTTTCCATATGAGGTATAGTGAGGGCTACAGCAACTTCAAATAGAAAATGAGTAACACACAAGAGATTAGATCCTAGAGCATTTATCATTTATGATGAAGGTAGAATCCAAGCAAGGGGATAGGGGCAGTATTAAAACTTATCAAACTCAACACCCGAAGAACAAATAATCCAATCAAGAAATGGGCAGAAGACATGAACAAACATTTTTCCAAAAAAGACAACCAAATGGCCCATAGACGCATGAAAAAGTGCTCAACATCACTCGGCATCAGGGAAGTACAAATCAAAACCCCAATGAGATATCACCTCACACCAGTCAGAATGGCTAAAATTAACAAGTCAGGAAACGATAGATGTTGGTAAGGAAGCGGAGAAAGGGTAGCCCTCCTACACTGTTGTTGGGAATGCAAGCTGGTGCAGCCACTCTGGAAAAACAGTATGGAGGTTCCTCAAAAAGATGAAAATAGAGCTACCCTATGACCCAGCAACTGTACTACTGGGTATTTACCCCAAAGATACAAATGTAGCCATCGAAAGGGGTACATGCACCCCAATGTTTATAGCAGCAATGTCCACAATAGCCAAATTATGGAAAGAGCCAAGATGTCCATCGACAGATGAATGGATAAAGAAGATATGGTATATACATACAATGGAATATTATGCAGCCATCAAAAAACCGGAATCTTGCCATTTGCAATGACGTGGATGGAACTAGAGGGTATTATGCTAAGCGAAATAAGTCAATCAGAGAAAGACAAGTATCATATGATCTCACTGATACGAGGAATTCTTAATCTCAGGAAACAACTGAGGGTTGCTGAAGTGGTGGGGGGTGGGAGGGATGGGGTGGTTGGGTGATAGACATTGGGGAGGGTATGTGCTATGGTGAGTGCTGTGAATTGTGTGAGACTGATGAATCACAGACCTGTACCTCTGAAACAAATAATACATCATATGTTAAAAAAAAAAAAAAAAGGAAGATAGTAAGAAGGGAAAAATGAAGTGGGGGAAATCAGAGGGGGAGACTAACCATGAGAGACTATGGACTCTGAGAAACAAACTGAGGGTTCTAGAGGGGATGGGGGTGGGAGGATGGGTTAGCCTGGTGATGAGTATTAAGGAGGGTACGTACTGCATGGAGCACTGGGTGTTATACACAAACAATGAATCATGGAACACTACATCAAAAACTAATGATGTAATGTATGGTGACTAACATAACATAATAAAATAAAATTTTAAAAAATTCACCAAAATGCTAAAAATATTATGTAACTTAATAAGGTAATTGGCCTAAAGAGGAATAAATATAAATGCATAGAACAAAAGTGTTTAACCTTCACTCCATTTAGCTTTTTCCAGTTTTCAGGCATAGTTTAATTTGCATCTTATATATCTATATAAATACTATGCCTTTTTTTGGCACTTGGGCAAATGACTTAAATAAACTCTATGCATTAGTATCCTCGCCTATAGAATAGATATGCTAATAAAACTATTAACCTCATACTTAAGAAACACTTAGAATAGCAACTGGCACAGAGTAAATGCTATATAGATACTTGTCAAATAAAATAAATAATAAGTGTCTGTGAGATAGCTAAATTCTCAATAATTCTCTATTATAAAAGGCATGGGGGGAGCCTGTGTGGCACATTCTATTAGGTGCCCAACTCTTGGTTTTGGCTTAGATCATGATTTCAGGGTTATGAGATCGAGCCGCATGGAGTCGGGCTCCATGCTCAGCTAGGAGTTGGCTTAGAGTTTCTCTCTCCCTTACCCTCTACCTTCCCATTCTTTCTCTCTCTCTCAAATAAATAAATAATTTTAAAAAACGCCTGAGTATTGAAAGACAATGGTAGAATTAAGACATTCTGTGTCATGTAGAAAAATGTCTTTGGCTTTCCAGAAATTTTTGTGTGGTTTTCTAATTGTGCCTGTATTTTCAAATAATGATTCAAAAGAAGATACAGAATTTAGGTAAGCATACTTTATTTTGCATTAATGCAGTAATTATCAGCAAGATGAAAAACATGGCATAGTATAAAGAATGTGAAATATTCTTTAGGGAAAGCATATCTACTATATATAGCAACGTTCTTATATATGTTTATATAAAAAATTTTATAATGCCATTTACTTTACCCAGATAGCCAGTGTAAGATGTTGGATGTTGGTATAACAGATAAAAAAGATAGACTTTAATATGATAAGAAATAAAATATTGTCATTACCATTATATATTTCCTTGACTAATAACTTTGCTTGTCCTTTCACTTTATGGAGTACCCTAAGGTATATTTCTTATCAGATTATATAAACCATGACTTTGGACAATAAACTAAATTCAGAAAATCTGAAAAAAAAAAATAAATCAGGAAGAAAAAAATAAAATCTTTTAATTTTAGGTATGTCTATAAATTTACTTGACATCAACACTCTTGAAATATAGGGTAGCTTTACTGGAAAAGGTAAAATATATTACATTATTAGTAAGCCAATAGGTGCCATTAAAGTATAAATGACAGTATTACTGTTATTATTATTAGTCAGTGCTACACAATGATAATGGCATGGTTGTCTGAGAATCCTAAGATATTCATATTTGATTCTTATTATATATTTTCTCCAAAGTTTGTAAGCTACACCATGTAGGAGCAAATTTCATAAGTAAAATGGGTGGGTGTTTTCGACAAAGTTTAGGTAGAGAAATATTAGAGGTAGAAAAAAAAGGAGAAGACGATTTAGTATTTAGATGGTAATATAATCATAGGAGTAAGAAGGGGCAGGAAAATTGGGTTAAAGTAGTGATCTTGATGGCATTACCCATATAGGAATAAAACATTATTTTACACACACTAAGACATTTTAAAAGACAAATTAGGTAGTGAACTAAGGCATTTTCAAAGGCAATAATCTACCCTCTAGAATAAATCTTAATAAAATAGATTCAGGGAAAGTTCTCTCTTTCAGGAAGCTAATGACCCAAAACATCCCTATGAACATAGAATACAAGGGATTAAAGCTAAACCGAAAAGGATTAAAGTATCTCAAAGCCCAACACGTTGTCTTCAAAATTTAAGAGAAATAACTGAGCTTTGTAGTATATTCTGTTAATAAAATGGACCATTTGAAAAGTAAAGAAGTTCAAGAAAACAAACCTTCAAACCCAACAACCATTGTTATCCCATCAAAGTACAAATCTAAAGGCATCACATGGGTTCTGATGCCATTCACTAGACTGAGATAGGTGTTTTTTAAATATATTCTTATCCACTATTGAGTGAGCTATGACCAGTCTCACTCCAATGAAGAATTTAGTTATCTGTTAATCTCGTCGCCCTCTTCTATGCTGCTCCTTCACATAAAACAAGCCACAAACCCCAAACAAATCTAGTTTACCTTCAATTATTTAGGTGAACAGAGTTGAGTATGATTCATCAAAATAAAACAGACCACTCTCCTGACCTCTAATCCTAACTGTCTACTAGGATGTCCCCTACTCGGCTTTAAACTGATGTGCCAAACTCTGTGTCCAAACTAAATTCATCTAACCGGAATTTACCATCAATAAGCCCTATTGTCCCTGAACCCCCCCCCATCTCAGTTGGTATCACTTAACTGATTCCATGTCATACTTTCCCTTCCCTCCACTGTGAGACCCCAAAGCATCCAGGCAGAAGAGCATCTAAGCAGTATCTGCTTCTACTTTACCCCCTAAATAGTTCTCAGGTTAGCAGTCTTGCAAGTACCTGTTTATCACAAAACAACCAACAAATGTACACAAAGAACAACTATTGAAAAGAATCCTTCTATTGTCTCCCCTTCCCTGCCCAGTATTTCCCTTTAGGACATCTCACAGTGTGTTAAAAAGAAAACCAAAGACCCAAAATGGTGTCATTTAGGCCAAGTTCTCAAATCTGGGCTCAATACCTAGTTTAACTGCAGTTTCAGTCTCCCCCAGAAATGCAGTCTTAATCAGTCAGGAATATTCTGATAGGCTCCAATGAGTCTGGCAGGGGCGCTCTCCAGCCCTCAAAGGTAGAGGGAGTAATTTGCATGATAAGATCCCCTCCACTTCACCTCAGGGAAAGCAAAGTTGTCTGTAACAATCCTTTTCTTTTGCTAATCGCTTTCTTGCCCCACCCTCTTTCCAGTAAAAATCTTCCATTCTGTACAACTCCTTAGAGTTCCCCTCTACTTGTAGATGGGATGCTGCCGATTTGTGAATCCTTTAATAAAGCCAATTTGATCTTCAAATTCACTCATTTGAATTTTGTGTTTTAACACGTGTCACTTGGCTTGAGGCCCTGCTTTTGGTTGTTTATATTATCACAGGTTTATACTACGGAAAATGACTTGGCCTCCATAATAACCATGCCTATCTTCAGTGCACTTCTTCCTTGATTGTGACCCTTAATTACTCTGAGGCCAGTTGTTTTCCTTCCAAGGTTTTCTAAAACCAACTTACACTTCTGCGATCAAAAATATGTTATAACTCAATAATATTATACTATAAGATCCTATCATCTTATAAGCAGTGGTTAATATTAAACTGACCCTTCTGCTCTTTCACCATCCCTGGATTTTGATTCTGCTCTTTTATTTCTAAAGCTGTATAGGGTTTATTTTCGTTTTTATTTCTCTTTTGAATAGACAAATAGAGCTCCCTTTTCTGCCAGTTTTATTGAGATATAATTGACATATAATGTTGTATTAATTTAAGATGTAAAACAAAATGATTTGATACATATATGTGTATATGCCTATATACTAGGCAATGCAATATATATATATATATGTTGCAAAGTGATCACCACAAAAAGTATAATTAACATCCACCAGCCCACATAGTTACAAAAATATAAGGAATACTTCACACGTTTGCATGTCATCCTTGTGCAGGGACCATGCTAATCTCTGCATAGTTCCAATTTTACTACGTATTTCTCCCAAAGTGAGCACTAGAGCTCCTCTTTTTTAATCCCAATGAAAAACACTTAAACTTTCTGGCATTTTCCTTGTCTGGATTACTACAAATTATAGCACAAATTACAATTTACCTCATCTACTTTAATTCCTTTCCAGTCTGTTCTTTGGAACAGCCAGCAACAAGTCCAATCCATGCTTAGTTTTCTCATAGCCTCAAGAGTAAGTCAAACCTACCAAGATAATCACAACAAGCTGGTCACCATGCAGCCACTCCCTGGCCCTTCAGCAACACTCTTTAACTCTCCTAACTCCTATACAAAATCCCAGACTGCTCTTGCCACCTGGAATCACTTGCAGTTCCCCAAATAAGACAATTCATTCTCCTCCACGCCTTTACATAGGTAGCTTTCTCTTACTCAGTATGCATTCTGACCTCCTTCCTCTCTGCCTGGCCATTTCAGCTAGTCTTTCAAGATGCAAATCACTTTGTAACATTCTCAAATATCCACCTTCATCCGTCCAAGTCAGCCCTCCCAGCTGGGCCCAGCGTCTCATCTATGCAACCCAAGGACTTATGCTTCCATTTATCATGTGATTGCATTGTACCATCTGCTTATTTGTCTTCAGCAGTATAACCAAAGCTCCCTAAAAGCAGGGACCATATCCTAACCATCTTTGTATCACAAACATCCAGTAGTGACTGATACTAATGAAATCTAGGAAAAACATTTAACTGAGAATAACAGTATTCGAGTATAGGCTGTTCTATAATGTTACCATAGCTACATTGAATTGTGTTGGAAGTAGAAAAGGCAGTACCTTCCCTTGAACTACAAAGAAAACCAGGATCTCTCATTAAGGTTCAGGGTATTTCCACTGTGAAATATGAACTTTAATTTTAATAAAATGGAACAGATGTCCTTAGCAGTTTGATCAACTATTCTCTCATTGATATCTGTATAGCAGATGGTATAAATAACTCATCATGTATTTAAATGCTGATTTTAAAACTGAAATAATATAAAATATTTCAAGTTTATTAGGTATGCTTTCCTTCATGAGTGCCTTATCAGGGGATTAGCATCCTTGCTAATTTTCAGACATGCTTTCATATAGTTTTCTCCTCACTTGTTTTCTCCTGGGAGGAAGGCAAATGTCCTTTCACAATGATATACTTCTGCTTTTCTGGACTCAAAGTGCTGAGAGTTAAATTTGAAACACCACTCTAATAGCGCAAATATCATCATTTACATATTTTCGTCAGGAACCAAAGATGGAACACATACCCAATATACATCAACTGACAACAACCTAACAGAAGTTGCGTTGGTTGCCTTAGATGAGGATGACACATCTAACATTGACATTGGAGGTAACAAATGTGGTCCGTGATCACAAGTGGAAATGTGACCAGCCTAGTGAAAACAGTTCTTAGAGGTCTTATGAGGGGAGCCTGCATGGCCCATATATAAATGTGCAGTAGTATTTATATGGTGTTCTTATTTAGCCTCCCATCATTCTTGTGTATACAAAAACAAAACAACGAAAAACACGATTTTGCTTTCTGAAATATAATCAATCGAATATGATTATTCTCAATATACTCCAATGTTCTCTTTAGGATACAGAATAAAAGTGGTGGAAGTTTCTCCATATTAGAATAAGTAATGAATCCTTGGTGAGTAGGGGACACTGAGTCATCTTTTTCTTACTATTCCTCACCACCCCCAACTCATTAAAAAGGGTAATGGCAATGCAAAACCCTGTGTTGCCAAATTTTAGAATTTTCTGGGCTTCCCAGAATCCTTCCCCAGGTAGGGACCAAATAAAAGAGAACACATTTAAATATAATAAAGTTTGAGTGTGCTTTGCCAACAACCCTGAGCTAGTCAACATTGCATAGGACTCAAAACTCAGTAGGTAATGAGAACATCCAAATGTGGTTTTCTCTTAGTGCAGTGTCAGGCATTAAATATTAGCGAATTGACTATTTCTGATGGATGGCTTGAGGTATTAAGTGGCTACTCATAATTTAGTATTAAACAAATTGCCACTAATAATTAACTTTTCTGACTATCTTAATGTAAACGTTTCTGCAATATATTATTATCTGGAAAAATCACACAGTAGTTATCAGAGGAGCCATTTTTTAAATCAGTATTTGGCACTAAGTTAGGTCAAGGTCAGAGTTAAGGACAGAATCTATAGTTTGTGTTTACTAGGTCTTGTAGTATTTGACCTTTAAACTGCTGTTTCGTCATGTCATAGCTATTGCAGAGAAAGTGATCATGTTATATCCAATTTCATTGCTAAAATATATACAAGGTCATTGCCTCCAGCAGGTGACTGGAAAGAATAATGTAATCTTCTTAATCGTGACACCCAAAATAAAACTAAGAATTTTTCTCAAGTCCTTTTGAATGTACTCAAAATGTAAATAAATGAAACAATAGGTTACCCATAGTCAGCTAGGATCGATTTAATATGGCCAAGCAGACAAAAGCAGTTTCCTTAAATAAGAGCTACCCAGGGTCTCATTAGTGCAGAGAAAAAAAAAAATCAAGGTCATGCTAAGGTGTATGACTTCATGGTGGAAAATTTCAATCCTCCAAACACCTCCCAGAAAAGAAACCAAAAGCAAGAGGAACAACAACAAATATGTCAGGCAGATTTCAAAATCTCATTTAGACCACTGGACAAATACTAAGGAAAAAAGTAGAAGTTCTAAATATACTGAGGTATATATTTTTACAAAGTAAGGTTGACAAGGTTGGAGACAGACATGGAATGTCTCTTATTAGAATGGCATATAGAATTATCACCACACGAGTTTACATATGGGAAAGTGGGGGCCCCAAAATTCTGAAGAATTTTTCTAAGAATTACATCTTAGAAAAAAAAAAGGGTCTGAGAATGGATTTTATGAATAAATAAAATCACATTTTTCATTTATCTTTTAATCCTGTCTTGCCATATTTAGAATGATCAAGGAAAAAGTGACTATAATATACTCTGCTAAAATACAAGCAATATAAGGTGAGAAAACATATTCATCAAATGATATTTATTCAACAATATATGTAAACATAAAGATTAAACAATACGTGTTTCTACCTATTTTAATATATCGTTAAATTTATATGTATAATATTTATGTGTATATAAAATGAGGGCAATCACCTATCACAGAGTTTGAGCTAAAAAATAATGCTGATAGCATTAATGGACTTCTAATCTACTTAATATTGTTTTGCAAGCAGCTTTCAAAACCAAGCAATCTGATCTTTTCTAAATGGCATTATAGTAGGAAAAAGGTCATTATGTTTAGGCTGGCAAGCCCATGAGGAAAATAATAGTAAGTTTCCAGTTAGACTCTGATGCTGATTAAATCAATATAACTGTCAACAGCTGGGTCCTGAGATTAACACAGATGTGGGAACAGAAAGCAAACACAACTGTGGAAATGGAAGCAAATACTATGCTTATGGACAAAAGCCATCTGGGAATTGCTTCTTTGAGCAGGAGTTATAAATCGAGGCAGTTTGCCTGTAGAAAGCTAATACCTTTCTGTACAAGCACTTTATTATAATTTGGAGATTTATACCTAATTCTCTATGCCACTGACATAACCCAACCCAGGAGTATTACCAAAGCACAAACTGCACATTTACATTGGGGTGACTTATCTTCATCACAGAATATTAGAAAGTGAATAGTGCATGTTCTCCTTTTGCATATACATCCTTTTGTATCGAGAAACATTAATGATGAAGAATTTATGGTTTTTTTTTTTTGTTTGTTTGTTTGTTTTAAAGATTTTATTTATTTATTTGAGACAGAGAGAATGAGAGAGACAAAGAGCACATGAGAGGGGGTAGGGTCAGAGGGAGAAGCAGGCTCCCTGCCGAGCAGGGAGCCCGATGCGGGACTCGATCCTGAGACTCCAGGATCATGACCTGAGCTGAAGGCAGTCGCTTAACCAACTGAGCCACCCAGGCGCCCAAGAATTTATGTTTTTGACAGGTATCCTCTCCAACACTTACAGGAATTTAGGATGAATATCATATTGTGTCAGACTGGGCTTGCTTAAAAGTACCAAATATTATGTGCCTTGTTTCGGGGAGCTGATAGTGGGGCACACTGCGACACTATACAAGCTTCCTTTGTTGAACAAACTTAAAGGACTATAAGCTATTATTTCATATCCTGAAAGAACCAAGGCATAGGTACTAGAATGGGAGAGTTTCGTGGAAACACTGGAACAGTTTGCCAAGGGGATGTTGTTTATCCACTACTTGCAAGTAGTTAATGAGAGGTACTTTGGATGCAGGGAATTAGTATCTTATGAGAGAGGCTGATACATTCAAACCATGGGGAATGAGAGGAAGAAGTGAACATCAGAATGCTAATCAGGAGCCCAAAGGAGTGCCAGGAACTAGGATGTTGAGCAATAAAGTACCAGAAGTCCCCTAAGATATTTGAGTAAGTGAGCAAGTGTTTCTATTGGAGGCCTCAGAATAAGCTATCATACTAGAAATCTTTCCCTCCATGTCTGTCCTTCACCCCTCTTTACCCCACTCTTTACCCGGGAAACTGACCCCTATAGATTACAGTTAACAGGATCCCATGCCTCTGACTTCCAGTTGGATTCAGTCATCTGACATAGATGCAAGGGAAGAAGGAGAATGTAGTCAGTATTTTGAGCTTCCCCTTTGAAAAGAGTGAGTTGGCTATGTTTTCTGTTAAAGGGAATTACTCCTTTCAATGCAGCCCCATCTTTAAGAGACCCCCTTTTCTGACTTTCGGTGTTGGTAACCGTTCTGTGATAACTATCCCTGGGCACCCTGCTATCCCCTGTGGTCACGAATATCTCACTCACAACCTGGTAAATAATCCTTTTTTGATTTTTTTAATTATTAAATTAATTAATAATTAAATTATTAAAACATTTATTCAAGTATAATATACAATGTTATGTTAGTTTCAGGCATACAATATAATGATTCCACAACTCTATGCATTATTCAGTGCTCATCATGATAAGTGTACTCTTTATCTCCTTCACCTACTCCCCCCATCCCCCCATTCACCTCCCCTCTTGCAGCTATCAGTTTGTTCTCTATATTTAAGAGTCTATTTTGTTTTGTTTCTTAAATTCTGCATATGAGTGAAATCATTTGTCTTTCTCTAACTGACTTATTTCACTTAGCATTATATCCTCTAGATCCATCCATGTTGTTGCAAATGGCAAAATTTCATCCTTTTTTTATAACTGAGTAATATTCTACCATATATCTTTTTTATCCATTTATCTAAGGATAAACATTTGGGTTGCTTCCATATATTTGTTATTGTAAATTGCTGCAATAAACATAGGGATCACATATCTTTTTGAAGTAGGGTTTTCATTTTCTTTGGGAAAATGTAGTGGAATTATTGGATCAAATGGTAATTCTATTTTTAACTTTTTGAGGAACCTTCATACTATTTTCCATAGTGGCTGTACCAGCTTGGATTCTACCAAACACTTGAAGAAGAGTAAATACCTATTCTTCTCAAACTATTCCAAAAAATAGAAGAGGAAGGATAGATATGAGGTCAGTATTACCCCGATAGCAAAACCAGATAAAGACACCACAAATAAAGAGAACTACAGGCCAATATCTCTGATGAACATTGATGCAAAAATCCTCAACAAAGTATCAGCAAACTGAATCCAGCAATACATTAAAAAAATCATTCACCACGATCAAGTGGGACTCATTCCAGGGATACAAAGGTGATTTGACATTCACAAATCAATTGATGTGATATATCACATTAACAAGAGAAAGGATAAAAACCATATGTTCATTTTAATAGATGTAGAAAAAGCATCTGACAAAGTACCACATCCATTCATGATAAAAACTCTCAACAAAGTAGGTTTAGCAGGTACATATTTCAACATAATAAAGGCCATATACGAAACACTTACAGTGAACATATTTAATGGTGAAAAACTGAGGGCTTTCCCTCTAAGATCTGGAACAAGACAAGAATGTCCACTCTCACCACTGTTAATCAAAATAGTACTGGAAGTCCTAGCCACAGCAATTAGACAAGAAAGAGAAATTAAAAGGCATCCATTGGTAAGGAAGAAGTAAGATTTTCACTATTTGCAGATGACATGATACTATGTATAGAAAACCTTAAAGACTCCCCAAAAAACTACTATACCTGATAAATGAATTCAGTAAAGTCACAGAATATAAAATTAGTATACAGAAATCTGTTGCTTTTCTATACACTAATAGTGAAGTAACAGAAAGAGAAATTAAGAAAACAGTCCCATTTACAATTGTACCAAGAAGGATAAAAAATGTAGGAATAAAAAAAAAAAATGTAGGAATAAACTTAACCAAAGAGGTAAAAGACCTGTACTTTGAAAAGTATAAAACATTTATGAAAGAAACTGAAGATGATACAAACAAATAGAAAGATATTCCATGCTCATGGATTGGGAGAACCAATATTGTTAAAATTTCCATACTACTCGAAGCAATCTTCAGATTTAATATAATCCCTATCAAAATAGCAACAGCAGTTTTCACAGAACTAGAAATCATCCCCTTTTTAAAACCTTCCCCTACTTTGTAACTTCAGAAAGTCATCCGTTCCTGTGGCAACCCTACCTGTATAGTGCTTTAGATAGAGAAGAAACACATGGAGATACAGAAATAAACTTTCCTGAGAGTCAAGAAATGTCAGCTCAAGAGATCAGTCACTAATAATTTTATGAACCTAAGAAAGTCATTTACCTTCTCTAGGTATCTTTTCATTTTAAAAAAGAAAATTTGGACTTCTGGAACTAAGGTTTATTTTTGCATCTAAAATTAATCTTTCTATTATTTTAGACACAGAAGTAATCTGATTATAAGAAAATTGATGTCTTTTATATCACACCCTTCTTGTATCCTGGGGCACACTGCTTTATCAATATCCATCCCCTTTTCCTTACAGAATGCCCAAAGATTTGGGGTGGCAGTATGGTCAGCATAATAAAATAGATTATTTATACTTTTTAGAAGAATGGGGCAGCCAAGTGATTCATTACTCAATGAGGTAAAAGTCAAAGTTACTGGGTGGGGTTTCTGGAAACATAAGGGATGTCCCAATTGGGGTTGCCTTTTCTGCCATTTGGCTTTTCTCTTCTCACCTGAAATGTGGACTTGATGGCTGAGGTTGGGAAGCGTTCCTGACTGTGACAGCAGCAGTTGCATCTTACGGCAAATGGAGGGGGGGCGCTGATAACATCATGGAAGTGGCACCCCAGACTTGGATGGCCTATCTTTCAATTTATCATCTGGTAGACCTTATCTAATGCACTCCTGTGACTTTCTATAACATAAAGTTGTATGTCTCTTTAACTCATAGCAAAACATTAGCATTAAGTTACACACACACACACACACACACACACACGCATACTCCGTGCTCCTTATAACACTAAGGTCAGAACTCTACTCCGATGTCCCAATAAGCCTTCCTTCCCCTACCTTATCTTGTATTCAACCCACTCCTCAAAATTTACCAGGACTGTGCTAAAAGCACACAGGGTTTTAATTTCTAATTCTGAAAGTCATAGGTAACTTGTTTTAATTCATGAGATTTACTTAATCTACAACTTGTCCATTTACAGTTAAATACCCAAGAGAAACTCTTGCACAGGTATGTGTGTAAAGAAAAATGTTCACAGCAGCATGGCTTTTAACAGCAAAAAAATTGGCAACAGTATACACACACTATGGAATATTATACTGCATTGAAAATGAGTGCTTTGCAGCAACATGCAATAACATGGATGAATATGTCAACAACATAGTGAGTGAAGGAAGCATATCCTATAAAACAACACCCAGCTTATTAACCTTTTCATTAAGTTAAAAAAAATGAAAACCGAACAGTGTGTTTTGAAAAATGAACTGTTGAGATACATTTGTTTTTACAACTGTTATTTAAAGGCAAAGAACTGAAAAATACAGATTTCAATGTTGAGTGTCAATTTTCTAATTTACAGTTATTAAGTAAATATACCCACATATGTGTAAGTGTAGACAGACCAAGTGCCTTCTATAGAAACCAAGTGCCTTCTATAGAAATTAGGAAGTTGACATTCCATTTTCAGTTGGAGATACCTATGTACACAGCCCAAGTTAAACTTGCTAAAGGTCCAATGTCTAGCTCATAAATATTTTTTAGGCTCACTTTTTTAAAAATAATCAACCTCTCCAGAAAACCTTCCAAATTCAGCAGATTTTCCTTTCTTCCCCATAATTTATCAGCTTAGAAAAATATGTATCAATCAAATATGCCACCCCTTTTACAACTCTGCCATTCAAACTCTTTCAGTTACCTTCTAGCCTCTTTTGCGTTGCTGGGATATTAATGGGAGAAACATCAAGCTCACAGAGGGGACTAGGCACTGATTATTACATATGGTTGAATAGTAAGAGACAAAAACCTTTCAGTGGCAATCTCCTAAATTCAGCTTCTTTCAGCCCAGCATTCAAAGTCCCTCACAATCAGATCTCAGTTAACTTTTCTAACTTTTTAACTTTCTCTCAGTCCTTCTCCAGAAACTCCACCACAACCAAACTCCTGCTTCTCCCCAAACAATCCATGGACTTTCCTGTATCAGAGTTCCTCCCAAGGAGTATTCTTGTTCACTATATTCTACATGCATGGGAGGCTCTTCTCCTTTCTACAGATTTAAATTCTATCCATTCTTCAAAATTCAGTTCAATTTTTATCACTTCCTTGCCGATATTTCCTTAGAACTGCTGTAACAATTTTCATTAGTAAAATCACTTGGTAACACATTTGTACCTCCCGTCTCACTAGCTCACCATCATCTGGCAGGACTTATCCCAGGGTGAGAGAGGTTCAGTGAAGAGTTTCTGATTGCCTGGATTCCAAAATATCTTCAACTACAGTGTTGGGATTTTCTTTAAAGTGTATAATTTTATTTTTCTCTCGTCTTCCCAAGTAAACTTCTTTGACAGAAAGAGCTTTGTCTATCACATACTTACTTCTCTGACCTTGCCAAGTTCATTGCTCATAAAAAGTACTCCATAAAAACTACTGATTTACTTTAAAAGGATAAGAACATTAAATTTGTGATTAAGAATTACCTCAACATATTGCTTTGCTTTTAAAAATACACAAAGAAACAAAGTGCCTTCTATAGAAACCAAGTGCCTTCTATAGAAATTAGGAAGTTGACATTTATCTTCAAGATAAGGTCACTTAAGATTCAGAATCAAAAGTTAGAGGGAAAAACAAACAAACAATAACAACAAAAACTCAACACTCTGGGAAACAAACTGAGGGTTACAGAAGGGGGGATGGGGTAACTGGGTGATGGGTATTAGGAGGGCACGTGTTGTGATGACCACTGGGTGTTATATGCAACTAATGAATCACTACATCAAAAACAAATGATGTACTACTATATGCTGGATAACTGAACATAATAATAATAATAATAAAAAACTCAACACTCTTCATAAACAAATTTACCAAAATATTCCATAGTTTTTGAGAAAAATGTTACTTTCACTAGTCAGATGGCATGGAATGCTACTATTAATTTATAATACTATTACACTATTCCCCCAACTGCATTTGAAGATTTGTTTTCTTTAATAAACCTTAACATATTCTCAGTATACATATCTTCACTTTCTTTATTGCTGACAATGTTGCAAATTTATGCTAAAAACAGACAGACATGTCCTCTCAGTATTTTAGGTCTTCATTAATAGACACATTTATTTAGATTAAACCAATAATTCAATAGAAGAATAATTTCTACTACTACTCTCTACCCTGAAAAACATTTTCATTGTTTTCATACTGTACATATATGTGTGTGTGTGTATATATGTATGTATATATGTATGTATACGTATATATGTATATAAATGTATATATATGATATACACTTACAGATACACACATACGTGGTACAGTTTTCATACTGTACATATACGGTGTATATATATGCATATGTATATGTATATATATATGATATACACTTACAGATACACACACATATCTGGCTTATGTGTTACTCATAGGAAATTATCTGCAGTATCACTAATGACAAAATATGTTTTAAATCAAGGAATTCTTTCTTTTTTTTTTTTAAAGATTTAATTTATTTATTTGACAGAGAGAGAAACATCGAGAGAGGGAACACAAGCAGGGGGAGAGGGAGAGGGAGAAGCAGGCTTCCTGTTGAGCAGGGAGCCTGACGTGGGACTCGATCCCAGGACCCTGGGATCATGACCTGAGCCAAAGGCAGATGCTTAATGGCTGAGCCACCCAGGCACCCCAAGGAATCATTTCTTATAATTTTCATTAACAGTACGTAGTTTGGGTGTTTAGTATGTGAACATAATGAAATCAGGGAAGATGGTATTGATGTTTTGTTACAGTTACCTAGCATATAATGCCTATCACACAATGAGTAATTAACAACACATGAGTGGTGGTTTGTGATTTTCTTGCCAAACCTTTAAACATGTCTCTTGTTGCAGGGAATAGTATGAAGTCATTATCATAAATTCAATTGCAGTGGTGTATGTTCTCAGCAGCTTGTATCGTCTTAACATTATTCTTACACAATAAAGTGCTTACTTATATAATTTATATTCACATAATACTAATTAGCTCCATCTGTGTGGTATTTTATTTAATACTAAGAAATCCAAATATGGGATCATTTGATAAATTTTAAAAAATCATGCATTAAATCCTTGGAGATAAGTGGTGTGAGTGCATGAAATAACTATAGGTTAATTTCTGGCAACATATTACTAATCATATCAAGATGTCAAATAATCCTTTCAAGTATTACAGAGCGATTTAGTAACGTTAAACCTGAGAAGATAGTAGAAGATATTTCATATGAAGATGGTAGTGATGGAAAGAAAGAATGAGGAGAAGAGTCAGAGGAGAGAATAATCTAACCCCGTGTAAGTGAGAGAAAATAAACAACTACGCAAAAGGCTAAGTAATGGAGCAGGGAAAGATGACATGTTTGAGTCATGCTGTAGAGTTTAAAATGAATTACAAAAATTATAAAGAAAATGAATTACAATTACTGTGATGCTGGACTAGAAAAGTAATGTGATTGATTTTTATTGTTTGATCGATGGATCGATTAAGAGATTCTAATGACAGGAAGGTATGACATGGAATCATGTCAGGAGAGAAAGGAGGCTAGCTGATTAGCTAGGAGGCTTTATCTAAAATTTAAATATGAAATAATGACCTGAAGCAGACAGATGTTTGGGAATGGCAGAAGAAGGAACACACGCAAAGCGTATGACAAACCAAGATTTAGAACTTGATGGTGTGGAAACAAAAATGAGTGAATATTGTTGTTGCAATTCTGTGGGAATGAGAAAGTAGATACCAGGTGTTTACTTTCCTGAGGCTAGACAAGCAAGATTCTCCCACTCCTTCTAACCTGAAGAAGGGCTTCATCTCTCCCTGCAGTTAATTCTGTTTAACTGCTTGAATAGGCAAACTTGTTTAGATGAAGTCTGGTGGTCACTCATAAAAAGCTCCCAGTTCTCATGGAGGAGCAAAAATTTTTAACAGGATCTGTCCCTGAGGACAGTTCAGAAGTGCTTAATATCTGCTGCCCATATGAACTCTGAGAAAGTTTTGTTATGTGTTTAACTATAGGGGGAAAAACACAATTCTTCTCCAGTCACCTGGTAACCTAAGGAAAAAGAAAATGTTAAACTTCAGTGCAGAGAAAAGCGAAGTGTAATCTGAAATTCACAAAACAACAACAAACCTTAACAGTGTACATGCCTACACCATGGAAGGCATCTTCACAGCATCCTGCTGGCTAACTGGCTCTGGCATTACCAACACTTGCCATGAGTTGACTCCTACACAGCCGGCTGCCACTGGTCAGCCCTGTATTTCTTAAAATGTTTTCTTCCTAAGGTGGTTTTTCCTGCTGCCGGTTTCCAAGATACCAAGAGCTGAATATATTGCAATTTCCTACCCTTAAATGTCAAAACAAAACAAACAAAAACACCCAGTGGCTGCTGCCTTCAGAATGTACTTCACTGGCTTATCTTTAATTTATTTTATTTTTATTTTTTTATTTTTTTGTGACCAGTGGTCTAAAACCCAGGTTTTGGCTTATTAAAAACATTTTACAAATTCCACAATTTTCTGTGTTCAGGGTTAAAGTTTAAGCCTCATAGCTGCTCTGCTGAGAAAAATCTTTTTGCTTTTTTCTAAAATATCTGAATATTTGTGTTCTTCAAAATCCATTCAGCCTTTCCTTTTACATAACCCTAGTTTCTCTTGCAAATTAGCTTGCAACATCCAAGTGCTTTATTAGATTTGACCAAGTTGTAGCTTTCGATAACATCACCTGTAAAGAAAAATTTATTGTCTTATTGCTTTGATTTGTGTTGGAAAAATGTTGTATTTCTAAGATATGGATCTGTATATCAAACGTACAGCTCAACTAAATTGTTCTTATTTTTACCTGTGCTTATTGGTACATTTTAAAAAAACTTTATAAGTAAAACAAAGTGTAAAATGCTCATAAAGTATATAAGTCATCTTGAAGTCCTTTAGATAAACTAGGAAAACACTTTGAATTTAAGTATTAATCCATAAATGTTTTGATTACTTAACATCAATGAAACTACCTGATTGAAATTATGGTACAATATGTAATGACATTTGTGTCCAAGTCATTTAAAGTACAAGGGAGTATTTCAGGTCCTTATTCAACTAATCTTTAGCTCTGAGGACAAATCCTACTTTGCTAAGATGCTGTGGAGGTAGTTCTTGATTACTTTCCATTTTCAAAATTTCAGGGCATTATCTGAAGGAGAACATCCTGTCTTTGGCCTATACAACCTGCACTATGGTGAAAAGAGGGCACACTTTGGAGTGAGACAGTTCTTAAGTAAAATTCTTGCTGGGCTTCCCACTAGCTGTTTTACCTTAGGGAAGCCACTTCATCTCTGTCTGTGTTGTCCTCCACAAAAAAAAGGAGATAAAATCTGCACAATCACTACAAGGAGTAAGTGAGATAATGAATGCAAAGCCCCTGGCTTTTTGGAGAAAAATAACTGGTAGAGACTTAAAAGCAAAAACAAAGTATGTACATATTCTCACTATGTAAAAATTAAATAATATTGTACAATTTCATTTTAGATGTGATTTTAGTCAGTTTCAGATTTTCTGTTATGGATTCATTTCTGCTGTTAGCGCTAATGAGTTTTGGACTTTTTATTCTTATCTTTTTATTTTTATTTTTTTTAAAGATCTTGTTTATTTTAGAGAGAGAGGGCGTGAGCATGAGTGGGGGTTGGGATATGGGAAGGAAGGGCAGAGGAAGAGGGAGAAGGAGGTTCCCCGTTGAGCAGGAAGCCGGACCCCAGGCTGGATCCCAGGACCCTGGGACCATGGAGTGGAAGGCAGAAGCTCAACGGACTGAGTCACCCAGGAGCCCCTGGACTTTTTCTTATTCAAAATTTTTGTTATCCATGTAAAGAGACATTTAGGCCTTTGTTTTCCCTTTCTCTCTGTCAGGATGTCTGCTTTTCAATCATTTTAGTGCTAACTTGAAGCAATACAGAAGCATTTATTTCTTAAAAATATTCAAGTCACTCTTATCATGTACTCCTTATGAATTTGTTAAAATGAATTATATTAGTTAACTTTGTGTAATTCAAGTGGTTAACAGCTAATTTATATACACATTTAATTATTAATTTTAATTCACTAGGAACGAAGACAATTGCACATTTCTCTATTGAACATTTTGTGTGATTTGTAACAATTTAATATCTTTCATGTATTATTAAATTCATGCTTTATCATCACTCTGCAGCTTTTGAAAACAATTTTGGCCTAGGGACAATAAAGGAGAAAGACAGAAAGGCAGAAATGAGGAAAACAGTCCATTACAATGGGAGAGAAAAGGCTGAATTAGACACAAAAGGATAAGAAACACCCCCCAAAAGCTTTAAAATATATTAATGTAATGTTTAATACAATGTAATATAATATAATATCTTATATATAATCTGAAAAGAGAATAGAGAAAGGAATATAGGATTCAGAGAAAAAATGGAAACAGAAGATACTATACTAGGGGAAAATATTTATTATACAAAATAATAATAATGGCCAGAAATTAATGAGAAATTATTATGAGCTAACTAATCTAAGAGCTTTAAATACATTATTTTAACTGTCAAATAATATTAAGAGGTAAGTATTATAATTATCTTTTTTTTTTTCACAGACAGCAAAAGTAAAGCTTGAAGAGATTAATTGGCTCCCCAAGGATCACAGAGTTTCTAAGAAATTATGGCAATTATATTATCAAGATTTTGTCCCTATCGCCACGTGCCATTGTTATGTATTATTACATAAAAAGTCACTCTAAAACTTACTGGCTTAAAATACAACAGTCATTTACTTTCCTCAGGAATCTGAAATTTGGGTGGGGACCACCAAGAATGGTGAATCTCTGATGTTTGCAGCTTCACATAGGATTTTTCAACTGGAGTAGATAATCCACTTCTAAGATGTCTCACTCACATAGCTTACAAGTTGGTGCTGGTTGTTTATCAAAACTTCTGCTGATGTTGATGGCTGGGGAGGGAGAGCTCTTAAATCTTTTCTGAGGGGGAGTGTGAGGACATGAATTGCATGAAAGATATGGAAAAGAAGGTACAATCACTTAGTTGATCTCAGTGGACTGTGAAAATTGTTAGAATTGAGGAAATGGAGTGATCTGGAAGGCTATGAGGTGGTGGCTGAGAGCAGGATGTTTGGAGCTGAGATTCTGGAGGATACACAGAATCAGTGATGAAAATGACTGTGTGAAGACCAGTGAGTGATTGTGGTAGAGCGGAGCTCATTGGAGGTGGTGAGTGCAAGGTGCTAGAAGAGTCATCTTTTTAGATATTGAAGTCCACAAGAAAATAATAGGAGTAATTGTGGACACAGTGATGGTGAGCATGCAGCTGAGACCTTCAAAGGAACAAAGAAAACCAATCTGCATGGGTAGGAGAGGTAGTGGGGTCAACTGGAATCAGGAGTGGTAGTTAATGCATAGTTAGGACATCAAAGCTCTATGTTTTAGGAAGAAGAGCAGGAGAATGGACTGTAAGCAACAATATAAATAAGAATCAAACTAGTCGTAAGCCCAAAATTATACTTTATAATAATATGTGTGTGGTGTGTGTGTACATATATATACACACATGGATATATATGTATACATTTTTTACCTCTAGGGATAAATAAGACCAAACACACACACAAAAATCTTCCAATAGGATAGTTAAATGAGTATAGTGAGCAGAACTCCAATATTGATCAACTTTTCTATTTTATAGTTCAGGAAATTTTTTTGTTTGTTTGTTTGTTTTAAAGATTTTATTTATTTATTTGAGAGAGAGAATGAGAGAGAGAGAGAGCATGAGATGGGGGAGGGTCAGAGGGAGAAGCAGACTCCCCACTGAGCAGGGAGCCCGATGCGGAACTCGATCCCGGGACTCCAGGATCATGACCTGAGCCGAAGGCAGTCACTTAACCAACTGAGCCACCCAGGTGCCCCTATAGTTCAGGAAATTTTAATTACAAAAAAACATAGACAACAATGACATCCCCAGTGATATCACTTATCGTTAATAATTTGCTGATCTGTTCTCCATTAGTGAGATTGTTTTAGTCAATATTGTATTTCCAGGTAGCACGGTGCAGCTGCTTGTGTTTCTTTCTCTTCTTTTCTCCCCTTTTGTGGCTAGTCTGATAAAATGTGTAATTTTTTGTGCATGGCTGAAGGTTAAAATGCTCAGGAAACACACATTTTTCAAACTAGCTGGTTTCCTTTCTTGAAGTGAAGCTAAAATGGAAACCATGTTTTTCCTTTCATTTTGTCTGCAAGTCTTCATCATGTCTGCAAGTCTGTGCCTGATGTATAGTAGGTGCTCAGTTAATGTTTGTTGAACGACTGAATTGAAATTTCTAAAATATTATACAGGGGAAAACTGCAAAAACTTTTGGTTTACCCTCAAACCTAACCAATGTGATCTGAGGGGAAGAATTAATTCAGGAACAAGGCATTAATCAAATCGGAGTAGTGACTCAGTGTTAAAGAAACCTGAAGGTAAATTCCTCACTTCCTACACACAGGGTGCATTCAGTAGAGCTGATTTAATAGAAGGCATCAGATTACAGCTCAGAGGGTGTTTTCCATTTCTCTGGAGAATATAAAAAGAAATGAATTTTAAGTTGTTTATGAGGGATTTATAGACTTAACATTTGAGCCTTGTGACACAAGGTAATGATTTATGGAGAAAGTGGTAAAATTTTCATTTTTGTATGGGTATAATGAGATTATAGGTTCCTAACTCTTGGTGACATCCCTAGAGAGACACTTAGAGTCTGTCCCATAGGACATCTGTCCTAGCACTACTTCAATCCCAAATGTGTGGACAGAACTGGCACAAATATCCCTGAGCAGCCTTTTGAAATGAAACACAGACTATTATTATTTGCACATTGCACAAAGCTTTGTCAGTAGGAATCCAGAGAAAAAATGGATTAAAGTGGATAAAGATTTCCAAAAAATAGAAGACAAAAATTAAAGTGGATACAAGCATGAGGGAAAGGGTTGATAATTTCCTAAGAATAAATCAAATGGAGTTAAAATCATCAGTATCCTCAGTTGTAGGCTGATGAGGTATTTGGCCAATGTCTGAACAATAATGAAGAGTATGGATGAACTTAAAATAACTAATTTTGCCAATTTGGGTACTAGCAAATTCTATTTCTAATGGCTAATATTTTTGAGTGCTGACTATATGGTAGATGTGCTAAGCATTTTATTTATTTATTTTTTAAAAAGATTTTATTTATTTATTTTGAGAGAAAGAGAGAGAAAGAGTGAGTGGGGGGGAGGGGCAGAGGGAGAGGAAGAGAGAGTCACAAGCAGACTCCACATTGAACTCAGAGACACGTGGGGCTTGATCCCAAGACCTGAGATTGTGACTGGAGTGGAAATCGAGAGTCAGACACTTAACCGACTGAGCCACCCAGGCACCCCTGTGCTAAGAATTTTATAGACAGTATTTATAGATCTTATAACAACCCAATGGAGTGGGCATTATTGGGTGTTTTGAAACTTTGAAAAGGAAAATTCAAAATAATCAAAATGAAGTTCTATTTTCATAATATATCACATCTACGTTCTAAAAAATATGGTAATTTTCAAAAAGAGCAACAGACTATTAAAGAATATTGTAATCATAGATTATGTTATTTCTTTTAAAATGGCACCTGCTACATTATCTTTATGTTAAGACTAATGCAAGAGAGCCCAAAGTCAAAGCTAATTAAAAATATCCAATAGATTAGAGTAAGAATAACATTAATTCTATTTTTGGCAAAAAGAAAATATCTAGCTAATTTGAGATATAATTAACAATAAAAATTTATAAAGTATACATTTATAATTTTTGCATATGTATTTTGTATATGTACATATACAAATACATTTTGTATTTGTACATATGTACAAATTATATATATAATTTTTGATTTATGTATTAAAAAGGAAAATGTATTAGTTTGAAAAAATAAAAAAAGATATGTAGTCAATGACCAAAGCTTCAAAATTATCAAGGGATTTTTACTCTTCTGATTATCTCTTATGGAACAGAATTAGTCAATAATAGATATATTTAACTTTTAAAGGTTTTTTTTAAAATTGATTTTTCTTTTTCTTTTTTCTAATGTCCTCTGAAAAATCAGTCACCCCAATGTGTAGTAATTTTTTTTGAGTAAAATGATATATAAAAAAAGATGAGATAGATTTGGCTCTTTGGTAAACAGTTTCCAACAAAAAGAACTAGAAATATCTATCAATAAGATAATATGATATTTGTATTCTAGAAAAGGATCTTATTAATGACAAGGACTAAATTTCAAAAAAACCATAAAGATCTGGTAGATATCAAAGAATAAATTACTCATTCATAATGACTTTTGGAGATAGGGTATGCATTTAAAATCTATGAAAATAATAAAAGGTATTACATGAAATTTTGGTAACCTGGAATCTAATAATCAAAATTCCCAATGATATTTTCTTTTAATGTTCTTTAAAGAAGAGTCAATTCAAATAAATATGCCCCCAAAAAAGATGTTAGAAATAAAGTCACCTAAACACAAAATTAATAATTATAAGAAAGCTGTTTTTCTCTTCTATAGCACATTTAAGGAAAAACAATCCGCAACAAATGAAATACTGAAATGTTTTCAAGACAGTGTGTATTTCAGATTTGAGGTCTGCTCCGCAGACACCCCAGAACCGAAAATATAGTTCTTGCTTGCTAGGAAGATCAATTATACTGAAGATTCTATCATTTGTACATTTTATCTGGATTTCCTGAATTATTCCATGAGTGCTAGCAAAAAAGACTTTAAGCTTCAGTTTTCTCTATATTTACAAATATTTAACATACATATATAAAGACATGACTATAAGAATGTATAGATAGCACTGGTGTGCAATATGCTGTATGGCTTCGTGAATGTCAGTGGAGAAGACTCCTTATGGCACAGATCTGCTCATTCCCACAGTTTTACTTCTTGTTGGCAGTAGATGAGTCAGAGTCTTAGGGTTTGTCCAATCAGCTTTCACTAAGTCCAGCACACATAGCCAGTGATGAATTCATTACCTAAACCCAACAGACTAGCTGAGATGCTACAGATGTTCTTCTTAGCTCAAACATCTGTTGCTCAAGACAGACAGAAATTTCTGCATTTACCACACCTGTGTTACTTGCTACATTTATTTATTTCATATGAGAGGCTGAATTAACCCACTGAATTCTGATATAGGCCTAGGTAAAGAGGTCACCAATTACAGCATAATGATAATGAAATAGTAATCATTTATTCATAAGCTAGTAAAAAAGGAATGATTATGTATTATCAAGAGCTCCAAAAGAAAAGCACATTATTCAACTTCCATTTGCCATAGCAAGTAACAGAATATATTTTATTCATTGGTTTATACTATGTAATTTTGGAATAGTATACCCATAATAGTTCTAGAGAGCATCTAACCCATTGGGGTGTCACATTATGCTCCCAGCAGCACTGATCAGGTCTTTGAAGGACTTGGTGGGAAGGAAGCCTTAATTTGCTTAGAAATACTTTAAAGATAACGAAAAGGCAAATTTCATTCTGGTTCCTGCCAAATGACCAAAATTCTAAATTTATAGTGTTTGAATAAAGGCATTTTATTATTTCAAAGAATATATTTTCCTAATGTCCTCCATTCATACTTACGGTATGTATGTGATAAATGTGTCACATTATGTTTTTAACCCAGGATACAACTTTGAAACCTGAGTGTATCAAAGTGAATAACAATTTCCAGTTCAGGTATGCTCTCAGTAGAGAAGCAAAATGGCTTGGAATCTTCTCTGGCTGGTTGATTAAAAAATAATAATAATAATAAAAGATAATGTCAGGTGCATAGTTACCTACTGATGCATAACAAATCACCCTAAAGCTTAGCAGCTTAAAGTAATAAATATTTATTATCTCATACAATTGTGAGAACCAGGGAGTAGTTTAGCTGGGTGCCTATGGCTCAGAATCTCTCATGAGGTCAGTCTGGAAGTAAGCCAGGGATGCATCAATTGAGGAGAAGGAGGATCCACTTTCAGCTACTCCATTGTCTCTTGACAGGAGACTTTAGTGCCTTTCCACAAGGCAGCTCACACATGGCAGCTGGCTCCCCACCTCCCCTGGCCCAAGTGATCCCAGAAAGATGGGGAGTGGGGAGGAAGAGAGGGAGAACCCAAGATAGAAGGTGCACTGCTACCATATTTTATTGGTAACAGAACAATCCTGGTACAATGTGGGAGGGGATTACATAGGGTGTGACTACCAGGAGGCAAGATCATCAGTGGCTGGCTGGCTACTACACTAGATGAAAAGATAACATGTTAACACATCCAATTTGGATCACCTAAAAGATGTGCCAGGCTGGAGTTAAACTGGAAAGAAGAGTTAAAACAAGTGAGATGGAATGGGCTGAGTTGTGTTTCTCCCTCCCCCCACCCAAGTTCATATACTGAAGCCCCAACTCCTAATATGATTATATTTGGAGATGGAGCCTTTAGGGGGCAATTGGATTTAGATGAGGTCACAAGGATGGGATCCTCATGATGGGATTAGTCATGAGACTTTGTAAGAAGAGACTGAAGAGCATACTCTCCAACAAGTGATGACACAGTAGAAAATAACCTTCTGCAAGCCAGGGAGAGAATGCTCACCAGCAACCAAATTGGCTGACACCTTAATCTTGGACTCCCTAGGCTTCAGAACTGTGAGAAATAAATATCTGTTGTTTAAGCCACCCAATCTATGGTAATTTTTTATGGCAGCCTGAGCTAAGACACTAGATAATAAAGTCCCAGATGTTGAAGAGCTTTTGAGGCTTGGATTTAGACATACCTGAGTTCATTCTCAGTTCTGCCATGTATAGTGGCGATATTAACAACTCAGAGCTCTAGTTCCCTCACTCTAAAATTGGGATTAGCGATTTAGAGTTGGTGAAG
This sequence comes from Mirounga angustirostris, assembly GCF_029215605.1. Classification (NCBI taxonomy): domain Eukaryota; kingdom Metazoa; phylum Chordata; class Mammalia; order Carnivora; family Phocidae; genus Mirounga; species Mirounga angustirostris. Next base: position 118,791,881 of record NW_026991715.1, on the reverse strand, counting down.
ATTGAATGAGACGATGTGCACATGAGAGTTCCTTACATATAGTAAGCACTATTACTAAGTAAAGGACCAAATAGAAAGAGGAATAGTCCCTTTAATTTGGCATAAAATAGTGGCTAATATGTTTCTTCCAGCCCTACGTACGGGAAGAATATGCATTGAAATCATGTCTCTCTTCATAGCAACCACTGTGAAAATAATTTTACACAGCTATCAAATGTCTAATACGACAGCAATTGCATGAAAGAATTCTGTAATGTTCTAAATACTCCTCAGGTTCCATGAGCATCTTTTGTCAGAAAATCTGTAACTTTTCTGCAGAACTATAAGATAGTTTTCAACTGATAATCTGTGTGCATTCTCATCTCATATTTGTATTTTTAATAATGCACTATCTCGATTTAATAAATTATATTTTCAACTACCATCAAAATTTCACTGGAAGGTCACAAAGAAATATTTTTCTCATGAGTTTAAATGTGGCTTTTTCTTCAGAAAAGTGGCAGGTGATGGAGGGAGGAGAGAAAAACAAAAAAAGGAAGCCTGAATGTATTTTTTTCTTAAACTAAATTATAATAATCATAGATAATTCAAATTAATCCCTCTCTAGTACAATCCCATACACATATCAGAGTGGCTGTAGTGCATATTTGATAAAATAAAGTCTTAGATAAGAAAAACATATCACATATGCACCCCAATGTTCATAGCAGCAATGTCCGCAATAGCCAAACTGTGAAAAGAGCCGAGATGCCCTTCAACAGATGAATGGATAAAGAAGATGTGGTCCATATATACAACGGAATATTACTCAGCCATCAGAAAGGATGAATACCCACCATTTGCATTGACATGGATGGAACTGAAGGGATTTATGCTAAGTGAACTAAGTCAAGCAGAGAAACACAATTATCATATGGTTTCACTTATTTGTGGAATGTAAGGAATAGCATGGAGGACATTAGGAGAAGGAAGGGAAAAATGAAGGGGGGGGAAATCGGAGGGAGAGACGAACCATGAGAGACTATGGACTCTGAGAAACAATCTGAGGGTTTTGGGGGGGGGATGGGTTAGCCCAGTGATGGGTATTAAGGAGGGCACGTACTGCATGGAGCACCGGGTGTTATACGAAAACAATGAATCGTGGATCACTATATCAAAAACTAATGATGTATTATATGGTGACTAACATAACATAATAAAATAAAATTAAAAAAAAGAGAAACATATCATCAGGGAAATGTCACAGGCCAAACAATACCTTAGTCATCAAATTAAATACATAGAGTGATTTAACATTTTCTAATAAATGTTCTCTTCTAGCAAAAGAAAAAAAATGGATAATAAGTTAAAATATGAAATACTGTAAAGATGTTATCTTTTGCTCTTCTAGAGGGAAATGAGTCAAATTCAAATCCCCCCTTGTATTTAAACAGAGTTCTGTTTTGTTTCCATGAATTTACTCTAGGTCCCCCACATCACTCTAAAGGTAAAATGGCTCACTTGAGACATGGAAGACCCTCCCCAGGGTTAAAAGGATATTACTTATTGTAGCAGCATTTTTAAATGTATTCCTCATGGTTTTATTTGATAGAAAGGCAAGTACACAGAGTACTTTTCACAAGGACTTCTGGAAGTAGTGATGTTAAAAGAGATTAAAGGAAAGGTAAAAAGAAAAATCAAACATTAATATTTGATATCATTATATATATAGACAAAGAATCAGCTTCAACTTGAGATAGATGTTGAGAGTCTTTCAAATAATTAAGGCAGGAACGTAAATCATAGAGCTCAAGTATCACTAAAGGTCCAAGTCCGCCAGAAATCAAACATTGGTTTTGGTTTCTTTTCACTGAACATGATACTTGAGGAAATCAAGCTTACCCCCAATTACTTCTTTTATAGTAACAAGTTCAATTAAAATGTGGAACTCCCAGGACAGGATAAATAGTATCTGCAACAGTGCTTGCCACAGAGAAGACAATCCATAAGTATTTGTTGACTGAGTGACATAAGGAAAAAACGAATCTAACTAAATTATCTCCCTTTAGAGTCCCAGGAAGTCTGTTTAATATTTATAACTAAATTAATTTCTTGGCCATTCCCACCTTCAAGACCAAATAAAGTTCGGGCCCCTCTTCCACCCACAATGTTAGCGAATATGTCACATGTGTTTTCAAGTCAGTCTGGCCTACTTACGTAGGCCACTGACTCCTTGCTCTCCGCAGGTGGCAGTTGGCTGCAGACCCATTCCCGGACCAAACTCACTTGCTGCTGTGCATTGCTCTGCCCAGCTGCCTTGAGCTTCCATTACACACAGCCGACCTCTGTGCTACCATGGGCTCCCATGCTTGTTCTAGACTACTTGCTTGGCAACTAACTTAGACGTGGGCTCACATCCCTGCATCTCAGGGCCTGGTGCTGTCGTTTTTTCTGTGAAATGGGAATACGGGACTCCCTCCTCTGTGTTTTGCCCTAGTAGGGTTCTCATAGCCCAGGCAACGGGTCTCATTTAGCTCTCCATTTTACAAAGAATAAACCCCCAAATCTTCCCATTATCTACTTTGGATGGCCCCGGGTATCTTTCCAATGTCTTTTTTGCACTCCTCTCTCACTCTCCTTCAGCCATACCAATCAGCTTTGCATGCGCTGTCTCTTCCTCCGGGACGACAGGCCTTCCAGATATTTGTGCAACTCATTCTTTCATTTCCTTGAGTTCCCTGCCTGAATGTCATCTGTCCAGAGATGCATCTAAGAACTATTCCATCTTAAATAGATCTGCTTGACACAGGTCACTGCGTTCTCTTCTCTTGCTTTTGATTTCTTGATACGCTTTGTGCTACTTGGCATTATCTTTCAAAGCTCTTTATTTTGTTTATTTTCTATTTTCTGGGGAAAAATAGACAACCATGAGGACAATATTTTGTTTTATTATCAGTATTTTCCCACTAGATTCACTGGGTATAAAAATAAACAGATAGGTAGATAGGTAGGTGACAGATTAATGCTAATCAAGCATTCTAATCTCATTCAAATAAGTGGATGCAAATTGATCCTGTCTATTGGGGACGAAGTATTATACCTAATTGCATATACAGTACTTTCCCAAATCTTTTTCAGTCCAGCCTGAAAGAGTTTTACATTGTTCAAAACTGCCTTAAAACAGCCTTTAACATACTTAAAACTGAAGACCATTTCTCTTCTGATAAATTTAAGATGCTGGATATATTTTTTTTTTCTTTTGTCACTGACATAAGGGTGATGCCATATACCCAGAAATTAAGGTCTTCTTTATCTGGAATACTCAGAATCAAAAGCTTGAATCATGTGACTGTCTACTGTGGCTATGGCTACAGTGAAGTTCTAGATCTGGATTTATTAATTAACGGATCGCTCATCAGATACTTCTCAGCAATAGCCAACATGAGAAGTGAAGAAGACAAGGGAATATTCATTTTGAGAAAACCCTTCTCAACAGTTACTGCTTGAATTTTTGCTGTTTTTCAGTAACATCATAACTGCAAATGCATTATTTTTTTCCCCTTGTAATGACAAAAAATTCTCGTGGATCATATTGAATTAACTTGTCTGTCTTGTCTTTTTCTTTTATTTATGAATTTTATCTAGCCCATTTCTTTCAGTCATAGCTGTCTGATACTTTATCATATCACTGAAACAAATTATTAAACCAGTTAGATTCATGTAAAAAAAATCCAAATTAATGGCACCAGTCTGATAAGTCCAGGATGAACCACTAATGTAGACAAATTCCCTCTCTCCCATGTTCCCTATGTGCCTTTAACAGTAATTGATTTTTCCCCTTTTGCAACTGGAAGAGAAAGGAAGAATTCTGTTAAGGTCTGAGTCTGAAGGAAGAGACTGATTTATACGGTGGTAAAGCATATATTCCTGGTGTCGCCCTATGAACTGTTTGATTAATTTGAGAACTTGCAAACTGATGGCCTGCTGGCTCGAAATCAGGCTTGCTGGTGTTTATTCCCCGCCCCCACCTTTGGAACACATATGATTTTTTAAAAAATAATAATTATGTAAAATGATATATAAGTATATATAATTAAATATTATAATGTTTCTACATCTAAAAAAATATGGCATTTCCTCTTAAAATCTGAATATCTAGCTTTCCTTGATTACTCTGGGCATCATTGGGCATACATTTCCACACGACAATTACCAGCTGAAATTGAGAAGAGGCTGTGTCCAGTCATATCTAGTTCACCAGAAGCAAGAGGCTGTGCTTTGTCTTATATTTGGTTGAATTCATACATCGATATCACTAGATTGGCTCCTGTAGGCCTGTAAGTTTTCTATCCATTTTGAAATCAGTTTGGTCAGGTCAGACAATGTTTGAGTAATGCCCTTTAATGGAGTGGACTATATTTTCTTATTTATTTATTTTTCCCAAGCTAGTTAACTTGATAGCCTCAGGCTGTCATGTGTTTAGTAAAGAATTTTTTATGTACAGTAAAATTTATACATGAAATAGTATTTTTAGAGAACAAAATTTCCTCACTGCTCTTGTTGATTAATTAACCTTTATAAGTAGCTGGGATTTTCAAAAGTTGGCAAAAATATTTTTCTTTCTTGTCACGTTAAATGGAATATTATAAACTATATTAAATTACTACTTAATAATTGAGACTTTAGGGACTACCATTGTACATTCAACTGTAGTAAGCTACAAAGAGGCATAGACTAGAGTACTGGATTGGGCTGAACCCGCATTAATCCATAGTCAAGAATAATTTTTTAGAACAAATTTCAGATACTTTTCCCATTTCTCTTCCCATTGAATTCTTCTGCACCAAATTATTGGGAAATAAGTGAAAAAAATGAGCTATTTAAAGGCTTTGAGTAGTTGTGTTTTATTAATATTAGTGAGATGTGCTATAGGTGTTTGGCTGAGTGGTTGTTTATTTCATATAGATTTAACACCTTCCTCCAAGGTTTGCTCTGGATTCTCTAATGAAATGCAATTTCACAAATGAAAGATTCATAGAGAGAATGAGTTAACTTATGATCTGTTATCTCTTTTTTAAAAGATTTATTTATTTATTTATTTTAGAGAGAGAGAGGGTGTGAGCAGGCAGAGGGACAGACAGAGAGGGAGAGAGAGACAATCTCAAACAGACTCCCTGCTGAGCGTGGAGCCCTATGCAGGTCTCGATCTCATGACCTTGAGATCATGACCTGAGCTGAAATCAAGAGTTGGACGCTTAGTGGACAGAACCATCCAGGCTCCCTGATCTGTTACCTCTTTTATCTTTAAATAAAAAGATACACGTTTTTTAAAAGCTATATGTTCAACTTTCCATAATTTGGCTGCGATGAAATAATCAGCAATGAAACAAACAGTAAGTTCATCACAATTATATTAGGGATGCCATTATTTTTGGTGAAGTCAATTGTAAAATATACAGCTTCTGACTTTCTTTCTGCAAGTTAAATAATAAGTCAATCTTTTTCTCTGTGATCCAAATGGAAACTGGGTAATCTAGAAGGATATTTTTGTTATAATTTAAAATATTTTATTACTACTAATAAAGAAAAATAGAATAAATATTTATAAGACAATATGTTAATAGTCTGTGGAACGCCAGCCATATTACTTCTAAGTTTCTCAGTCAAGGTGTATTCATTAGTGATCTGTCATAATGAGTGATATAAATTTCTAAACTAAATTCAGCTACACAATAAGAGATGTATTACAAAGAAAAACATTTGAAAGGAAAAGAGCCTCTGTTTCTTGTTTACATAATTGAAAAGATTAAGTGTAAAAATAATAAAATCTTTTTTATTCAATTGGGCATAATTCCTTTCTCTCTGTAACTCTCTTGGTAGATTTTTACAATATGTAGGTGTGCTTAATGCTTTCTTAATACCTAAGGACTCTGTTAAATAATCAAGTGAATTATTTGAAAAAAGTGGTTATTGAAAAATAAAATATTGGACTGCAGAGGGCGCCTGGGTGGCTCAGTTGGTTAAGCGACTGCCTTTGGCTCAGGTCATGATCCTGGAGTCCCTGGATCGAGTCCGCATCGGGCTCCCTGCTCGGCGGGGAGCCTGCTTCTCCCTCTCCCACTCCCCCCTGCTTGTGTTCCCTCTCTCGCTGTGTCTCTCTCTGTCAAATAAATAAATAAAATCTTTAAAAAAAAAAAAAGAAAAAAGAAAAATAAATTATTGATGGGTCACAATGTCCTTAATTTATCTTACATACAAATGAATTTATAAATGGATCTAAATTAGTTTTAAAAGCACCATTTCAAGAATAAAAGTAGGTAACCAGTGAGGACTTACATTTCAAAGCGATAATTAATATCTTCAGGTCAGAAAGAAAATTGCCTATAGAATTAACAGATCTTAGAATTTGATGCTCACAATTAAATTAATTTTTTTTCTTATAAAACATGGTTAGAATTTTCTGTTTCATTAACATGGGCAGAATCTCAATTATTGACATATATTGAAACAAGAGTCCCTGAAACCCTAAGTATTTTTCACATCCTTGGTTGAGCCATGTTTGATTCTTGTACTTGTCGTTTTCCTTTTTTCTTCTTCTCATCCTATTATAAGACTTTATGTCTTGAAAAATTCATTTTATTAGACTCCGTTTATCTTTCTATATAATAAGATCTCCTTGAATATGAATCTATAACCCAACCTATTAGTCATTTCTTTTTTGCTTTGCATTAGCTGCATCTTTGATGGCTTCAACCAGGTTATTATCAATATGTCAAAAAGACCTCAGATCACACTAATATGCTGAAAAACCATCATATCCTAAAGACATCCACTGAACATCTTCTATGTTGATATCAACCAATGTGCATTTTGGGATGTGGGAGCAGAAAACAATCAGTTATTAACCCACTCAATTCTATTTTCTGTTAGTCCAAATGTTTCATAATAAAATATTTTTAAGAACCTTGCAGAAAGCCTTGCATGAAGTGCATGTACAATCTAATGTTCATCTCAAAAAGGAAATAGTGGACTGGTATATATACTTAGCAAGGCTTTCAACAAATGTTCAACAAGTCTTTTTTCTTTTTCCCCATGATATCTTCTATATAAAGATTTTATTATTTATTTATTTGAGAGAGAGAGAGAGCACATGATCAGGGGGAAGAGGCAGAGAGAGAGGGGGAGGGAGAAGCAGACTCCTCACTCAGCAGGGAGCCCCCTGTGGGGCTCGACCCCAGGACCCTGGGATCATGACCTGAGCCGAAGGCAGCCGCTTAACCAACTGAGCCACCAAATCACCCCCATGATATCTTCCATATAAAAGAAGAAAAAAGGATAAAAAAGCTGAATGGTTATGACTTGCTTTCATTAAACCAGTGGTTGCTCTGACAAGAACACCGCCTTTTCTTAATGCCCACAAATAATTTCTTTTATAACTTGGTGCAGAGGCTTGCTTGGAATTAACATCAAACATATCGGGTTGCAATTTGCAGCATCTTTCTTCATTTTCTCATTGTAAATTCAAACATTATTTACATATAGCATGGACAACCAGTTCTTCCCCATTTTCATGGCTTATGAAAGACCCTATGCAATCAGTCTACCATATCTTCTCCAAGATATTACCATTTTAAGGTGCAATGCGCATGGGCCAGGGGATGGAACTCCTTTAGAGTACCGAAGTATTGACTCTGAGTTCAATTTCCCTGGAGTTCATCCAGTCTATTCAGTTTAAAATATTCTGCCTTCACAGAAGACATTATTAAAGAAGACTGAAAATACTCCACAAATAGTCTGTCATTTATTATCATGCCATGAATCCCAAGTGAAGGGTTTATCCACTCCCTGGTCTTTGTCCCAACTATTACTAAATGCCATTAATGTTTCTTTCATTCTAAATGTTATACACAGCTACTCTAATGGATTCAAACCATTTATCTACAGAAGTAGGAGGTAGGTAGGTAGTTTGCTTTTATTTAAAAGCAAAGTTACATTTAAATTCTTTTGATTTCTTCAGCCAGGCTTATGCATTATAAACTTTTTCTTTCCATGCCTTTTAATATTTCTAGGTATATGGTATATCTGCTTCTACTTCAAGCTAGATCAACTCAACTTTTAAATGGGAGAATTATGCACAAATTTATAGACAAGAAAAATCAATTCTAGCTTATACATATCACTCTCAATAATATTTTATGTGTACTAAGCTCAGAAATATAATAAGAACTGTTCTGTATATTTGGCATGTATAAGCTCTTCCATTTACCTCAAAACTTTTTATAATTATCTCCACATTACAGATGAAGAAACTAAGGCACAAATAGGTTAAGTCACTTATCCAAGGTCACAGAGCTAGTAAGTGTGAAACAGATGAATCTAAGCAATCTGGTTGCAGACCTTGACCATGCTTAACACTTTACAATACTGTTTCTCATGTTTAGTTTAAGATTACTTGCACACTTCCTTTCAGATTCTTAACACTTAACCCTAACAAACAAATTCAACTTTGGCTTAAGTGGACTTTCATTATTTCTTCTATACTTTAAGAAATAATTTTGTGAATTAAGCTAGTCAAGATTTCATCAGTATTCAGGTTTAGGGAGAGTAAGTATTCAATCTCCATCACTGATAATACTTTCCCAGTGCTATGAAGTGCCATGAATCCTCCCACATTTAATTACTTTAGTACTTTTAATATGCCCTTCTATAATATCACTTTATTAACATTTTCTTTATACTCTTTATTTTAATCTTCTCCAACATGCTAGACTTCTAATAGCTGTGCACTTATTTGACATATTGTCTCCTCCAATTAGGTCAAGTTCTTTCAAAAAGCCATATTTCAACCATAGATTTTAGCCCACCAAATTTTATGATTTACTTTAGAATTTATGTCATTCTGTCCATATCTATGCCTTAGAATATTGAAAATCCAAGGCCATATGTTTTACTATGGTTATCCAACTCAAATCCTTCCTTAAAGTAGGTTTTGGTAAGCTCTATATTATGAAAACAATAAAAGAGAAGAGGATTTCTATTTTACAGAATCGCCTGGACATATGATTTCTTCAAAGTTTTCAACAAGTCTTCATTCTTGCATTAATGAGAAATAAGGGACAGTACGACTGCTGTCCTAGATCCACTTCTGTCACTAACATTGTATTTGACCTTGACCAAATATTTTGAATGTCTCTTTCATTATTCATAATATGTTCATGACATTGGTTGTTGTATGTAAAAGTACCTTTAAGAGGTAAAGAAGCATTGTAAAATTGACACTGTAACTAATCCATTCTTCATTCATGGCCAAATAAAGACAATTTGCTGAGCACAGTTGTGAATGGACGTCGCAAAAGAATGCATGAAGAACTAACTGATTATAATACCTGATTACGTATACTAAATATTAGATACATGGTAGAAGTTACAACTGTTACAGAAGTTATAATAGGTTATTATGAAAAAAAAATTGGCAGAAATACACCCATAAACATATTGCTTACTTACTAGATGATAAATAAAAGATCTTAATAAGAATTTAACTTAACATTGGGGAGCCTGGGTGGCACAGTCGGTTAAGTGTCTGCCTTTGGCTCAGGTCATGATCCCAGGGTCCTGAATGGAGCCCAGTGTGTCTCCCTGCTCAGCGGGGAGTCTGCTTCTCCTTCCCCTCTGCTCGCCCGCCCCTCACTCTCTCTCTCCTTCTCTGTATCTCAAATAAATAAATAAAATCTTTTAAAAAAGAATATAACTCAGCAAAAAAAACCCAGAATTAAGATAGTAAACAATAGCTGGTAATGATAAAGGGTATATGCACACCCCCCCCCCACACACACACACTGGAAGAAACAGCAGTTTCAAAGACACCTAGTGACAATTCAAATGGCCTGAACGCTGGAAAACGTAGCCAGAAGAAGAAAAGGCAATTTGCCTTTTATTGTATTAGCTATTTGGCTCCTATCTCCTATTTCTATTTTTTTTTCATTCTTCTGTAAAATAATGTGTTTATCCTCCTTTTTGTTTCTCTTTCAACTTTTGTGGTCATTTAATTCCCACAGAATACTAAACCACTCTGATAATTAGTCTGTTCACACAATGCATTAGGTTACAAACTAAATGATAAAGAACTACATTAGAAGACATTAAACATGTTACTCTCATGAATTTTCATATGTAAATAGCATTCAGATCTATCATGTATAAGATTTCCATGTTTATGTTTCTTTATATAAAAGACTATATGTTTGAATCTCTTTTTTGTACTTCCCTAAGACCTAGTTTTCAAAAGTTCTAATCTTCTGATAAAATGATAAATTATAGATAAATAACAACACTGATGACTGAAAAAGAAAGTTACCCTCAGAAGAAAGTTACCCTCAGAAGAATGGCCTCCATAAATGTTGTAGATTATTACCAACTTTAATTTAACTTGCCTAATATTTAGCATGTCAAACTTTTTTTTTCTTTTTCCTTAAGAATTGATAACCAAGTTGAGAGCAGAATTACAAAAGTGCTAGACAGAATGTAGCAATCATTTAATGGAGCATTAGTGCTTTAATTTTAGTTTGGGGGAAGTGGGAAACTAGTAACAGGTACCACATGAAACGGTATTTTTCCCAATCACCTTAAAGTTTTATTTAACTAAGTAAATTATTAAAATATGAATCAATGGCTGACCCTAGAACAAATGCAAGAATTTTTTTTTTTTTAGATTTTTTAATTTATTTATTTGAGAGAGAGAGAATGAGAGAGAGAGCAAGCACATGAGAGGGGGGAGGGTCAGAGGGAGAAGCAGACTGCCTGCCGAGCAGGGAGCCCGATGTGCGACTCGATCCAGGGACTCCAGGATCATGACCTGAGCCGAAGGCAGTCGCTCAACCAACTGAGCCACCCAGGCGCCCCAAATGCAAGAATTTTTTAAAAAATTATCTCAAGGACAAAAAACGGAGTTTGTGGCAAATTGAGATGGTCTAACTGAATTATGTCCTCATTTTAATACAATTGAAATTAAAGATTTTTGTACTGGAAGTCCTTTCCTAACTCGCAGGAATCAGGATCTTAGATTATCATATTGATCACAACAGTGAAGGCTAACAGTTGCTCTGTATATATACATCAGTTACTTTGGTGGATATTATAAGTAGACATTTTAATTCATATTTATTTCTATCCTAAGAATATATCTAGAGAAAAATTTTTGTTAAATTTATGATATGCCCTCAAACAATGCTAATGGAATATAGAGAATATATTATGGTTCGTTATTATATATCTTTTTATGACTTACAAAAACAAGATGGCAAATTCTTAAAGTCTCCTAATTTTTCATTATTATCAAGCTTATACAATTAGAATAAGTGTTTACAGTCCACAGATGGAGGTACTCATATCTCTATGCATGGGGTATGAGATAGCAGGTTGTACAACAGAACCAGGGGTTAATTAACTCTTGTTTCTGTGGAGCCATGTTTCTGAGGCACCTGGCTACTAATTAGAGAAGGCCAGCCAATGATTCTAGTACATATTTTTAAGCTCTTATCTGATAACTTGCCAGCATTCGTTGGCATGTTGTAAGAATATATGCAAAATAACTGAAATAAAGATTCACAAGCCAAGTTCAATTTTTTTCATAGAATTACTCATTCCCAGAATATATTACATCTTTAAAAACAACAAAATACTTCTCAAAAACGAAGAGGTATATAATGGGACTGTGAAAATGTTCATGCTAAGATATAGAAAATGTTCTTGCTATTCTTTTTTTACACCCGTCACTTATCACGTAGCTTTCTTCATGTCACCTCTGATTCTGCAACATATTCTGGGGTAGCATATTTAGGTCAGTGGTAGTGGGAGGAGGGAAAAAAAAAGATGAAATGGGATGCAAAAAAAGAAAACTGTAGAAAGCCCTCCACTCTGGGAAGTGACTATATATCTTGTCCAGAACATTATCTGAATATAGGTGATATAACCTAGAAAGTTCAGGTCTATGCAAGTCTCTATATTCTGTAAAAGAGAGAGATAAAACCTTGGTCTCTTTGGAAAGAGGGGACATTCATATGAATTGCCTCATGTCCGTATATCTGTACATGAACTAATACAGGAGAAATAATTAATCTGCTATTCCACTGATTCCAAGGTTGAAAACAATGTTACCATTTTATTCCAACCTCCATCAATTTAAAACAATAATTTCTCAGGTGAAATCTAAATAAGTGAGAAATTCAGAATAAGTGGGAAGATATAATTTCATTACCAGATTCTTTTGGATTTATGGCAGTAGTAAAAGGAGAAAACTTAAGCAACATGTACATACAAAATACAATGAGTTTTTCAAATATTTCTATATTCCAAGTTCTTCTAGTGACTCAACCAATATAGAGTTGCTCTCTGTTAACATGAATTAAAAACTGATAATGGCTGAAATTCTTTGGGATCCATGAAGTAGAATGCCATGGTAAGTTCGGCATGGACTCAAAAGGAAATATGGATTTCATAACCAGCTCCCACACCATCTGCCTCTGACTTCATGTAAACCAGGTAATAATTCTCTGAGTCAGATTTTTCATCTGTAAAATGGGAATGAATGTGTTTTCATTTCATTCAGAATAGATGAAATAATGGGATACATGTACTTTTGTACTATATTCATGAAAGTTTTCATAATACTCATATTTGGAGAAAATACTGGACTGCAAGATATTTTGTATCTTTCCCCAATTTTAATAGGTATCTCTTGTTAGATAACGTAACTTAATGAATGGTGCTTCTTCTAACCATTCGTTGCTGAAAACTTAAGAGATAGGCTATATAAGAAAAAAAACAACTATGTTTGCAACTTAGGGACTGGTCTTACTGACAGAGCAACTTAACATAGCTATAGACAATATATAAGTAATATCCTATTTCCTCTCTATTATGGAACTATAATTCATTTTAAAGATTTTCTGAAATGCACATGTCATTTGAAAACAAAATACCACATTAGGATTTATTTCCATATGTTCATTCCCATAAAAGAATACATGTCTGAGAAGGAACAACACAGTATGTGAACTGTTTCACTTTTGCGATTAGGTCGTGTTTCTATCCAACAGACAGCAGTCACCAGGTTGGCCTTCCTAATAGGCAGAAACAGGATGGCAAAGGAGAATCACAACACTCAGCAGGCTACTGACCTACTTTGTTATTATAACTTATAGGAGTTATGAATGCATTTTTTTTTCCCTGTAAAGCTACATGGTGACTTGTCAGCAAATTAGTTACTTTTGTTAGAACTTTTAAAAAATTCTGTTAAAGCAATATAATCTGGGGCACTTGGGTGGCTCAGTCGTTAAGTGTCTGCCTTCAGCTCAGGTCATGATCCCAGGGTCCTGGGATCGAGCCCCACATCAGGCTCCCTACTCTGCAGGAAGCCTACTTCTCACTCTCCCACTCCCCCTGCTTGTGTTCCCTCTCTCGCTGTCTCTCTCTCTCTGTCAAATAAAATCTTTAAAAAATAAAAATATAAAAAAAATAAAGCAATATATTCTATTTTTAAAAAGTCAGTAATATAATCATACAATTTCTAATTTATAGAATTTCAAATCTAAAATACATCTTGGTTATATTATTTCAATCAATCATTACTTAACTAGTTAATTGGGCTTTGTAAAACAAAAAGTGAACCTATTTTAATTTTGTCTTCATACATTTGCTGGAATATCAATAGACAATAATTTAATCATCCTAGGTTTCAATGTTCTGCTTGTATATGGGGACATGCATATAAACAATATAAATCCTTTTTTCCCCCCAACAATTTGCTTGAAATAGGAGATATTAATAAACAACTCTTTCTACCCAAGCCCCCCCAGCACATATTTATTTTGATCATTATAGTTTTGAGCTAGACGTGACTGACATGTCTCAATCTGCACTCTTTATTGAAGATTCCTGATCCAAAACCAACTGATAGTAGTTGAAATAAATGACTCCCTATTTTGTCTCTCCCTGCCTTTAGTTTATACTACTCATAGACTTTATCTCCATTCACACAAACCTGCTACCAGCACACCATTTTGTGAGTTAGAAAAAAATAGTGTTCTCTGGGGGGCTAAATCAGGAAGACAGAGTTTTGTAAGAATGGCTATATTTTTTTTACTTTTTTTTTTAAGATTTTATTTATTTATTTGACAGAGAGAGAGATAGAGAGAGCAGGAACACAAGCAGGGGGAGTGAGAGAGGGAGAAGCAGGCTTCCTGCCGAGCAGGGAGCCTGATATGGGGCTTGATCCCAGGACCCTGGGACCATGACCCGAGCCGGAGGCAGACGCTTAACGACTGAGCCACCCAGGCGCCCCAAGAATGGCTATATTTTCAAATGTATGTAGCATGGCAAGAAAGAGGGCAGGATCTAGCTAGGACTCTTCCCCTTGTTTAAGAGTCTGGGCAGTGCATACATTTCAGAGGTCTTAATTCAAATTCATATTAAGGGCTTTTGCACATAAGTTTCTATTCCCTTAGATTAGAAAATCAAAATTTTAAATCTCTGTATAGTTTTTGGCACCTGGGATGAAGTGGTATGAATGAAAGCTTGTTTGAATGTGATCACTATCAGGGCAGAAACTGTCTCATTCTCCAGTGTATGTTCAGTGCCTAAGATAATGCCTAGCACAAAGCAAACACTCAACAAATTACCTAAATGAAAGAATAAGTAATATACACCATTTCATAGTTGAACTATAGGAAAGTTGAGTGATTTGCCTAAAATCATAGACGTTTTAATGGTAGAGGCAATTCTGAAATGTGTGTCTCTAAATTCAATTCTGCCAGATTTTCCCATCCCTATTCTATTGTCTAAATGAGTCAGGATAAGCTGTTATGTTGTGGGCTACAAATTAAAAGGGTGCCTCTGGATAGGGAAAAAAAGAACTGGAGGGTTGCAAACCAGCTTTTCAATGCTTAGACCTGTAAGTGAAATACGAAACTGCCACTCAGAGCCCATTGACCATGACCATCAGAGGACCCCATTCAACAGGAAGGGAGCTGGAGAATGCGGAGCGTGTGACTATTTGGTTATTAGTAACACACTAATAATTTGAGATACACTGTCTGAAATGAAAATGAACTTTTGTAGTGATCTAGATTTTCCAATCAGATCTCTTGTTTTCTCCCCATAAGAATATTAATTAGACCCTTCTAGACATTTATATATCTTATTTTCTGATATTATTAGTATGGTTCATATAAACGTCATGAATTTCGAGTATTTTTATATTGCCCATGAATTGGTCAAGTGATTACTTATCTTTGAAGAAATAATTTGAGGTACAAATTATTAAAGCAAAAACTATCCAAGGAGGAGATTTAAAATGCATAACAGAGTAACCCTTTTACACATAATTTTCAAATACTTTTGATAATTACCTTTTTAGTATAAACCACTCATATTTATTTAGCAACATATGCAAGGCTGGCATAGGATCTGTGGGTTATGCAAATACTGATAAAACATTTTGTCTGCCTTCTAGAAGGCATCTCTCAAGATGAAGTAATGCATACGGTTTTTCAAATCACAACAAAACAAAACATTATAATACACGGCACTTGAGTTGGCTCAAATTATTTTGATTATGATATTACTGAAACAAATACAACTACAAAACTAGATATAAATGTCTTATCCTTTTAATTCCTGTAAAGTTAAAACAATTTCATAAATCAAACACTAACAAAACAATAAATCAATAAGCATATCTTAATATAAATGTATTGTGATGGATAATGTTGTTTTGGTAAAACCAATAGTTGCACACAATGTAAATTTAGTGCCTTCATGGCACTAATTTTTATAGATTATGTAGTTTAACACACTACTGTACAATTGTGTGCTATGTAATGAATAACTTGGTTTTGCAACCCATCTCTCCATTTTGACTTTGGTGAAAATTCTGTACAGCATTTAATATGATGTCACTTAGCCCTCATTTGATATAAATGGATCATTAATTATTAAGCCAATAAGTGAGAATTATTTTATATGGCACAATGTACTTCAACTATAAAAGCAAATCCAGACTCCATATTTAGGGCATTCAGATGATTGTAGATTCATAATATGTTTACCTTGAAACCTTTCAAACTATCACCAACATATATTTATACATTTACAAGACTGCTGGGAGAAAATCTGTGCCTCCCTGAGAGTAAAGCTGCAGACTTCCATTAGAGAAACACTACTCTAGGGGCGCCTGGGTGGCTCAGTGCCCTGCATCAGGCTCTCTGCTCAGCAGGAGCTTGCTTCTCCCTCTCCCTCTCCCTTGCCACTCCCCCTGCTTGTACTCTCTCTCTCTCTGTCAAATAAATAAATGAAATCTTAAAAAAAAGAAATAGAGAAACACTACTATAGGAATGTACTATTTAGTTACAAATCCTTCTTTCTTCTCTAAAATCATTCCCTAAATTATGTCAGAATTAATATGTAAGTTCAAATGCATCATAATTTTTATTTCTTAGATTTTTAAAATGAGTATTTCATGATGTTATAACTTAAACCAAAACCATCACCTCTAATCACTTTCATAATGAACTATTATAATTCTAGTGTGATATACCTAGAAACATAGTCACAAAATATGAGAATGACAAGATTTTCAAAATTTTATTAGACATTATCTGACCAACCCAAGATTTTCATTCAGACAGAATTCTATAATTCAAATATTTCTTGAATGAAATATTCAATACAAAAGGTTATATTATAAATATAGAGTAAGATTAATCCCTGTTTAAGTTGGATTTTGCGAGTCAATATCTACTTCTACGGAATGAATTGCGGATTAGAAAGAGTTAAGATAAGAATAAGTATATTGAACAAATTACCAGTTAGAGATATAGTCGTAGCATTACTCTGGATTTCTCATTATAGGACATATATGGATAACTAGCTAGTGATATATAGATAAGGATATAGATATAAATCCAAATGTGTTTCAGAAAGATTTAAAATACATATAAAAAGATAAATATACACATAGAAATGAAAATATGGTTAAGGAGGATTTAAAATAACACTTAAGGGGCGCCTGGGTGGCTCAGTCGGTTAAGCGACTGCCTTCGGCTCAGGTCATGATCCCGGAGTCCTGGGATCGAGTCCCACATCGGGCTCCTGGCTCAGCGGGGAGCCTGCTTCTCCCTCTGACCCTCTCCCCTCTCATGCTGTTTCTCTCTCTCTCTCTCAAATAAATAAATAAATAAAATCTTTAAAAATAATAAAATAAAATAAAATAACACTTAAGGATATAAATCATTTAAGAATGCAAAATATGAGACAGAAGAAAGGTATAAAGAATTCACCCAATACCCTAATCTTTACCATAAATTATTTAGTATCAATGTCAAACGTCATAGAATTGTCAAGCACATACCTAGGAATGACTGATACCATGTGCTGCATCTACCCTGATCTGGCTTCTCACTTTTTGCCTTCCCAATTTGAATTTGTTTTTCTACATCTACATCTCATATCCGTCTTGCTGCTTTTTAGTGTCAGAGCTCAAATGCTGATTTTTTAGTGACTTTCTATTGTAACCGGTGTGCTGTGACGACAGGTTTCGTTTCTTGTCATTACTGTTCTTAACTAATTTTTACAATCTACACAACACAAGATATTCTAATGTGGTTTAGAACAGAAATTATGGAGTTGGATAGCCAGGCATACTAATCTTGGTTCTGTTAATCTACTAAACTCTGTGCTATTGAACAATTAGACTAACCTTTAAAAATTTCAGATTTCTGATCTGTAAAATGGGGGATAACAGTGCTCACCTCATTCTGTTGCTATGAGGACCAAATAAGAGCATATTTCAAAGCACAAGGGCTTGTATATGGTAAGCAAGATATATACATGAAGGGTGCTTTTTTCTTATATTGGATTTTTACTTCTTTATAACTCCTTTATTGTGTAAATACACTTTGCTTTGTTTTGCTGTGATGGAAGCTTTTCTAGAATTTGATAGATCTAGGATAGAAAGAAAGGATATCTTCAAGGTCAAATGACACCATGGAGATTCTCTACTGATACAAAAATTGTCTTTTTTATGGTTATCTCCTTTATATCACTAATACTCACGATATATTTCTGGTCTTTATAGTTGAACATAGACTTAACTGTTTCCTACCCTTGACATTAAAGTTAAACATGAAAGTAATGTTAAATAAATGTGAAAGGAAGTAAGAGCCAGTTTCATAAGTAAACCTGCCCCTCAAAAAAGATGCAAGAAAAAAACCACACTTAAAAAATGATCAAGATATTAAAATTTTTCTTCAGTTAATGTGCTTAGCACTGGATATATTAAGGAGTATATTCCCGTATATTATAATTACACAACTACATGCACTTCATGGATACCCCAAAATAGTCCCTTTACTTTTTTAATAAAGACAATTCCTATTTTTCTGAAAAATACCTAAGGGTAATTTGAAACAAAAATTATTTGCGAACTTAAAGAGTGGTTGGTGCCGGTGATGAATCATCTTTTGGCAGTGGTGTTAATGTTTTTATACTACACACTCAGTTCATAGCTAGAATACAGAGCTGTGGCTTTTTCTTCCTCCCACCCCCGCCAAAATATCTTTATCATGTCTTCACAAATTTTCTTTCGGTGATAAGTAAAAAAGACAGATCTATAATTAAGAAGACTTCATAGATTCAAAAAGTGACCTGCACCTTGCTTTGATTTTTAGGTACAGAAACACAAATACAGTATTTCTCAAACGAACTTTCAATAAAGAGTGGCTAGATTACAACAAACTCCTGTATTAGGCACTGTTCTAGGCACTACCATAGAGTATAGAACAAAACAGACAAATTCTTTGACTTAATGGAACTGACATTCTGTGTAGGGGCCACAGAGAAATATAAGTAACAGATGTGTGTGTGTACATTATTAAATTCTTCTCAGATAAAATATAAACCACTTGGGTGCTGTATTAGAGTGATCACACACTGGCTTCAGTGAGACAGTGACATTTAAGCAGATATGAATGACATGAAGGAGAGATCCAGGTGAATATCAAGTCTCAAAGAAAGGAGTTAAAGGAATAAGAAGGCAGGGAGAGGAAGAGTGGGAAGGAAGGAGGAAAACAGGTAGGCAAGAAGAAAGAAAAGAAAGACCAGACTTCTTAACATGTAATGTAAACTCTTTTCTTAAAATATAAAGCCTGAGCTCTAGTTATTAGAAGAAAAAAATATATGTTCTTAAGATCTTCATATCATTTCTACAATAATAAGCCCAGAAATTAATATGGAACATTTGGGGAAGAAAGAGGGCATTTGATTTATGCCAAAATTAAAATTTTGTGAGAGTCTCATAAAATTTATCTTTCATTGTTTACTAGTGTTTCAATTTCTTTGTAAGTGTTGTACAATATAGATCAAAACACATGTTCTTTTTTAGAACTTAGGTTCTTAAAATTAAATGTGGCTATGAATATAGTTAATTATATATTTCAAATTTATATTTCACAAGTTTTAAATATTTAAATATCTTTCAGGGTAAGGTGTACACCTGAAACTAATGTAACATTATGTGTCAACTATACTCAAATTAAAAAAATTAAAAATTAAAAGTAAATAAAGGCTTTACCTTTTCCATGAAGCTTTCCTTGTCTTCCCTAGCAAAAAGTACTATCTGAAATACCATGCACAT
The DNA here is from genome assembly GCF_029215605.1 of Mirounga angustirostris. Classification (NCBI taxonomy): domain Eukaryota; kingdom Metazoa; phylum Chordata; class Mammalia; order Carnivora; family Phocidae; genus Mirounga; species Mirounga angustirostris. The sequence continues at coordinate 118,772,212 of NW_026991715.1, read as the reverse complement.
CAAATCTCATTGCATTTACACTGATGTACATGTCTCTGCATGTTTAAACACCACCTAGAATTACATGTCTTAAGCATAGTAAATGCCAAATCAAGTTGAAAGAAAGGAGTTACTCTAAGCAGTAGGCAGTTTTGGAAGAACATTGTACCATGAACGTTGTACCATGATTGTATATGATTATACGCATGTGTGAGTGTACATGTAGCTTTGAAATAAAATAGGTCTTCAATATACACAGAGCAAGACACCTCAAAATAGATCCTTAACATATATGTCCCCAGAAATATTTCATATAAATGAAATGTAGTTGTAGAAAAAACAATACAACATTTGATTTTACATCCATGAAAGCAAAATTAAGTTTTCTCTAGACATTTACGGAGAAGAAATTAGATCATTCGAACATAAGCACTTAGAACTTTTTGGCAAAACATTGGTTACGCAGAGTTTAAAAGAATACGAATTACTTACAACCATTTCGTTCAGAGACACCCAGCAGTCTGGTGGGAAATCCTGCAGGAGTGGGACTAAGAACTGAAGACAGCCATCCCAATGGCAGAGCAGCAACATCATGCCGATGAGGTTAAAAATTCTCACCACTGCACTGGCAAGGTCATATGTCATGTGGAAAATCTGTCGGCCAAAATATAAATTCAATTCTTATTAATGCTTATCATCAATTTCCTTTAAAGTCAAGAATACTCCCAATGTCAGTAGACATTGGCATTATGCAGTGTAAGTACTGATTTAATAAAAATATGGGAAGGACTTGGGGCGCCTGGGTGGCTCAGTTTTTAAGCGTCTGCCTTCAGCTCAGGTCATGATCCCAGGGTCCTGGGATCGAGCCCCACATCGGGCTCCCTGCTTGGTGGGAAGCCTGCTTCTCCCTCTCCCACTGCCCCTGCTTGTGTTCCTGCTCTATGTCTCTCTCTGTCAAATAGATAAATAAAAAAATCTTCAAAAAAGATACGGGAAGAACTTTTACAAGTAGCAACAGATGACATTTCTCGATCTTTACATAGGCTGGCACTCTGCCCTTTGAGTACTACCACCAACTGTGGGTTCTCCACAAACAGCAGAGATAACATAACTACATTAAATGCATGGGTCCTGTTTTAAAGATCATTGGCTTTCCCAATAGTTTTCATTTACTGTCCTTCTGCACATTTTGGCAATGTTGCTCTAAAACAAGTTAACAGATTTGACCCTCTTCTCTGCTTCTCATCCCTTCTTAAATTAATAGATTTGTTAAAAAAAAAAAAGGTAAATAAAAAAATAGATTTGTTGAAGGACCAAAAAACAAACAAAACCCACAGAGACTGAAAATCATTAGCAAAAACAGATTAATTTCAAAATATAAAATAATATTGAGGTTTAAGTGCAGTGAATTTTATAGCTATATGAGTGTAGGTACTTCTTTTATTGTGTATATTGAACATGAATAGTGGCCTTTGAGATAAAAAGTTCTCTGAATTTGGTTAAAAAACAATTGTGTGGGGCGCCTGGGTGGCTCAGTTGGTTAAGCGACTGCCTTCGGCTCAGGTCATGATCCTGGAGTCCTGGGATCGAGTCCCGCATCGGGCTCCCTGCTCGGCAGGGAGTCTGCTTCTCCCTCTGACCCTCCTCCCTCTCATGCTCTCTGTCTCTCATTCTCTCTGTCTCAAATAAATAAATAAAATCTTAAAAAAAAACAAAACAATTGTGCCACACTCTTTAAAAATTAAAATTGTTATTTCTCTTTCCTGTGAAACTTTCTCATTTATATTTTCATGAAATCCAATATGACAGGGAAGATATTTCAGAAAGCACAGAAATTATGACAAATCAATGATATATATCAGAATTTTGGAAGTATAAACTTACATATAGCTTGATATCTATGACTTTTCATCAATCCAGTTATTACAAGAAATAAAACCAGAACCTGAACCCTTTCTTTAGCAGCTTATATATTATATCATTCTCTACTGCTAATATTTCTGCTTTTATTTTACCTATTCTAGAATAACAAAACCCACTTGGGAGCAGACCTACATTCTAGAATAAACTTTATTTCCTAATTGTTAAAAGGCTACTGAGTTAATAAAATTAATAAATATGCATAAATACACAAAGAAACAACACCTTGAAATATTTAGAATCACATTTGAATAATTTACCAAAGAATGGTCTATTCTTGAAGTAATGAGGACACCATGTACTGAGAAATTATCTGAGAAATGGAAAAGAAAACCCATAAATTTTATACTTTGATTTATTAAATATATCTTTGTAAGGAACTAGCTATAATTCTTAAGAGGTACATATTAATGTATGTAGAGGCAAAATGACAGGACAGCTGGAGTTTTGTTTTTATAAAATCACTAAATCTGTTTTTAATTAAATATTTTTCACTTTGATACATTTCTATTAGGCATTAATTCTTTCTTTAAACCATCTTCCTTTTTGACACAGTAGTGATCAGTTCCCACTTTCTTTGTGGGAAAGTACACACTGTTCTGAATTCCTTTTAAAGGTAAGGTTGGGGTCCTAGATTTTAAAGGCAACATATCATGTATTTTTATATTCAGACAGCTATACACAGAACAATTAATTTTAAAGAATTGAGAATTTTATTTTCCTCTAAGTAATTTTTAAAAAGATTTTATTTATTTGAGAAAGAGAGCAATCATAACAGGGGGGATGAGCAGAGGGGGAGGGAGAAGCAGGCTCCCCACCGAGCAGGGAGCCCAACACGGGGTTTGATCCCAGGACTCTGGCTGGGATCACTTTCGAAGCAGAAGGCAGATGCTGAATGGACTGAGCTACCTAGGTCACCTGCCTCTAAATTATTTTTTAATTTTGTTTTGTATTTGGCAAACCTACAGAGAAGTCCTTTTGATGTTATTCCCTCGGATATTTCATGGTCACTAAATTTGTAAAGAGAAATCATACCAAAAATTTCATCAATAATTTCTCATTAAAAGTAATACAATAATGGGGCGCCTAGGTGGCTCAGTTGGTTAAGTGACTGCCTTCGGCTCAGGTCATGATCCCAGAGTCCTGGGATCGAGTCCCACATCGGGCTCCCGGCTCAGCGGGGAGCCTGCTTCTCCCTCTGACCCTCTCCTCTCTCATGCTGTTTCTCTCTTGCTCGCTCTCTAATAAATAAATAAATAAAATCTTTAAAAAAAAAAGTAATACAATAAAATATAATTTAAAAAGCTTTCTACTATTAAAGTAGGAAAATAAAATCAACATGGATTTAAACATTTTTCTTTAGTACTAGAACCCTACAAATTTTTATCTAAGTATTTCCTGACAAAATGGTTCAACATGTCTTTTGCGTAAGTGTTGCATTGCTGTGAAATTGAGTAAAGTTGCAGAATATGAGCTTGTGGATCAAACAAGGAACTAATCACCTTTCAACCTGATTATTTGAAGTAAACAATATCTGAAACTCTCTGCCAAAGTCTATAAATTATAAGCATGTGGGCAATCATGCAATTATGAGACTTTGGAGCTGGGATGTTATAGAGAACTAGGTCTTATTCTTAATACATCTGACTTTTATGGCTTTTCTACTTTCTTCGTCAGCAATTAGATTCTTTTTGTGGGATTTTAAGAGCTTATTTACAGTAACTGATTGCACATGCTGTAATTCAACAATTCTTTTAAGAAAATCCTATTATTTCTGAAATAATTTCCAGAGAAGCATAACCACCATTTTCATAAAGGAAGTTAATGGTGAATAAGGCCTTTCATAACGTAGTAGAAATACATTTTTTATTTCCTTTTGCTTCCGTGTGGTTACTGAACTCCTACTGTAACAAGATAAGCCGTAGAATTAAACCTATTCTCTATCTCATTTCTATTTCCAGCCTCATAGTATTAGTATACAGTACTAGCACTAGATTTATGTATTAACTCTGCTATCAATGCTCAGGAGCAGTCTCCCTTTTTGGTCTTTAACATTCTGTGTTCAAAAGTAATTTTACTTTTTGGAGCTATCCCAAAATCCAACTTTGGAAGAGGCATGAGCAAGTTGCCTGCCCTGACACTGGTCAATACCAGAGGTTAATTGCAAATAGTCAAATCCGTGTATCTCCATCTCGATTTATTTATCTGACCAAAGAACATTATAGTGTATGTAGTATAACTTTTGATATATACCTGAATGTGTAGAGTGCTTAGGCCCAAACTGATTGTCTCTTGAGCTCTTATTAATTAAGACAAGCTTGGTAGGCATAATCGTCTCATTGGTTGCTGAGAATATTGAAGGCTCTGTTAAAACCTTGTTCACAGAAGATTTAGAATAAGAAAATTATTCCCTTATGGAGCACATACATCTATAGATAAACACATTAACCAAAGAAGGAAAAATGTGATCCAATTAATGCATAGCCACAACTTTTTATCATCTAAGGGCAGCTTGTAGGATAAATCTAAGTATGACTTTACTCAAGTTTTGGATCAAGCAGCTAATACCATTGACTAATTAATATTTTTGAGTTTTTGTCCCCGTCTACAAGATAGACATCCTTAAGTGATAAATTCCTATCTAAATCAATTATCTTAAAGCTACTCCACGCAAACCCCACTTCACACAAAATGCCACCATATATGACGTTCAATAAATTGTTAAATGAATGAATGAAAATGTTGTAGGGATTTAACAATAATAGCCCAAGTACTTTTTATGATCTTAACAATGTGAAGGTTTTGTTTTTGTGTTTTAAACCAGGGAATTTAAAGAAGATAACTCTATCATTTTCTACCTTCCAAGTAATCTGACTTGACTTGAAACCTGATTTGACTGCTCAGAATGTGGGTAGCAGAAAGACAGGTTGTTCCGACCCACTTTTAATATGCTGCTAAGTGGTACTTGTAACAGTCAACTGAATTAAAAAGAAAAAAAACAGAATTAGGGTAAGTTTCTAAAGCAGCTCTTTAATTTTATTTTCATTAAAAACCAGACTACAAAATATGCCAGCTGAAGGCACTGTGCTTTGCATTTGTCCAGCTCAGAACACTGTGTTTTTCATTTGACTTCAATGAAAAGAAAGCTCCGGTCACAAATTCTCTCTGAATTCTTTTTATAATATTATAGTTCTAGAATTCTGCCTAGTTGGAGTTTAATGACTCCAGAGAGGATAGCTAACTCTCCAAAACTGAAGAACGCTCTAGGATAATTTGATTCAGAATCCCAAGTCTGCCCTACTATTTACAAAATTGTTTACCATGATTTTTTGTATATTCCACCCTGTTTTGTTTTGTTTTTAAGATTTTATTTATTTATTTGAGAGAGAATGAGATAGAGAGAGAGCATGAGAGGGGGGAGGGTCAGAGGGAGAAGCAGACTCTCCGCTGAGCAGGGAGCCCGATGTGGGACTCGATCCCGGGACTCCAGGATCATGACCTGAGCCGAAGGCAGTCACTTAACCAACTGAGCCACCCAGGCGCCCACCACCCTGTTTTTGAAAGGTTAAATCCCAAAGTGTGCTGTATGGCAGGATCCATAAATTAGCTGAGTTCTTTCAAAACATGTCCACATTCTTCCTTGATAAACTGGATTCAGAGGTTTTTCAATCTAATAGCCTGATTATGATCAGTGGGCCTTAACTCTCTTTAACTATTTGGTGTACTATGTTTTACCTAACCACAAAAACTGTCGAAAGTAATTTAAGACCTTTCATAGCATGCGTTGATCTGTCCCTAGTCTTTGGCTTCATGAACAAGGATCACTCAAAGTCTAGGTTTCTTCTATGATCTCAATTGTGATTCAAGTCTTCAAATATAATTTAAAATTCTTATCAAAGTAACATTAAGTGAATCAAATGGGTCAGAAAGAGTTCTTTTGACAAACGACATTCTTATTTTTAAGGTATAAAGCAAGGCTGGGTACCTTTGTTTCTCTTTTTTGTTTCTCTTTATAAACCTGCACCTGCATAAATTCAATTATCTTTTATATGGACTGTCTATATGCCATGTTGACACAGAATATAAGAAAACAAACATTTACCAACTCAGTCTGTTTCCCAGCCACCATGTTATCTAGGAGTCAATGTGTAGTAGTCCTAGTCTACTAACCCAATGTTTAAGAGCCCTATTGCAACTTCTGCAATTCTTAGCTTGAAAATGACCCAGGTTCTCTTACCATGCTTTTGGTACAAAGTGCTGAAGGTTTTACTTGATCTATGACAGAAGAGCACTCTTCTTGATAATCTCTTTGAACACTGACCAGTGACTACAGCCCCTACTCTATCTAGGATCTCACTCAGAATGGCTGGCCCACAACCTTCACAAAAGTCAACCATCTGGGTCTCTCATCTCAGCCTCCGTAAGGAGTCAAGGTGCAATCATTCACTCCACAACCTCGCTCACCTATTGTCCAATTCTCATGCCGTTAAGTGCTATCTTCCTGGATTTTTCTTTCCCTTGTCCTTCCCAAACTGCCCCTTCATCATCAATTAACTCTCCTATACCCTCAGCCTCTTCGTCACATTCTTCCTCTCCTCCTCTGCTTTTCCTGAGATGGAGGAGTCTCCCTCACCCTATCTCAAAGCCTCAGCTTCCCTGGTAGCTTTCTCAGAGTTGGTTCAATTCTTTCGTACTTCATAAGCCTTAGGTTCTGATGGCCACGGCCTCATTTTCCTCTCATTTACCTCGCTTGCTTTTGCTGCTTTCAGACAAGTATTTGTCCAGCTGTATTAAAAAAAAAAAAAAAAAAAAAGGCTTCTCTTCAGTGCTCATTCTATTCATTCCATTTGGCTATTCCCCTCATAACTTTCTCTCATTTCTGCATAGAACAAGCTCTCAATCTCCACCCTCAGCACATCTCCATTTATTAGAGGACTCTGTATTCTTCCATTATCTTTTCTTTGCAAAATGTCAACTGCTGATTAATTAAAACAGCTACTTTCTATACCTGAGCTACTGAAGATTACTGGAGAGGAAACTAGATTGTGGCTACTAAAAAAAATTATTTTTAAAAAGCAACCTTATTTGAGACCTTTGTCTATGGTCTATTCATTTCCTTATTCCTAACACCACTCATCCTATATTTTTTCCTCTCTTCTTACTTCCCCAAAGCTTGTGACTATCCTACTCAGTTTCAGATTAAGATTTTACTTTTTCAGAGGAAACATATTCTTATGTTTGGATCCTCTTGCCTCTGACCCCTCATATCTTCAAACAAACAAATATCTGCAGCTTTTCTTACTGGCCTTTTCCTAATATCGAAAGAAGGCATGCCTTTTATTAAAAACGAACCTCTACCAACTTTTGATATTAATCTAAACTTTTTTCTCCTCCAGGAATCTAAATAATTAGCTGCTCAGTCTATGGGGGAAACCAACTCTCTTCTCAACCATTGTGGACAGATACTTTTGTAAAGTACAGCAAAAAAATGAATTAATATAAAAATGAAATTAAAAAAAACTGTAACATATGTAATACAAGCCTATTGCTTATGTTCTTGGATGTGGTTGGCAATATCAAATTACTATAATGACTTGATTATTTTTTCTTCAAAATTGTTAACTTCTACACTATCTTTACCCCCAAATATTAAAAAATAATAAAATTTTTTATTTCCTCAAAAACACCTCAAATTGAAAAAGAATCTTCATTTCCTAGGTACTTACCTAATTCTTTTTTTTCCCCTTTATAGTCTTTCCAGTTTGGCTTCTCAAAAAAACTCTCCTCCCTGGAATTTTGAGACAGAGAGAGCTGGCCTACCTTCACCCACCTTTAGTGGGTAAAGTGGTTTTCTTTTCTCGGTTACATGTGAAAATTACCATCTGGCGCAAAATCTGATTTCCTGAAGGACATATGTGTCATAGCTACTCTGTGTCTCTGTCCCCCTCCCCCTTCTCCATAAAGGAAAGGAGTGTAAAGATATTTAAGGCTGACTTCATTTTCCCAAATGGGAAATTGAAACTTAAGAAAAAATATAATCTATCTGAGCATTCTTTTTGAAGTGGCACAGAGAAGAATATGTCTCATCACATGACTCTGCAGTAAAACTAAACAGTTCTGATGTGGTCATAACAACTATATATTTACAGAATAGAATGTACTAGTTATCATTCATGACTATTAAAATATATAGGTGCTTGTGCATGTGTTACTTTGGTCATGTCCACATATTTCTTTAATAAACATATATGTATGTATAAAATTTAAAAATCAATTTTAGATATTTTTGTTGTAAAAAAATTGTCACACATCTTTTGCTTTGACAATTATTTAGACAATATGGCTTTTTCCTTACTTTGCCATTGTACTGTATATCATCTATTTCTAATTATACATATTTTTATATAAGATCCTAATTGCATATACCTAAACATTTAAAAAAGTAAATCTTTATGCAAAATTTTTCTCTCTCTTTTTTTAAATTGCTCCTTGTTTAGCTTTACTAGTCTGAGAAAAATCAAAGAGCATGAGTTATTAAAGAAACAAAAAATGGTAAAATATTGTAGTATGGATTCTTTGAAGATTTTTGGTAGGAAACAATGATAGGAAACAGTTATAGTGTAAACTGTAAAAGGTATAAACTTTGAAAACTGGGAAACACAATGCCTGGTGGTATAGAGTTGACACTCAGCAAATCTTTTTTCTCCCACAGAGGTTATTCAACTAACAGTGAATTTTCATAAATGGGTCAGTGCTAAAGAGTACCTAACAGAGATAAAGCACTTCTACTAGGCTTGTTCATTTTCCTTTGAATTTCAAATCATTATCAGCTGACGACTGGGAATAGGTCAGAAACAAAAATGCTTATGATAGGTTACATTTTGTTAACTGAATATAGCTACACCTTTGCATTTCAAAAATTCCTTAGGAAAAAAGAGTACATCTTTTTAACTTATATGAGGACTATGTTGTATAACAGAGCAACTATTTATTGGACTGTGCCCTAGAAAAACAAAAGAGCAAGCATAACCCCCTCATATGCTTAATTTACTTTAGGAAGTAGCTTACACACTGGGAAAATCAAATTACAGATGAATATTGAAAATGGTTCTATTAAGAAGTGAGTTTGATGGACTAGTACTACGGAAAAAATGAAATTAATTAAAATTAAACAATTTAAGATCATTGTCTATTCTTCTATAACAAATTTCAAATTGCTATAAATGTAGACAATATATACATATGTACAATATATACTGAAATATTTAAATGAGGAAAGTAAAAACAAATATTTTATGATGGATATTTGCACCTTATTTTAATAATGATTGTGGGAAGGCTATTTCATGCTTACTAGATACACTTAATTTCAGGATAAAGTCAGTACTAAGATACTGATTTAATGAAATTTAATACATTTTTTTCTAGACTTTTTAAAAATCTTATCTTGAAAATTCAAAATGAAAATTTTATTTTTTAAATAAAAAGTTAACATTCTCTTTTTATTATCTAGTACATAGTAAAAATGATATTCAAGTAAACAATCATAAGTGGCTACATAAATGTGTGTGTGTGTGTGTGTGTGTAGAGAAAGAGGGTGAAAAATCAAACTAATAACCACATTAGCAGTATTCAGTGAATTTTGTAGCTCTTGTGAGTGAATTTCAAATGATATTTCCATAACAGTGTGGTTTTTGGAGAGGACTGGGGAATAATTCATGTTAGAAATAACATAGCACTAATAATAGTCTCATTTTTATCTTTACAGTTTCATGTCAATCATTTGCTCACTCTCTTCTCTTTTGTATAGCTGTGGTCTCATCAGATTTGTAACACGTTACACACTCCAACAAGTACAAATTTAGTTGTCTCTACATTTTGAGCTACAAATGGTAAAATTATTCTTGTTTTTGTTATTAGTTCATTTCCTAAGCATATGAAACCAATCACATGGATTCGTGCTTTTTGAAAGGCAAAAAAAGACCATACAATGGAGTAGAGAAATGTACTTAATCTTTGTAAGAAGATATTTTACTTTGGAGACTTCATCTCATTAATTTGTATTTTAAAATTCATCTAAGTGATGAACATTTTTAAAACAGAAAAGACCACTTCAGTGTACAAGCTCTAGTGACTAAATTATAAAAGCAAACAAAGCAGAGGATGTTTAAACTCATTTTATATACTGTGTAAATTGTTTTCCTAGACAGTATCTTGCTGATATTATATAGTCTATACATAGCTAATGGACTGCTTTGAAATTACCAAATAAGAATATCACATATATTTCCAGTCCATTCAGATATATCATCCAGAAAGAATTCTTGTACTAAATCCTCAGTTAATCAAATATTATTAAACTATCCTTGAGGCATGTATAAAATGCATAATATATTTTGGTGGTCTCTTGTGAACATATTTTTAAGTATGCCCTATATGATATTATGCATTATTATGTCTTCTATTTTCTATAAGTTCTGTGAGAAAAAAAAATGACTCCAATATTCTTGGTTTCACATTCATGAACTTTCTTAAACTGACAAGTGATAATTACTGTTTGGCATCTCAACCAATTTTTTTGGCCTAAAATATTAAAGATTGTAGTGTTTGTGGTATGGTAAAACCTTTAAAATTTGGACATATATATATTTGCATGGAACATTAAACTGCTTGGTACATAATATATATTTTTTCAAAATTTTGAGCTATTATTTTGCCAATCTTAGAGATAAATAACAAGGTTAACATAAAATTTATGAACCACTGAACAACAGTTTTTGCAATGTAAGAACTTAAAAAAAAATACTATTGGAGAAATGCATAACGTGAAAACAGGGAACTGGAGTTCTAGTTCTGAATTTGCATTAATCAGTTTCCAAAAATTTGCCTTAGCTTTTCAACTAAAAGAAAGGAGATGGAGCAAATGACCTCTAAAGTACATTGTATGTGTAAAATTCCATAATACCCTTTACTTTAGGATTGAAAAAGTACAATTTTAAGAAGTGAAAACAAATGGAAGCCAATCACACACACACACACACACACACACACACACACACACACACACCCCAAATGGAAGATAAACCAGCAGTAAAACACTGACTTATGTAATTTCCCTAAACCTTTGTTTATAAAACAAATAAAATAAAAATGTAATAATAAGATTAATGGTAATATAAATATGTGGTAAAATAAAATGTGACAGAGGCCATTATATTTAAATTAATTGCATGTATCTTTCTCAACATCCCCAGCCTCCACTCACCATTTATAGTTTAGAAAGGTGGTGTGCGAACCAGCTCATTGCACCATTTTCCAAGAGAAGCCAATAGGAAAGACAAGAGAAAGGAAAGCTGGCTTCTGAAAAAGCTACTAAGATGAAAACAAAGTTTCTTCACAGTTTTTTAGTAGTAGCCATAAGAATTACCTCATGCATTGGCACATCATCTTGATACACTGGCCCAATGAGCCAGTCAAGTTAAAAATGCTAATTTATTTGAGTGGATTTGTGTCAGAGTTGCTCTGGAAGAAAAAATGGTGCTGGGTCACTGTCTTGGCAAATGCCTTCTGAAAGAAATCGCTAAGTACATGATTTTGGGTATGAAGCCATAAAATACAGCTATAAATCTTAGTGAGTAAACCACACATTCTGCCATTTGAAGAAACCCAGTAAGTGAGAAAAACATATTACTATTGCAACCTCCCCAAAAGATACTTAAAAAATAGACAAGTATTGGCAAAGTTGCTAGCAACCCAAGAAATATTTGAGTAAGATTTGATCTATTGGAAAATGGCATGATTTCAGATTTACTAGTTAGGCACTTTCCAGAACCACATATGCACTATAATGCTTCATCAATTCAGATAATAGTACATCAAGATATTTGCCAGACCACCTGAAGCGTTGAAAATACTTAAGTGTCAGAATCATTATAAGAATTATATAAACTGCTCTATGTGGAAGGACCCTTAAAAGTAATATACTTTTTTGGTATACATTTGATTTTTCTTATAACTAAAAATCACTTATCAGCATTGGCTCTGTGCAGAATAATGGTAGGCACTGGATTCTTCGGTGCTCCTGGTATCACCTCCACCACACACTCACATACTCATGTAACGCTTTCTTCTCCAGAATCCACCCACCTGTCTTAAGAAGGACTTATTTTTCTCTAGACCTGCTGCAGAGTCATCAGAATTGTTGCTCCTTTTAACACATCTTACAGTAGCCACACTTAATCTTAGTTTATAGTTTTTTTGTGGAGGGGTGTGGTTAGGAAAGTTGGGACATGTGTAAGATATCTTTCTCTCTTACTCCTTTAACAACATCTTGTCTGGATATAGAATTCTAGATTGAAAATCATTTTCTCACAGATATTTGATGACTTGTCTCCATTCCTTCCAGCATCTAATGAAACTGTATCTTCCCCCAAATATGGGTTTAATTTCTTCAGTGAAAAGATGAAGAGTTTTACATGGGGATACATGAAACTGCCCAAATTCCATGTATGTATGTGCAGGGTGTGAGAGGTGGGTTATAAGTAATGATTTGTGCAGTTGTTATATTGATCTTAAATTCAGCACCCTTCCTGTGTTCAGCCCTACTGCTCAATTATGTTCTGCCTTAAGCCTCCTGACTCTGAATCCAAATGTTTCCACAGTTCACAATACAGACTGGTTCTTACTTCTTTTGCAGACCCTTTTGTAGCATATTGCAGGGTCTGATTTTTCTCTCCGTGTGTTATCCTTCACTCTGCTCCCTTTCATTTTGAATCTTGTAAAAATTTTGAGAATTTTTTCATCTCAATAAGAGTTCCTTGTTCTTGTTCCCTTCTGTTTTATAGATGCATTCTTTTTTTCACTTGGTTTCTTTCATTGTGCTGGAGTCTTAGGAGGGACAAAATGCCCACATATTGTGTCTTAATCTGTTTTCCTCAACCAGAAACCATTTATTTACTTCCCAATTGTTTGAATTGTCAACCCCAATATAAAAGGATTTCTATAACTCAAATTCATAGCTACACATTCTTTCTGGAATAACTGATTTGTTCCAATGAGCTGTTGATCTATTCAATTGCCAATAAGTCGTTCTTAAACTAGTTTAACTTTGCAGTATAATTTCCAACCTCCAAGTTACCCTCCCTCAATAATTCTCCTTATAGTTTTTGTTTCACACACTTGTATTTAAAAATAAACTTAGAATCACTTTGTCAAATCCCTATCCCATTCCTAAAATTATGTTGGTCCTTGTTGTAACTGATTTAATTCATAAATTAATTTGTGTCTGTAATTATTTTTTCAACATTATCATCTCATATCTCCAACTTCCAGTCTCACCTTCTTTGGAAATATAGTCTACTTGGCATCAAGAATTATCATTTTACAATTCAAACTTGATCATGTTAGTTCTCTGCTTGAACTTTTGTTAGAGGTCCAAAGAATCTTCATGATGTCCAAACTCCTCAGCCTAGTATAAAAAGCCCCTGTGATTTGCCCTCCATCCACTATTTTGCCATCATCTATCATACCTCCTCTATTGGTATTCCATGCTGGGGGCAGACCAAACTTGCATAGTATGCTTTATACAACATGATTGATCAGAGCCTGTATCTGTTTACATACTATTCTCTCCCGGTACAAGGCCTTCCATCCTATCCCTTTTCTGACTGATGACTTTCTTATTCATATTTCAAAACTTGGCTCAAACATAGATTCCTCAGGAAAGGCTTACTTGACTTCTCTAGGGAGAGAATTAAGAGTTTCCTCTCATGGGACCTAGTCCATAACTTTATAAAAATGCTTTATACTTGACTATAATTATGTGTTTATATGTCTGTGTCCTCACTAGATTGTAAACCCCTGGAGGTCAAGGCATGTACACATGGCATGTACTTAACATGTTTACAAAATATAAGAATATGAACAAGAGAGGAAAGAATAAAAGGAAGGATGGAAGGAAGGAAGGAAGGGAAGAGGGAAAGAGGGAGGGGATGAAGCGGGAAGGAGGGAGGAAACAAAGAAAGGAGTTCCTAGTTTGAAAACAAGTGGCCTATTTTATTAAATGGGGACCTTCGGGATTATTATATATTTTTTTCAAATTCTCTTTTTGTGTGCATGATAATAGAACAGAGACTCTGATTGAAGAGAATCCTTATTATGTACCCATAATGAAAGAGAATCCTTATTATGTACAAAAAATTTTGTTTGTAATTTTGGTATTAATTAATTCTAGAATATCTGTCATCCTTTGTTACACCCTGGTTACATGATCAATGTCCATATAGACATTGTCATCATTGGCACTTGTCTTTATTCAAAATTTACCTCTCTGATGACATCTTTTTCCCTTTCTAGTTTTTATTTTTCATTGTCTCACTAAACTGTTTTATTTTTTAATTGTTTGAGGTGGCTACTCTTGGAAAAATTCTATTTTCTCCTACTCTCCTCTTGCTCATCATTTCCTTCATTACCCAGTCTGACACAAAAGCCCATTATTTCAACCAATATCTTGTCAAAATTATCAATTATCTTCTTCTCAGCTATAGTCTCATGGTAATGAGACTCCTGTTCCAAGATTAACTGACTGTCCACAATCTCACTCCTATATATGAGCAGCTTCCATATATTGCTAAAGAGAACCCCATAACTGCACAGCCAGATCATGGTTTTAACATCAACTAGGTTTTCAGCACTGCTTAGTGTTATCTGTATGTTCCTAGACAGCATGTAACTGGTTCTCGGGACAGCTAGTTCAAACTTTGCTAAGTCTCCCAAAGTTTACCATCCCTCACCTGCTCGCCTCATCAGAAGAAAACATTTAACTTCCAATTTTACTGAGAAACACTGTCATTTACAGACATGTTTACATCCATCCTTTCTCCTTACTTTAGAGCATGTCTTTTTTTTCCCCCTATGACAACTGTCTTTTCTTTTTTAATCTTGCTATATCCTCACTGACCTTGCTTCATTAATTATCCCGTCTTCTTCCTCAGACTCCTCCCTATATTTTCTCTCATTGGAATTTAAGCATGCTTAAACCCCTCCTGTATTAAAGAATTGTCCACTGATCCTCTATTCCTCTCCATCCACTCTACTAATATCTACTTTTCATCTCAACTGTACTGAAAATTTGTTTACATATTCTCCACTTTTTTACCCTATATTCAACTTTTAAACATTGTAGAACCTGGTGCCTCCTATGTCCGCTGAGAACATTCATGATAAAATTGGCATATATCTCTGGGGCCACACTATAAGCAATTTGCAAACCACATTTGTTTGACCTCCCTGCATATTCAGCAGGTTTTATTTATTCCTACTTCACACTCCATCTGCTCTGTTTCTGATATGCAATTTTCCTTATTGCTCCTCATTTACTCCCACTTCTCTTGTTAATTATATTCAGTGTCAAGCTATACATTTTCTGCTCTTTAGGAGTTGAAATCACTTGGGTTCCACTCTACACACTCTCTTTGAGGGACTCTTCCACTTCCATAACTTCAACTATTACTTATAGTCAGGGGGCTCCATTATTTTAACTTTACAGAGGACAACCCTCTTCATTTTAAAATCCACAATCAAGTCACTCCAAAGATGTCTGAAACTGTATGAAATTCTTACTTCCTCCATATCCTAACTGAATTCTCTAGAGGGCCTAATACATATCAAGCCTCAAAGTAGCCTCTCCTCAGGGTAATGCTAGGTTTATTCTGTTCCCTTGCCCTCCACATTCAATTAGTAACTACATTCTATAAGTCTCCCTCTATAAAAGCTTATGATTCACAAATCTTTTAATTCAGACAATTCTCATTTTTCACCTAAGTTATTCCAAAACTCCCTAAATTATTTCTAGTTCTCTAGATTTACCCTCCTGTCCCCTGCAACTAGAGTTTTCTTTCTAAAACACAAATGTGTGATGCCACTTTCCTGGTGAGAAATCTTCAGTGAAGCTCCATTAAATTTGAAATAAAGGCCAAGATCCTACGTGTAATATTTATGGCCCTTCATGGTCTGACTGCTGCTTACTTCACAAGCCTCATGTACATCACTTACTCTTAGCCTCCATATTACTTAATTCTAATCATTACATTTGAAAATGTTTATGATTCTTTTTTCCTTCTGTTTCAATTAAAATATAAGCTTGATGAGGAGAATCGTATCTTACTGTCTTAGTATCTCCAAGTCTTTGGCACACTGTTAATTACAATAAATATATGTTAATTATAAACATATGATTGGATAGTGGATGAATGAAATCTACTACCTGTTAATACTAAGTCAGCTTCATGTTTATATAAAATAAATAGCACACAGATAATGCAACCCAGGTGTCATACAAATAATTTGTATGTTTTTAAAAATCAGAAAAATTTCAATGAGATTTTATTTACCTGTTAATTCTAGTAGGAACTAATTGAAATCCATTTCTTCGTTGTTTTAATATCGATACTGAACAGTGGCTTGCATAATGAATATATAAAATGAACTAATGATTAATTAGATTTTGTTTATACATAATGAAAATGGTTTTAATTACTTATATGGTCATTGTCATAGATTCTATAATCATAAAATTGTTATTACATGGAAGAGCTTGGTTTCTATGTTCTGAATGCATGCTATACTTGCAGAATTTTTTAAATTATTGCAGAATTAACAATATTTTCATGAGGGCCCAGATCATCTTGAGTTTGTGTGACTATTTTCATTTGACTAAAATATTGGTCTCCTCCGATATGGATCTGACAACATAAACCCCACTGTATTTTAAGGAATTCCAGATCCATTATCAATTTGAGCTAATGGGCTAACCCTGGAACAGACACCTACACTGAGCCAAAATCCACTCTATAAAACTGAACATTTGGACTTATTCCTATTAACTTGGCATGATTTAAACTCAATAGGATTCAGTATTTCTGACAAGTTCTAAATGGAGGAGTCCAAAAGGTTACTATCATTATTATCTGGGCTTTCACCCAGCATTCAAACTCACAAATCACTGTCATGTTTTCTGCTAATTCAGCATCGATTCTGGACTCCACATTATTTCATTGCTTTGGTATATTTATGTACTATGAGACTTAATAGAGAGAATATTTTTGTATTTGTGCTGAGTAGTGTACTTAGAAATAAAAACATGCAATTTTATTTAAGACTAATAAAGGTGAAAAGTTTTAATATGTATACCTCTCTATAGGCTTACATTTCTGTGACACTTTTTTCTAACTTTCTTTTAAAAAATACCAACATTTTCCAAAGTAAACAGTCATATTGAAGGGCCCAATTTTGGGGCTGCATATACAGAATGAAAGAAATTTTAAAACTTCTAGAATTAAATTTTATATAAAAATATTTACAAACTATTTTTAAAAAGCAGCAGGTAAGAGTAGCTACAGGTCATTTTTACTCTGAAAGATAGACAAAAGCATTTTCAAGATTCCTACAGACTCAGTCAATACCACAAAGTTCTTCTAAGGGTTTCAGAACCTCTATTATCCCTCAACCAAACAGATAGATAACCAACCTTTAAGGGAATGCTATAGATTGGATTGTGCCTCCCTCAAATTCATGTTGAAGCCCTAACAGTTGATATAATGGTATTTGGAGACAGGGCGTTTGGAAGGGAATTAGGTCATGAAGGTAGAGTCCTCATAAAGGGATTGGTGCCCTTATAGCAAGAGACCAGAGAGCTTGTTCTCTTTCTGCCATGTAAGGATACAGCAAGAACATGGCCATCTGTGAACAAGGAACAGGGCTCTCACCAGACATCAAATCTGCCAGCACTTAGATCTTGGACTTCCCAACTTCCAGAACTGTGAGAAATAAACGTCTTGCTTAAGCCACTTAGTCTATGGTATTTTATTATAGAAGTCCCAGATGACTAGGAGTGGGCAGTAATAATTTTACTATTAATTTGCAAATCAGAAGTCATATTCATTTAATAAATTTAATTAAGTCATTTAGTTAAATATATGAAAAAAAGCATACTTCTTTAAATATTCAGCTACCATGTTATCAATGAGAACGTACTGTGAAACCACTTTCGAGTGGTATGTAATAAACGATGAATAGTATGTATTAGTGCAAAATATGTGTGTTTTTAAGTATAAATGAAAAATATTTGAATTTTATGGTCAAATAGACTTGTCTCATAGGGCATGTCAGGCCACAGAGCACAAGTTCAGGTCCTGAATAAACTAGGGAAGTCTACAACAAAGTCAATAGGGATTACAAGATTAGAAGTTAACACAATAAAATTCTCATTGCTGGACTAAAAACACAGTGAAATGGGATATGCAATAGATGAGCAGTAGATACGTTTAAAAGTATGTATGAATAGTATGTATTAGTGCAAAATATGTGTGTTTTTAAGTATAAATGAAAAATATTTGAATTTTATGGTCAAATAGACTTGTCTCACAGGGCATGTCAGGCCACAGAGCACAAGTTCAGGTCCTGAATAAACTAGGGAAGTCTACAACAAAGTCAATAGGGATTGCAAGATTAGAAGTTAACACAATAAAATTCTCATTGCTGGACTAAAAACACAGTGAAATGGGATATGCAATAGATGAGCAGTAGATACGTTTAAAAGTAGACTCACTAGTAAAAATTCCAAGAGAAGAGGACCTAACATCAAGGAGAACACAAGGCCCAGACTCTTCCAGGTGCAGTGGGACCAGTGACCACTTCCTAGAGTCAGGGATTTCACTGCTTCTATACAACTGGTCAAACCTAGAAATACTTAGTTTCATGATCATTCAATTAGTCAGCAACTATTTTTTATTTGGATTTCTTCTCTTTTTCCATCCCTCTATTTCATTTGTAGTCTAGACCTATCTTTACTGAGTTAAATTTTTTTTTAAGATGTTATTTATTTATTTATTTGAGAGAGAAACAGCATGAGAGGGGAGAGGGTCAGAGGGAGAAGCAGGCTCCCTGCTGAGCCAGGAGCCCGATGTGGGACTCGATCCCAGGACTCCGGGACCATGACCTGAGCCGAAGGCAGTCGCTTAACCAACTGAGCCACCCAGGCGCCCAATTCTTTACTGAGTTAAAGTTTCTGCTTTCTAAATGGTTTCCCTATCTTTGGGCTAGATTTTTCACCAATGAATTCTTCCTGATGGCACTGTGTGAAGTTGTCCATCTTAAACTCTATTCTTTGTAATCTGCCTTATACCTTTGATTTGTCTCTTCTATAGTCAGTTGGTGTGTGCCAAGAGTTGAGTTTTATGCTGGCCAAGCCAGGCACTATTTAGGGGAAAAGAAGAATGAAAGGAAAATTTAATCACATACGATATCCCTTTCTACTTTTAATTTGAGCAATTTTTGAATCTTGGGCTATAAGCCTATTTACATCTCAATCATCCTTTAAAAAATCAAAAAATAAAGAAAAACAACAAAATAACATTGGAAAAAAGTCTCCACGTGAATCCCCATCTAGATACCATTCTATTTCATACTACCTCTCCTTCCTCATTTTCTACTCCCTGCCTTAGCCAAGTCACATTTTTGTGCCCATTGTCCACATCAATGTCCTCTTGCTGTAAAAGCAATTTATGTTTTGCAGCCTGTTTTTTTAAATCTCCATTGCTTTTCACATTTTTTATTGTTTACTTTCTGAAACATTTTACTCTTAGTTTTTAAGACATCCATACTATCAAACTACTTCTTTTAGCCTCATTCATTGATTTTATTGTTATGTTGTTGCTCTTTACTGAAAATCCACTTTCTCTAGCTGACTCCTTTAATCTTTCCCCTAAAAAACTCTTCTTATAGAATATATCTTCCTTATTTTATTTCTCTATTTATTTTTTGCTTATTTATTTTACCATATGCCCTAGACTCATATTACACTCAACATGCCCCAGATTAAACTTAAACTTTCTTTCACTAAGCATTCTCTATTTTGGTCATTTTAGTTAGTGGCAAAGACATATACCCAGAAAGTGAAGAAATCTGATATTCAACTTTAACTATTCTCTTTTTGTTCATCCTCTATTCCTACTAATTTTATCTCCTAAATATTTTATGCCTTTCTCCCATTTGTACTACCAATCTTGACTACCAATAATTCACATTCTCATCAATTTTAACCTGGATTATTATAATGGCTCACAACTATTGAAGGAGTATATTCATTGATGAAAGCTTAGAAAAATTAGAGCCAAACAGAGAGCAAATAAAAATCTGTATTTAATGCTACCACTGACTTAACCATTGTTAATATTTTGGTTCTTCCTAGATATCTTTTGCGATTTATAATCCATACATTTTAATATATACATATATTTAAAAGAAGAAAGCAGTGCATAATTTTTTTTTATACCCAGACTTTCATTCAATAATATATAATGGGCTTTTTCCCCCATTGAAATAAATGTATTGTTTGTAATTATTTGTTTTAGATCTTCTATACATATGAATGGCATTAAAATTTCTATATAGAATACTGTGGGTAAGGCTCTAATTGTTAATATATTTAAAATATCTACCTCTTGGGCATCTGGGTGGCTCAGGTCATGATCCCAAGGTCTTGGGATTGAGCCCCGCATCAGGCTCCCTGCTCAGTTCTCGCCTGCTTCTCCCTCTCCTCCCTGCTTGTTCTCGCTCTCTCTGTCTCTATCAAATAAATAAATAAAATCTTAAATATAAGATAAAATAAAATAAAACCTACCTCTTAATTCATTGTATAAGTGAGCTGAAGTTTATTCAACCAATCTGCTATGAGGGGACATTTAGTGAGCCATTTCAAACATAGCTTAAAATTTTGTAATTGAACCCTATCTATAAAAAGAAGAAAAAATAATAAATATGGAGTGCCTGGGTGGCTCAGCCATTAAGCGTCTGCCTTTGACTCAGGTCATGATCCCAGGGTCCTGGGATCAAGCCCCACGTGGAGCTCCCTGCTTAGAGGAAGCCTGCTTCTCCCTCTCCCGCTCCCCCTGCTTGTGTTCCCTCTCTTGCTGTCTCTCTCTGTCAAATAAATAAATAAAATCTTTTAAAGTAAATAAATAAATAATAAATAATAAATGTCCTCAGCATTGCCCATGTGACTCTCAATTATCCAACTTCTCTATCTCTAGTTTCATATCCTATTATTCTAGACTTAAAACATCTACAGAAACTGATAAAGTTGGCTTAATTCATAATACAACCACAGTGTAAGATCATTTGAATCTGTATACAGGGATATATTTAAATGCTAATAGATTTGTTCCATGCTTCAAATTAGAGATTTGAGGGTCACATATTCATCCATTTGTGCCTACTGTAAGCCAGACACTTAGCTAGGTATGGATGAAATACAGGTGACCAAGGGGAGCACAATCCTTGGAACATTTATTCTCATGTAAAAAAAGCAGTTCTGCTTTAATTTGGTTTAAGCAAAACAAACAAAAAACCCAAAACGTTAAATGTTAAACGTTAAAATGCAACTAACCCTAGAAAAATTATAAAATATATTTTTATCTGTGAGTGAGGGAAAAACACAGGAGAGGCAGGCTGGCTGGAAGCATGGGAAACTATCATGGTGACACGCTGAAGTTTTAGAGTGTAGTGGGCAGCCAGGATGTAGCTGAAAAACCTGTTGTGCCTATATGTAAAAGACCAACAAGAAGCAGAAAGATACTCAGGAAATATGTTAACAGAAGTAAACATAAGCTCTACTGTTTCCCCAGAGATATTAACCTATATGTATACCTGCCATGTGCCAGGTCTCAATTTAATATTTAAATAAAGTATTTCGAGAAGGAGGAGTTAAGATGGTGGAGTAATCAGGGGACTCTGGGCTTGCCTCGTCCTTCGAACACAGCTAGATCAACATCAAATCATTTTGAACAACTAGGAACTCAGTCTGAGGATTGAGAAAACAATCTGCACATTTGGAGGGAGAGAATGTGGCAGATGAGAGGTTCAGAGACATGAATTGGGGCAGAGAAAAGCTGCAGTGTCGTGGAGGAGTGGGAGCCCTTTTCACAGAGAGAAGTCAGGGAGAGAGGGAGAGCAGGAGAGAGAGGGGGGTGTAGCTTTCACACAAGACATTCTGGTGGGGGATCCCCTGGGTCTCACTGGGAGAGAACTGTTCCCCTTCCTGGAGCACATTTGGAAGAGGGTATATTGCTTCTCCAAGCACAAAAGGACTACGGGGCACCACTGAGTGGCTGTTCAACAGCAGGGGACAGAGGCACATGCAGAGGGCAGATAACTTGGTTGCAGCTTTTCCCTGTGCTTGACCACAAACTCCGGGCACCTGCATAGGTATGCAACTACTTTTCAGGGACAGAACCATGCTGGATGCAGCATTGCAAGGCTCTCCTCTGGAGGAGCGGAGCCAGTCAGCACCTTGCTGGGTCTTTTAAGATTTTGGAGTTTTGAATTCCAGCCACCAGCCAGAGATAAAACACAGACTTGTGGTGCTGGGTATGCCAATGGCAGGGATCTAGTGAAAGCCTGGGACACAGGAGGGGAGAGTCTTCGCATTTCTGTTAGGGCCTCCTGAACAGCAGTGGCCAGGAGGTCCCCTCCTTGGGACTGGAGGGTGGGGTGACACCATCTTCCAACCCTCAACCCACCAGAATGTCAGACTTCAGAGAGAAACACAGCACCTCCAGTGGAGTCTGGAGTTATTTACACAAAACCCTGCTCCCTCCTATCCCCAGCAGGGGCATTTTTTTTTTTTTAATAACAGTTTTTGTGAGATATAATTCACATTCCATACAATTTGCCCATTGAAAGTATACGATTCAATGATTTTTGGCATATTTACAGTTGTACAACAATCACCACAATCGATTTTAGAACATTTCACTAGCCCCCAAAAAGGAAACCCTGTACCCATTAGCAGTCACTCTCCAGTTTAACCCAGCCCTAGGCAATCATTACTCTACTTTTTGTCTCTACAGATTTGCCTATTTTGGACATTTTACATAAATGGAATCATACTACATGTGGCCTTTTGTGTCTGCCTTCTTTAGATAGGGGCATATTTACTAGGGGAGGTCTGATTGTGAGCCAGGGCATGGGCCTCTCCCTCAAAAGACCAACACAGGCACCCGGATGTACCAAGTGTACTGATCACAGAATGCTCCAAAGCATCAGCTTCAGTTCTGGTGGAGGAGATAGGACCAGGCTTCTTCTTTTTTTAATATATATGTTTTATATTTTATTTTTTATTTATTTTATTTTTTTTTGTTTTTTTTGTTTTTTCCTTTGAAATCAGGCTTATAGTCTTTTGTTCATTTGTTGGTTGGTTTGTTTCTTCTCATTTTTGGGTCAGGTTTTTTTTTTCCCTCTTTATTTTACTTTGGAATCCGGCTTATAGTTTTTTGCTTGTTTGCCTGTTTGGCTTTTTGTTCCTTTTACTTTTCTCTTTTCTTGGATCATGCTTTTTTCTTTTTTCTTTAATCAGGTTTATCTTACAAACAAATCAAAGGACACATAGTTAAAGGTCTGAACACTCCCCTCAGCAAGTAAGGAGGAACTCTGTAGAAGACTGACCTGTGGTAAAGAGCAACCAAAACACAGCAGCAGAGTACACACAGAATACACCAGAAACATTTCCTGAAGGATCAGGCCCTGGACAGTGTATGACCCCTTCTTAATATAGCATTACTCGCAGGAGCAGGAAACATAACAGGCTTTGATAACACACAGAAGACAGAAACCTAGACATAATGACAAGATGGAGGAATTCTCCCTAAAAGAAAGATCAAGAAGAAATCACAGCCAAGGATTTGCTCAAACAGATATAAGCAATATATCTGAACAAGAATTTAGAACAACAGAAATAAAAGAATACTAGCTGGGCATGAAAGAAGCACAGAAGACACCAGAGAAACACTGGCTGCAGAGATAAAAGACCTAAAAAAAAGTCAGGCCAAAATAAAAAATGCTATAACTGAGATGCAAAACTGACTGGATGTAATCACATCAAGGATGGAAGAAGCAGAGGAAAAAATAGTTGATATATAACATAAAATTATGTAAAATAATGAAGCTGAAAAGAAGAGGAAAAGTATTAGATCACAAATATAGACTCAGGGAACTCAGGGATTCCACAAAGCACAATAATATCTATATCCTAGGAGTCTCAGAAGAATAAGAGAGGGGAAAAAGAGCAGAAGGTTTATTTGAACAAATTATAGCTGAAAACTTCCCTAATCTGGTAAAGGAAACAGCCATTCAAGTCCAAGAGGCACAGAGAACTCTCCTCAAAATCAACAAAACAGGTCAACACCAAGACATATCACAGTGAAACTTACAAAATACAAAGTTAAAAGGAAATTCTGAAGGTAGCTAGGGACAAAAGGTTCTTAACCTATAAGGGTAGACATATTAGGTTAGCAGTATATCTGTCCACCGAAACTTGGTAGGCCAGAAAAGAGAGGCATGATATATTCAACATGCTGAATGGGAAAAATATGCAGCCAAGAATACTATACACAGCAAGACTGTCGTTCAGAATAGAAGGAAAGATTAAGAGTTTCCAAGACAAGCAAAAATTAAAGGAGTTTGTGACCAATAAACCAGCTCTGCAAGAAATATTAAAGGGGACTCTTTGAATGGGACAGACCAAAAGCAATAAAGACTAGAAAGGAACTAGAGATAATCTACAGCAACTGTGACTTTACAGGTAATACAATGGTACTAAATTCATATCTATCAATAATTACACTGAATGTAAATGGACTAAATGCTCCAATTGAAAGACAAGGTATCAGAATGGATAGAAAAAACAGAACCCATTGATATGCTGCTTACAAGAGACTCATTTTAGACAAGACAGCTCCAGATTGAAAGTGAGGGGGGTGGAGAACCATCTATCATGCTAAAGGACATCAAAAGAAAGATGAATTAACCACACTTATGTCAGACAAACTAGATTTTTAATCAAAGACTGTAATAAGAGATGAAGAAGGGTACTATATCATTTTTATAATTTTTTAATTATAATTTTTTTTTTACAAGAAGAACTAACAACTATAAGTATTTATGCACCAAACTTGGGAGCAAATATATAAATCA
Source organism: Mirounga angustirostris (assembly GCF_029215605.1). Classification (NCBI taxonomy): domain Eukaryota; kingdom Metazoa; phylum Chordata; class Mammalia; order Carnivora; family Phocidae; genus Mirounga; species Mirounga angustirostris. The sequence continues at coordinate 118,747,285 of NW_026991715.1, read as the reverse complement.
ATTAATAAAAAACTTAAAGAAACTCATTGATAATAATACAATAATAGTAGGAGATTTTAACATCCCACTCAGCAATGGACAGATGATCTAAGCAGAAGATCAACAAGGAAATAATGGCTTTGAATGACACACTGGACCAGATAAACTTAACAAATATATTTAGAACATTTCATCCTAAAGCAGAATACACATTCTTTTTGAGCGCACATGGAACATTCTTCAGAATAGATCACATACTGGGCCACAAATCAGACCTCAACCAGTACAAAAAGATTGAGATCATACCATGCAAATTTTCAGACAAAACATTATGAAACTTGAAGTCAATCACAAGAAAAAATTTAAAAAAGAGGTTATATATACAAATATAACTGTAAATATGAGGAGGTTAAAGAACGTCTTAATAAAGAATAAATGGGTTAACCAGGAAATTAAAGAAGAAATTAAAAAATACATGGAAGCAATGAAAATGAAAACATGGCAGCCCAAAACCTTTGGGATGGAGCAAAGGTGGTCATATGAAGGAATAATATAGTAACACAGGCCTTCCTCAAGAAGCAAGAAAAGTTGCAAATACACTACCTAAACTTACACCTTAAGGAGCTGGGAAAAGAACAGCAAATAAAGCCTAAAGCCAGCAGAGGAAGGGAAATAGTTAAGATTAGAGCAGAAATAAATGATAAAGAAAAAAAAAACAGTAGACCAGATCAACAAAACCAGGAACTGGTTCCTTGAAAGAATTAACAAAATTGATAAACCCCTAGCCAAACTTATCAAAAAGAAAAGAGAAACAACCCAAATAAATAAAAGATGAGAGATCTCAACCAACATCACAGAAATACAAATAATTATAAGAGAATATTATGAAAAAGTATATGCCAAAAAAATGGGGGAATCTGGAAGATATGGATAAATTCCTAGAAACATATAAACTACCAAAACTAAAACAGGAAGAAATAGAAACTTTGAACAGACCCAAACCCACCAAAGAAATTGAATTGGTAATCAAAAATCTCACAACAAACTAGAATCCAGGGCAGGATGGCTTTCCAGGGGAATTCTACCAAACATTTAAAGAAAAATTAATACCTATTCTTCTGATGCTGTTCCAAAAAAATAGAAATGAAAGGAAAACTTCCTAACTCAGTCTATGAGGCCAGCATTACCTTAATTCCAAAACCAGACAAAGACCCCACTAAAAAGGAGAATTACAAACCAATATCCCTGATGAATATCAATGCAAAAATTCTCAACAAGATACTAGCTAATTGAATCCAACAGTACATTAAAAGGATTATTCACCATGACCAAGTGGGATTTATTCCTGGGCTGCAGAGGTGGTTCAGTATTTGTAAGTCAATCAATGTTATACACCACATCAATAAAATAAAGGGTAATAATGATACGATCCTCCCAATAGATGCAGAAAAAGCATTTGACAAAGTAAATCATCTATTCTTGACAAAAACCCTCAAGAAAGTAGGGATAGATGGAACATACCTCAACAAAATAAAGACCATACATGAAAGACCCACAGCTAATATCATCCTCAATGGGGAAAAACAGAGCTTTTCCTCTACTGACAGGAACAAGACAGGGATGTCCACTCCCACCATTGTTATTTAACGTAGTACTAGAAGTCCTAAAGCCTCAGTAATCAGAGAACAAAAAGAAATAAAAGGCATCCAAATCAGCAAGGAAGAAGTCAAATGTTCACTCTTCCCAAATGATATGATACTCTATGTAGAAACCTGAAAGACTCCACCAAAATACACAAATTCAGCAAATTGCAGGATACAAAATCAATGTAAAGAAATCTGTTACATTTCTATATACTGATAATGAAGCAGCAGAAAGAGAAATCAAGGAATTTATCCCATTTACAATTGCACCAAAACCATAAGATACCTCGGAATAATCCTAGCCAAAGAGGTAAAAGATCTGTACTGTGAATATTACAGAAAACTTATGGAAGAAATTGAAGATGACACAAGGAATGGACTGGAAGAATAAATATCATTAAAATATCCCTATACTACCCAAAGCCATCTACACATTCAAAGCAATCCCTAACAAAATGCTAATAGCATTTCTCACAGAACTAGAACAAACCATTCTAAAATTTGTATAGAACCACAAAAGACCCCAAATAGCCAACGCAATCTTGAAAAAGAAAAGCAAAGTGGGAGGCATCACAATCCCAGACCTCAAGGTATCTTACAAAGCTGTAATCATCAAGATAGTATGGTACTGGCACAAAAACAGACACATGGATCAATGGAACAGAATAGAGAGCCCAGAAATGGACCCTCAACTCTATGGTCAACTAATCTTCGACAAAGCAGGAAAGAATGTCCAATGAAAAAAGACAGTCTCTTCAACAAATGATGTTGGGAAAACTGGACAGCAACATGCAGAAGAATGAAACTGGACCATTTTCTTACACCATATACAAAAATAAATTTAAAATGAATGAAAGACCTAAATGTGAGAGAGGAAATCATTACATCCTAGAGGAGGAAACAGGCAGCAACTCTTTTGACCTCAGCTGCTGCAACTTTTTAGTAGACAGGTCGCTGGAAGCAAGGCAAAAGCAGAAATGAACTATCGGGACTTCATCAAGATAAAAAGCTTCTCCACAGTGAAGGAAAAAATCGACCAAATTAAAAGGCAACCGATGGAACAGGAGAAGATATTAGCAACTGACATATCTGATAAACTGTTAGTATCTACAGTCTATAAAAAACTTCCCAAACTCAACACCCAAAAAACAAATAATCCAATTAAGAAATGGGTAGAAGACATAAACATTTTTCCAAAGAAGACATACAGATGGCTAACAGACACATGAAAAAATGTTTAACATCACTCATCATTGGAGAAATACCAATCAAAACCACAACCAGATACTACCTCACACCAGTCAGAATGGCTAAAATTAACAACTCAGAAAATAATAGATGTTGATGAAGATGCAGAGAAAGGAGACCCCTTCTGAACTGTTGGTGGGAAGGCAAACTGGTGCAGCCGCTCTGTAAAACAGTATGGAATTTCCTCAAAAAGTTACAAATAGAACTACCCTATGACCTTGGGAGTACACAACTAGGTATTTATCCAAAGGGTACAAAAATACTGATTCAAAGGGGGGCATATGCACCCCAATGTTTACAGCAGCATTATCAACAACAGCCAAATTATGGAAAGAGCCCAAATGTCCACTGACTGATGAATGGATAAAAACGATGTGGTGTATCTATACACAATGGAATATTACTCAGCCATCAAAAAGAATGAAATCTTGGCATTTCCAGTAATGTGGATGGAAGTAGAGTGTATTAAGCTAAGCAAAATAAGTCAGAGAGAGACAAATATCATATGATTTCATTATATGTGGAATTTAAGAAACAACATAGAGGAACATAGTGGAAGGGAAGGGAAGGAAAAATAAAATAAGATAAAAACATAGAGGGAGCAAACCATAAGAGACTCTTAACCACACAGAACAAACTGAGGGTTGCTGGAGGGGAGGTGGGTAGGGGGATGGGCTAAATGGTTGATGGGCATTAAGGAAAGCACTTGTTGGGATGAGTACTGGGTGTTACATGTAAGTGATAAATCACTAAATTCTACTAAAACAAACACTACACTATATGTTAACTAACTTGAATTTAAATAATAAATAAATAAAGTACTGTAATATATGAATGTGTCAATATTTAAAGGTTTAATATTTAAATGAAAATTTTAAACTCTTGTACTTATATTTACCCAAGATAATTTTTATAATTATTTATAGTATAGCATTAAAGCCTTTTCTGATGTCTATATAAAATATCCCTTAAAATCATATGTATCTTTTGCAAAAATAAAAAAAATATATTTCCCAAAGGAATGGCAAATTTGAGGGGATGTTCCATCTTTCAACTGGTGGGGAACTTCAAGAATGTTCTTTAGGAGTCCAACATCAGGGCGCCTGAGTGGCTCAGTCGGTTAAGCGTCTGCCTTTGGCTCAGGTCATGATCCCAGGGTCCTGGGATTGAGTCCCACATCGGTCTCCTTGCTCAGCAGGGAGCCTGTTTCTCCCTCTCCCTCTGCCTGCTGCTCCCCCCTGTTTGTGCTCTCTCTCTCTCGCTCGCTCGCTTTCTCTCTCTCTGTCAAATGAATAAATAGGAGTCCAACATCAGGCTACTATTAATGCTTTTAGGAGGACTGGCTGCCCCTGCAGGAAGGACATGGCTCAGCTGCAGTGAAAATGCCTGCAAACACTCAGTCCATGATACCAACTTTCATCGTGAAAAACAAGTTTAGAACAAGGCAACCTATCTGTGTTTCATAGGATTGTAGAGCTTGAATGAGATGAAACATGCTTATTCATAGTGGTGTGTTTTCACTGCAAGGTAGCTCTAATTTTTCATACTCAATACAGCACTAGGTAGAATGCTGAATGAATAAGCATCTATTAAAAACATACAATTTCTTAACTGCAACAGTCATCCAAAAGGGTGTTGTCTAACTTGTTCTTTTTTTACATGTAGAAAGAATTGAAGCCAAAGATCACAATTCTAAACTCCAGGTCTAGTATTCTCCACTCCCTTGGATGTTTTGTATTCACTGTGATAAATTTCTGTCTCTGCAACTGGTTTTTAGTTCCAACTACTCTGAGGGGTGTGTGTATGTTAATGTGTGTGTCTTTTCTCACATTGTAATACATCTTTATCTTTGACATCCCTGATTATCTTGAATAACAGAAAATTTTGGGTTTATATTTACATTTTGCTGAAACAAGATTAAATTAATCTAAAATCCTGTCAGTTAAATCTTTTATAATGCTTTTGCAATTATATGCATATATTTTACCTAGAGTCAGGGCAATAAAGTATACATGGCAAAAAGGTACACATGTTGATTTACATACATTTTTGAACTGAAATTTAGTTTTAGAAAGAATTTATTAACTCTTTGAAGTATTAAAATTAACATGCACAATCCCTAATATTCAAATTATTCATCTAAATTTATAAAAATATTTAAAAAATCCCTTTTCATTGAACTTAATAGAAAAAGGCTTACCTACTTTGCAATTCAAGTGGATAATATATTTTCAACAGAAGACTCATGTTCTACTTGTCACTATGAAAGATTAAAAAACAAACATGTCGGGCGCCTGGGTGGCTCAGTCGTTAAGCGTCTGCCTTCGGCTCAGGTCATGATCCCGGGGTCCTGGGATGGAGCCCCACATCGGGCTCCCGGCTCCGTAGGAAGCCTGCTTCTCCCTCTCCCACTCCCCCTTGCTCATGTTCCTGCTCTCGCTATCTCTTTCTCTCTCTGTCAAATAAATAAATAAAATTTTTAAAAAACAAACAAACGTGTCTTCCACTGTGACATAACTATAATGATATTGTACAGACTATGCACAACAGAGTTTCCTTCAAGGCATGATTCCATTTAACTCTAGGTGAAGTCAACATTTTTCTAGATAAAGATTGTAGGGATGCCTGGGTGGCTCAGGCAGGTAAAGTGCCTGCCTTCGGCTCTGGTCATGATCCCAGGGTCCTGGGATGGAGTCCCACGTTGGGCTCCTTGCTCAGCGGGAAGCCTGCTTCTCCCTCTCCCTTTGCCTGCCACTCCCCCTGTTTGTGTGCTCTCTCTGACAAATAAAAAAAATCTTTAAGAAGAAAAAGATCATGCAATTTTTCATTTAAAAAGAAGTATCTGCCCTTTATTAATAGTTTTTTCTTAATTGATAGCTATCTAATTTGCTAAGTAAACTTGTCCTTAAGTCTATCATCTTTACTGAAACTAGTATACAATAATAGAAATGGTTTGTGAGGTATCCCTGTATTCCATTTGGGAGAATATATATACATACTTTATATATATATATATATATATATATATATACACACACACACACACACACACACACACACATACTTTATATATATATATATATATATCCCTAAAGACAGAAGACAACAGCTATTAATTAGAATATACAGAAAACTTAATTATATTTTCAGCAAGAATATTTTTCTTTATTCAACAGAAATGTACTTTATACTTATATAAAGAATATAAGCTGGAACAGTGAACAAAGTAACAATGGAGTTTTATTCTTTCTAATAGATTTCTTTACTAACAATGTAAAAAGAGGGGCTCAGCTGTAATAATCACAGATGAATGTAGTTTTCAAATGACATAGCTATGCAGGTAGAACAAGCTCAAAAATAAAAACAATAACTAGTGCTTACAATGAGTCATATTTGCACCACCACTTATTTTTTTTAACTACTTTAAAATACCTCATCATTTTAGCATTAAAAGAAAAAAAAAAAAGCTTTAAAGTGGCCATCGCTGCCTGTGGATTTCTTGACCTTTTTTTCACCTTCTCTACAATTTCATCTAACTCCTTTATGGCTGTAAAGGATGTATAGATGATATTGGTAGCTTATGCACTTAGGTCTCAGTACAGCCTTTACTTCCTCTAGAAAACCTTCCCTGTGCCTCTTGGGACTGTAGTGGAAATTCTCCCCTACGTGCTCCCACAGCACCTTCCTGCTTTATTTTAGCACTTATGCTGAGGCATAATTGCCTGTTTATTTGTCTGTCCTCTTCATTAGGCCATATACTCCATATATATAAGAACTATGGTTTGTTTTTCATTATATTTCTAGTACTTTACACATATTTTTAGCTTTACATAAAGCTCAATAAATATTTATTGAATTAAATATAATAAGAATTTAAACAAATTTGCAAGATCATAGATCCAGCTGATTTTGCTCTACACTATTCCCAGGATACATTTATACCACCCTAAGGCATACTTGATTGAACCATTATGAACACATCAGGATGTGACATTCAACCTAATTTCAAAATCTGACCCATCCAGTATAAATCAGTATTGTGTCAGTGAGAATATTTTGTATTCTAACCATCACTTTACAAAACTAATTAAAGCATTCTTTCCAGAAACAGAAAACCTCTATGTTTTATTACTTTATTGTGAAGATCTGGGATTCAAGCAAAAGAGAGGGTGGTAAGTAGACTATTATACCATGCCAATATTGTTAAAGGTTATGAGCACAGGCACATTGTTCATGAAGTGAATCTTGCAGAAAACAGTATCATCGTTCAGAATGGTGATCTAAAATTGGTGTCCAGAAGAAATATGACTAAAAAGCAAAACAAAACAAACTACCTAAGTGTGTTTTGAGAAACAGTGAGCAAAGCCAAGACTAACTCTATTAAAGTCAAAAGCAGGTTTTATACAAAACAACAAGGTAGAAGGAGAAAAAATGGCCCCTAGTTTTGTTGGTAAGAGGGGCAATAAACTTGGTAATAGCTGTTTATGAAGCTAGCATAGGCAATAAACAAAAGAAGGCAGAAGATAAACTATTAGAAAAATAGCAATAAACTTTTAGTAAAAAATTTAAGTTAAAGGATTAACATAATTAATGTGCAAAAATGTATCACAAATATACAAGGGAAAAACTAACATCCAAATGGAAAATTATGCAAAGGTTATAAATATGTTTTGCAAAATAAAAAATAAATTTTCTAATAAAGATATAAATAATGTTCAATATATTGGTAAGAAGATTATAAGTTTATGGCAAAAAAAAGAAAAAGTGATGTCAGAGAGATTAGTAATTGCAAGTGCTACAGTGGAGCAAGGGTTGGGCACTTGCAATATAAATTGAGATCATCAGAGTAGGTAGGGCCTTGTTGAGTAAAGGCTTGAATGAAGTGGCAGAGTTAGTCTTAATCTTTCTGGAAGAAAAGAATCAGCCAATGAGTGTAAAGGCATATTTGTGAATGCATATTTGGCATGTCAAAAAAAAAAAAAAAAAGTTAGGCAACCAGTGTGGCTAGAATGGAAGGAGTAGAATTTTCCTAGAACATAAAATCAAAGAAGTAATGTGTGTGTAGTGTTCATGTGTGTTAATTTTCTGGGGCAAAACAACCTAACTGATGTCTAAAAGTTGGCTAATCCAAAAAGTAGGAGGCAGAGGAATGAAAAGGAGAGAGAATCCGTTGAAGAATATGTGCTGTGAGGAAAGATGATATCGGTAGCTTCAAATAATGAATGGCTTTAGAAGTCTTATTTAGGAAAATAAGAATGTTATCTTAGAGTTTTAAATAGGGGAATAAAAAGGCCAGATGTGAATTTTTCAAATACCACTACTTTAGCTACATTGGAGAATGATTTGTAAAGGACAAAGTATAGCTAAAATGAAATTGATTTCAAACTCTTATTGAAAGAGCTCAAGCCTGAGATAACAGCAAAAGCAATTTAACAAACAGAACTGACAGTACTTGATGATGGACTGGATCTGGAAGAAAGGGACAAGGTGACTCCCGCACTTCTAATGGTGTTATTTAGGTGACTGGAAGTATCCAACATCCAATACAGAAATATAAAACAGTCTTCACAGGAGAAGTAATTGAATTTCAGTTTTGTGTAATCTGGGATTAAATTGCCCATAGCTTACCTCATTGGAAATATTCAAGGTAGATGGAACTATAGATATGACATCCCCAGAAGAGGGATTTGGCAGGAGGTAAGGATTTGAAAGGCACTGGGGTATTTGTGGTCAGGATCACTGACAGTCTATAAATTCATCATTGTATCTATAAGCAAAAACCCCCCAACATTCCTGGATAGATAGTTAGACAAAGTCAACCTTCCATGAAGTCTCAGCCTCACAGACATGATGGCAAATGGCAACATCTTCTCTTTGGCTGAGGAAAACTGGAACAAGATTCATGACTTTGGAAATGAAAGAGGCTGGGTTTTCTGCTATCACCAAGATTCCCAATTCATGCTACACAATTTGCAAGTGAAAAATGAAAATGCAAAGCCCCTTGGTCAAACAGTATAAGTATTCAAGATGGTGTCAAAAAAGCATTAAGCCAAGCACAGGGATCTTTAAAGCCAGAGTCCTGTATGACTGCACAAGATACATACCCATGAAGTCAGACTTCCAACTTCCTACCTGCACCTAAAATCCTAGGAATCAACAAGATATCCCTGAAGAGTATGTAGAATGAAAAAAAGATGATCTAAGACATACCCTGACGACCAATAACATCATGTAAAAGGTAAATGAATTTCTAAAAAAAAACTACTGAAAAGTAGACCAAAATGAGTACAATAACAATAATTAGATTGATAGTAACATTTACTTTATCATAATTTCCTAGATTTGCAGTATATAAATTTCTAACATCTTATATTTTATAGTCAGAAAACCAACAGTTTTGTTTTGTTTTGTTTTAATCTCCACCTCTGTCCTTCAAGGGAAAAGTTTAGAATTGAAGTAACATCGATGTAGTAGAGTTAAGCTAATAAGCTAAACTCTGGTTTATCATATTGCTCAAGACACTGGATTTAGGTCAGATTATCAAAATGAAGTAATACACCACTATAGTTTTAGTTCTGTCGTCATTTAAATTAGGTATTTTTTATACAATATATAAAAATTATTTAAGGTAAGCTGAAGCGTGTGACAAGTGTCAAATTAAGCTGCAAAAGCACGCAACAATTATCTTTAGCCTCTACACATCCTGCTTGCAGAACAGAAAAAAATAATTTAACTCTGACCTTCTAGATAATGTTAGAATATCTTCTAAAATACAAGACTATCATTTAAATTATAAACAACTGGTACGGGGGCACCTAAGTAGCTCAGTTGGTTAAGCATCTGACTCTTCATTTCGGCTCAGGTCATGACCTCAATGTGGTGAGACCGAGCCCTGCAATGGTCTCCTGCTTAAGATTCTCTCTCTCCAACTCCCTCACCCCTCACCTTCCCTTCCCCAGCTTATGCATGCGCTTTCTCTCTCTGTCTCAAAAACAAACAAAAATCACACAAAAAACACAAACAAAAAACACCAATTGGTATATTCATTGTTTAGTAAAATTTAAGTTATTCTAAAATCTTCATTCTTCTTAAAAGCAAAATGAATTATCATAAGAAAATGTTTGGCCATGTATTTGACTGTTGTCCCCACCGTTCTCCCATATTGGTTTGGTCAATATTCTCCCATATTTTCATTTTTAGAGTCTCTTTCCTCAGGAGAGAATGCTGTCTGTCCTGACCATGTGGAGACAACCTTTAATAAGGGCATTGTGCTAAGTGAGATTGCTAAAGAAAATTTTCCTGCTGGCAATTGCAACCCCCACTATGAAAGGGGAAGTAGTTCACCATTCATGAAAATATTCATCATTAGAAGGCTAAGATAGGAGTTGTTCTAAAAATCCAAAAATCTAAAGGCTCAGAAATTTATTTTATTGAATGTAAACAAAATGTTTTTTCATAACAGGAGTTAGATTAATAGCTTATGCTGTCAACTTTCTCTTTGTGATATAGAAAAAAAAGAGAAAAAAAGTGAGTCTTCTGTGAAAAAGCATGTTTTCCTCTATGCCATTATACTGCACTCAAATTTCACCTTATTGGCCCAATGAGATCCACCATTCATGAATTTATCTGAATTATTTTGAATGTATTTAGAATTTTAATGTTATAGCCTAAGGTACTACATTTCAGAGACAATGTAAACTTCAAATTTTGTATAGATTTTTGGAGTCTGTGAATCATGGTTTGATTCACAACTGTCACTTCCTCAGTGAGGACTAGCAAGTTACTTAACCTCCCCAAGCCTCAGTCTTTTGACCTTGTAAAATGAGGACAAAATCCCTTACTTTATAAAATTGCGGTGATTAGTAAATGCACTAATATCTTAGTATGCATTCAGTGACTAGTAGGGGTTCTTATTTGATTATACATCTTTAATACACTGAAAAGATACTGTTTAGATTAATAGAATTAAAATATTAGTGGCTTATTATTCTAAGATAATCTTGTTAGGCTAGTTTCCAGGAAATAATAAAAAATTCGATATTCATTTCATATTTTCCAGATATTCATTGTGATTTAATAAACTAAACTATTTCTTTTATTTTCAAAGGCATGTTTATGTAGTATGTTATAGTACCTAATTTCTGAAATCCATATGTAACTGCTTAAACATTTTACTTCTTTTCTTTGAACCTCTCCTAGCTAGTTCCAGCATGTATTTGTGTGTGTGCATGTGTGTACATATATTTATATGAAGTCTTACACACTTAAATATTTCCTTAAACATGCTTTTATTTATGATATAAAAGCTTGTAACTAGTATTGAGTTCATAACTTTTATTATTACCAATAAATAATTAAGTCATAAATATGTACTTTTAGGATGCAAGGGTAACAAATGAAAGAGGTTTTACTTACTTTCATTTACTTCAAAATAGCCCAAGAAAATCTAAAATTATGGTTCTATGTAAACAGGTTAGATAGTTCAATTTTCACAAATCCAAGCAAAATTATAATAATAGTAATAGTAAGAATAAGAGGAGGAAGAAGGAGAAGAAGAAAGAGGAAAAAAAAGGAGAAGAAGGAGAAGAGGGAAAAAAGGAAGGAGGAAAAGAAAGAAGAAGAAGGAAGAGGAGGGATCCCAGGAATAGCAAAAATTGGAGGAGAAAAATAAAAAGATGGGTCCCTAATCACAGTCAGATTTATCAACTTCTTTTGCCAATACATTGATACAAGTGAGGAAAATTTAAAACTGAAATTCAGAGTAACGTCTTAATAGAAATAACATAATATTATATGAAACATGAACATTCATTATATCCTGGCAATGCTAGAATTTTCTCTAGCTCCTAACATTTCTTAGTAGATTTTCTATTAATTACTCCCTTTTCTGCAGTGGTTATGCCAATCAGATATGAAAGTAACCATTCCAGGGAAATTGGCATTTTGAAGCTGTCAATATATAGCAGGTTGTGTAGAAAATGGTTTCTCATAGCATTCATTATATCTGGAAGTGCTATGACTGGCAATAATTACATTTAGTGCTTAAGGTTAGAGGAAATATTACTCATTTCTCCAACATACTGAGTCTCATGATTTTTAAACACATAAAATTCGCACTGTTTACTGGTCACTTTAATTGATCATTCCATACTTCATGTTGTACTAAGAAGAATATTTAATTTAATAACTAAAAGAAACATGTAAAGCATATGTGCATGATGATAAATCAGTAGTGAGAATTTTTGCATCAACTTTAGTTTCCTTATGAGAATTTACAGTCTTCTTTCTCTGATTCCCATGGAATTTGTGACTCCTCTGGCTCTTGGATCTCTGTTGCATACCATTCATACTTTTTTTTTATAAAATTATCTTTTTTTTTTGGTAATCCATATAAGGGTAAGAGTTTCATCCTAACAGTCCTTTGATTCATATTGCCCAGCACAGTGAATGAATGTCTGGCTTGTACACTGTAAGTATATCACATCCCATTAGTGTGATTTTAACATTAGTAACTTGATTCCAGTATGGTAGCATATGCATGAATGGCTTAAAAATAATGACAAAAAAAGATCAAAGTCATCCATGCATCTTTTCTGACCACAATGCTATGAAATTACAAATCACCCACAAGCAAAACTCTGGAAAGACCACAAATACATGGAGGTTAAATGAAATGTTACTAAACAATAAATGGATCAACCAAGAAATCAAAGAGGAAATAAAAAATACATGGATACAAATGAAAATGAAAAGACAATGATCCAAAATCTCTAGGATGTACCAAAAGAACCAAAAGTTCTAAAAAGGAAGTTTATAGCAATAGAAGCCTATCTCAAGAAGCAAGAAAAATCTCAAATAAACTACCTAACCTTACACCTAAACGATCTAGAAAAAGAACAAACAAGACCCAAAACCAATAAAAGAAAGGAAATAATAAAGATCAGAGCAGAAGTAATTGAACTAGAAACTAAAAAACAAAACAAAACAAAAAAGACAATAGAACAGATCAATGAAACCAGGAGCTAGTTCTTTAAAAAGATCAACAAAATTGATGAACCTTTAGTTAGACTCATAAAAAAAGAGAGAGAGGACTCAAATAAACAAAATCAGAAATGAAAGAAGAGAAATAAAAACAACACCAAAGAAATACAAAGAATTATAAAAGATTATGAAAAATTATATACCAAGAAATTGGACAAACTAGAAGAAATGGATAAATGTCTAGAAACATATAACCTACCAAAATTGAATCAGGAAGAAATAGAAAATTTGAACAGACCAATTGCCAGTAACAAAATTGAATCAGTAATTAAAAAAAACCTCCCAACAAAGAGGGTTTCACAGGTGGAATATTTCAAACATTTAAAGAAGAGTTAATACCTATTCTTTTCAAACTATTCCAAAAAATAGAAGAGGAAGAAAATATTCCAAATTCATTCTATGAGGCCTGTGTTACCTTGATTGCAAAACCAGATAAAGACACCACAAAAAAAGAGAACTACAGGCCAATATCTCTGATGAATATAGATGCAAAAATCCTCAACAAAATATTAGCAAACTGGCTCTAACAATACTCTAAAAAAATCATTCACCATGATCAAGTCGGATTTGTACCAGGATGCAAGGGTGGTTCAATATTTGCAAATCAATCAATGTGATACATCACATTAACAAGATAAAGGATAAAAATCATGTGATCATTTCAGTAGGTCAGAAAAAGCATTTGACAAGGTACAACATCCATTCATGAGAAAAACTCAACAAAGTGAGTTGAGAGGGAATATATCTCAACATAATAAAGGCTATAAATGAAAAACCTATAGGTAACATCATACTCAATGGTGAAAAACTGAAAGCTTTCTCCCTAAGATCTGGAACAAGCCAAGGATGTCCACTCTCACCACTTTTATTCAACATAGTACTGGAAGTCCTACCCATAGCAATTAGATAAGAAAAAGAAATAAAAGCATCTAAATTAGTAAGAAAAATATGTATAACTTTCACTGTTTGCAGATGACAAGATACCATATTTAGACCCCACTAAAAAACTACTAGAACTGATATATGAATCCAGTAAAGTCATAGGATACAAAGTCAATGTACAGAAATCTGTGACATTTGTATATAATAATAATGAAGCAATAGAAAGAGAAAAATTAGGAAAGCAACCCCATTTACAATTTTAGTGAAAATAATAAAATACCTAGGAATAAACTTAACCAAAGAGGTGAAAGAACTATACTCTGAAAACTATACAACACTGATGAAAGAAATTGAAGATGACACAAACAAATGGAAAGATATACCATGCTTATGGTTTGGAGGAATTAATGTTGTTAAAATGTCCATACTACCCAAAGCAATCTACAGATTTAATGCAACCCCTATCAAAATACCAACAGCATTTTTCACAGAACTTGAACAAATGATCCAAAAATTTGTATGAAATGACAAAAAAAACCCTGAATAGCCAAAACAACCTTAGAAAAGAAACACAAAGCTGGAGGTATCACAATTCCAGATTTCAAGTTATACTACAAAGATGTAGTCATCAAAACAGTATGGTACTGGCACAAACATAGACATATAGATCAATGGAACAGGATATAAAGCTCAGAAACAAACCGGCAACTATATGGTCAATTATCCTTTGACAAAAGAGATAAGAGTATGCAATCAGAAAAAGTCTCTTCAACAAATGATGTTGGGAAAACTGGACAGCTATATGCAAAAGAATGAAAGTGGACCACCTTCTTATACCATATACAAAAATAAATTCAAAATTGATTAAAGACCTAAATGTGAGACCTGAGTCCATAAAAATCCTAAAAGAGAATACAGGCAGTAACTTCTTTGACATCGGCCGTAGCAACTTATTTCTAGCTATATCTCCTGAGGCAAGGGAAACAAAAGCAAAAATAAACTATTGGGACTACATCAAAATAAAAGGCTTCTGCACAGCAAAGGAAACAATCAACAAAATGAAAAGGGAACCAGGGCGCCTGGGTGGCTCAGATGGTTGAGCGTCTGCCTTCGGCTCGGGTCATGGTCTCAGGGTCCTGGGTCCCTGCTCCTTGGGAGCCTGCTTCTCCCTCTGCCTCTCTCTCTCTCTGTCTCTCATGAATAAATAAATAAAATCTTTAAAAAAAAAATGAAAAGGGAACCTACTGAATGGGAGAAAATGACATATCCAATAAAGGGTTAGTATCCACAATATATAAAGAACTTTTAAAACTCAATACCCCCAAAACAAACAATCTAATAAAAAAAATGGGCAAAGACATGAACAGACATTTCTCCAAAGAGGATATAGTTGGCCAGCAGACACATGAAAAGATGCTCAACATCTCTCATCATCAGGGAAAGTAAATCAAAACCACAAGAAGATATCACCTCACACCTGTAAGAATGGCTAAAACCAACAACACAAGAAACAACTGGTTTGCGTGAGGATGTGGAGAAAGGGGAAACCTCTTGCACTTTTGGTGGGAATGCAAGCTGGTGCAGCCACTCTGGAAACCAGTATGGAGGTTCCTCAAAATTTAATAATAGAACTACCCAATGATCCAGCAACTGCACTACTAGGTATTTACCCAAAGAATACAAAAATACGAATTCAAAGGGATACATGCATCCCATTGTTTACAATAGCCAAATTATGGAAACAGCCCAAGTATCCACTGACTGATGAATGGATAAAGAATATGTGGTATATATGTACAATGGAATATTACCCAGCCATAAAAGAGAATGAAATCTTACCATTTGCAATGACATGGTTGCAGCTAGAGAGTATAATGTTAAGCAAAATAAGTCAGAGAAAGGCAAATAACATATGATTTCACTCATATGTGGAATTTAAGAAACAAAACAAATGAGCAAAGGGTAAAAAAAAAAAAAAGAGGGAGGGAGGCAAATCAAGAAAGAGACTCTTAACTATAGAGAACAAATTGATGGTTACCAGAGGGGAGGTGGCGGGGGGATGAGTTAAACAGGTGATGGGGATTAAGGAGTGTACTTGTGATGAGCACCAGTATTGTGTGGAATTGTTGAATCACTATATTGTACACCTAAAGGTAATATTACACTGCATGTTAACTATACTGGAATTTAAATAAAAAGATGAAAAAAAACCCCAATAAAGTAATTTAAGATCTTAAGATCTTAGGAAAAACAAGAAAAGTGATGAAAGCAGTATATAAATAACACATTCCATGAAAGGAGTAGCTTTGCTAGAAGATGAATCACATGCATGGCTACACATTTTTAATCACCAATCCTGAAAAAAAAAATGAGGGAGAATAAGGTAAAATCTTCAAATAAATTTTAAAAGTTAGCTGTGTAATAAACGGGGTTTTCATGTCTGTGATTTGCTAAGCCATTTCATAACACATCCCTTTTTCTAATCTCCATTCATTATTTTTAAATTAAAGTTACTGACATCCTATTTATAATTATAACTTAATTCTATGGCCCCTGTTCAGCCAGTGCTAGATTGAAAATCATTGAGATCACTGTGAAATATTTCTTTTTTGTTTGTTCTGCTTTTCTTTTAGAATCTACTAAACTTTGGAAATGTACAAATAATACACAAACACATTCCCTTTATAAAAATTCAAACAGAAACATGTAGAATAAAAAGCAAAAGTCCTCTTCCTCCTTTGCAATTATCCTATATTTTTTAACTGGTCAGTTTACATTCCCATTTCTTTTATCCCAATATTTTTGGAAAATCAGTGGCAGAATCAATGACAGATAAACTTCCTAAAACATGTCTCTGGTCAAATGATCCCCTGGTTTCCATGATTTAGCATTCTCTCCTGGATTAAATAAATCATTCTAGCTTATGATTGAAGCAGCTCACATCTCAATTCCCAAAGTGTGGAAATAAACTCTTATATGTACTGTTTGCTCATGACTAATTATTTGTCTTCTCACAAAATTGCTTACAACTTCTCATATGTTTACACCTTCCCACACTATTTTATACCTTTCCATATGTGGCTCTTAGTGAAAATCCACATCATTGAATCTCACTTATTTAAAAGCCTACTCATTCTTGTAGGTCTAGTATCTCTTCCATGCAGCCAATTACAATACAAAAGCTCATGAGTGGTTTCTCTGACTCTCTAAACTTTCAGTGTGTAGTTTTAATATGCTAGTATTTTGTATTCCAATTTTTAAAACAAACAATTTACATATTTCCCTAAATTTTAATCACTTGGCATATCGCTAACTCTTAATACATATTTGTTAAATGATGAAATGCCAAAAGTGGATGGAGCTTAATATCTACTGAAAACTCTGGCAAGTCTGAGCATGTAAGAGCCAGCTGGGAGAGACAGCATTTACATGAAGGCCTATCAGCCTTCAGAGAAAGAAAGGATGGACATGTCAGAACTGGTGGTTTGTTCTGGGACTGAGAGTCTCAAATGAGAAGGAAGGACAGTGATCATGACTTAACCCCTTGGCAATGCCTGTAATGAACATAAAACTTTCTGGGAGGGTCAAAAAATTTCAGGAACAAAGTAGGGTAAGTTTTTAAACCTGAGTATGATTCTATTCAATGTCATTAATAACATGTTTCCCAACTCAGTCTTGAGGAATCTTGCCCTGAATTTTTTTTCTATCAGTACACTGTAAGAAACTAGGAAAGAAAGTAAATTAAGAGAGATCTGCAACATTAGGAACATTGCATTAAATACCATCTTTAGAAGGGTTGTAATAAAATTACAAAATTGGTGGGGGGATATCATCTTGTAATATAACTGCCAAGTGGGTTTTGTGAGTTATCTTTCTACATATTCAGAAAACACCTATCTGCTGGTTTTAATATTCTAATATTTGAATATAAGGCTCCAAGTTTACATAAGGTCCACAAATTTATGCAGTTGGTTAATGGCAGAGGAAAGAGTTTAATAGCCATGCTATACTGCCTTAATAGCATCTAATGGTTCAGGAAGAGCTATGTGAGAGCCCAGGTATAAAAAGGATAAACATAAGAGAAATTATGTCAATAGAGCAGCAAAACACAGCCTGGTGTTGACCCATCCCATCAGGAGACCGACATAAGAACAATTAGGGCCATGTAGTAGCAGAAGAAGAATTAGTATCAATGGCTTTCGACATCTATCATGAGCACCAACACAGATAGATATACTATCTTTTACTCCTGTCAGAAAAATGAGGGATTTAAACAACTTGGATTTCAATGATTCTTCTAATCAAGGTTTAAAGCTAGATATTAATCTGGTTATATGTCATTTATTTGTATTTTCTCATATTTCAGTCAGATGGATGCAGAATGATGGAACAAGAAAGGATCAGCCATGGAAGAGGTTAGTGAGAAGGTGACAGAGTTTGGAGAAGAAAGAGGATTGATTCAAGTCATGACTAAAAATTATGGTTGGGCAGTGCCTGGAGGACTGAGGAGTGGGAAGGAACACAAACTCTGACATAGCAGTGGAAGTTTAAAGGAAATAACTTGGGATATTAAGGGAGGACTTGAAGTGAAGAGTGAGATGAGAAGTCTCTTGGGGAGGTATGTTTGTGAGAGATTGGCTTTAGTACTTGGCTCCCTGCCATATGACCTATTCCATTTTCTTTTTGCGATTTCCTTCTTTTCTATTATACCAATTAATTAGGAGATGGACACAGTCTGGTTGAGGGAGGGAGAAGAGGATTATCAGGTTTTTGGTTTTGTCTTCTTCCTTCTCCCGTCAAAGAATCATTATGGCTGAGTCCAAGGAACATGGATTTGAAGTCGGTAAGATCCAGGTATGAATCCACCTTTACCTGTTACCAACTGTAATTTGAATAGTTAGTTCAATCTGAGTCTCTATTTCCTCATTCATAAAATGGAGATGATAAAATACCTACTCTGGAGGACTGTGTTGAGGAAAATTGAAATCCTTAAAAAAAAAAAAAGCCACCTAACCTAAGATGAACATTTGATAGGAATTCAATAGATAAACTTGGCTAGGCTTTTTATTATTCTCATTTCCACTTCAGTTGGCCAATCTGTTCTTTCTTCTTTTGCTGTCACTCATCTGATAAATTAAACTCTGACTCCAGAGTTTAATTTGATACTCCAGTATCAAGAACCTCAGAAAGATTAAAAAAAAAGAGAGAGAGAGAATGAAGACTGAGTCTGAATTGTTTCAGAGATTTGTTTATCTTCTCTTGTGCAGTAATGTATGGAGTTAGAAGATAAGCAAGGCTCATGGTGACAGCACCAAATGGCGGGGAAAGAGGGTTCATGCTCCCCACCCACAAACTCTGTCTGCCCAGTTCTTTGATGTGGAGCAGAGTATGTTCTCAATTTTATGTAAAAGACTTTGCTTCTGCAGCTGCCAACACTCTATACTCTTTGAAGGGGACTTCAAGAGATTCCCATTCTTAAGCTCCATAGAAATTCTCAACTTGGCACTGTTGAGAAATATCAGAAGGAAGGCTTTCCATAGCAACACAGCTAGTAGGGGGCAACAAAATGCTAAGATCGTTCAGGAACCTCCAAAGAGATTTCTGACCTTCAGTAGCCTGTGGAATCGGCATCTCCAGAAGTGTATTTAATACAAACTCTCATTACGTTCTTATGCAAACTAAACTTTGAACATTATGGGTGTATGTAGAGTGTCCCTAACCTAAGGCACATAAGCTATCGCTATATATAGACTATATATAAGCTACTAAGCTTTATATATATTATATATAAGCCACTAGCTCTACCTATTTGCTGAAATGTTTTTAAATAATTGATCTAGTTTAAACATAAAAGGGTGTGGTAGAAACTCCAGGCTGCCTATCCAATACCCTTCACGCTTTCTTCCTTAAAGTAACTTTATACTGATATTGTCAGAAATGTTTCTAGTTATAAATTATATTTTTCAGGCTCCCTCATAGACAGGAGTAGGCAATAAAATATGAACACAAGTACTTCACTGGGGCTTCCAGGAAAGGTTTTTAAGAAGGAAAGGGGAGTGGCTCAAAGAGGGGAGTCACCTTTTGCCCTTCTTCCTTTCAAAATAAGGTCATGAAGGCGAGGGCTCCAGCAGTCAAATTGTGATTCTAATGTAACCTTGACAATGGAAGCCACAAGCTAAGGTTGATGGAACAGAGAGAAAGAAGGGCCTGGGTCCCTGATGACCCCAAAACTGCCATGTCACCCCTGGACGTCAGTTGTTATTTTGGGTCTCTGATAATAATAGCTGAACCTGATTCTGACTGCTACAGAATTTGTACTTTTATTGTTATTACTTTAAGAAAAGAGATGAGAAAATGTTCAAACTCAAGGTGCATGTCAATGTTTGGTCCAGAAATGGGTATCGATTCAGTGCATGAGTTCGTGCTGGGTATGTGGGAGCACTGCTGGCCTAGAAATCATTAGGAAGAAGAGCTGCTCGGAAGGCCTGAACTCCTGTGCTATGTAGGGCACAGGTGGCAATCTGGCAACTGTAAGCCTGGCCTTTTGAGTCATGGCCAAAACTCAGTTTGGGTAAATTCATTACCCATACACATGCCCTAATTTCCTAATAGATTTCACTCAGATATGGTAGTCTTCTGCTTAGCTTCCTTATGTTAGCTCACTTACTACATTTGTGAATGGGAAAAAAAAATACTGCTCCAGGAAAATATCCAAAAGCAATTGATTGGTTTGTACTTCAATGCAGGCTCTAAAATAATTAGTTGACTTCAAATAAGTGGTGACTTCATGGCATATAAATATTTCCTATGCACACTTTATTCCATTTCTTTTTACTCAGGCATACGACTATCCATACTGTTAAACTTTGAACGGAAACAATGTTCTTTTCCTCTCCTATCTACCCTCCTAAATGCCCAATTAAAAATTTGAGGGGATTACTACACAAATGAAAGTACAGACAACAATAACAAAATGAAATTTTTGTCTTATTAAAAATTATGACTAAGCAATAAAATTGTTTTCATCTTACTTGAATCATTTCAAATAATTTCTATTTTATAAATTTCCAACAACTTGTGCAATAGGGAAGTATTCATGCATTTTTTTTCCACTTTTAGATTTTGAGTTTAATTTTAAAGCTGTAAAAACAAAAATGTAAAAAGAGAAGTATTTATACTTTAACTAAGCCAGCCATTCAATGGTGCCATAGACTAGGGATTAATTTGTAATTTATTTTTTATAAAACAACCACCTCTTTTTTCCCAAAGAAAAGTCAAAAAGAAATTTATTCATGTACTTAGAACAAAATAAAATTCATGGTTAGAAAAGAAGAAACTTGGCAAGAGATGATAGTGCTGTGGTTCTCAGTTTTGTATACTAGGGAAGATCAAAAAGGTCAAGATTAAGTATTCCTAAATCAGAAAGCTATATTCTCATTCATGGTACAGGGGGTGAAGGTCAGTAACAGAGGAACATGGACAGATATCATCAGCAGTGATAATTTCCTGTGTTCAGAAACAGATTTGGAAATTATCCTCCCACATGGATTTTGTAATAGGAGGAATCATAGCTATTACATATTAATTGTAAGTGCTTACATTTAACCCTCCAAGAGCATCAAGATTGTTATTATCCAATTATCTCCATTTCACACATGAGCAACCAAAGAGTTTTGGAAATTACATAAGTTAACCAAATTTTACCAAGCTAGAAGAAGTGGAGCCATATTCAAATCCATTCTGTCTATTGCTAACACCATGGTTTTTAACCAACATTCCGGGAACTATTCTTCTGTTAAGGATCATATAAAAGATAAATATTACATGTGATGTTAAATAAAAGATACACCCCTTAGGGATGTTTCCAGAATTATAAACCATCAAAGGTTGTCACACTAGCTATATTTTCATCCTTTATGTGGGAAAAATCATTCTCTATCATTGATGACACATGTGCCAATGTGAATTTTTAAACTATTCAGTATAATTAATAACAAACCTGTTAAAAATAAAATGAAACACTAACAAATAAATGATGAAGAATTAAGTATCTTACTATAGTTATGTAGCTCAGGCTAACTTACAGGAGTAGACTTGTCTCCGTGTAGGACAATAATTTCTCATCAAAATCTTTAATGTGTAACTTAAGTGAAATATTTTAGGACTACTGTAAAGGTATATTATGACAAGAAATGATAGAGTATAGGAATATATACACATATGCATATAAAATTATATTTATGTGTACAAAATTAAAATCACTGAGTTTTTAAATTAATATGAACACAATAACAGTAAGCAGCCAAATCATCTATTTTAAAATGTATTTTTTTAAGATTTTATTTATTTATTTTGAGAGAGACAGAGACAGAGAGAGAACTGGGAGGGACGGGGGCAGTGGCAGAGGGAGAGGGAGAAGTAGACTCCCCACCTAGTAGGGAGCCCAATGCAGGGCTGATCCCAGGACCCTGAGAACATGACCTGAGCCAAAGGCAGACACTTAACCAACTGAGCCACCCAGGTATTCCCCAAATCATCTATTTTAGTTGGTAAAGCAGATATTCACAATTATCCTAGTTGTCCAAAGGCCAATATCTGCTGTCTATTGTTAACGAGTATCTCTTCTCTATTTCCATTAGTGTTGCCCGTAATGCATCAGGCATTTTGCATCCCCTTGAGCAGTAATTATTTCTTCCTTTCTTAAGCTGTACACTTGCAAAAGTTACATTAAAACTTTGAACATTGCTCTACCTAATGCCAAAACAAGTTGAAACAATAATGTCACTACATCAACATCTTTAGGTCCTTGTCCATAGTATATTCAACAATAACTTTGGGTACTGAAAAATGTTTCTGAATAATATACTTAAAATACAAATCTAATGCATTATATCAGTAGATATTTAAGAATTTGAAAATAGTGAGTACACATTTTTGCCATGTTTGGCACTTGGTGAGTTTCTACAGGAAGAATAAAAGTTTTATGTGGTGACTCACACTCAGGCTTTCTTAAAAAATATTTCTTGTTCAATATAAAATACATTTTGGATAAAAGCACTGTACATTTAGAGGGTCAGTAAGATGATGGAAATTGTGTAGAATCAGCTCTATACATTTTTTGGTTAGAGCAATGTATGGTGGGCCAATCACTATTTTTGATATATCTAAGCCATTTCAAAATTAAAAGGTATATTCTATCAGAGCTTTGCCCTAGTGTGAACACCACAAACATGAAAATCCATTGTCATAAGTGACTTTTAAAAGACATATGTGCATACACAATGGCATTTTCTGATTTTTTATTCTTACTGAGAAAATAGGCAAAATAACATGAGTTCTTGTTTCAATTCCTATGACTTGAATATATTTTATATTTTCAAAATAATCCAAGGATATTATTATTATTATGAAATAGAGTGTTACATATATCAGGGTTTGAAAAACACTGCACTAAAAACTTAGTGAAATTACTTCTTTCAGATGGGTATGTCTACATAGGTAAATAAAATAAAATTAACATACTCAGGCCAAGTTCTTAGAAAATGCAAGATTTAACATGTGTACCATGTGGGTGAATTAATCTGGAAAGTATGGATTAAATAAAGTCACAGCCAGATCCCATTGGCTGGGTGACAGAGAAGAGACACAGGTCTTGAACTGGAGATACTAATTTGACTTTTGCTATTTTTAAATGATATAACACAACTGATGTTTATACTTATGAGAAGATGGACTGTGAATATAGTAATCTTGGCTGGAGAGTATGTAACATGTAATAAATAAGGATTGTCTAAATTTGGATGAATGCATATAGGACTTACCACCACCATCTGCCATTATCCCTTATTTAAGTCTTGGCTCAAATTTTCGTTTCACCAAGGCTTTCCCTGACCACCTGGTTTATTACTACAAACTGCTTTCTCTCAACACTACCCAACACCTGTGCTCTCAAATTCCTGATCCTCTTACCTTGCTTTTTCTTTCTTTTTTTTTTCTTTTGCATAAAAAAACTTGTGATTTCATAACATTATGTAATTTACTTTTTATTATGTTTCTTTCTGTATGCCTTTCCATTAAAATAGAAACTTCATAAGACTGGGAACATTTTTTTCTATTTTTTTTCACTGAAGGATCCTAAGCATTTAAACACTAAAAGATACAAGTAACTCAATATGTATTTGTTAAAAGATTGAGAATATTTTGTCTTGAGGAACACTGAACAAATATATTTAATTTTCTCATGTTACAGCAATACATATCAATGAAAAAGCAGGGACTGTTTATAGTCAGTTGTAATATAAAAATAATACGAGTCAGTTGTATTTTCATTAAATTCTGAGTAATATTCTTTTAAAAGACATAGGGCATTTTCATATTATCATAAAATATATTAAAATGCCCTTGGAGTTTACCAGAGTTCATAAAAACTGATCTTTAAAATATGCTGTAATATTTCCATATTGGAAAAATGAAAGCAATTCAAAAAATCCAAAGGTTGCAGTTCTGTTTTGCTTGAAAGGGATGTAGTAAGTTAGAGAATACTGGGGAAAGTACCCAAAACCATATAGCTATATAATAAATAAAATCACAGCTACTGCTATTTTTCCATCCATTCCTATGCTTAACAGTTTAAGTATTTTCACATAGTCTGTGATTTGATACTGGGTCTTGGGACCATAGTTCTATCAAGAAATTAAGGAACCATAATCTTTCAAAGCTCATGTCAAAGGCAATAAGGTTTGTGTTAAGAGAACTTCTAGCCCTGGGGCCCCTGGGTGGCTCAGTCGGTTGAGCAACTAACTCTTGGTTTGAGCTCAGGCCATGATCTCATGTGTGGTGAGATCAAGCCCCATGTGGGGCTCAGCACAGAGTCTGTTTGAGATTCTCTCCTTCTTCCTCTCTCCCTGCCCTTCCCCTCACTCATGTTCTCTCTCTCAGATAAAAAAAATAAATCTTAAAAAAAGAGAACTTCTAGCCCTAAAGCTTTGATTGTACAATTCACCAGGTATAACAGTTACTGAATGCCTGCAACAAAAACAAATCATACCATATCTTTGCCCTCAAATATTTCACGATGTACTGGGAAAGCCTGGCATGTACCTAATTGATTCTGACTTAGGTAAGGCCTTAAGAAATTCTTGAAAAGGGAATAGTGAACCTTGAGTTCAGAAGAGTGAGGGGCATTACCTATGGGCTTCACAGAAAGCAAGATATTTTGAGTTGCAATTTGCAGTAGGATTTCTCAAGTAGAAAAGGCTGAGGTAGAGCATAAAATTCCCAAAATGTGAAATTTCATTGTATTTTGGGGGAAAAGTCAGTTTCATGTGATGGGAAGCCAGGGCGTTTAGGAAAAATATAAGCACTCTGGGTGGGAAGAGAGGTTGAAGTGAAGAGCCATGGAGCTCAACAAATAGCATTTAGATTTTATTCTAGAAGCAACAGTGGGGAATTCCTAAAGAAATTGAACAAGAAAATACAATCATATTTGGACCAATTATAGAAAAAAAGTTTTTCTGATAATAAGTAGCTTGACAAGTGTGTAAGAGCTACAGGGCTCCAGAAGTTAGGTGATTCTTCAGAAATCCTGTGCATCTTCCACATCAAATACACATAAAAGGAGAAGGCCCCACAATCAGTGATTAAAGGTATGGTCAAACTGGACCCTAGCTTCTTTTTGGCCAGGTCCATATCCCTAAGGCAACCAGCTTAAATTTCTCCAATGAAGGCACTAAATAATTTAGCATGATGAGCCTAAGATGAATCAACCTATTTTGTGCCAGGCATTCTGTATGATGAGTACACCGAGATATGATCCCTGTCTCAGGAAGTTCCATAAATTGATGGGAGACAGAGCAGATTCTTGAGCTAAACAGATGAAACATGGTAAAAAGAAAATTTGAAACAGAGGGAACAAGATAAAAGTATGAGAGAGAACTGCTCATTTGGAAAACCGCAAGGAAATTCAGTACAACTAGGTCATAGAATGCCAACAGTGCAGGGACAAAGAAATAAATTTGGAAGGTGAGGGTAGTCAAGAGTCAGATCATGTTGGGATAGGCCTTGCAGACAGATTAACTATGAATTTATGCTTTCCAGAATTGATTGGTCTCTCAGTGATGCCTGACAAATTTAGGGGTCATATCTTCTTTAATACATCTAAAAATATTACTTATTTCTAAACAGTTTGAATTTCAAACTTTTGCATTTTCTTCCAGCCTCCTTCTCAGCATTCTAGCCAAAGGATTTTGTTCTTTTCTTCTCAGAAACAAATAGGGATGCTATAATTCCCAGTCTGCCCCTCCCCATTATCCCTCCTCCCCAGGTCACCTCCACCACAGTGGTCCCTGTTGCTGCTGACATAGCCATCATTACTAAATTGTTTAATAATCAACTTTTCTCACTCTTCAAACTCTTTTCTCAGTGCAAGAGGAATCTCTCCTTTTATCCAACTGTAGATATACCTCTACCTTTGCCCTAAAATTAATCCTATCCTTTCCTAATTATGCTTGACCTTTCTCTACCAATCATCCTTTGCCTAGCCTGTTACACTAACTTTTCCTTCTCAAGTGGCTATTACACATATGAGCTTGTTCAAGGATCTTCCATCTTAAACAGAAAACCCTCCATCATATTGCCCACCTCACCTACCCTTGGCTTCCCTGCCTTATCAACCTTTTCTGTAAGAAGCCATTTTCACCTGAACTTACTAAGATTTGGCTTCTACCAACCTCTTTTTCACTAAGCCATCTTTCAGCAAGTTTCAGCCATAACACTCAGGGTCTGTATGTGAAAGTTAAAAATTAGCATGCACTCCCCCAGAACTCTAAAATATTATTTGAGATACATACTTTGGAAGTCACTTTTTTTTTTAATTTCTAGAAAGGTATATAGGCTAACTCATATTTGGTAAGCCTTGCCATGTCAAGTCTTATCCAAAATTAGCCTTAAATTTATCCCTTAGTGTTTTACAAGTTTTGCACAAAATGTTATCCATGCTCCAAATAATACATAATACTTTTGAGATTTTATCCCAATTTTATGCAATCCCTCTTAAACTGAATTTGGGACTTTCTTCAGGGGCTTTTAGTCTCCGCGCTGTGTGCTCAGATCTTCACACTGTCCAAACTTTTGCCACCTGTTCACAGCTTCTTCAGTCACTTGCAGGGTCACGTGGAAAGTTGCTTAACCTCCCTGAACTAAAATTTTAACTTCCTGTGTGCTCAATCATTTGTTCATTAATTCTCTTATTCTGCAAACATTTAATGGGTGCCCTTTGTTATAACACATGTGCTTTGCCACAGATTATTTTAAGTTGAGTAACATAGTTCTGAGCCTCTGGGTCTCATCGTAGCTGGGGAAATCAAAGGAGTATTGTGAGGAACAAATGAGAAAAGTAATATATGCAAATGCTTTATGGAATAAAATTGTATTTCTCATAGAAATGATGCAGTGCGTCTATAAGGAGGTAAGGAAGTAGAGAAAACTAGGCTCAAATTCCTTATTTTTCACGCATCCAAGATCTGATATAGGCCTATTAGATGATTAATAAGCACTGCCCACATATAAATAAATAGCTTGCCATGTTGACACTTAGGACATTTTGTCAGAACATAGAAATATGTAAGCAATTATAACAAATCAAGACAAACATTTCAATCGGTCTCACCTCTTCATCTGAAAATTGTAGATAATCACCGAATTTCTGGGCACTGGCATCATACTACAGAAGCACTGATTACTTTTGACACCTATCATTGGGTCATAATGAGTGTCAAACCAGCTGCTCTCTCATTTGATACCCAGCGACCACGAAGAGCATTTAACCTATATTTAACCAGAACTCATTTCTTAAAATTTCTGCTTCGGTCTGAGAAGAACAAGTACTAGAAACAGGGAGCTATGTTTATCCTTCTAAATTTAAAGAAAAAATCTTCTTCAGTAGGTTTGACTAATAAGCTCAACCAAAGTTAGAGACACCCTTAGACTTCTTTAAATGAAAGAAGGATAAGCAAAACCTTATCTGTGCATGCCAAACTCTTTTCTTAAAATCATGGGAGATTCTGGAGTGGCCAGTAATTGTTCTTTATTTTTAAAGTAATCACATTATATTACACTTTAATATATTTCTCTCTAGATTTTAAGTAACCATCCCTCACTCCCCATACAGTACTTTTATTCTCAGATCAACCCTTTGAGGAATGAGAAGGAACTAGAGAATGGACAGCTCTCAAAGGTCAATGGATTGGCTAAGCTGGGACCTTCATATGATTTAATATAACTTCTAATCCAGTATAATTTTAAAAATGTTCCACTTTTGATATGTAAAATACAGAGAGAATTATCCTTTCTTATGTTGCAGAACAAAATAATTGTAGACTACTTCTCATTAAGATATTTATGAAAGATACTAGCCATACTCTGTATATACACTGAGGTTAAACATGGTATACTGAATTTTTACAGCTCAGTTGACTCTTTTTTTTAAGTATTGAATTTCTCCTTTGTAATTAAACAAATATTAGATTGTGATTTACAAATATATATATGTATAAATATATATATATATAGAAAGAGATTAATTTTAGTCACTTCAGTCACTCAGAAAAAAGGAATGAGGTTTCATGATCATCTGAAAGTGCAAAAAAATTTTTTTAATGGTAGAATTATCACAGTTGATCTATTTTGTACTCTAACAAAATAAATCTTCGCTTCTAAAAATGATATTCTAATGTATCGATGACCATGATTTTCCCCGTTAATGCAGTACTTTTATATATTCCTTTTATATAAGTGGAAGTTTATATACTAAAATACGTATGCTTTCTAAAAATTCATAAAAACTTACAATTATAAGGTCCAATATTTTGCTTACTTTTAGTACCTTCTCTTCACAACCTACACTGTTGGTAATTTTTCTAGAGCCACACACACACACACACACACACACATGCTTGCAAATACCCAGACATACAAGCAAAGACACAAACACTGCATTGGTAAATTTTGAAATGTATAGGATATTTGGCAATTATATTATCTATTTTGCAATACACATATTATACAGAATATTATAGCTTTAATAAACATCTTCCCTTGAAATATTGGGAAAATTAGAGCATGGATATTTATATAAACAGTGACACAGATCACATTTCATACAAATAATTTCACTCAAAATTTGGGCAATTTCAAAGAATGCAAATTTTCTTATTTTAAAATTAATGTGTTCTAGCTAAGACACTAAGTCCAGCTGTGGCCATACTATACAGTTTAAAGCAAGCAGACGGTTATGCCATTTTCGGATGGATTTTGACAGTGCAAAGAATCAATGACTCAGGTAAAAAATTATTGATTAATTCATTTAGAATTTCCAAGATTTTGTAAATCAAAAACTAATGATGCACTATACAGTGGCTAACTGAACATAACAAAAAAAAATTTAAATTAAAAAAAAGAAATGCAAAAGAATTAATTAATTAAATAAATGTGTTTATTAAAGATAAAATATTTATGAAGAATTCTTATGTACCAGTCGTAGGCACAAACAATGATCACAGTGTCTAAAATAGTATGTAATAAGTAGTATGTAGACATACAGGTGAAGGACTTTTGGATTAGGTGAATGAATATTAGATTTGGTAGAACTGGTAACGTATTGACTTGTCATTTCAACAATCTATAATTTTTGTCGCATTTTTGCAATAATTTATCTGATCTTGGAACATAATTTAACCATTATCAATCACCATGTTGATATAGGCTACAAGGGATGCATAATCATAAACAAATCCTAAAATTAATAGCTTGGCCATACTACCTTTAATTCAATCTGTTAGTGGAGGAAAATGACTTCACTTGAGAAAAAATAATACATGTTCTGTGAACTCACAGTTTTGCTGAGTAATTTTCAGCAAGGAGTGGCATGATCTTCTCCTCAATTTATTAAAATTCCTAATGACATTTTTTCTAGAATTGAAGAAAATTCACATCAATAAATGTGTCACTCCTTTTTTGATGATTTTTCCCCAACTTACCATACTCTCTATCCTAATAGTTACTTGTAAAATAAATTAAAATGCTACAAGAGAGAATAAAATACCATAAATTGATGACTAGTAACATTGCACAAGGTTTAATATGCAAGCTCAAACTTGATTAGATGGCAGTTCAAAATAATGACTGGGTGGGCAGCAGAGCAAAATGATGGTTGATTATGGTCTTCCCAAGGGCAATATCTACTTTTAGAGTAAAATACTAAATAATCCAGATTCTACCATATTATTATTGTAATTAATTTCCTTAGCAGTTATGAAGCCAGCTGGAGTCAAGTTGCATTGGTCTTCTGGAGTGTGTGTGTGTGTGTGTGTGTGTGTGTGTGTTGTGTGTGGATATTAAGGGATAACAACCTTCCAAGGAGTATTTCTTATATTTCCTAAAATTTTAAATGTTCCTATTTTCTTTCTGCACCCATTGTATTGTCTAGCACATGCACTAGAATGTATGAATCTTCATTTGGAAATCACAAGTCTAGAAATAAGAACCAATTCCTTGTCTAGATTTAAACTCACATAGACAAAAATCCTGGAGACCACCTTTTATTCAACTCTTTCTTTACCACTCCATATCCAAGCCATCTGAAATATATCCATAGCCTAGCCTCTTTCACTACCTCTTCCACTAATATCCTGACCCTAACCATTCTCTTCACTTATCTGAGTCAGTACAATAACCCAGGCATCTGCACACATTTATACCATTATCAACACAGCAGTCAGATCACTAAAACCTAAGTAATACCCTGCCATTCTTCAGAAATCAGTTGTATTTTGACATACTGATAATGAAAAAGCAGAAAGAGAAATTAAGAAAGCAACCCCATTTATAACTGCACCAAAAATAATAAGATACTAGGAATAAACCTGGCCAGAAAGGTGAAAGACCTGTACTCTGAAACTATAAAACACTGATGAAAGAAATTGAAGACGACACAAAGAAATGGAAAAACATGCCATGTTCATAGATTGCAAGAAAAAATATTATTAAAATGTCTATACTACCCAAAGCAATCTACATATTTAATGTAATGCCTATGAAAATACCATTTTTCACAGAACTAAAATTTTTCACATTTTTCACAGAACTAGAACAAACCATCCTAAAATTTATGTGGAATCACAAAAGACCTTGAATAGCCAAAGAAACCTTGAAAAAGAAAAGCAAAGCAGAAGACATCACAATTCTGGGCTTCAAGTTATATTACAAAGCTGTAGTCATCAAAACAGCATGGTACTGGCACAAAAATAGACACATAGATCAATAGAACAGAATAGAAAACTGAGAAATGGACCCACAACTATGTGGTCAATTAATCTTTGACAAAGCAGGAAATAATATCCAGTGGAAAAAAGTTAGTCTCTTCAACAAATGATGTTGGGAAAACTGAATAGTAACATGCAAAAGAATGAAACTGGACCACTTTCTTATACCATATGCAAAAATAAATTCAAAATGGAAAAAAAAAAAAAACCTAAATGTGAGACTTGAAACCATAAACTCCTGGAAGAGAATACAGGCAGTAACTTCTTTGACATCGGCCATAGCAACTTCTTTCTAGATATGTCTCCTGAGGCAAGGGAAACAACAGCAAAAATAAATCACTGGGATTACATCAAAATAAAAAGCTTCTGCACAGCAAAAGAAACAATCAACAAAATGAAAAGGGAACCTACTGAATGGGAGAAGATATTTGCAAATGACATATCCAATAGAGGGTTAGTATCCACAATATATAAAGAATTTTTAAAACTCAACACCCAAAAAACTAATAGTCCAATTTAAAAATGGGCAGAAGACATGAACAGATATTTCTGTTCTATACGAACAGAGGACATACAGATGGCCAGCAGACACATGAAAAGAAGTTCAATATCACTCATTATCAGGGAAATACAAATCAAAACTACAGTGAGATATCACCTCACACCTGTAAGAATGGCTAAAATTAACAACACAAGAAACAACAGGTGTTGACGAGGACATGGATAAAGGGGAACCCTCTTGCACTGTTGGTGGGAATGTAAACTGGTGCAGCCACTCTGGAAAGCAGTATAGAGGTTCCTCAAAAAGTTAAAAATAGAGGGCGCCTGGGTTGCTCAGTTGGTTAAGCGACGGCCTTCGGCTCAGGTCATGATCCTGGAGTCCGGGGATCGAGTCCCACATCAGGCTCTCTGCTCAGCAGGGAGTCTGCTTCTCCCTCTGATCCTCCCCCCTCTCATGCTATCTCTATGTCATTCTCTCTCTCAAATAAATAAATAAAATCTTTAAAAAAAAAAAGTTAAAAATAGAACTACCCTACAATCTAGCAATTGCACTACTAGGTATTTACCCAAAGAATAAAAAAAATATGAATTCAAAGGGATACATGCACCCCGTTGTTTACAGCAGCATTATCAACAATAGCCAAATTATGGACACAGCCCAAGTATCCACTGACTGATGAATGATAAAGAAAATGTGGTATATAGGGTACAATGGAATATTAGTCATCATAAAGAATGAAATCTTGCCTTTGCAATGACATGATGGATGGAGCTAGAGATTATTATGCTAAGTGAAATAAGTTAGTCAGAGAAAGACAAACACCTTACGATTTCACTCATATGTAGAATTTACAGAAACAAAAAGAGCGGGGGCAGGGGGAAGAGGGAGAGAAGCAAACCAAGAAACAGACTCTTAACTATAGAGAACAAACTGATGGTTACCAGAGGGGAAGTTGGTGGAGGGCTGGGTGAAATAGATGATGGGGATTAAAGAGTGTACTTGTGATGAGCACTAGCCGTTGTATGGAAGTGTTGAATCACTATATTGTACACCTGAAACTAATATTACACTGTATGTTAACTAACTTGAATTTAAATAAAAACTAAAAAAATAGAATCTTCAAATGATTTTCCAAAGCAAGCCAGTCTTTACAATGGTTTATAAGGCACTCGAGTTATACTGTCCATATGTGGCTGGCTACTGAGCACTTGAAATATGGCTAGGCATAATTGAAATATGCTATATATATAAATTACACACTGATTTCAAAGACTTAGAATGAAAAAATAATGTAAAAAACTGCTAATAATTTTATATTGATTACAGCTGAAAATTTTATTTTGCAGGTTTGGGAGTAAATAAAATATAAAAAATAATTTTATCTGTATTTTTTATTCTTATTTTAAAATTTAAAAAAAATTTTTAACTCAAATATAATTAACACACAGGTTTGGGTGTACCATGCAATGTTCAACAATTCTATACACTGCTCAGTGCTCATCATAATAAACATACTCATAATCTACTTCACTTACTTCACCCATTTATCTGCCTATTTTTATATTTTTATCACAGCAACTAAAAAATTAAAATTTACATATATGGCTCATGTTATTTTTTCTCTTGGAGATCACTATACTAGAGGGTCTGATGACAGTTACTTCTCTGAGCCCATCCCCTAATTCCTGCCTCATCTCTGGCTGAGCTGTGACCATGCTGGGTTCCTTGTTCTTCCTTCATTACTTATGTCATGTTCACACCTGCCTAAGAATAATATCAAATTTTATGTGCCTTAAAACTGGTGAATGGTGGGTCAATCAGCTAACTAGCAAATTTTTCTTAAGTGTCAACAATGTCAATCTTCTAGCCACTGGAATTTTATAGTAAAAATAATAGAGATGCTCTCTGTACCCAAGGAGTTTACTTTCTACTTGGTATATGTTATAATGCCTATAAAACGCAAATTTTAAAATCTTCATTCACCCAATACAATAAGTGACTAAATATGTGACACTTAGAAATCTGAGGTATAATCAGCTGAGATCAAAATGTAGAGAACTTTGCTCTGGAAAATATCATTGCCACATTGCACAGAATAATTCAGATAAATTCAGCAAAAATCTGTCTCTCTCTTGCTCTCTCACTCTCTCAACCATACAAAAACATTACCCAGGTTTTATTTTCCCCGTAACTCCTCTCTTTACCTAAAATTATTCTTTGATATTGTTAATTTATATACTCAATTATTCTGCAACTAACTGTAGGGTCAATTCTAGTTTATGATAGCACATGGTGAGCAGTCATTACATATTTATTAAATGGACATATTAATTAAATGTCAAATATATTATTATAATGATTGTTATTCTAAGTTTTCTGAAGGAAATTAAGTATCCTAACTGAAAGTAGAATTTGACTTTTTTGAAAGAGCCAATGAATATTTTGAATTTTAACAATTATTTCTTTGCTTAACTTTTTAATCATTCTGAACTTTAAACCAAATGGATAAATAAGAAGTCACTATTACAAAAAATACTTGATAGCAGAGAAAAATGATAGTTAAAAAACAGTTGAATGTTAATACATTGTAATACATATTACATATATTACACATAAATCTTTTACATAATATAGATTCATTAAAGCTTCTTATAAATCAAATATAATCATTATATGTATCAATTATAATTAAACAATAAAACTCATTATATAAAGGGATACTTTTGGTGAAGCTATATATAAGATAAA
Source organism: Mirounga angustirostris (assembly GCF_029215605.1). Taxonomy (NCBI): domain Eukaryota; kingdom Metazoa; phylum Chordata; class Mammalia; order Carnivora; family Phocidae; genus Mirounga; species Mirounga angustirostris. The sequence goes on along the minus strand of NW_026991715.1, from coordinate 118,712,924 downwards.
GCTTTTTTACATATACATATTCATGTTTAGCTTTTACTGATACTCAGTTTCTAACTGTGTAGAATTACTAATATAAACAATGCTTTTATAATAGCAATTTGGGCACTAATTTTATAATTTACAAACATATTTTTACTTGAAATTAACAGGACCTAAAAGGTATATAATTTCATTCAAAATAATCTCATTTTTGAAAAAAAAATTAATCTCACTTTGGGAGCCAAATAAGAAAATGGATAGAGGATTATAATGAAAGTGAACATATAGTGGGAAAAAAATAAGTATTTTTTAAGGTCCTTACAATTATTTCTAAGAACAGCTTATTATTTCAATCCTTCCTGTCTCCTCAAACTACGCTAAAGATAACATCAATAAAAATAATATTAAGAATGCCTTGGAACATATTTGCGGTAAACAGACACGCAAAAAGATACTTTTACTACAGCTGAAACAGGAAAAACATTATTGTGCTAATTTTCCAAAATGATTTAGAGATTTTTTTCTTAAACCTCAAAGCATCTAGTGTCATTTGGGGTTGTTGGATACCTTTTGGAAGTTGTATTTCTATAAACAATCTAACAATATGCTTTATCTTTTCAGTAACTCAAATTATTACACTTAACCAAAACTTGGAACCATCACTGCTGATTCTTAGTCTAAAAGAAAAATAACTATGCATTTATTTCCTAAGAATATTACTAACCAGCAAACAAAATTTGTACATGTTGCTTTGAGATTTTTAATAATATGGATGTCAAGCAATGAAATAACTAGGGATCAAAGTGAAAGGGCAAATTGCAGGGACTCCTAAATCATTTTATCTTTCACAAAGACACATAGTATAGGACCTTGGAATTTTATTTTTCACAGCTCATGAAGAAATATATAAATATTCCCATTAAGACATCAGTAGTAATAATTGCTTACAGATTTAAAGCATATTAGCCCCAAGCATATTTAGTGCAGTTTCCATAAGACAAGTATTTTAAATATCTTAAATTCAAGCTGATTGAGTAATATATTAGTAATAATAGCTGATAACACATGACTTAAAACGTTTAAACAGTTCAAAAGTTTGTATCTTTTAAAAGGTAACTGCGAAGCCACTTCGTATAGGTTAACTACTGTCATTAAATTTCTTATGTTTATAGAATTTTTTTATGTACATACTATATGTGTGCACGTGCTCTCATGCGTGCACACACACACACCTTTTTAAAATAAACATAAACAGGAATACTTATACATGCTTTATTTACCTTGTTTTTCTCAATTATTGTATCTTGGAAGGTTTTCTTTATTAACACATAAAAAATTGCTTCAATAGAGTTTTAACAGTGTAGTAGTATTTTAATACATGGATGTCCTAACATTCACTTAACCAGTACTCTGTAGATGAATTCCACTTTTTGGGTTAAAATAACTTAAATCATAAATGGCATTCTGAAAATATAAATATAATCAAAGAAGAAGTTAAAAAATCAAATCACACCTATATGTCCATCTTCAAAAATCTACTATTAGCATTCTAATATATAATCCTACTGTATTTTTACAGTATATGGACAGTTAGAATGAACTAAGATTATACCTGACTTATTAAAATCAGTTCATTTCATTTACTTCATTTTACCCAATAATGTACTCCTTGAGAGATCGTATCTTATTTATTATTTTATATCCAGGCTTTAGGAAAAAAGAAAAGTTCAAGAGATAATTTTAAAATAGTTTTATTTTAAATAGCTAAGAGCTAAGTTAATGCTAGATTCTTGTTATGTTCATTTTTCTAAGAAGATATTAAAATACTTAAAAACTCTTCTGAAAAGCAAAATTTCATATTTTTTAGCCTAGATTTACTAGTGTGTCCCACATTACCTAGACTGTGATTACATCTCCTTTAAATCAGTTGCCAAATTCATTTGTGTTGGAATTGGCCCCTCATCCAGGTTGTAAATTTCAAGAAAGAAATAATGTTTTATTAACCTCTTCTCGCCCACATGTTTGACACAATGGTGAACATGTAGTTAGTTCAGACTTATTAGAAGCTTAAAAGTACAGTGCATTGTTTAAAGATATTGTATTAAAGATAATGTCAATCTCAGGCTACTGAACAAAAGCTATAATATTATTTAGTGTTTTCCAGATGCCACTGAAACGTGTTTGAATAACTTCTTCAAGATTCAGAAGGGTATGGCCTCAAAAATTAAAATCCAAGTATATAGAAAAGACTTTACTAAACTATCCTTTTATTCAGTATTTATCCTGAAAAATGACAAAATTAGGACTTCCAGCAAATAAATGAATTATAATTGATTTTGAATGGACATTAATGTATAAACGAAGAAGATAACTAAGAAGGAGAAAAACAGGTAAAGAATATATATGAAAAGCAAAGTACAAAGAAGAGAAATCAGAATGGCCAACAAATATATGAAACACTGTTCAATATCACTAGCAATCAAGAATGAATGCAATTTCAAACAGTAATGGGATCTACAATTGTTTAATGATTATGATAACATTGGGTCAAATAATTTTGACTCTATCCCTTACTAGCTTTGTATAAGTTATTTAATATTTCTGTCCCTTCATTTTCCCACTTTTAAATTCAGAATAATAATAGCATCTGCCTAATAAAATTGTTCTGTAAATTAAATAAAATTATCTAAAAGAAAGTCTGAGCATAGTAATCACACAACAAATGTTAGCCAATAATACTAATAAATCATTCCATACCTGGGAGTTTAACAAAAATAATAATAATGAATAAATAACAAATAAACAGAATATTGGGTCAAGAGAAATTTTTATGTACTGCATGTGAAAAAAATTGGCAATATTGAAGTAAAAAATTGTCAAAACATGCATAAGTGTTAATATTGCAATAATATTTATACCTATAAAAATAGAAACAATGCAAATGTTGGTACATAGAGATGATAGAATACAACACAATAGTTAAAATGAATAAACAAGTAAATTAATGGAAAGAAATGTGTGATGGGTATTAAGGAGGGCACGTGTTGTGATGAGCACTGGATGTTACACACAACTAATGAATCGTTGAACACTGTTTCAAAAATTAATGATGTACTATACGCAGGCTACCTGAACATAAAAAAAAAAAAAAAAGAAACATTTATGTCTCTTTCCCTATATGAAACATTGTAGGCTAACAAAATATCTGATGAAATGTTAACTATTCAGTGAGTAAATGAAGACGGAGTATGTTAAATGGAATTTTAGTTTTGTGACCTTTAATGAAATAATGGATTTAGGCAGTGGCTGCTAACATCACAGAGAAAGACATGATGTTCCTTCTGACGTAAGCACACACCACCACCTGTGATAGTGTCTTGCCAAAAAAAAAAAAAAAAAGACTTAAACGTGAATCTCACTACCAATTTAAAGGAAATAAAGGGAAGAGAACATTTAGAAATTAGCAATTTCCAGACCCTGGGAAACTGAAGGCAAATGAATTGTTTGTTCAACAAATAAACAGCAAAAGAAGGATAGAGACAGAGAAAGAGAGAGACAGAAACAGAAGTTGAATTTAGGTGTATTTTCAGACTAAATGATATTTAGGAGACATCTTTATTTGGACTCTGATTAGAAAAAAAGCTTTAAATGAAAAAAAAAAAGGAAGACAATATGGGAAATTTGAGCACTGACTAATGAAAATAAAGAAATGGGGCAGGGCGCACCTAGTAGGTGAACAGATGACTCTTGATTTCAGGGTTATAAATTCAAATCCCATGCTGGATATAGAGATTAACTTTTATTAAAAATAAAAATTAAGGGGCGCCTGGGTGGCTTAGTTGGCTAAGTCTTCGACTCTTGAGCCCTGCATCAAGCTCTCTGCTCAGCATGGAGTCTGCTTGAGAGACTGCCCCTCCCCCCATTTACAGTCTCTCTAAATAAATAAAATCTTAAAAAAAAAATGGGTATTTTTAGGCAAAACAATATTTTATTTTTTAAACCTCATTTTTAACAGTTACATTTTCAAATTTTAATTAACTGAACGGTAGGCTACCTGGGAATTTTTCATAATCATATGTGGAGGGAAGCTTGCATACAGATAAAACAAACTGTCCAAATATTGAAAATTGTTGGAACTTGGGGAGGGTAAATTAAAACTAATTATACCATTTAGTTTTGAACACATTTAAAATTTCCATAATTTTAATATATATTAATTTATATGTAAAAGAAAATATATATTTTACCACTTTCAAAGGCTAATTTGATTTTACATCAATATAATATGACTATTACTGAGCACCTATTAGAAATAAGGAATGTTGGCTAAACATGCTTGCATTAACATGTCTTTCATTATCCTTACCTAATAAAGGTGTTACTATGTCTTAGTAAGTTCAAACCTATATAACTCAAAGTGCAATCTTGCTCCTCTTGTCTTTGCTGAAGTAACAAGAATAGTATAGTTATATGCACTGGAATGAAATAAAATTGGCATTTCTTCACTGTGTTAGATAAATAGTTTTTGCAATTCACAATAAAAATAATGAAGTTTACTTACAGATTACATTTATTTACCTACTAAAACATAGTTCAGACTAAGTAAGATTGCCATTTTCCATGTGAAAACCAAAAACAAATTTTTTTTTGAAAAAATTATTGTTTTTAAGACAACTTACATGTTTAACTTCTAGGAATCAATCTATAAACAAATACATTTCCATGTCTGTCAACTAAATGAGTGGTGCCAGTTACCAGCTGACTGGCACAAGTCATTTTTGGGAAACAAAATCTGTCTCAAATTTGATCATCAGTTTAAAACTTCCAGAAAAAAATAATGAAATGTCATTGAAATATTAATAATAATTAACCACATTTTTACATGTCTGTACCTCTGTTTTCTAGGTTTTTTTTCATTTTAACAAAATAAGGAGAAAAAAATTCAAGTAATAAAAATATAAGTTGTGTTTTATCAATAAAAGAAGAAATTAGAACTCAAATATATCTTGTTAAATTATTTTGTTTTATTTTTATCTCCATCTTTATTCATGGGTTGGAAAGGCTTTAAAACCCTTCCCTGAGAGCAAATTGTTTGCTTAAAAGTACAGCTCTCTAAAGCGATCACATTTTTCTTACTAAATCAATTGTCATCCTTTTTTTCCATTCATTTATTATCAATCCTAATTATTATATCATAAAAGCTCATTAAGAATTCTTATTAACTCAAAGGAAGCGCCTTTGAAAATATTTAGAAGAGAAAATGTTACACATCTCATAGCTACAAAACTGCAAACGAATGGTAACATTTCTTAATAAAGAGAAATATTCCCACTGTCACCATCAACGATAAAGAGATAGGCTGTTAGTGACAAGAATAAGGAGATCATTAATCACGAGGCTAGGGAGAAAGGAAAAAAAAATAGTCTCAGATAGTAAGTCAATTAGAAAAGAAGTTGAATCATGAAGCTTTTTTTTGCCTGTTCGATAGAACATAGACTTTAGCATGTTTTACATCATTTAAAAAAACTAAGTAGGAAATCTAGATTTCACATTCACATGGACCACACTCAAGTGAACAATTGTGCAGCTTGTTTGATGCTCCATAGTTTCTGCCCTTTTCCTTCCCTTTCCAACTTGCCTATTTATTGGGGAGGAATACAGCCAAGTTCAATTCATCACTGCTACACACAGCTTCCCTGGGATGCTGCCACTGTCACCCACTCCCTCCATCTGGCCTTCGTCTGAGCATGGCTTCCTCCACAACTGTTGCCAGTCTGTTGCCATAGCAGCAGCTAAGAGGGCGATGACAGGATGGGCAAAGAAGGAAAGCACACTCCATATCCATGCCCCGGCTTGAGATTTTGAAATGGTTCCAGGGTCCCACTGAAAATGTGACAGGAAAACACACACACACACACACACACACACACAGCTTTACAAAAGATATCCATGATAGAGAAACACTTTTTTTCCAGTGGGAAATAAACACGTATTAGTGAGAAACATTTCAACCCCGCCAAATGAGAATTAAGGAGCATGCTCACATGGTTGGAAGGGGAGCCGTGGGTTATATGATGAAGGAGGGTATTTAGGTGCTCATTAATGGGAGAGTATAAAAACCAGCTCTCAGCAAAAGTGTTATCTAGTTCAATGTTTGGAATTCCTTTTTAAACTAAAAATCACATACACCGACTTCTCAAATTCTACACTGATATCTGAATCAACATAAAGGTAGACATTTTCTAGCTACTATATTATAATTCCACGTTAAAAGTCATATTACCAATATTGAATTTCTGGTTTTGTTTTATTTTTATTTTTTTTAATTCCTGATTTTAAAATGACATACAGTACATACACCTTTATGTATTTCCAGAAAAATATATCTTACCAGAATTTCACTAAAACTTATTTTAATTTTATAGATTCTGAGTATAATCAAAGGGATATACATACTTGTGTGCAGGAAAGCAACATAACATAGGCCAAGCACTGACAACTAAAGGGAAGACAGAAATCAATGAATTCTAATCTTAGCTTTTAAAAAGCTTACTGTGAAAGCTTTTGGCAAGTAAGACTATCACCAACTCTTAAGGTTCATGTGATAATTACTGAGTTGGAAATACGTCTTAAAAGGTCATCATATCTTTCTTCTACCTCCAAGTAAGCATACAGAAAAATCTCAGACAAGAGCTGCTGTGTGTACTACTTTTGAAAGCCATGGAAAGTCAGACTGTGCCACTGTCTTACAATCCAAATTATGCTCCACGTTCATAGTTTTCATCTTTTTATAGTTTAAATAACAGAAGACAGATGACCCACTTCCCCTGAAATATTCAGCCTTACCTCTGTTTCTAGAATCAAACATTGTGCATTGTCTTTTCCAGGAAAAAAAAAAATCAGGAAAAGAGGAAGATAAGGGGCATGTGGTACTAACAATCATAGCACTAAAAAGCTTCAAAACATAGGCCAGCCTCAATGAAAAGACTGACATGTTCAAGCCTTCTCATTAAAGGCCAGACTTTCTTATACAGAATATCTACGACTGAGCATTTGTCATTAATGTAACTTTACTAATAAAGAAAGGGTGGTTTTAAGAGATGAGAGGTAAATCTGAGACATTCAGAGGATACAAGTGAGCTGTACGGCAGTAAAAGTTTGAGAAACTAATAGTAAAATCACAACATCCATCTCCAAGGTCAAGGATTTTGCCTCCAGACTGAAGACTTTAGAAAGTCAAACAGCTACGGCTGGTAAACAAATGATTTTTATTATCATCCCGTTTGCTTTAATTTTATCTGAGTGTTCAATGTGCTTTTTAAAAATACCATTATTATATTTTGCAAATCCTGCACATATTTGCTAAGTGTCTACCCTGCTCAAATCACCTAGATAAAGAAGACATTTTCCTTACATTCGAGGTAAGGAAATCATGATCAATAAATACAACATGCTTCTCCTTATAAATTATTACAATTAATTCTAGTATTTAACATGTCTTCGGCATTGTGGTATTTTCCGCTAAATTGATCTTTTACAATTGTAACTATGAGGGTACCTCTACCCAGATGAGAACAGCGAGATTATCACACTATAAATGTAATATCCTAGAGGTGAAAGTAACCCAACAGATTTGGTTGTTCAGGGAACTGAGACACATTTAAGCTGTTTGGATAGAGGACATCACATGTGTATTAACAAATTCAACTATACATGCTCATGGTCTGGGGAAGAGAGATAGATAAAGAACAACATGAAATCGAAGGAAGGTAGGAAGGAAGGAAGGAAGGAAGGAAGGAAGGAAGGAAGGAAGGAAGGAAGGAAGGAAGGAAGGAAGGAAGGAAGGAAAGGAGGGAGGGAGGAAGGATGGAAAGAAGGAAGGAAGGAAGGGGAGAAAGGAAGGAGGGAGAGGGGGAGGGAGTGAGGGGAGAAAGGAAGGAGGAGAGAAAGCATTTGAACAGTTCGGAAGATTCCAGTCATTGCCACACTTCAGGCCTATATGCTGCAGTGTAAACATGAACTGCACTCACAAACGTTCAGGTTTCCCTTTCTCAGTTTATATGTGCCTCTTACAGTAAGAACATATCAGTGGGCCAAGTGTGATTCTTGTGTTTAAAGACAGGATTTCTGGGCGCCTGGGTGGCTCAGTTGGTTAAGTGACCGCCTTCGGCTCAGGTCATGATCCTGGAGTCCCGGGATCAAGTCCCACATCAGGCTTCCTGCTCAGCAAGGAGTCTGCTTCTCCCTCTGACCCTCCTCTCTCTCATGCTCTCTGTCTCTCATTCTCTCTCTCTCAAAATAAAAAAAAAATAAAATCTTTAAAAAAAAAAAAAAAGACAGGATTTCTTTAATATGGCCCCCAAATGCACTTGTACATAAAAAAAAGCAAAAAGAGATATATACAAATTTGAGCATGAAAACTGGCTGCGTTAAAGCTGACAGATATTGTCTACGCTGCTGTTTGGGGGATTTTCAGGTTTGTTTGTTCACTATAATGAGATACAAATTGGAATCTAAAAAAGATGATCCTTGAAATGCATCCTGTTTGTGGACTGTAATCATTCAGACCTTAACATGACCTGGTTCAGACACCCTCCAAGCCATACAGGATTTTGATGTAGAATCATCATGCAAACTTCTGGTTATTAATTGAGCTTCCCTGTCACCTTGGTAAGAAAAGGGAGTTCCCTAGATATTACAGTAGATACTAATATTGCTTTCTTTCAAATAGAATATCATCTGTTGTAAATCAATAAAATTGAACTATAACAACATCTTACATCTGCCAGAATCATGGTAGGTGATCACAATGCTTGAATGAAAATACGCAACCAGTTTTTAGGACCTGTGATCTACTAGATAAATGATATGCCTCAATATTGAGATTGAACGTTCACAGCACATGCTTCAGGAGCACAGATGAAGGAGGGACTAAGACAGCCTACAAAAGTCAGGGAAGATTTCCCTGAAGAGATAATGCTTCAGCTGAGTCTTAACAAACAATTAAGAGATTTCCATGCAGACTATAGAAAGTGAAGGGCATCTCAAGTACAGGCATGTATACAAACATGACATAAGAATTGAACCATGTGTTTGGAAAATTTCCCATTATTTGACTAGAATATAACCTCAGTAGAGCAGGGATGCTTTTTAGTTTGTTTATTTTTAAATTTCTTCCTAGGTCCTACTACAGAGCCTGGCTCACAGGGGGTAGTTATTTACTTGTTTATTTATTTTAAAGATTTTATTTATTTATTTATTTACAAGAGGTGGGGAGGGCCAGAGGGAGAGAATCACGAGCAGACTCCATGTTGAGCTTGGAGCCCTACCTGTGGCTCGATCTCATGACCCTGAAATCATGACCTGAGGAGAAACAAGAGCCAGACACTTAACTGACTGAGCCACCCAGGTGCCCCTCACAGTTGGTGTTTAGTAAATCTTTATTTAATTAGATGTAAGTGGCTGAAACACATAATCTGAAGTGGGAAGCTAGGAGCAACAGATCAAGATGTATTCAAGATTCATATCATAAAAAAATCTGTTCTACCAAATATAATTAGCATTAGGTTTGACTACGAGTGACAGGAAAACTCCAAATAACAAAGGATTAAAGAGAACATTTTATGTCCCTCTCTTTTAAGTGTTGGCATCTCACACCTTGTATGATGACTACAAGAACAACAGGGAACCAATTCTTTCTACCATGTTGTCATACTTAATATGGCTGTTCTCTCTCCCACCATCATAACCACATTCTAGATAGGCATAAAGAAGAGGGCAAGAAGAAGGGTATACCTCCTCCATTTAAAGACTGGAAGAATACTTAAAGATACCAGCTTCATTGCATCTTCAGTAACTGTCACATGGCCAAATCTAACTGCAAAAGGGCTTAGAAATAAATGTATTGCTCTTGTCCAGATCTAATTAATGTTTAGGGGTCCTATTAAAGGAACAAAACAAAATAAATACTGGAGGACAATTAATCTCTGCAACCCAGTTTAATGCAGTTTGGTTTATCATATGGGTAATATGTTTTAAATAGTTACTTAATTTGATGAGAAGTTTCAAGTTTATTTTACAAAAGTTAGTAACACTCCCAGGAGCAATGAACACTCCCAGAACCTTGATCTTGGTTTCTAATGCCATTTTCCATGAGCTTCTAATGGCCAAAACTGGGACAATTTAAGCAACAGTCAATAACACAGTATCGGATTATATCCAAAGTATAAAATAAATTTCCATGAGTCCTTAATAATATAAATGGGATGATTGAATCAATAAATGAATGCCAGAGAAGAGAAAAATCTCCTTTGCAGAAGAATTCCACATAATTTATGTAGATACACTCCCCTAAAGAAGGAGCATAACTTCCCACCCCTTAAGTGTAAGCTTCACATAGTGACTTCCTTTCAAAGAGTACAATATGGTAACAAAGAAAAGAAGAAACTTAATACTGGACAACCCAAAAAACACTGCCTCAGCCAGGTAATCAGGTAAATATCATCAGTGATAAGTTATATTCAGGCATGTACCCTTGATATGAATGTGTCACCAGAGAATGGCACCTTACCTCTATGCTCTTTTTTACAAAAATTCCTAACTTTTGTCTAACTTTTGTCTATGAGAAAATATCAGATAAACCTTAACTAAAAAACTATTGCCCTCAAAACTGTCACTAAAAACAAGGAAAGTCTAAGAAAATGTCACAGTCCAAAGGAGCCTAAAGAGACATGAGGACTTAATGTAATGTGCAGTTTGGATGGGATCCTGGAACAGAAAAAGAATATTAAATAAAGAAACTAAGCAAATCTGAATAATGGTATGGACTTTAGTTAATCATGTATCAGTATTGGTTCATTAATTTGATAAATGTACTATAGTATGTAAGATGTTAATGAGTAGGGAGACTGGATGTGGGATATATGGAAACCCTCTGTACTCTCTTTGTAACATTTTTGTTTTGTAAGTATAAAACTATAAAATTAAGTTTACTTAAAAAGTTGTAACACTGAGTTTAATAAGCTATCCAAAAAGATGCCAATTTAATTTATGGCCTGTAAAATTAAGGATACGATCTCCATTCTCACACATTCTTACATTCTGTAAGTGTGTGAGCAACTAGCTGGATAGATTCCCTATCTTTTCTCTATGTACAAAACCTTATTTTATCTTTCGCATTGGCTATAGACAAACGTATTTCAATCATATATAATTTGTTTTATATATTCCACTGGTCAAAGTCTGTTTGTTTTTTAAGTAGGCTCCATGCCCAGTATGGAGCCCAACATAGGGCTTGACCTCACATCCCTGAGATCAAGACCTGAGCTGAGATGAAGAGTCAGATGCTTAACCCACTGAGCCACAGAGGTGTGCCCCTTGACCCCGACTTTTTTTTTTTTTTTTTACAAAATGGTATTTGCTAGGATCTCCTTAATGTTTTCTGAAGATTCAATGACCATGTCTTCTGGAATATGATATGGTTAGTACAGTCTAAAGCTCTAGAAAAATGTTTAATAGCTATTGTGTCAGATTAACTCATCTTTTCCCAGTTTATGGTTAAAGATCTAATTTCAAGCTAAAATATTAGAAAGCTAGCTCCTAATAGCTAGTTTCCAGACCTAACTAGATATTAATATATTAGTGTAATACAATGAGATCATCTTATTGATATTTATCTAGTCAATAATTTAGATAAAATGTAGAGCTGTACAATCTATTTTTTCCATAAGACTCGACAATTTTTAAAAAGTCATATCCCATACATGTTTGTATTTTTTTTATTGAATTGGCTCTCTAAAAACTAATACTCTAGGGAACAAAAGTTCTAGCACTTAATTCCACAGTAGCTATTGTCACACCCATAGAAAAGATTCTATAAAACATACTCTAAATCTTACAAAGGAATTCAAACAGCTTAAGAGAAACTACAAAACCATACTAAAAAAGAAATTGTACATGGTTCAAGTTGTACTATGTTGCAATAGAGCAAGCTTGATTTCCCAAAACAGGCCTGATTGATATGAAAGGTGCACATTCATCCTTCAGTTTTAGATATGAAGTAGTATTTTAGAAAACATTTCTTCACTTATTAACACTTATTTACTATGTTCTAACACCACACACTGACTTAAAAGATGAATAATAACACCCCATCTTCCAAAAAAAAAAAAATCTAGCATTTAGTGAAACAGAAAGATGCAAAAATACAACATTACAATATAATATAATGGGAACCACCTTTGAGAAATGTCCACAGAGCATGAAGAAAACACAGGGCAAGTGACAGTATGTGAAACAAATGCCTTAGATCTTGGCATTACCAGATAACATGCACCTAGCCAGAAAGTAACTGGAGACTAAATTTTGAAAAGGACTGGAGAACCAAATATATCACCTCCTTCTACTAGGAGAAGTAGTGCCTCTAGAAAAAAGTACTACTTATGATAAAACAAGAAACAAACTTACGATGTAAGAATTTCAGAAGCCTGGTATGGGTGCTCACAGGATGGTATATCAGATTTTTTAAAGCAAAGAAGGAGGAGAGTAGGAAGGTAAGAGAGAAATATGTAACAACGACACTTCCTACATGATTAAATCGTATAATCAAAATAATCCCCACTGGCGCGCCTGGGTGGCTCAGTCATTAAGCGTCTGCCTTCGGCTCAGGTCATGATCCCAGAGTCCTGGGATCGAGCCCCGCCATCGGGTTCCCTGCTCCGCTGGAAGCCTGCTTCTCCCTCTCCCACTCCTCCTGCTTGTGTTCCCTCTCTTGCTGTGTCTCTCTCTGGCAATTAAATAATAAAATCTTAAAAAAAAAAAGAATTAAGACTAAATTTCTTGATGAGTTCAAGACTTAGTATAAGTTCGTCCAAATTTATTTTTCAAGAATATTTCTCCCTCGCTATTTAATTATTTTTATTAAGACACTACCTTAATCCAAATTCTTTCCTTCTTGTTAATCTCACCACTTGAAATCACCTTTGCCTCATCCCACTATAGCTGCTGAATTCCTCCCCATCTTTCAGAATCAAACTGGGAGGAAACATTCTTAATAAAGCTTTTAACAGAATACACATTTGCTGAATGGTTACAGAATTGATTTGGAACCTATTCATTCTATTCATGTAAGAAACTCCTGACAAAAGAATCCAGCCTCTACTTAAGTATTTCAAAAAGACTTCATTGTTTCATGAGGCAATTCATTGTTAAAGATTTTTTTTTTAATTTTTTGTTGAACCGCAATTTGTCATCTTGAAACTTGCATTCAGTTATCCTGAAAATTCTGCTTAAATTGGAGTATATTTAAATGTTCTCTGTATTAAATTTCATTGGTTATAAGGTTCCTTTATTTACCGTCTGTTTATTCAGTGATAGTTTAGAGGTTAAGAACTATACAACTAGATGTATGCCTACAAAACCTTATTATACTATATAGACCATACGTGCACAGTTCTCATTTTAACATATGGAGGGCAGAAGGAAAATTGTAGTTGATGTCAAAGCATATGACAACTGCTCCTATCCCACGTTCTTTGAAGTCCATTGTGCTGTATTATGTTTTTTTCTTATAAATAATCTAGTTAGCTGCCCCAAAACATTTTAACTATTAGTAATAGGGGCTACTTAGTTGTATGGTGTCAAATTAAGGAATGTCAAGAACTTAGCCTATCGGCCTAAAATCATCAGCAGAGTACTGTTGAAACTGCTGTCGCCAGTCAATTATTTATTCAACAAAAACTTATTGAGTATCTGTTGATGTCCTAGAGAAATGTGAACAAAATCATGTTGCAATAAGTACCATTCAATTCAATTCCAGAAAAATGTATGAAGCTTCTACTCTATACAAATCACTTCCTTACCTAAAATGATATGCTCTTGGCTTCATGGCTATTATTGAATAGCAGTACTTCCAAGTATGGAAGTTATTATAAAAACTAGGGGAGGTGAATATACAAATTGATATAGTATTCATTCAATGATCCCGTAAGCAAGTAGGACCACAATTCTATTAGAGTTCCACATGGAGTGGATATAGAGAAATCGTTCACCTGTCCAGTCAGCTACTTCATACTCAATCCATAACCACATTATAAAACATCTTTTTATACACAACTAAAGAATCAATGAACACTACATCAAAAATTAATGATGTACTATATGTTGGCTAATTGAATTTAAATTAAGAAACAAAACAAAACAAAAACCCCACATCTTTTTAGATTCTAGAATATCTGCTACTGGTTTCAAACAGTAAATATGTAAACTTCAAAATGGAACTCAAATAGAGTAATATATCCCACATGATAAAATAAAATATGAACCCATCAAAATATTTTATTAAATCTACCACTAAACACTATTCTTTCATTTAAGAAAAACACAAACACATAATAAATAAAGAGACTCTTTGTTATATATAAATGCAAGTTAACTTTTAATTCATGAATCAGTTATTTTTTAATATCCCAGCCCTTTCCTTATTTTATATTAATATCCATCACATACACCTCATCCAAAGAAACTGTTTACTTTATCATTACACAAACACAGAGATCATTCCCAGGTCTGCCTTTCTGGAAGTTGTCTCCTCACTGGAATGGACTTCTCTAAATTCCAACCATTCTTTTAGGCATAGCTCACATCTCCCCTCAACACATCCCTTACTGGCTGTTTCAACATTAAGCAATGTTTCGCTCCTTAAACTAGGAGAGTGCGTGTGGTCTACAAAAAAAAAAAAAAAAAAAAAAAAATTGGCATTTTATTAAATACAGTCTACCACACATATTCAGAAAAATGGTTCATGGAATGTAAGAAAGGTATCACAAAACTCATTTTTATATATATAGTTTAAAGATTTTATTTATTTATTTGACAGAGAGAGAGAGAGAGAGAAAGCAAGCACAAGCAGGGGGAGCAGCAGAGGGAGAGAGAGAAGCAGGCTCTCCACTGAGCAGGGAGCCCAACACCGGGCTCCATCCCAAGACCCTGGGATCATGACCTGAGTCAAAGACAGACGCTTAACCGACTGAGCCACCCAGGTGCCCCAAAACTCATTTTTTTAAAAGATTTTATTTATTTATTTGAGAGAGAGAATGAGAGAGAGAGAGAGCATGAGAGGGGGGAGGGTCAGAGGGAGAAGCAGACTCCCTGCTGAGCAGGGAGCCCGATGCGGGACTCGATCCCGGGACTCCAGGATCATGACCTGAGCCGAAGGCAGTCGCTTAACCAACTGAGCCACCCAGGCGCCCCAAAACTCATTTTTTTAAACAAAGAAGTGAGAAGTGATATCATTGCCTTGTGTTTCTCTTTCTCATCTAGTCCCTTCAGCAGTTTCCTTGAGACGGAGAGCCAAGATGGCAGAATTCAGAAGTAAACCTCCTCCAATTAGAGTAAGTCATATTTTGAATTAGGTAAGTTAGTTTGTAGTAATAGAGATTTTTTTTTGGCAATTTTATAGGAAATTTATATTTTGGTTTTATAAACTGCTCTAAATGTTGTCAATTCCAGGATGATTTGCAAATAGGTCCATGGAATACTACATCATAAAGTAATATGATTAATAAGCTAAAGCTAATAATGCCCTTGGGGGATGTTTATTGCCTTGAGAATTATTGAAGCTCCCCCCTTGATTTTTCACCTTATCACATTAACATTCTATATTATTAGAGCCAGAGTCCATTATGCGTTTAAAAATGATGATATGCAAATGGGCAAAATGGGTAAGTGGGAGATACAGTCTTCTAGTTATGGGAAGAGTAAGTCACAGGGATAAAGGGTACAGCATAGAGAATACAGTCAATGGTATTATAATACTGTTGTATGGTGATACAATTGTGGTGAGCATAGCATAGTGTATAGACTTATCCAATCACTATGTTATACACCTGAAATTAATGTAACATTATGTGTCAACTATACTTCAATTAAAAAAATAAATAATTATGATCTATTCCATATTGTGTGGCATATTACAAATTCATTAACTTATTATCTAAGATGTAAACAAACTTCTTGTGAAGTTTGTTCAGGATAATATTTGAGAGTAGAAGTGCACAGGTTTTAGACCCAGTCCTTGCATATTTACTACTTTTTATTTTTTTTTTGGAAAGAGAGACTGCACTCACTATTGGGGGTGGAGGGGTGGTGTTGTAGATGGAGAGGGCGAGAGGAAAGAGAGAATCTTAAGCAGGCTCCACGCCCAGCATGAAGCCCGATGGGGGGCTCAATGTCGAAACCCCGAGATCATGACCTGAGTTGAAATCAAGAGTCGGTGCTTAACCCACTGAGCCACCCTGGCATTCATTTATTTAACTACTTTCTGAAGAGAACTTTAGGACCCTGTGGGAAAACTGTTAGGAAAAAAAATGTAAGACTGCTTTGAGTTTTTATTGACATATTTAGAGGCATTTGATTACATAAACAAGAATAAGCCAAGGTCTTAAGTTGTATGACCTCAATATAGACTCCTAGATATTGATGGTTAATAAGAACATGTACTATAAGTCAACCATGATAGTCAGAATTAGCAAAATAGCTTCTAACTAGATATAATTTCTATTGGGGTAAAAATGGGGATACATTCTGATTATTGTCTTCTTTTTAGTTCTAAATTGATAGGTTGATACTACTTTTGGATGAGATGACTGTGTGCAATCTTCTAATCTCCATCCGACCCCCACCACATGCACACAAACACACATGCATACATGTATGCATATTCATGTGTATTTGTATTGTGGAAAATGAAGAGATATTTTTCCTCTACATAGATCATCATATAGTCTCAAAAGTTATTTTACCTCCTATGGCAGAGACTGCATTCCCAATTGGCCCCTTATTTAAAAGCTCATGATTTTTGTTGGGGTCAGCACATTAGCTAGCTAAAAAGCTGTATTTTACACTAAATCTCATAAATAGATATGTCTATGTGGTGCAAGTCAAAGTGTTAGCATTGAGGTTCCAAGGGGATTGACTCAAATGGTCTATGCTCTATTACCATTAGCTCTTTATCTTTCCTTTTTGGAAAAAAAAAGGAAGCTATAATGGCTTGAGTTCTAGCAGCCATCTTGTAAGCATGAGAACAAAAACACCCTGGAGATGGTGGCTCAGAAAGCTAAAAGGAGATTATTGCATCTCTGATGAAAACATGTTGTCATCACACCAGCTTCTCAATGTCTATCTCTAGACTTCTCTCAACGTAAAAAAAAAAAAAAAAAAGGTAAAACAAACAAACGAACAAACAACAATCTTTATTACTATTATAATCTGGAGTATTTGGTATATGTAGTCCAATGCAATCCTTACTGATACATCCTCCTAAGTTCCCCTAAAAATAAGACATTCCGATAAAGTCATCTGAAACCCAAGTAATCAGTTTTAGTTGATGACAATGAGCATTTAATTGGCTCATACCTAAAAGATTCATATTGCAAGTTAATTTATCCAGTTGCCCAGAATGACAGTTTAAGAAAAGTTTATCTTAAAGGATATACATCTCTTTAACGGATATAGAAGAAGAGTACATCTCTTCCAATTAGGGGTTTTCTGAGTAATTTATTAACATTTTCTTTGGATAACCAGTACATTTGGTAATAACCCTTAATTTTTTCAGGACAAAATTATTGAAAAACATTATTGAGAACTTTATCCATGATGTAGAACATTTGGCACCTCAATCATTTCTTTCTCTTTGCATTAAAGCAGAACCTAAATTGTTGTAGGCAAAAATCTCAACTCAGTTTGTAAGCATCTCATTCACCCACATCTACAGAGCAGTTGAAGAGCCACATTATCAAGTGAATGTCCATGTCGGACTCCCCACATTGTTCAAGGAGTCAGCACCTGGACAGAGGCATGGTGGTATGGCAGCCTGGTCACAGAACTGGCAGGATTCACACTGGCTACTGGGTAAAGCCTCTGGTGGCACAGGGGTCTGAGCAAGATAAGGAGAACTTGAAGGAGGTCCTACTGAAAGTGAAGGGAACCTAATGTACACACAGCTTGAGAAGGCAAAGGAAATAAGTGTCGTGGCCCTCCTGTTGTGAAAAGGTGCAAGAAGGAGTCTTTGTGGACATTTCCTTTAGATGAAGACAACCAGAATTTCACAAGGAAAATTTAGAGGAAGAATTCAACCAGGGGATCATTAATCAGCAAAAAGCAACCAAAAATTATTTGGTGAGTACTCTGAGCCAAGAAGTTGTTGAAGAGGAAGGGAATCTTGGCATAGGAGGAGCAAAAAGTAAACTGAAGAAATAAGAAAAGTCTTCATAAACTCCCAGGAACATATGTGTTTCCTAAGTTAAGAAAAGCCGACAAGACACTGAGTGACCCAAAAGCAGACACAAGTACTGATATAAAAACCATATATATATGTATATACAGATATATATAAAATGTATATAAATACAGTTTTCACAGAGGGTACTAAGACCATCCTGGTGGCTGAATAGTATAACAAAAACAAAGCCACCCAAACCAAATTATGCTACTATGCTATTATGAGGGAGAGAGAGTGTCACATTAATCATAGGCAGTATGACAAATTTCATTACAAGGAATTTAATGCTTCCACATGGAGAAACAAAAGCCAAGGGGCACCTCGGTGGCTCAGTCAGTTAAGCGTCTGCTTTTGGCTCAGGTCATGGTCCCAGAGTCCTGGGATCCAGCCCAGCATCAGCCTCCCTGCTCAGTGGAGAGTCTGCTTCTCCCTCTCCCTCTGCCACTCCACCTGCTTGTGCTCTCTTTCCCTCTCTGTCAAATAAATAAATAAAATCTTAAAAAAAAAAAAAAAAAAGAAAAGAAACAAAAGCCAAAGTCTGGCTCCTGAGACTGAATGATGCTGAAAGTCAGAATCTGAGATTTCTCCTTCCAACTCATCAAGATAATGAAAAGACCACTGATGACCGGCACTATGAGAAGTTCAAGATGCCCAGGTGAGACTAAGGGAAGCTGTTTGGTCCTGAAAAAAAATGTTTTTATTTTTTTCTTTGGCAAGTATAGGATATACTGTAAATACATCCTACACATGCACATGCATACACACACACACACACACACACACACACTCTTTCCTCACTATAGACCTCTAATTTGTTAGTAGATAGGTTCAAAACTGGGCTATAATAATTCCACTTTTTTACATGCTGAGATTTGTAAGCATGGGATTTATAATCTTTTGAAAGCAATCAATGTGAGGTTTTTTTTTCTCTTTGAGGACAAGCAGTAAGCCATCTGTGAACTTCCTCCTGATATGTTCTTCCCCCTGGGGCAGCAAAAAGAAATAGGTGTAGAGTGTGAGATTTTATCACATAGATTTTTTTTAAATTATTTATTCAATAATGGTTTTCATCTCAAATAGCTGATACAGGGCTCAAAATCTCATTATTTACTGAAACTTGTTCTGGAAAATGTAGGAGGAACAAAAGAGCTATTTCTATTTTCAAGCTTTTACAAACTTGCTTGTTTCCATTCACTTTAAATGTATTTCCATTTTTAACATTTTATCTCTTTGTTAAATATGAAATAAACTTAAACTGGTAGTTAAAAATATTTATAAGCAGTTTCTATCTCATAGCCTGGCTTTCTATAAAAACATGTATTTTCATCTATCACAGTTGATAATGGTTATCTGCATTCTTAGTACTTGTAAGAATTAAAATCATTGCCACCAAATACAGAAATCACTGTGAGAAAAATAATATTTGTGATATAGATATTATGGGCATGAATCATAACATCAAAACTATAGGCAGTCATATATTCTAGGCCCAGTGAATGTATGCTTAGAGTAATCCACTCTGGCAGGGCACCTGATCAACATTGCTTTGGGCAGCCTGTTTTATTGGAATAGTCTTTACTGAACATTATTTGGTCTTTATACTATTGGCCACAAGAGAGTATAGTGCAAAAACATCCTTATGAAACTCTCTTTTTAATTATATATAGAAGTATATTGAAGCCATTGTTCACTATATGACATGCTCACCTCTTTATGAAGATTCACTGGAGATTAATATTCGCATTTGGTCTCACTACTTGGAATATGTGTGCATTGCCTAAGTACTTAGTATTTAACATATTTACACCATGATTCATGTAGCTAAGCTGCTTTTCCTTCATACTGGCTGTTAGAAAGCATAGAGCCATATTCCAAAACAAACATAATATAAAAATAGAAATATAATGTTATGTATCTGCATATTATGCTTCAGGTACTAATCGTATTCCTATATTAATGTTTCTTTCCCTGAACTTACGACTCTTTAGTTTTATTTTCTTCACCTATTAATGTTTAATATTATATAATGCTTATTTTTGTTAGCTACCTGAAGTCTCCTTCTGAGGTTATCCACAAAATAGGATATGCTAACATTTACACAGGGTATGCAAACATTTAAAAAATAAATATTCATCTATGCATCCATTCATTGATTATAATTTGAGGACTTACATTATGCCAGAACCTGTGTAAGGTCCTGACTTTACAAGAGAGAATAAATGGCTTTTAAGGAACTTCTCTTATAGATGCCAAGACTTAAGCAAATCATAATACACAGTGATAAGTGATATCATACAGGCAATGCCCAATAATAGTACAAAGTAGAGGGCAATCAATTCCCTTTAGGAGGGGAAGGGCTGTATTAGTCAAGGTCCTGTCAAGAAAAAGGTGTTACATACAAAGCAGATACTTCCATAAAAGTTGAATAAAGGGATTATTTTTAAAAATGCTGGAAAGATTAAGGTGAACGTAAGAGATGATGCATGCCCCTGAAGCTTGCAGCAGCAGGGAGCCCTTTGAACACCTGGAATTGAAGAAACAAGGAGAGAGAGTGCCTTCAGGAATCTAGAAGGAACGACTGTATGGAGAAAGCACCCTAAGGAGAGGGCGGCTAACCCCAGGGTTTGCCATGAAAGCACCAGGAGTAACAAATGCCCTGACTCTGCGTGCCTCACTCTATCTTCTCATCTTTTGTTGATTCCCACTGGGCAAACTTAATAGGAAGCCAGAGGACAAGTGTATTAATTTTCAGAAGATGTAGTAACAAAGTGCCACAAATTGGGTGGGTTGGAACAACAGGAACTTATTTTCTCAGTTCTAGAAGCTAGAAGTCCAAAATCAAGGTGTTAGCAGGGCTGGTTCCTTCTGTGAACTATGAGAAAGAATCTGTTTCAGACTTCTCTCCTAGAGTCTGTTAGCCTCACATGGGCCTTAGCTTGTAGATGACATTCTCTGTTTTTTTCACATCATCTTCCCTCTGTGCATGTCTATGTACCCAGATTGTACTTTTTTACAAGGATATTAGTCATACTGGATTAGGGCTCACCCTAATGACCTCATTTTAACTTGATTACCTATATAATGACCCAATGTCCAAATAAGGTCGCATTCTGTGGAACTGGGGGTTAAGGCTTCAACATAATTATATATATATATAAATATATATAATATATAAGGTCGCATTCTGTGGAACTGGGGGTTAAGGCTTCAACATAATTATATATATATATATATATATATATATATATATATATTTATATATATATTTTATTATGTTACGTTAATCACCATACATTACATCATTAGTTTTTAAGGTAGTGTTCCATGATTCATTGTTTGCGTATAACACCCATTATGTTACGTTAATCACCATACATTACATCATTAGTTTTTGAGGTAGTGTTCCATGATTCATTGTTTGCGTATAACACCCAGTGCTCCATGCAGTACGTGCCCTCTTTAATACCCATCACCAGGCTAACCCATCCCCCCCCCACCCTCTAGAACCCTCAATTTGTTTCTCAGAGTCCATAGTCTCTCATGATACGTCTCCCCCTCCGATTTCCCCCCTTCATTTTCCCCTTCCTGCTATCTTCTTCTTCTTCTTTTTTTTTTTTTAACATATAATGTATTATTTGTTTCAGAGGTACAGGTCTTAACAATTCACAGCGCTCACCATACCCTCCCCAATGTCTATCACTTCAACATATTTTGCGCAGACACAATTCAATCCATAACAGCAAGGAATCCCACTGATGTGGTCTGTATATTAGGTGATTTTTATAATTTTACTTACTCACTGCCAGCAAACCTATAGTCTGGCAGTTTTCAATAATCTTGAATCAACTGTATTATTAAAGAAGGGAATTATTACCTTTGGCAGAATAATTTTACAGAGTATTAGAGACCTTTCAATGTAACTAAGACTCAGATGATTTTAAGAACATTCTAGAGTCTAGCTGTTCATGGATGAGATTGCTTGAGTCAGTTTAAATTATTCCTAAATTTTAAAAGATTATAAATGAAGTGACTTTGAAATGTCATCCAACTGTATTTTTCTGCCTTACCTAATAATATAGGTAAAGACCTTGATCTTATTCCATTATTTTAAAATATAGAAATTTACTTTCCTAACAGTCTTTGTAATTTGAATCTCCTAAATTATTATGAAAGTCATCTATCCAGAGTTAGTTTTGCTTTTATTACCTTCAGCTTCATTTCAGGTCACGTATTTAAACTTACTGTATAAATAATTAAATATCTGAGACAATTTTAACAGATTATAGAAATTACCTTTAAAATCTTTAGTTAAAATCTCTACTGTCTTAAAAATTAATGTTAGATTTAGTCACTTGAATTAAATCATGCATTGATTTTCAAACCTGTGCACGATGACCCACAGTGGGGGTCAGCAGCAATCTCAAAATACAAGCATTAATTAGTACTATTCTCCTACCACCATTAGTTAGAAGGAAATACAATTTGAAAAGATAATTTTGCTTATATTGCCAGCAGTTTTACCCAGAAGATTCTGTGACTTAGGAGAAATTCTTTTTTTTTTTTTTTAAAGATTTTATTTATTTGACACAGAGAGAGAGAGAGAGCACAAGTAGGCAAAGCGGCAGGCAGAGGGAGAGGGAGAAGCAGGCTTCCCGCTGAGCAGGGAGCCCGATGCGGGGCTTGATCCCAGGACCCTGGGATTATGACCTGAGCCGAAGGCAGATGCTTAATGACTGAGCCACCCAGGCGCCCTCTTAGGAGAAATTCTTAAAATGCGAGTGTCTTTTCATTAGCCAACTGAAAAGGAAAATTTTAAACTACAAGCAATGGTTATCCTAACCTTGATTAAAGTTCCCTTTCCCTAATTAAAAACAAAAACAAAAACCTGTAAAGTATAACATTTTTTCACAGTAAATTAAATTTGTAAAAGAAAACTGTCCTTGTCTGCAATGAATATATGTACAAAGAAAAATTGAACAATGTATTATTTTGTGTCTAAGTTAAAGATAGTTGAACATCTGCCTCAAATAAATGTCATGATGAGGACAAAGATGATTATTCTACATAGCACATAGTCAATATATTAAGTCCTATACAAACTCAATTGCTTCTTTAAATTCTTTCATTTAAATTTAAATATGGTAAGAATAAATATTAACAAATAAACAAAAACTAAATTAAGTATGTTTTTAAAAATCACTATTAAGCCCCCCCAAACCAAAGTCAAATGCAAATGAGGAATGTGAAGATGAGGTAATTGACTTGCCCAAGGCCACCAAACCAGTCACCTGCACAAGCTAGGGTTTAAAGTCCACTGCAACTCTGCTCTAGCCTTAGAAGCTCTCTATCATATTTAGTCTTGGTCTTTTTGTTGGCTAACTGCCAGTTGTCAAGGAATTTACTATAAAGTTTCAGATTTGAATTCTCAATTTTTGCCAACTATTTCTCCCATTGTTGGGGTCATGTGAGCCCTTTCTTTAGACTTGGCCCTACCTCAATTTCTAGATAAATGCTACCTTAAACAGGAAGGATTAAAAAGCTTTGTCTAAATTATCAAGAATATAGCAGCAGAAGGCCATTACTTACCTGACACGACCCATGTGTCCCAGTTTCCGCAACTGGCCATTAGCCTCCATGTACTATGTCAAACTTTTCATCCTAATAATCTATCTATTGCCTTCTAGGTCCTTGACTCCATTTTTCTCTTGCCTGTTCCAATCCCACCATGTCTTCTGTTTAAAGACTAGACTCACGTTCCTTTATCCAGGCCTGGTGACGCTGGCTTTGCCAACTAGTTCTTCTGTAGATAATCATTTGTTCTGATCCCTTGGTTTTGGAAAAATTCTCTCTCCTAGAGTTATCTCTTCTTTTGTTTTCCCATTGCTCCTATCTTTCAGTTATCATGATTCATCTAATGGACTAGATTTCTTCCTTCCTGGCATGTAGAGCTGGGGATTTTATGCCAACACCTCATAGACTGCCATTCCAATACAAGCCTTCCTTCCCAGATCCTTATCTTCTTACTGTGGGCCTTGTTTTAGGTTCTAGTCTGTTCCAAGCCAAGCTGCCATGCTCTGTCACATAGGCTTCTGCTAATACTATCATATTAATTCTCCTGCCCTGCAGAAGTACCCTGAATGCTATTTCCTCCAAATACCAAAAATGGAAGGAGAGTCAAGTAAAATGATTAAGGGTCAATCTGGGTTTCAGCTCTCTACCAGAAGTTCCCCTTCTCTGCCCTCCCCCACACAAACAAACTGACATCCTAATGGAAAGGGTTACACATAGACTGAGACAGATACTCTTCCTTTGGGACCGGAAACTTCCTTTATGTTGTCAACTTTTTCCTTGTGTATCTCTCTAAATAGAATGTGAGAAGACTGAGGGCAGAGACCATGTCATATTATTTCTTATATTTCAATTGCCTGGCATGTAGTATACATATAATAAATGTTTAGAAGCTTAAACTGCTGAAAGCTACAGGGCCTGTAATGGTAAAGATAGGATCTAAGCCAAACTACATCTTATTCCAATGTCAGGGCTGATTTTTTTTTTTTTTAACCCAAGGATATTCCATAATCCTAGAAAAAGAATAAATTTTAAATTGAACATAAAATCAGTAAGTTTGCTTTAGTTTCATTTATTTCTTTACCAATATGTAGTCAATTATTCTGGTGTTCTAATCTTTTTTTTGTTTTTTTGTTTGTTTGTTTTTTAAAGATTTTATTTATTCATTTATTTGAGAGAGTGAGAGAGAGAGAGAGCACATGAGAGGGGGGAAGGTCAGAGGGAGAAGCAGACTCCCTGCTGAGGAGGGATCCTGATGTGGGACTGGATCCCAGGAGTCCGGGATCATGACCTGAGCCCAAGGCAGTCGCCTAACCAACTGAGCCACCCAGGCGCCCTTATCATGTGATTTTTCTGTAGTCCTATTCAAATAATAAAGTAGCCCTGCATCAGAGGAGAGGTTTCTTTCCACTCTATATCATTTATTTATTTATTCATTCATTCATTCATTCATTCATTCATTCATTCATTCATTTATGCAGGTGAGGGGCAGAGGGAGAGAGAGAATCTTTTTTTTTTTTTAAAGATTTTATTTATTTATTTGAGAGAGAGAGAATGAGAGAGAGCACATGAGAGCGGGGAGGGTCAGAGGGAGAAGCAGACTCCCCGCCAAGCAGGGAGCCCAATGCGGCACTCGATCCCGGGACTCCAGGATCATGACCTGAGCCGAAGGCAGTCGCTTAACCAACTGAGCCCCCCAGGCGCCCCCTGGTGTTCTAATCTTATAAATAAATCTAGGATAAAGCAAACCTTTTACCTGAATGCCAGTGCATTCTCAAAAAGAATAAATAGAACTATTAAGTACTTATGCAATCTGCTAAGATGCATTCTAGGACATTTTTCCTTTAAATATGTCTGACTGCCTTCCCTAAATCCTATCATTACTGACTTGTACTTATCAGTTAAGGTTCTTTGTTCTGAGAGTCATCTCTTAATATTCCTTTCAGCAATATTACTAACAGCTTCCATTTCATACGTTTATCATTAGAGTTACACCAACGTTTCAGACTAGCACTGACTTCTACCTGTAAGCATCAGTACTGTAAATCAGCTGGCTTTCATTACTGGGTTTTATTGGTTGATATTTTTATTAATACTCCTCACATAGAATTTTTCATCTTGATTTTTGGTTCTTCAAACAAGTTTAAGAGGAGGAAAAAGCAGGCATCATTATGTCAATCTTAATCAATGTGGAATCCAAATCTCAGGGAGGCTAAGTAACCTTATGAAAGCTCATGCTGCTTAATAAATGTTACAAAATAAGCAAATGTCTCCAGAAAGAAGAAATGGAAAGACACCAAAGAAAATATTGTCTCTTTTCAAGTTTTGCCTGACGGCCTACACTGTTTTCAAAATCTATGATGTATGACAAGATAATTCTTCCAAAGTGTCTTTGCTTGTGATTTTGAATCTCAATGATAAGAAATGTAGAGACCACATCATTGAAACTAAAAGCACAGGTTCTGAAGACAAATCTAATTGGCATGGAAATTAAAGATCATGGACATGATTATGAAAGTAAAGACAAGTAAAATTTAGTGAAGGTGCCATTAACTTTACTGAGTCTAAAAGTTTATTAGTGACAAATGGGGCAAGAAATCCTACTCTTAAATGAATTCAAACACAGTTAAAGACTGACTTATATCTTTAAGCTTTAAAATAAAAACAGATCACTTATAGGTCATCTATTCTCTCCTTCATTGCCACTAAACTAATGCTTCTTAAAGTTCCCAAGATCTTTTTTTCACTCAGCATAAAAGAGAAAAATTTCTTCATGATGCATTAATGTTATATTGTTTTTTTTTTCTAGTTCAAAGAAGTAAAACTAGAAACTTCTACTAGTTTCTAAACTAGAAACATGTCCTTTCTTAAACATGTCCTTCTTTAACTATAATTAACCCCATTAAAAATATAAACATCATATTTTACTTTACTTTTTTTTTTAAGATTTTATTTATTTATTTGACAGAGAGAGAGACACTGCAAGAGAGGGAACACAAGCAAGGGGAGTGGGAGAGGGAGAAGCAGGCTTCCCTCTGAGC
Organism: Mirounga angustirostris; assembly: GCF_029215605.1. Lineage (NCBI taxonomy): Eukaryota > Metazoa > Chordata > Mammalia > Carnivora > Phocidae > Mirounga > Mirounga angustirostris. Next base: position 118,686,059 of record NW_026991715.1, on the reverse strand, counting down.
AGGCAGCCGGATGCAGGGCTTGATCCCAGGATCCCGAGACCACAACCTGGGCTAAAGGCAGACGCCCAACAACTGAGCCACCCAGGCACCCCTTACTTTACTCTTTCAATATGTATAAGCTCATTAGTCACTAATTAGGTAGATAATGAATAATGAGGGCAAACCAGAGCCCAGATAAAGCCAATTTCTTTGATGTCATTAGACAATTAAGAGGTGGAGACAAGTATAAAGGTCTCTTTGGAGTCTTATTCTAATAGTGAGGCGGTCCAATGTATTTTATTTAGGATGTAGGCTCCTATTCACCTAAATGTGTCAAAGTAATGAAGGAAATGCTGTGTAGCTTGGGGGGTGGAGAGATTGAGGAGAGCAAGTAATTAATGATGACTGGGAAAATCCAATAATAAAGAGTGTATTGAAACCAAGTCATCTTGATCAGATCCAATTTGGTGTCTGGGCAGAACACCAAATTAAAATAGGCAAAATCAAAAGTACTCACTTAAGTTTAAAAATAGCTGAAGATAAACACTTTCTCCTAAGGTAAGCTCTTAAGATAATCTAGTTTTCTCCATAGTTGCCAAATCATTTTTTTATGTTATATTATGAATATCTAGTTTGATACTTTTGGGAATGGCAAAAAACTATTGGCATCATGTAATTAAGAAAGACTATATGCATTTTTTAATGTTTCATCATTGTGAAATCTTAATGTGGATTTTATGAATAAGTATGCTTGGGTGAAAAAAATTATAGCCAATGAACATCTTAGGCTCTTGGTTTTCAAGATAACTATAATCTGAAGAATACTCTTAATGCTTACTCCCAAAGGACTTGTCAAAATGATAAAGTTTAACTTTAATTAAATTCTGTTTCTCAGAAAGATAAATAAACTAAGAAGTTCATGTGCATTAACTTAAATCTTGCATTGACTCTATGAGGTATGTCCTATTATTGTCATCTTCATTGATGGCACAGGGAGGCTTTCCGTAGTTTTCCAAGGTCACCTATCTAATAACAGGTGGCAAGAGGAGTTACCCAGTCAGCCTGGATCCATAGGGGAAGAGGAGCAAGGAAGGACATAGAGCCTAGTGGTGGTAGAAAAGGTCTTTAAAAAAAATCCACATTTGGGATCTGAATGCCAAGAAATATTGGGTCTAGCTTACCAATCTAAAATTAAGGAATGCTCTTACACACACAAATCACATGAAAAAAATAGTAATAACCATCATGCTTAAAGCTGCACCATTACTTCTGCCCCAAATTCTGTTGTTTTATATTAATAATCTAAGGGAACAGTGATACTGAGTAATCCCTGATTTTTTCTTCTTGTTGACTCTTCCCTTCTAATTGGCACTGTTAATTCTACTTCTTAAAAGGTTCTCTAATTTGTTCCATTCTCTCCTCATACCCCCATTTTCTACCACTTCTACTCTAATTGCTCTTGTTCTGGGCTTTAAAATAGCCTCTCCACTGAACTAGGTCTTCCTATAAGCCATAAATCTGATCATGGCATTTTGCTGGTTCCACTTCTTACAAGGATAGCCTTGGAGGCACGGCAATGAAGGAGTTTGAAGCAAGGAACACGTTTATTCAAATGCTGTTCCATTATGACATCTCTGAGATGCTTTGCCAAGTGATAATCTCCCTCTTCTATGTTTCCATCACATTTTGCTCATATAATTTTAGGGCTCATCTCACTTTAATAATTTGTGAAGTATCATCTTCACTAGGCTATAGGGCTTCAAAGTCAGAGACTTTGGAGGCTAAAACATCTGTGGTCATAGAAATTTGTAGCTTCAGTCGTTTATTTGCTCTTATATTTGAGCAGATAGAAATGTTTGAAGGTAACATTGCTCATAGTAGTGGCCTTCTGATTGGGCATTTTTCTTTATTTTTACTGCATTTTTATAAGAGAATGTCATTTCCAACCTTTATTCAGCCATTAAAATTTCGTGCTATAAAGTATAGTCACTTGAGTACAACTTAGGAATCATTTACATTCACTTTTAAAAAAAAACTAGATTGAGAGATTATATTTAGAGATCAGGGCTTTAAGTATATTTAATCCATCCATCATCTATTCTTGGAATAAGGGAAAATCTACCTTTGTTTTTTTTGTTTTGTTTTTGTTTTTTTAGAGAAGAAGGGGGGTGGGGGGCAGAGGGAGAGGGAGAGAGAGCATCTTAAGCGGGCTCCATGCCCAGCATGGAGCCTGATGTGGGGCTCGATCTCACAATCCTGAGATCATGACCTGAGCTGCAATCAAGAGTGGGATGCTTAACCGCTTGAGCCACCCAGGCACCCCCAAAATCTACCCTTGAATTAAAACAAATGATCAGAGTGTTATATATCTTTTATTTTTGTCACAACATACGGTACGAAGGCACTTCTAAACTGAGTATTAAGAGGTGTCCTACACTATTTGTTGTCCTTCAGCCAAGGTGGTCAGAATCTCTCTACTACATTCATTTGGACCAGTGTACGGTATTCTGAGTAGAGGTTTTTATAGAAAAGATATTTTTATTATGCAGCATTTAACTTATTTAGACAGTGCTTAACCTGCACTTTTCCCTGCAAATGGAACTTGGTAAAGAAAAAAAAAAATTATGTAATTCCCTGAGATATGATACATTCCAAAGCATAGATTCTCTTTTTTCCTGAAAACTGGCCTGATTCAAAGTGGCTGTGAGACAAAGCAGCCTGGCATGAACTGACTCTTGAGAACAGGCCACTGACAGAGACAAATGAGTCCTAATGAGTTTAGGGGAAGTTTGACAGCCAAGATTTTGAGCTCTGAGGGAAGAGCTACTGCACTGAGGACACAATTCTAAATTGTGTCAAGGTTCAGAATAGCTTTGGAGAAATCAATGCCATGGGTGTACGTGGCCTATTCTTTTTAACATAAAGTCTTTTTTTTTTCATTTTAATAAACATTGCACATTAGTAAACAGAAACTGATTAGAAAAACAAAGATCCTTCATGGTTCACTCAAGTAACTAAGAAACACAATCAGTGAACAAACTATGTAAAAGCAAAAGCATCTCACTAAGGTCTAGGACTCCAAGTCAGTTCCTTTCTATATCCCCAGGATTTAGGCCTATTCTAGGGAAATGCCTTTTTAAAATGTCATTTCAAGTTTCTCTAAGTCAAGTGATGTAGTGAAGCCCAATTCTTCCCTTCTTTGTTAAGGATTACAGAGAGACGGTCTTACATGTATTGATTTGCCTAAGATGGACGATAACCTATTGGTTCATATCCTCATTAATGTATCCCAATATTGTAAGGAATAGGAAGTATTTTCATTACGTCAAGACTCCATGTGTACCCTCTGATAAACACACAGCTAAACTATACAGGAACATGGCAAGAATTAGAAGAAGGTTCCCCTACCCCCACCCCCCAGGCCAATAAATATAGGGAAAACACAACAACAACCAAAAACAGTTCCTTTGGGTAGCTGGCAAAGTGAATAAAACTTGGGTAGCAGGGGCTGAACTGTAATTCAGCTCTTACTCACCACTCAGGAACGGGCTTTCGTGCGTTGTGCAAACTACATGATCCCTCAGAAGATAAAGAGGGCTGACAATAGGGTCATTAGTGGAGTGTGGCAGGGCACAGTTCTGTGGGCTGGAAGCCATCTGCTAAGTGGCCAGTAGAGAAGAGAAGACAGATCAAGGAGTGCCACATGCTGGCATCATTTTAAGATGCATTAGCTAAAAGTGTTTGAGATTTATAAGAAAACCCAGTTCTACTGGGCACAGATTTCTGCTCTCAGCCACCTGTGGACTACTACCCAATATCCACATCATATGCTCTGAGATGTTAATTTAAATAGGGAAAATAATAAATCAATGGCTGTGGATGGGGATGGGCGTGCTTTCCAGGGGCTTACTGTAAGACCACTTCCGCCTGACATCTTAGAGTAATCTCAAAGCACTCCAGAAAAGGAGAAGACGTAACTAACTTTCACAATATGTAAGAAACTGATGAAAGTTTATGAAGAAAGATGGAGAGGCAGGTTGAGCTTAACATACCCGTGGGGCAATTCTAAGCAAAACACACACACACACACACACACACAAAGTAAGAATCAAGCTCAACATGCATCAATTGGTTCAGCAAAATTAGTTGGGAGGAACAATTTTGGAAATAAAAGAGCTAACCTTATACTCTGCATTCATTTACTAAATAGCCCGTTTTAATTGGTTACAAGTGCATGGTTTCTTTTCAGAGCAGAAACATATCTTACAAAGTATAAAATTCAAAATGTGAAAAAACATATTAAGCATAACAACATTTTAACACGCACATACATTAATTATATGCTTGAATTGAAAGCTATTGAAACAATAAGACCTAGCAATCCTATTTTTTCAAAATAAAATATCAGCATTTTTGCTCAGTGCCACAATTTACATGCTGGGGAACTAAACCATGCACTATATTAAAATGAAAGACAATAGCATCATGCCCTTATTATAATTGTAAAATAAAGCAAATCATACAACAATGTAAATAAGGGAAACAATCTCTACATAAAGCAAAAAGATGAATGGTATTTAGATTTTGCTACATTGAAATACAAAACTGGACACTATTTTATAGCACAAACATAAGAAATATGTTTGGCCCTGATATATATAACAGATGAAAATGTCTTAATATATTCCTTAATGATATCCTCACAGATGAGAAAGATAATAGAGAAGCAAAATGCATCATTCAGAGATGTTCCATATAATTCAATAAATCCCATTGTTTTGCATTAAATAATTTTTAAAAATATTTTATTTATTTATTTGACAGAAAGAGAGAGAGAGAGAGAGAGGGAAAGAGCAGAAGCGGGGCACAGCAGAGGGAGAGGGAGAAGCAGACTTCCCGCTGAGCAGAGAGCCAGACATGGGGCTCAATCCAAGGACCCTGGGATCATGACCTGAGCCGAAGGCAGACCCTTAACTGACTGAGCCACCCAGGAGCCCCATTAAATAATTATTTTTAATAGCAAGTCATTTTCTATCATTTTTTTCAGTGTTAAAGTGGCAGTCCATATTTTTTCAACATTTATTTTATACATTTTGCTATTGATGTTTTTATTTTTTATTATTGAGCCACTCAAACTCTACATATCTTAATCATAAGAATCTAATAATAATACCTGATGTGTTCTGCTTGACGAAAATATTTCACCATGTATTTGTCCTTTAATTTTAGCTGGCATTTCTAGCCTCATGTAACCTTAAAATTCAAAAAGAAAAGAGACGTATGCCTATAACATGAAGTGACAAAATATATCCAATATAGACAAAACATATATACAAAATAGATCCCATATAGAACAGAACAAAATTGGAATCCAAAAAGAATTATGTTTATAACTGACTTGCTCTGATGAAACACACAAATCTCTGTAAATATGCTTTAGTTAGTGCTCACCATAAACATTTCATTACATCTAAGCAGAAAAAAATGTTAATCTGAGAGGATAAGGCCTAACTCACTGCCCTGGTACACACTGAATAAAATCTGTGGGCTGTGGGTTCCACATGTATTGCTACAAAATGCTTGTGGTAGAAATGAATCTACGTAAAGCAAAGATGGCAGTGCCACCCTATCTCCATAAAGCTCCTGTAAGTGCCATCCTAATTCTGTAGAGAATACAACAATTTCTTGATGCTCATAACCTATCTAGCCCCAGCTCTCCCAAGCTATGACCTAGTGGGCATCCTCTACAGCTCTGTTCTCCAAACGGCCTGAAGGCGACTTGCCACGTTAGCCCGCCGTCTCCTTGCACACTCCTAGAACACCCAGTCACCTCTAGCAATCTCCAGATCTGTTCAATGTTCACTTTCTTAAACACCTTCTATCATCATTTTAAACTTGGCTGAGTGAAGCAGTTCTGTCCTTTCGTTGAATCTTGAACATAGTACTTATTACACTTTATTACCATTTATTTTTTTTGTCTGTCACCCCAGGTAGGAAGTGGGTTCAGCAATAGCATAAAACACAAAGAATACTCAAGAGAACTACAAAACCTAAGTGATAGATTGTGAATTTGACTTCAGGGTACCCAAACATTTTTGAAAAGTGAAAAAAGAGAATGTTGTTTACTGTCTTTTCTTTTTCTTTGGGGAGGAGATGATCGGTAATTATAAGCTATGGATAATGAGTAAAGGATAAAAGGTACAGAATTTACAAACTGTACACTCAAATACAGAATAAAAATGAATAACCACAATTTAAATAGTTGTAAACTTTTCCTTCAGCATTTATGACTTCGAAATAGAAATGGGCTACTGAATTCCCACACTGTTAACATAAATACACTTGTAGACCAAAAATATAAAAACAATACTATATGTTTAAACCTTGATTGTCCATAATCAAGATGAATTCATTTATATTTTTTGTAATTCAAAGGAAAGAGGCAGATAACTAGAAATGGAATATGAATTAGATATTTAGTCAAATTAACACTGAAGACACAGCATGTCATTAAATTCAAGTCACATGCAGTCAAAATTCTTCCATACATTCTTCATTGGCAATACCATAAAATCTTAACTGATATTTAGACCAATAGCACTGACACGCTGCCTGAGTTTTAATTACCAAAGATGGGTTACTTCATGTTCATTAAATATTACTATATTTACTGAAACTTGAATATAGGGTTTGTATGTTAGTGTATGTGAGTGAGTAAATGTGAGAAAGAGAAAATGAGAAACCTATAAAGAAAAGCAAGAGCATAAATAATACTGATTCAAAATAAAGGCTACCTCTGGAAGAATGGAGAGGGGGTATAATACATTTGCAGAAGGTCTTCAAAAACAATCACATTGTTCTATTTCCTAAGCTTAGTGGTAGACAAAAATAACTGTTTATCAGCATTCTTTAAAGAGGACATACATGGTAAAATGTAAAGTTGTTCACAAAATATAAAAAATAAAAATCCATTTAAAATGGAAGAAGAAGGTGAACAGCCAGCTATGTCAGAATAGATAAATTTTTTTCCTGAGTATTACTATTTCATTATCCTGGACATAAATATGCAGAAGCATGAGAAAATGTTAATCAAGGTTTATTGTTTAATACAGCTGTTTTCCTTACTTTAGCAGAAACATGTATAGTCCTAATTGGTAAAATAATAATAATGATAATAATAATAATAATGATGATATGTTTGATTATAAAATACAGCTTTGTCTTTTCCTCTCCACCCATTCACATGGAGACTAAAATTATTTTTTTTCCTGCCTAACTAGTCATATGAAGGTTGAAACTACACACAGGCAATGTCAAAATAACCAGTTACAATACAATAAAATGTAGACTTTTTTTTTCTCAAGTATTCCTAATGCCCTAACCTCATTTTGCTAATGAATTTCCCAGTGGGCTGATTAATGCTTTTTGTATTTTGGATTAGAGTAGATCTATCCTATCTCATCCCAGTATCTGACTCTGTTGTATGTCAGGATTTTTTTCTAGTGCTTATCTTTTCTTCTTTCAATATCTGTTAACATAGTTTTAATGCTTTTTTTAGCCAAGGAAAAAAGAACTCTAAAAAAAAGCCTTTTTTCAGATTAGCGGTTCTTTGGGAACATTTGTGTGCTTTCTTTCTGAGGTGTTATTTTGATGAGCACTATAGTGGTGACAGTGAGTAGAATAGCAACAGTTCTGTTAAAGGACTAAGTACCCTCTACTAAACTCAGCTAAGAATGATAATCAAGCAACAGGCACGTGGAAATTACCCAAAAAGTCTGAGTTGTCCTGCGTGTTTTCCAGTGACAGGACTTCAGCTCTTTTTGTTAGGTTTATGTTTCCAACAGAGCTTAGCAGAAATCCTATTTTGATGAACCTTGGAGAAACTACTACACTAAGCTAATGAACAGCATCACTTAAAAAAAAAATGTTAGTCAAGACCTCAGTGTGAGACAGGAGTCCATCAAAATCCTAAAGGAGAACACAGGCAGCAACCTCTTTGACCTCAGCCGAAGCAACTTCTTCCTAGAAACATCACCAAAGGCAAAGGAAGCAAGGGCAAAAATGAACTATTGGGACTTCATCAAGATAAAAAGCTTTTGCAAAGCAAAGGAAACAGTCAACAAAACCAAAAGACAACTGACAGAATGGGAGAAGATATTTGCAAATGACATAGCAGATAAAGGGCTAGTATCCAAAATCTATAAAGAACTCATCAAACTCAACACCCAAAGAACAAAGAATCCAATCAAGAAATGGGCAGAAGACATGAACAGACATTTTTCCAAAGAAGACCTCCAAATGGCCAACAGACACATGAAAAAGTGCTCAATATCGCTTGGCATCAGGGAAATCCAAATCGAAACCTCAATGAGATACCACCCCCACCAGTCAGAATGGCTAAAATTAACAAGTCAGGAAACGACAGATGTTGGCGGGGATGCGGAGAAAGGGGAACCCTCCTACACTGTTGGTGGGAATGCAAGCTGGTGCAGCCACTCTGGAAAACAGTATGGAGGTTCCTCAAAAAGTTGAAAATAGAGCTACCCTACAACCCAGCAATTGCACTACTGGGTATTTACCCCAAAGATACAAAAGTAGGGATCCGAAAGGGTACGTGCACCCCGATGTTTATAGCAGCAATGTCCACAATAGCCAAACTGTGGAAAGAGCCAAGATGTCCATCGACAGATGAATGGATAAAGAAGATGTGGTATATATACACAATGGAATATTATGCAGCCATCAAAAGGAATGAGATCTTGCCATTTGCAATGACGTGGATGGAACTGGAGGGTATTATGTTGAGTGAAATAAGTCAAAAAGAGAAAGACATGTATCATATGACCTCACTGATATGAGGAATTCTTAATCGCAGGAAACAAACTGAGGGTTGCTGGAGTGGGGGGTGGGGTGGGAGGGATGGGGTGACTGGGTGATAGACACTGGGGAGGGTATGTGCTCTGGTAAGTGCTGTGAATTGTGCAAGACTGTTGAATCTCAGATCTCTACCTCTGAAACAAATAATGTAATATATGTTAAGAAAAAAAAAAGAAGAAGAAGATAGCAGGCGGGGAAGAATGAAGCAGGGGAAATCGGAGGGGTAGACGAACCATGAGAGACGATGGACTCTGAAAAACAAACTGAGGATTCTAGAGGGGAGGGGGGTGGGAGGATGGGTTAGCCTGGTAATGGGTATTGAGGAGGGCACATTCTGCATGGACCACTGGGTGTTATGCACAAACAATGAATCATGGAACACTACATCTAAAACTAATGATGTAATGTATGGTGATTAACATAAGAATAAAAAGATAATGAAAAAAATTTAAAAAATAAAAAAAAAGATCATAAACACATATTTTTCAAACCAACACTTAGCACTATGTTTAAGGGTTATATCTAGGAATGTGTCTATTAAAGTTAGGAATAAAACAGTATATTCCTTATCATCAATATTATTTAGCATTGTTCTGGAGGAACTATTCAAAGCAATTAAATTTCAGCTCCTGCCTCAGAATATTCCTGTACAAATTTCTGGCACCATTCTCAGTAATATCAGCATTCTCCTCAGATCCAATGACCTTTCTCTTTGTTTCACCAGACCTTTGTATCACCAGAACTAAACCACTTCCAAAAAATCTCAATTTCTTACACTGCACCCTCTATACAGTTCCCTTGAGTTTTCCCACTCTTTTTTTCAAGTACATTCCCTGCAACTATAGGGAGACAGAACAAGTTTGAAAACAGCAACAATAATACACTGAATTACTGGACTTAAAATTATTATATTATTCTAAATTGTAGTTTTGTTGTTTCTATTGTCATCATTTCTTTTACCCATCAATGAACCACCTTTGGCCCACTGATCTGTTGTAACCAGTGAAGCTTGCAAACTTAATAAATGTAAATATTGATATGCAAATGCCATGAAAATAATTTCTCTAGGAATTACACTCAATTTAATGTAAACTGAAACAAGTAACCAACACAGTCCTAAGTATATGCTCAACACTTGAGAACATTAATTTTTATTAAGGACATAATAAGGTTTTGGTTTTGTTGTTGTTGTTTTAAGTAGGCTCCACACCTAGCATGAAGCTCAACATGGGGCCCAAATCCACCCCCAAGATCAAGACATGAACTGAGATCAAGCGCCGAACTCTTAACTGACTGAGCCACCCAGGTGCCCCAAAGGACATAATAAGGTTTCTATGAAAATCGAAATCAATCTTAGATTCAGATTTATAATACATTTGGAAACAAATTAATTTTATTTATTTTTCTGCTACAAATGCTAATCTTCCCATGGAACCACCAGAAATCCAAAGAATACACAGAGTTTTATTGACATGGAAATATATTCCATAATACATCATGTCCTTAAAAAAAGGTTATAAGATAACATGTTTATATAAGTATGTTAATATGATATTTTATATATATATATAAACAACATGCATATATTTATATATACAACAAGAAAGAGGGATAGCTAGGTTTAGAAGAATGTTCAGCAAATGATACAAGTGGATATTTCTGAGTGAGTTTTTATTCTTTTTTCTCCCCCATATTATAAATGTTACGAGGCCATAGTCTAAAATTTTGTCACAATAAATACTTATTAAGAGGATAAATTAAAAAAAAATGTTAGTCACTTAAAGTACAGTGTATGTTCAGGCAGTTGGAGACTTGTTCCAAACAGAAGAGATTTGAGCTGTTTTAGAGCATATTTAGTTGAATACAAATATTTACAATAAAAAAAAATACAAAGGTACTTATCCTTACGTCTTTGCATTACAATTATTATTGTTGACCTCAACCTGTGTCGAAGTAAAATAACTCCAAACTGTTTTTGTGCCACAAATTAAGTTAACTTGATTCTAAAGTATCATGAAGTTTTTAAGCAGAGCCAACTATAATTACAGTTCGAATAGAAGACAGTCCCCAAAGTTGCTAACTGGTATCTGTCACTCCCGCCCTGAAGAGTACTATTCTTCTAATTTTAGATTATCCTTATTCCTATAAGGAAGAACATTTTGAATTTAGATGTATATTGGGAATGATTGTTGTATGCATTGAATTTGGCAAATTAGTAAGGAGCCATCTCGAAATCAAAGTGACAGTCAAAACTATTATATCCTACAACTGAAGGTTCACTTTAGTTACAGTGATTCTATAGTAAAAATGGTGATTAAAAAAAAAATCATGTTAGTGCAGAACACGGAGAAAAAGGCCTATGGCATTGTGTTAATTTCATAATTAATAATAAACTTATCACTTTAGACATAACTTCTTTTTCACTGTTACTAACATTCAACCTATATATCTTTCTTGCTACTTAAAATTTCTTGGTATTCCAATTTTGTTACAAAATTTTATCTCCTTACTGGGATATACACCCTTGAAAACACAATCTTGCAGTCTGTATTCAATAACCATTGTTTGAATCATTAGATGAAGGAACGAATGAATAAAGGAATGAATATTGCTATTTTTGCTCACTTCGAACCCAGTTCTAAGTAACTCCAACTATACTGATGAAGTACGCGTGACACACCAACTAATTACGTGAAAGGAATAAAGTTGTGGCTGACTCATAAGTTTCTCAAATGAGCAACTGAGGAAAAGGAGCTGCCAGAACAGTAAAAGCAGAAGAATGGTCATTTTGGGATGGTGAATTTCTGTTTTCTAATACTGTGACTGTGAGTTAGCTATTGATATCAAGGTAGAAGTGTAAGCTATGAAATAGACAATATACTAGCTGAGATAGTATGCACTCATTAAAGCAGCTTTGTGAGATCAAATTAGCAGTTTCCCTACTCATATCAGGCTGGATATTATGTAGAATTTAGTGCCTACTGAGTCTTCTTCATATTGCTTAGTATCTGTATTCATATTTATGAATATATTCATATTGCTTACCCATATTTTAACATTTTGAATATGTTTTGAACCCAAGTGCAGAACATATATCAATGTTAATCTATCCAGTTTGATGTGATGGATCATTTTTTTTGATGGATCATTCTTGGTTGTGTCCTGATTCTATGTCTCAAGACATTTTTTAATTATGTCAAGAATCTGTTTCATCTACAAATCTTGTAAATAAACATTCAATGTCTTCATCTAAGAAATATGTGAAATATCAAAAATGTTTGTGGATAGGTCAGAGAAAAGAGTCCCTCCATTAGAAATTGTCTTTCAGACTGATATTAATCCTTTTAATCAGGGACTTTGCGGTTATGTCATCCAATATTTACTAATAAATATATTACCAATCATCTACTCATATGTCACTATCTTGTTATAAGAAGCTTTGTCAAATACCTAATTGTATTTCAGATATAATATCTTCTGTATTTCTTTGTTCAATCAGAATAGAAATTTTGTGAAAGAAAAAAATAGGGTTATTTGAAAATAACATGTTCAAGTATTATACTTATCATGAGCATCACCTATCATCTCTTTTTTCCAGAATTCAAAAATCGTGTATTTAATAATTGCCTAGAATTGCCTAGGGTCTATCATCAATCTATTGATAGACATTTCTTATCTCTCCAAGGAGTTTACAAACTTAAAAAAAGACATGTTCTCTGGATTATTTTAATTTTCTTTTTCACTAGTAAGTACCAATGCCCTGCATAGTAAGAATTCAAATACACTTTATATAAATGAATCTTATAGGCCTAGATTTAACAAAAGAATAAATGATGGTCATCACCCTGCATTACAAGGTAATACAAGAGTTCCTTGTTTGTGTGAATAAACAAGAAATTCATTGAATTTTTTTTAAATCAGGTAAATATTGTAATAGTTGAGTTTTTCATTTTACCGGACAAGTGCTAAAGCTTCCATTGGTAAAACATGTATATTTGTCCATTCCATAAGGATGGTATTTATATAAATGTCAACTTAAACTTGAAAAAATGTGACCATCTTCTTCAAAAATTATATTTAATATATTTTGGTAGCAACAGTGAAAACTCAAAAACCTCCCATCTGCACGTGCTTAGAACGGTATAAAATTCATCTGTGGATTGAAGTTTCCTTCAATGTAGTTTCTAGGAAACCGGTTATTCATAAAATCACAGCTGCAGCTAATTTTCATTTCTATGGATTTTGCATTTGTGAGAAAAAGAGAAAAGGGATCATACTATTTTTGAAAGCCATGCACAGAAAACTAAATTACATCATTTTAAGCATAGAGATTTTAATAATTCACAGAATGGTAACTCATTATCCCTATTCTTAAGTAAAATTCTGATGCATACGAGCATCTTATAATAGCCCATTACATCTATCTACTTCACTGGCCTAAATTTTGGTAAGTTACTTCATATTCTATGATATACATCTCTGACTGTCAGAATTTTCTGCCCAGTATCCTGGTTGGGTACTGTGATAAAGACCTGATCAGTAAACAATGGACAACTAATCCATAACCAAACAGTGAAATATGTATCATGTTATTATTGATTACACATTTAATTTCATATCAAACAGATGACCAAAAAAAAAAAAAAAAACCACAGAAGGATTTTAGTAAATTCTGCCAACTTTTTTTTTTTGTGCTGTCATGAAAATATATCCATAGGTTCAATTCTAGACAAAAATGAATGATATCCTGAGATACTAATAAAACTTTTAGATGTCACCATGGAAATGATATCTTTAAATAGTTATGGAAAATTAGAAAGTGGTAGAAATTTGAAGATGGGAAAATTATCGTTATTTTCAAAAAGAAGATAAAAGATTACCTCACAAAGGATATGCTGATTCAGATTATAGTCAACATCATGATATAAATTTCATCACTAATGGACATTCATTTTCATATTATATTCTTTTCAGAAGTAATACTTATTTCTGGCAACAATCTTTTTGCTTTTTTTTTTAAGATTATTTATTTCAGAGAGGGAGAGAGAGAGAACAAGCATGAGTGGGGGAGGGGGCAGAGGGAGAAGCAGACTCCCCGCTAAGCAGGTGCAGGACTCGATCCCAGGACTCTGGGATCATGACCTGAGCCAAAGGCAGATGTTTAACCAACTGAGTCACCCAGCACCCCTCTGTTTGCTTTTTTTTGCCTGTACAATTTGGTAACTGTGGAAAATGAATAAGTCCATAAAGAATTTATAATAGTACCCCTCCATTAAAAACCAGAATGATTATTAGAAAAACAAAAAGAGTTTATAATAAAAAATAATAATTTGGAGCTTAGTGGAGAAATTTTTTCAAAAGATGACTATTTCTCAATTATATATAAGGTACCAAAACTGTCTGGCTATTTTTAAAAAGTCATTTTATTTATTATTTGTAAGTAGCAAAAAAAAAAAAAAAAGGAAGAGACTAAGCAGCATAAAGTCATTAGTTTTATATAGCACACATCCAAATCCCAAAATAAACTTAAAATACATACACAGAGACCACTGATTTGCTCGCCCTTTGACATTTTTGCCCAAATTTTAATTACACCTCAAGATTATCCTATATTCTTCAAGAAAAATCCATGAACAAAATAGTGATTAACAGAAGCAGATCCATCCTCATATTTTGCATCTGAGCTTCAGCTAAGGGAAAGGCTGGTCTATAAATAACATCTTTAGTGAAATCTATCACATTTCTCCAAAGAACTGCAAAGGCTTCATTAAATCTGACTTCTCCATTAACTTCAGCAGCAGTGCATTCCCTCTTTAATGTTTGAGCAGTACTCCCCATCTCTCAAACTGTGAATTTATAATGCAGTTGTTGTTGACACAGTTAAGCTTTAAAAAAAAAATAGTAATGAATTCAAGTAACACAGTAGTCAACAAATTAACATTTTTTTAATTTCAATTGGCAACTGAAGCGTTCCTTGGCAATATAGCAACATCTTGCAAGTACACAACCCCCCGAAAAAAACCCTGCCATGTCCATATTATTTTATATTACTTATTATATATTCTATCCATTAGTATAATTAAGCAAAAGACTTGAAATATGCTCCTTGAGTAAACAGAGCAGATTTCTCTGACAAAGATATCATCATTACATTTAATTATGTATTGGAAATGTCATGTCTGAGTCAGTTTAGTTTTTTGTTTTGGTTTTGGTTTTTATCAGCTCCTTGCTTTAAAAGAGGAATTGACGGGGGCACCTGGGTGGCTCAGTCAGTTAAGCATCTGCCTTTGGCTCAGGTCATGATCCCGGGGTCCTGCGATCGAGCCCCACTTCGGGTTCTCTGCTCAGCAGGGAGTTTGCTTCTCCCTCTCTCTGCCACTCCCCCTGCTTGTACTCTCTCTCTCTCTGTCAAATAAATAAATAAAATCTTTAAAAAATAAAAAATAAATAAAAGAAGAATTGAAAGTCAGAGCTTACAAAGACTCTAAGGAGGATTTGGGAGGTGTAGAAACATGCTATCTTTTTCTCACCCACCGAGAAATAGCATTTATCTTATAGAAGTGAAATCTCAGGAAGGTCATAATTACTAATAACAAAGATTCTCTCCTTGACCAAATTCTAGTGGGGGTTCTCTGAACTCTCTTCTCAAGTAGGCCCTGATTTTCAGGTTTCCATGTTCATACTTTCATTGTCCAATTTTAGCAAAATTCCTGTTCAATCAGTTCAGTCAGAATTCCCCAACTTCAGTATCTAATCCCAGATAGCAACACTCTTGGTATCTGACCAAAGTCTGAATCTTCTACCATCCCGCATGTGTTGTCGGATCACCTCAGGCCGCCTTCAGCAAGAATCTTGTTAGGTCGCTTCAGCCAGAACCTCCCCCCAGCTCTGAGGCTCTTCTTAGTAATTTTCCATCCCCTGATCCTCTTTTTCTTGTTGTATTAGGAGTTGAGCCCATCTCTCTCCCCTACTGCAAAAACTCATTTCAGTAGTGCTTTTACCTATGGTGATAGTCCTCCTGAATCGTCTGCCTTAACACTTTAACAAGTGTCATGAATAATTCTTTATTATTAACTGCAAATTTTTGTAGTTCTATCCTCATAATTAGCACCTCTGAATAGATGTTAAAGATGGGTGATTTTGGTTCAATACAAGGATAAATGTGTTATTCTGTATTACATAATGTATATGAAATATGGAAGACACTGAATGCAAATCCTCTTAATAACAGATGGACATGCACATATGGAGATATAATCTTAAAAGATAAATCTTAAAAGATATAATCTTAAACACAATCTCATAATCTGAGAATGATAAAATTAGTCACAATCAAAGATATACCTGCAATGACCCTAACTTTAAGAATGGCAAGAGTGAAATATTCTGTATATTCCCTATATTTGATATCTCTGCTTTTTCCCTACTTACTTCCAATTCTAACTGGACCTCACCATCTAAGTTTTTTATAAGATGCCTGGTCTTGCCTCAGCCTCAGTCCTCGACACCCTGGTCTAGCCTTGATTTCAACTTCTCCTACTCCACCTGACAGTTAGCTCATAGAAACTGCCTCACACAGGGCAAAAAGAAGTCTGTAATTTTGCAGGACTAAACAAGTAGTTGTTGATTATGATGAACAGAGAGACCCACTGAAATACAGAGTATGCAACTTCATGAAATTGTAATTCCCAGGTAGTAAGTGTAAGGTTCAGAGATGCTACAAAGAAGGTTCTCAGCTTAAGAAAAATTGTACTATTCTGTTTCTCATGAATCTGAAAAAATTAATACATATGGTTCTTATTAATCAAATGTAATGCCATCCTCCTCTCAGTCAGGCTTGATCTGAAAGGAAGGGTCTCAGCCTGGGTTCATCAAATATTTATTTCCTGAAGAGACAGTACCTAACAGACCTCAAAACCTGGTTAACACACAAACAAAAGCCATTCAGCTGGACACTCTTTAGCCGGACGCACTATAGCCTTATCCATCCTGTGGGGATTCAGAAAAATCCCTGAGGCAACCAGAAGGAAACAAAAAGGACCAGCAATATTGGGTGAGGAGCTATTAAATTGCCAATGAGTAATCAGTGCGCATTTTGCTAAGGCCAATTTGACCTTAAAATGTGGTCCTCTGGTCTGACAAACTGCTTAACTTTCGTCTGTATTATTTCTTTTTTTTTTTTTTAAGATTTTATTTATTTATTTAACAGGGAGAGACACAGCCAGAGAGGGAACACAAGCAGGGGGAGTGGGAGAGGGAGAAGCAGGCTCCCCGATGAGCAGGGAGCCCAGATGCGGGGCTCCATCCCAGGACTCTGGGATCATGACCTGAGCCGAAGGCAGACGCTTAACGACTGAGCCACCCAGGCGCCCCTCGTCTGTATTATTTCTTAATAATGTACATGAGCATCTCATCCCATCTGTAACACTTAGCCTTTCTCTGAGTCTAATGGAGCCTCAGAGATGGGGATGAAGCTCAGGCATGAAATGTAAGTAAGAGATTTCATTTAAAAAAAAAAAAAAAGAAGAAACATTTTTACATTTTTATAGCAGTTTTGATGAGGTTGCTTCAAAATGTCCCTAAGGCAAACCACCCACATCAAAATACGCTGGTTCAGAATAAACATGTTCACAATCACTTTCCTTTAAAATCTTGCAAAATGTTCACCTATATCATTTAAGCAATTCTCATTTTTTTCTTTAAAGAGACAATAGGAAATTTCAGAAACATTTCTATAACTATGTAACTAATATTTACTTATTTGACTTAGACTTTTGAATTCTACATACATCAGCTTAATATTGTAAGCAATATTATCTTCCTTCAATTAGTAATAAGTAGATTGACTGCTATAGAAATCCCCAAAGTCTGTTCTCCTGTGTTTCTGCTGAAACCCTAACTCAAATCTATCCTTCACCCCTTATAATAACATATTTCCAAGAAACTCTGGATGTCAGCATAGAAAGTAAGAACTTCTGATAATGTCCTCTCCTTTCTCAGACTAAAATGAGCTTGTCAAGCCCATTGTTCTCTGTCTACAGCTCAATATCCTTTTCTAATTCCTTCAATATATTAGTCATACCTCACCATGACTGTATGTAAACTTCTACAGAGCCTTCCTTCCCTTTCTCTAGCCCCAAATCCCTTAAGTAATATTTTACAATAGCTTCCTTCTTCCATTTACTCTATTCCTATTTAATAATGTGACAAGCACTGAAGACAACAGAAGTAGATTATTGGCCTTTTTATCCCTAGGACCATACTCACTTCGATTGCCTCTTATCTGTTTCAAAAGTTCCTCCTGGAAATCTTTAATGCAGAATCTCCACAAAATTCATTATCTCCCTTATGTTGTTGCCCTCTGTGTTCCTTTTCTCATCCATTCCTACTGATTCTCATATAATTCTATGATGATAACATGTATTTCCCATTCCAACCTCCTCCCTGGATTGCCAACTGGCAGATAAATTTCATCTTTTGGAACTGTCTATGTCTCAAAAATCACATATCTAAAGCTGGACTCACCTCTCAAATTTGCAACCCATTCCTGACTTGTGTTTTCCTTAAAACTTCCCTTTCAAATCTCTTCCCATCCTTGTCAGTTCAGTCTCCACTCCTGGTCTATTCCTCACTCCTCTTCCCATGGACTTACCACAGACCCCCGACATCACTGAAAGTTTAGAGCCTTGTTTGTTTTAACCACCATTAAGACAGAAATATCAAATCTTCCTAATGTCTCCCAATGTACTCTGATGGTCACTCCCAGGATTTGGAAACTTTTTGTGTTTTTGTTCTGATTTTGTTTTTTCCTTTTCCTTATTTATTTATTTATTTAGTCCCACTCAGGTCCCAGATGGAAATACCCTAGTACCTACACCATGCTCAGCCACTGGCTGGAGGTTTCCCAGGAAATGAAAGGCCCCAGCTTAAAAGCTAAAGAGCCTTAAAGGTAGTTAACAGCCAGAGGCTGTCATTTTGCTTTTTCCTTCCTATTCTGTTTTATTCAGTACAATGCATTTTGATCTAGAAACCCAAAATTCTCCAAGATCCTCATCATTGAACCACTTGAGTTTTCAGTAGGAAAGAATTACAGCTTTTACATCTTTTACTGTCAACTGTTTTTTTAGTGCTGCTGACTCTCTTCTTGTTCTACATTACGAGCAAACAACTCACAATAAAAAGGTTTTAGTCTATCCATATTTCTTCCAAATTGCCTGAAATGCCTTGTCATTGCTACTGAGTCAGGAATATAGGAAGTTCCATGCATTCTTATTATTTGTTCATATGCTAATTCCTTAGTGATATACTGAAATTTTATGTCTACAATTGTATGTATATCTGCCTAGCACTGAAATTAAGTGACAACACAGAAAGGAAACTTCCACTTCAATATCATTTATAAAAAGTACCATATGGATGAAATATTATTGAGCAAAATAGATAACATTGGTTATAATTTCTAATTAGGTATAGCACCTGAACTTAACAGCATTGACTCTTTGCAATAATGTGTAGTCATTAAGAGCACAGACTCTGGAGACAGACCGCCTAGGATTTAAACCCTAGTCCAAACAGATTACTTAACCTCTCTAGGTCTGCCTTGGTAAAATGGGGATAATAATTACATCTACCTTATAAGGTTGTTACGAGGCTAGAGGAGTTGATATATGTTACGGGCTGAATTGTGTATCTCAAAATTCATGTGTCAAAGTCTTAATCACAGTACTTCAGAATGTGACTGTATTTTGAGATAAGGTCTTTAAAGAGATAATTAAGTTAAAATGAGGTCATTAAAGTGGGCCCTAATCCATTATGACTGGTATCTTTATAAGACAGGAGATATAGAGGGGCGCCTGGGTGGCTCAGTTGGTTAAGCGACTGCCTTCAGCTCAGGTCATGATCCCGGAGTCCTGGGATCGAGTCCCACATCGGGCTCCCGGCTCAGCAGGGAGCCTGTTTCTCCCTCTGACCCTCTCTGCTCTCATGCTGTTTTTCTCTCTCTCTCTCTCAAGTAAATAAATAAATAAAATCTTAAAAAAAAAAAAAAAAGACAGGAGATATAGAACACAGTGGAAAGACTGTATGAAGACACAGGGAAAAGATGCTGATCCACAAGCAGAGTGTTGGGCCTCAGAAGAAACCAGCCCTAGTATCCAAATCCGTGAGAAAATTTCTGTTGTTTAGATCATCCATTCTGTGGTATTTGTTACAGCAGCCCTAGCACTAATAAATTAATAAAATATGCATAAAGCACTTAGTGACTGCTACATAACTGCATGCTCTTATTCCAGAATTTATAGTTCCAGGTGTTCAATGCTTAAAATACACTTAGCGGATGGTCTCGATCAAACCAGACCAAACACAAGCATTTGTTCATTGTCTTCTTGTATTCAAATTTAGGAAACAAAGCACCTGAAAACTTCTAACTTTGAAAAGACTACCTAGAGTTGTTCATCACACATCCTACTGCAGTAGGGTCTTTGGAACATTGGCCCTGAATTTGGAACCAGGCCAGAGAATAATCAGTCTCATTGACTCTTTCAATAGTGCCCTTGGCACTCTACTCAGCCTAAGCCTATGAAGAGGCTGACACAATTTTAAAAAAAATAATAAGTGGGCTCTCTTCCCAGCAGCCTCCATTTCTTTCTAAGAAAGACTGAGTGATCTACCTTTACTTATTTATTTTTATTTTATGGTTAGTATATGAATGTTTTTAAAATTGAGTATAGTTGACATACAGTATTATATTAGTTGAGTGTTCTACCTTTAAATAAAGCAAAACCAAATAATCTTTATTCTAGGCTTTCTGTCTGGAAAAATCAAGCAGGATACAGTGTCACATGATAGCAGTGACAATCTTTCCCTGATATTTGTATGAAAAATTTTCAGAGATAGAATTTTCAAATGTCTACCAGGAGACCATTCCTAAATTATTATGTCTCCGGGATTGCTAAAATGAAAGATAAAGTACTAAGTGTAAAAGGCTTGAAAGATCAAAGTGACATAACCATACAGATAAAAGGCCTTTTTTATCAAAATGCACTCTTCCTCCAAATGATCTACAGTAAGATAAATCATTGTTAGGACTATTTATTCTGTTTGGAGGATAGGGCTAAATTATTTCAACAGAATTTGCTGAGTTTATAATTATAATAATCATACCACAAGAAACACTGTCATATTAAATTTTACTGGGTAATTTATTGAGGCATGAGTGCCCATAGTACCTAAATGGTCATTTTCATAGTTAACCATTATGTAGATAATTGCAAATATGGACTTATAAGCAGGGGGACCATTAAATCTTTTGTCCAAACTAAAACAATTTTGAAAAATGGAAGTGATCCCTAAAAATAATAAAATTGGTTTTATTGTATTGACAGAACTTCAAAAAGTCCTACTAAATTATTTTCAAAAATAAAATTATTTAAAAGTAAATAAATAAAATTATTTTATTGCATATTGATATTTCACCAATAGAGCATTTTATATCAGAATTTAACTGAATGTTAGGCTTTTTGTGGCCAGTTAATGGTTGATGAGATTGTTGATATTATTTATTACCACCGCCTGTTGTATAAACTATACAGAGTTAAATATTATTTGATTGTAAATTATTAGCCAGTGCTGTCATAGTTTGATGCACCTCCTTGGTTACGACCAAAAAAATGTTCTTGAGATATTGAAATTTCCAACTAATTTTTAACAGAATACAAACAAAATTTAGAGAACTTGTATTAGCAGAAAGTTCAATACCATTATGACACACTTAGGTTGATTTTTAAAGTCATTCTTCAAATGCTAACATATTTTGTAAATCAGATTTCTAGTGGTAGCAAAAAGAGAAAGATAGGATATATGCTTTTATATTTAATATTTCATTATAAAGAATTTGACCGGCCTTTGCCCCAGATTCCTGGGAGGGAACCCAAATAATTTGTTACTTATAAGCCCCTCAGATCTCACCTTGACCGGCCTTTGCCCCAGATTCCTGGGAGGGAACCCAAATAATTTGTTATTTATGAGCCCCTCAGATCTCACCTGGAGTTTATACTGAGATTACTCAGGATGGAGGCTGGTCATCAGAAAGATCAACCAGGTGATTAGTGGAATGGGGCTTTACGTCAGTCAGCCTGACCACCAGGGAAGGAAATTAAGTTCAATTGCATGGCCAGTGATTCTGTGTGTCAATCATTCATGCCTACATAATGAAACTTCAATAAAAATTTTGGACACTGGCACTTCCTGATTGATGAACACATCAAATGTACCTATTGGGTACTGCTCCCAGTTACCCTAGGGGGAGGGCATGGAAGCTCTATGTTTGAGACTCTCCCAGACCTTCTCTGATGTGTTTCTTCATTTAGCTGGTCCTGATTTGTATCCTTTATAATGAAACTGTAATCCTGAGTATAGCACTTTCTTGAGTTCTTTGAGTCTTTCTAGTGAATTATCAAACCTGAGGGGGGTCATGGGACTTGTGGTCAGTTGATCAGAAGTGCAGGTGGCCTGGGGACCCCCAAATTTGTGGCTGGCATCTGAAGTGATAGCAGTCTTGCTGGGTTTCATGCCCTTAAACCTATGGAGTCTGACACGAATTCCAGGTAGTAAGCATCACAATTGGGTGTACTGTAGTACACCCAATCATGCACATCTTGTGGTTTTCTCATTCTCTTATACTCTGGGTTCGTAAATATGCCATAGTGCCCTCCTAATCTACTAGACTCTGTTTCTTGGGAAAGAGATGGGTATCTCTTTCTCTGGATACCCATCAGCAGAATGATATCAGAGAAAAGGTCCTGGGAAAGTCCGGTGACTTAAATTTAAGTGATTTTTACACACACACACATACACACACACAGCAATTAGAAACTATGAATGAATATCTGGGTAAAAATAACAGCCACAAAGGTAATTCCTTGAGATGAATCCTGTGATTTGGAATATTAAGAAAGTGAGAATTGTCAAAGTGAAAGTGATAAAAAGACCAAAAGAAGTGTCACACTTCCTTTCTACAGATAACCTCAGAATAAAAATAGCTTAATAAATGAAAAACACTCTTGTATAATAAATCACACATCATATAAATTGAATGATTTCCTAACACCATTGCTGACATTTTGTTTTCTGAATGGACAAAGAGTAAAAGGCAAAATTAATTTGATTAAGCAAACTATTTAAGGTATGTGACAGGCCATGTAAACCTAGAAGTTGAAGAAAGGACGAGTATGTTGCACAACAGAGTAAGATTGAATAGGAGGATACTGTACTGTAACATAGCTTTACTCATAGGGACAAATTCATATGAATACATTTCAAGTATCTTCATAACTTTTCCTTAAACAACATTCTAATCAACCTAGGGTAAATAATTTAATACTTGCCATATCCAGATTTATTTTTCTTTCTGTACAGTGATTTTATGTAGTGAGTTGTGATATACAGTGGAATCTCTATATCACTTCACTTCTAGATTGACTATATGTTGAAAGTAGCATAAGATTTACAAATATAAGGGCACCTGAGTGGCTCAGTCGTTAAGCGTCGGCCTTCGGCTCAGGTCATGATCTCAGGGTCCTGGGATCAAGCCCCACATCAGGCTCCCTGCTCAGCAGGAAGCCTGCTTCTCCCTCTCACACTCTCCCTGCTTGTGTTCCCTCTCTCACTGTCTCTCTCTGTCAAATAAATAAATAAAATCTTAAAAAAAAAAAGATTTACAAATATAAGATTTACTTTGGAATTCCTATCTTTAGAGGAGCTGTCCTTAAGTATTCTCAAATCAGAAAAGTAAGAACATATAAATTATTCCTGCAAAAATTCTAATAACATTTGGGGCGCCTGGGTGGCTCAGTCGTTAAGCGTCTGCCTTCAGCTCAGGTCATGATCCCGGGGTCCTGGGATCGAGTCCCACATTGGGCTCCCTGCTCGGCAGGAGGCCTGCTTCTCCCTCTCTTGCTCCCCCTGCTTGTGTTCCTGCTCTCGCTATCTCTCTCTCTGTCAAATAAATAAATAAAATCTTAAAAAAATTCTAATAACATTTTACATAGTTCATAATTAAAATTTTGAAAACATTCAATTTATTTTTAGTAAACTTATAATGACTATTTGTGTGTTCAATCATATGCCAGATACTTTTTATAAGGTGTCTGCTAAACACTGTCTCTAATCCTACCAATTTGATTTCTATTTTACAGATGAAAAAGCTGAGTCCCAAAGGGAGTGACATAACAAAGGATGTAAAGCTCTGAAGCAGCTGAACATGGATTTTATATAGATCTCTTCCTTTTTTTTTTTTTGAGTTTTGTTCCAATTTCTATCTAGGTTGGTTTAATTTTTATTAGGTACCGTGTGTTCTTCCAACTATGTCTATGGGTTAGAGCAACTTTTTACTTGTAAACGTACAAAGACATCTGGCATCTGGGTAACAGTAACGGCCTCACCACTGACCTTCTGTATCCCCAGACCCAATCATATATGGAGTAAAATTGTTCCTATCAGACAAAAGGTAATTTGTTGATTAATCAAAACTTAAAACATCTAGTTAATTTAACTTCATACTGCTCCATAAAGATATTTTAAATGATTAATCCCTTTCTGATACCTCACAAATGCATCTCCCATTCAGTATAAATATTTGAACAAGAAAATGAAGTATGGATGAACCCACAGGAAACTTACCTCCAACTCCAAACACCTACCCTACTAAAAGTGTCATATCCACATTAAAAAAAAGTCAATGTACATTTTCTTGGGCTGTTTTAAGGGTGGACTTTTATGATAGCAATTAATTAAAGTCCTGGCTATACATTCCTTTGAGCAGGTTCCATTTTGTAAGAGCAAATACACCAAGCATTATCTTCACTCTTTATAAAAGATCATATTTCACAGACAATCTGGTTTTAAAATAAGCTTTCCATAATTATCAGTAGTAAGGAACATGAGATGATAAAAAGGAATAATCTCAAATAAACAAGGGACAGGTGGCAGCCTGAGTTACATCTGTTATTAATCTGTATCAGAAGGGAAGGAAAGAAAAGACAGCAGGAAAAAAACATAAAGGGATTTGTAAGGCACACTGGAGTTACACATTTGTATTTATTAAGAGCTTGCTTTCTCTCTCCGCCTTATAAACTAAAAATATCTTATGAAATAATCCAGAGTAATTATCTTGTCAGAAGAATCTTCTGTGTATGGTAGTCAAATTAATTGAACAAAAATTCATCATGGGAAGAATATCTGAGAGAAAAGGCAATGAAAAGGTAAATTAAAACTGAACTGTCAGATTTAAGGGTCCATCCAATGGAACTGACCAATAAATTCATGAGTTATGATACACGAAATGGGCATTTTCTCCTTTTTTTTTTTTAAAGATTTTATTTATTTATTTGAGAGAGAGACTGAGATAGAGACAGCATGAGAGGGGGGAGGGTCAGAGGGAGAAGCAGACTCCCCGCTGAGCAGGGAGCCCGATGTGGGACTCGATCCCAGGACTCCGGGATCATGACCTGAGCCAAAGGCAGTCGCTTAACCAACTGAGCCACCCAGGCGCCGCTTTTTTTTTTTTTAAATTGACATTATTACCAGTTTCCTTAGGTTTCTTTTTTTTTTTTTTAAAGATTTTATTTATTTATTTGAGACAGAGAGAATGAGAGAGACAGAGAGCACATGAGAGTGGGGAGGGTCAGAGGGAGAAGCAGACTCCCTGCTGAGCAGGGAGCCCGATGCGGGACTCGATCCAGGGACTCCAGGATCATGACCTGAGCCGAAGGCAGTCGCTTAACCAACTGAGCCACCCAGGTGCCCCGGCATTTTCTCCTTTGATCCTTTGAACACTCTGCTACATTCCCTAATGTTCTACCTGGGGAACCGTATCAAATTCTTTATAGAAATGTTATCTGCAGAAACCAAAGGGAGCAATGAGTGAAGGAAATAGCATCATTAAGCTGACATCTTTCCTAGCGCATAGCAGGCTCTACTCCCTCTGTAGCTTTGGGTAGCCTCAAAAAACTAACCCACACACGACAAAGGATTTTCTCTATAGAATACATTTGTGTATATAATGATGCTTGTCCTACCGTCACTACACAATGTTGTAATGCGGAAGACTGTTTCTTGGAGCAGTGATGCCTTGCATACACAGAAATCAACTTGTTTTGAGATCGTTGAACAGTTATAAAAATGATAAATAACCATTCTGTTTGTTAAGATCCCTCTCTTGGTTTAAGGGTTATTGTAACTGAATATGACTGAAAGCCCTGAGACAGAATTTCTTTGAAGGATATTTTCATTCGGGCAAGAAAATAAAATTGAACTGCATTCTCCTCGTAACTTGATACGGAGGTGTAATGAGAGGTGGATAAGCAGTAGAACCTGAATGCTGTGATTTCACTGTGGCTCTATTCAATTGAATAGCTCTCTCATAAGAGGTCAATACTATCCTCTCTCCATCAGAAACCAGAATTGTTTCTGTCATCCTAACTGTAGAATTACTCATTTTTCCTCATTCCTCCTCATCTAAGATTCTATTAGCACTGACCTGTATAATGCCACCTTGATTATACCACATATATGGCCTCTTCTTTTGAGCTCTATACTTAGTTGTCTCCTTTTTAGGAATAAACTATGTCTAATAACTTAATGTGGGGAAGGTAATTTCATTTTCAATAATAACACTCTTGTCATTAGTCTCCCACACGTATAAGTCTAAAAGTTAATACTCAAATGCTCACTTTCCATTACTCCACACTTTCTGCTAAGTAGTTCAGTATCTGAGTATACAGAATTTTTCTGCTTAAATTATACAATGAAGTCACAAGTATATTACCCTATATCTTAAATTAGAATATTAAATTTCTCACCAAGTGTCTAATGGCCTGACGTCAAAGGGCAACTGCAGATACATAAATCAAAACCCAGAAGACCAAAAGAGTATATTGGCACAATATAAATCAATAATCACAAAGTAGAAATTGATAATAATTTATTGCAAAGAGAAAAGAAAGGAGGAAATAAAAATAAGGATAAAAGGGGAGAATACTGAGGCAGACTGAAATAAAAGATTTTGTTCACTATAGGTCTCCATGTCTGAGTGGAGGGCTGTCATGATGGCTTTCTCTAAGACTAGGCCTCCTGCACTCTGGGATGGGTTCTCCCTATGAAGGAAAATGCCTGAACAAGAACTCTTGAGTGGTATCTTGTGCAACTAATGGAAGCTTTACAAAAGCAGAAATCCTTTGAACGAGGACGAATCAATATTGGGGTGAGCCATACATGTGTACTAAAAGTGTCACTCTGTCCCCCTCATTGCTGTTTTCTCTCTGACAGAATTCAGGCCCACCTTCCAGAAGGGCCGAGTTGCTGCAGATTTGTCCACTTGAGGCCCAGAAATGTTTCAGGATTTAATCATATTGTCCCTAATTCATAAGGAAAATTTACTTGTTTTTAAAATTATGGGTAGTATACAGAAGAATTAAGACAATCAAGACGAGCTAATTGCATCAAAAATGGAATTAAGACATATTGATTGAGTTGAAATGTACTCAACTTCCTGCCTTACAGAATTTTCTTCCTCTCTTTTGGTCTTCCTCTGTTGGTACCTCCCTTCCTTCTTCAAAAATTATTCAACACCTACTATGTCCCAGAAGCTGTTCCTGGCTCTGTGAAAACAAAGTCAAATAAAGAGTGCTCCTTGCTCATAAAAGGAGAGGAGAAGACTGGCCATAAAACATCATCCTGCAGGGTGAAAGTGCCTTGATGAATATTCATAGACAGAAAGGAGCAGTGGGGGCAGAGAACAGGATAGTTCCGAGCCGTCATAAGAACTAAACATTGGCATCCAGAACTAAATCTTTAGGATTATTAACAAAAATTAACTAGACATAGAAGGAGAGGAAGGCATTTATTTCAGATACACACAAAAAAAGTGCAAAAAGCATTATGGCACAAAAGAACACAGCTTCTAAAAAAAAAAAAAGATAGAATTGGAAAAACTGTTTTGTGGAAAATACTGACCGAACAGGAGTCCTCATCTAGCACAGTGCCTATCAACCAAATGATGGTAAAATTGATTTCTAACTCTGACCGCCACTAAAAAAGCCATTTTTGTTGTTGTTTGCATGTTTTTAAAATCAACCAGAATTTTGTATTCAGCCTTCTTGGCATGATTCTTAAAAGCCTGTTCTAGTTGCTTGCATTTCAGTATGACCATGTGTTTAAGCCCTATACCATCTCTGTTTTACTTTCATATGTAAAATGAGACACACTCACAAAAAAGACTATGGTACTTAAGATGTTCACTAAGAAACTTGTCTAAAATTATATTGTCAGTAAAGACTTAAAACAGGTATTAATCTCATATATGGTAAGGTCTGTCTTTCCACTCTACTCATACATAGCCAGAGCTTTTGTTTTCCTTTTTGTATTTGCTCTCTCTCTTATTTTAGCCATCATTGTCATCTGTAATTACACACTGAGCAAACCATATTTGGAGCCTTTTCTCCTTCTTATGCTACTTTTATATGAGATTCTTTTTTAAATTACATTTTGGGGGCACCTGGCTGGCTCAATCGGTAGAGCATGCAACTCTTGATCTGAGGGTCATGAGTTCAAATACCAAGTTGGGTGTGGAGCCTACTAAATAAATAAATAAGATTTTAAACAAGCCTTTTCTCTTAAAAATATTTTATCTTCAGTTAACTCTTTACCTTAATAAACAGGATTGTAAATTAGATAAATTAGGTTGAAATGGTATTGGTCCCACAATGATCCTCCATGGCTCATTTTATCATTTAATATGCACATTAATAGTGTCTGTAAGTTATCGTGAGAATTAAATACTTAATATGTGTAGTTTAGAAGATTTCCTTGAAAGAAAAAGCACTTATTAAATGTCGATAGTTCTTATTCTCATTGTTCTTATTAGTTTTTAAAACGAATCATATTAAGTACTCTACCATCCACTCAATTGGCAGGCAAAAAGTAAATAAATAAATGACCATTGAATTTTAAAGTATGCTTTAAATTTTAGAAGCATCATGACAATAAAGAATTTGTATTCAAAAATATTAAATTCATTTTTTAAAAAGTAGCTTTATTTTTCAGTTATGTAATTCTGAAGCTTTTGCCCATGTGGAAAGATAGATTTTTTGTTTTGGAAATTAATTTTGGAAATTCAGAGATGTTGAGAAGACCGTTACATGTGGCTGACAGTCTGTTGGATATGTGAAAGTTTTTAAGGGTTCTGTGGGTTCACTCTTAGAAACTTCAGTGCATAACATTTCACACATTTAGCATGTTTATTCATTCATTAAATCATATTTTTGTTCTGGTTGTTAATATTTTACAACAAAAATTTAAATTACTCATAAATTTCTTCAATCTAATTTGCAGTCTTTGGCTGTTCCCATAAAATCCAGATATTCAGCTTTTTTTTTTTTTAAAGATTTTATTTATTTATTTGAGACAGAGAGAATGAGATACAGAGAGCATGAGAGGGAGGAGGGTCAGAGGGAGAAGCAGACTCCCTGCCGAGCAGGGAGCCCGATGTGGGACTCGATCCCGGGACTCCAGGATCATGACCTGAGCCGAAGGCAGTCGCTTAACCAACTGAGCCACACAAGCGCCCAGATATTCAGCTTTTAAACTGAAATAACTTTATATCTAATGTCTTAATATTGTTAATGGAGGCTTAAGATTAGCAAGTACAAATTTAATTAATCTATATTTTTGCAAAAACATGGATTATGTGGGCTTATTAATGTTGTTATTATTTATTATTATTATTTGCTTTTGGCCAAGCATATAACACGTCTTCTTATGCCAGCCAGTATATTTAACATATAGAGATGATTGCTTTATACAACTTGATGGGAAAACCAAGCTTAATTACCAAATCTTCCAGAGGGACATGACTAGTGGCAACCCACAGACTGAAGTAAGACATCTGCAGGTACTTGCCAAATGGATTATCTCAAACTGTGCTATAAATTGATAAAATAGATGAAGGGGGTTAACAGGTATAAACTTTCAGTTATAAAATACGTAAGTCTTGGAGATGAAAAGTACAGAATAGGGAATATAGTCAATAATATTGTAATAACATTATAAGGTGACAGATGCTGACTATACTTATCACTGTGAGCATCAAATAATGTGTAGAATTGTCCAAACAATATGTTATATGCCCTCGAAACTGATATAACATCATATGTCAATTATACTTCAATAACAAATTTTAAGAAAAAAAAGTACAATAAAATGTTAGTGTAAATTGAAGTTCAATCACTATTTTTAATTACCAGAGTTATATTTTAATTTAAATCATGACCATAAACATCTTTTATCCATATTTAATTCCAAATGATCTTGCCTCTCTCCCTCCCTCCCTTCCCTCTCTCTTTCTCTATCTCCCCCCATCGCCCAGAGTACTTTTTATTGTATTTTTAAAAGCTGACTTGGATTCTTCTGTTGTCTGCTTGTGTTTCTTTCATTTTGCATTTTCCTAAATTCCATGTCATCTGGAGCATGGAATCCACTGACACATTCATTTTTCATATTTCTGTCTCCATGTTTAGCAGAAGGCTAATCTATTATTAAAGACTTTCAGCAATAGTCTTTTCACCAGCATACTACCTTACCAGTGGGGAGAGAAACTTTAGTGAAGCAATAATTCAAATAAAGATAAGGCAATCTATTGTTGCTATCATGGGTTACCCAGAATAAATGGAAATCAGCAAGCAAAATATCTTCAATATTAGATGAATACAGCATTACTTAGATCATTCAACTAACTTTTATCCTTATAACCTATCCATCCTAAATCATAAACTGGATAGTTGAACTGGCCTAGCTGTAAGCAAAACCAAACCAAACCAAACCAAAAATATCTGTTTTAATTTTAAAAAGATTAAAGCTTTGAGTAATAAATAGTCATAGATCAAAAGACAAACTGGAGATGAATTCTTTGAGTTTTTATCACCCTTATTCTGGGACTTATTTGATCTTTCTAGCACAAATATATATGCATTTAATGTGTAAAAAGCTGCAAGGGGGATTTCAAATTCCTGTGTGACAATTTGTCTTTGTGGCAAGTAACATTTTTTCTATCATGTTCATATTTTATACTCTTGGTATCATCAGCAGTGATGAGGATTATGGGCAATCTTGCCCACTTGATAATCTAAATATTTGATATGCTTGTATTGTTGAATAAAATAGTACAGAAGTCTATTTGTGTATTTCACATTTTCAGCTTCTTCCATATCAACATGGAGTTAATTAAGCAGTCCTGGTTCCTAATGCTATTTGCTTCCTATAGCAAGACCCACTGGTTGCCAATTATGGCCACTTCTTCAGTCTTTGCTAATGGCACAGAGAAGCTTGTTGGTATGTCCACTAGTCCCCATGTAATTCATATAGATCCAGATTAGTAAACAAACCTGGTAATCTCACAACCCCCTGCCAATGATTGGTGTAAAATTAGGTATGTGGGGAAGGCTTCGTGAGTGCTTCTTGGAAATATCTCCTGACTCTTAAAAGGAAAACCAGAGAAGCTGCTTTTCTCTCTTCTGGAATTTCTGTCATATTGTGATTTAAGGCAAGCTGGAATGGAGACCAAAGCAGACACACTGAGGATGGTAGGGCCAAAAGCTGACATAAAAGAGTCTGGAGGCACGATGAGAATTTTGACCCAAGTTAATCAAATCCATACCTGCCCCACCCCAGGATATATATTATGAATTACAACAAATATCCAAATTTTGAAGCCAATAAGAGTTTTAATAAGTTTATTTATAAATGCATTTGAAAGCATGTCATTCCTCATTAGGCATCATGGTGTTTGATCCAATCAGGAGAAGACTGTTGATTCCTAAGCAGTGACCTATCTTTCACTCTCCTCTCCATTCACTTGTAGACATGATGTCCATTGTTATCTTTCACTCAGATATTCCTCACTGTCAAAATTGTTTTGATAACTAATAATGTCAAAGAATAAGTAATAAATACACATCCTTCAAGAGGCACTTCCATTCTAAGTTGGGACATTAAATCAGACCTTAGCCCAGAGGAATGGAATATCTAATCAAAGAATTACAGGAATTGTGAAAGACTTGGAAGGACTTCTCACTGTCCTTTAATATTCTCCATATGGTATCTACATATTTCGTCTGTTCCTTGGCCTTAAAACTTCATTCCGTCAGGAGTGCTCAAAATACTTTAAAGAGAACGAATTTGGATATCCTGAAGTCCACTCAGGGCTAATGTATTAAGGATTCATTCATTTGAAAAATATCTGCAAGTATTTCTCATGAGAAAGCATGGCTCTGTCATTTTTATATATGTGGATGTACAACTGTTACATTTCAAGCCTATATGGAGCCATGACTGAGGGTGATATAATCATATTCTTTTTTTTAATTAGAGAAACATGTTTACTCTTTTTAATGGTGAAGTCTCACCATATATAAAAGATGTTCAAGGACTAATAATTGACTTAGTACTCATTGATTCATTCAGCAAAATTATGAGCATCTATTACGTGTCTGGCACAAATTCAGCTCTGGGGATACAGCACTTGCCTTCATGGAGGGACTTTGTATGATGTGGGTGAGGGGAAGAGATTAAAAGAGATTAAAGATTAAATGAGATTAAAAAAATAAGTGTAATTTATAAAATGTCAATGGTGATTAGTGATTTGGAGGAAAAATATGCAGAGAAAAGTAGGATAGGGAGTGTGGAGATAAGTGCTGGAGGGCTGCCTTTTTTTTTTTTTTTTAATGAAAAGGTAGTCAGGAGGGCCCTTATTGACAAGCAACATTTGAGCAAACAGCTGCATTAATAATTGGTGTGGCAGGTTGTACAAGATATTTTTGGCACACAGAAATTCACGCATAGAAGGTTGACAATAGGAGCTTATTAGCTTTAAGAAATGTCCATGTTTATAATAGTCTCTGCCTGTAAAGATCTCTATTCAAATCCCAAAAGAACCTCAGCTTCAAGACATTTAAAATTAAACTCATCATCTTCTCCCAAATCCATTTCTCCTCTCCTATCTCTTACAACTTAGTAAGGAACATGACCACCCAAGCATGGCAGTCCAGAAATCTGGAAATCATTAAGAAAGCCTTCCTTTAACTCAACTCCCAGGCTGACTGGGGTATTTTATCACTAGGGACGATGCATTGTTCTACTAACCAAAATCCTACTGCTAATACTGTCTTAGTGTAAATGCAGCAAAATGTGAATTCCCTTTATTTATTTTTTGTATGTTTACTTTATAAGTTTGGTCATTTTGTCAGAGAACTAAATCCAACAGAACAGGAAAAGATGGTCTTGTGTGCTACTAACAGGAAATAGATTTGCAGAAATAGATTTGCAAATTGCTCCCCTAGAGCCATCCCATTCACTATATTCTCTTTTAGACAAAAACTATGTGGATTGAAAATGTTAAGATGATTGATTTATGGTATATACTATTGTTGACTGCTAACATTTAGCCTTAGGAAATTACACTCTGAGTTGTATTTTAAAAAACTATTAACTGAGGTTTCTGGGGCGGGGGGGGGGAGGTATATTATGAGAAATGTTTTTAAGATGTATGTTTTTAAAAAAAACACTAAATGAGGTTTCTGAACAAAAAGAGTATAAAAAATATTGTTAAGATCTGCTTTCATGATATTAAAATTTGTAACTATTATTTAAATTTAAGATAAGTACATGCTCAATAGCACATGCACAATGAAATAGCTTACAACTGATCTTTAAATATAATATTCCATTTAGAAAGGTCATTGAATATTGACATAGATTAATTTTATGCCAGGAGAATACATAGTTATTACATCTAGAAAAATTTACATAAATTCTTCCCAACTCCCCAATTAGTCCATCTTCCAGATTCTTGAATCATCCTAAACCTGATCCTTCACCTGTCCCATCCTCAAGGAAATATGCTAAGCCTATTATTCTTCTATTTAAGCTTAAAATATTTTTAATATTACAAATCATGTTTTTACATGTCTTTGTACCAAATGATTGACTGATATTCCCTATATCTACAATATTCTCTCCCTGTATCCACACCTTTATTATGGCTGGGTTGGACCATCAACAGTCTGTTTATTGGCAGTTACTCTCACTACAAAGATACTTAATTGACAAATATTAGCTTCCTAACAGAGAGTGTTGTGGAAGATAAATAAAATGAATAAAATTATGCTTTCTTTCAATGTTATTACAATCTAATATAAGGGGAAAACACACATGGAAATTATGCAACATGAGTAGTATATGCAGAAATTGCTAGAGGTCAGAGGAAGATGAAATTCTTCTGCCTGGGATAATACAGAAAGCTTAATAGGGAAGGTGACATCTGTGCTGGGTCTGGTGGTTTGGTATGTTTTAAAAACTGTCAAGATAGGGAATTAGCTGTGCTATGTCATGTTGTATTTGGTTAATTGTACATAAAATTAGTGTCATAAGTTATCATGTATTCAATTTGTAAAGGATTTTATAATTTAAAATATATGCACATAAGAATGTGGGAAATATGTAGTTACACTAGGCCTGGCATAGATATATTATGACAATTATTTATTTAATAAATAATTCACAATTTTACCAAAAGATTTTGCCTCCAGTTCTTAAATAACAAATCTTTCATATGGAGAAAAAAATATTTAAAATATAATTAGCATAAAGTTCTAGTTATATTAACATTTACATTGACAACTAAAAGGCAAATTATAAAATAAGCTTTTTAAGAACCTTTCTGACATTATAATCCTTATCTCATAAAGTACTGTTTTTATTTTTTCTTATGTCTGAAATCTAGTTTCTTTAAATGTCCTTAGAAATATGAAGCAATGTATCCGTCCTTTGAAATGAGTTAAGGAAAAGAAAAACCCCAAAAATGAAAATTAAGTAAACAGTATCATTGCCTGGATTGATCCTCAGTATTGGGAATTCTCTAAGTCACATTAACCAAAGATCAGGCTGGTTCGAAGGACTGTAGCTGCACTTTTGTACCCACCCCATCTCTGACTCATGGTATTTGAACAGGTGCTTACAACTCATTGAAGTGAGGAGGCTCACAAACATTGTATACTATGATTGCTTACAGTAGAGGTAAGCTGACCTAAACCCACGAGAAGAAGGGCTTTTCTCTCCCAGGTGGGGTAAGGAAAGATCTGGATGCTTTCGTTTCTAATGTTTTCCCCTGCTTCTCCTTTTGAATGACCCACCATGGGGTCCTGAGAAGCCAAATGGGATAAACAGGCTCTACTGGAAGCCCACATTGGAAAGGTGAAAAGCCGATCCTACAAGTCTCACACGAGAACGTCAGAGATGTCAGTGCCAGGCCTGAAGCACATTCCAGGCAGTGATTAGGTAGTTTCCTCCTGGCAACGAATATAAACTGACTTTAGATTCAGGCTTGACAGTAAAAGATCTGAAGCCTCTTGACCTATCCTGCAGCACAGATTGTTCCTTGCCTGTTGCCATAGAGAGAAAAAAGAAGAAGAAAATGCACCTCGTCAACCCCTTTCCAGTGTGTTCACAACTTTATTCCAGTGTTTCTAGGAAGCATGAGATAAGAGTGGGAGGTGGTGTCACAGTCCCTCCTGTGTCACACACTGTCTCCAATCCAGTCTGGGAGACTGAGTGACTCCTGAATCATAACAGCTCATTAGCACTGAGCATCTACTTTTCCCAGGCACTGTTCTAAGTGCGTTACAGGTACGAACGTACTTAATTCTCAGAACAAGTCAGAGGGTGGATACTATTAATATTCCATTTTACAGGGGCACCTGGGTGGCTCAGTCGTTAAGCGTCTGCCTTCGGCTCAGGTCATGATCCCAGGGTCCTGGGATCGAGCCCCGCGTCGGGCTCCCTGCTCAGTGGGAAGCCTGCTTCTCCCTCTCCTACTCCCCCTGCTTGTGTTCCCTCTCTCGCTGTGTCTCTCTCTTTCAAAGAAATAAATAAAAAATCTTAAAAAAATTAAATATTCCATTTTACAGTTGAGAATATGAGGCACAGAGAAACACTCCCTTGGCCAAAGCCACACAGCTAAAACAACAGGGCAGAGATTCAAACCAGGCAGTTTTGCTCTAGAAAAAAAGTAAGATATTGTCATTATTCTGAGGTGGAAGGAAAGAGACACAAAACAAAATTAATACAGTAAATCAGAAGTGACATCTGAGTGACATGATCACTATACTTTATTGGTGTTCACTCACACAAGGGGAATTCATCAGTACACATGTGTAACTAATTTTTTGCACATATTATCACTGTTATTTCTTTACTTCAAATTTCCTCAGGTAGCCTATCCTATCAAAAGGGATGTTTCTAAACCAAACTTTATTATTTGTGTTTACATATAAATATGTTTTCAAAAGCTGTATAATAATTAAATATACACAGAACTACTGAATAAATCGAGATGAAGACATGAAGTCACTGATTTTAAAACTTGAAGATATCCTAAGCACTTTAGTGTAATCCTCAAAGCTGACAAATGAAAAACAGAAATGCAATGTTACCGATGGTCAAATCAACTCCTAATAACTAATTTGGGTCAATATTTTTTCCTCTGTACTAAGCTGTGGAATACAAAGTCATATTTTTCTACAGTCATCATCAAGTTCTAGGTAGCAAATGACCTCATAAGTTGGGTCCCATCAACACCAACTCTGCCAGTCTCCCATGTCCTGTCTCAAGGGACACACAGGAAATGAGCCCCTTCTCCTTCTCCCTTTGGTCATGTTTCTGTCTCTTACATATGTCTACCAGGACCCCTCAAAAATCTTGCCACAAAAATAACAAAGAGTGAAATTATCAAAGGGAGAATTTAGCTATAGACAGATCTCAATAAAAACAAGAAAGAACACATACAAAAAAGGAAGTTAAATGAGCACTCACTTATAATTGAGTTTTTAATTGTTAGCATTACAATCCAAGGCTTAGAGACTAGATACAGAAAGAAAAACAAAATATTTTCACATTTTGGAGGGAGGGGGGTGGGTATATCACACATCAACCTGTATGACAAATTAAAAGAAATCTTTGAGTTATATATCTACAGAAAACAGAGAATGGAAAGAAAACATGACAATTTTTGAATTATTTTTGTTTTTTAAATAGTGCAGGCATGGAGTAGAGTAAGTCAGACAATTTCTCATTGTGGTAAAGGATTAATTTATAAGAGATAATGTACCTCCCTATGTTGAGGTATACAACTCCTTTGGATAGCTAAATTGTAAATATGCTAGCAATTTAGAAGGCGTAAATATCCTTTTTGACCATATTTCTTTAGAATGTTACTTGAAAGAAAGATATAGACTAGGGTATCCCAATTAGAGCCACAATTCTGCTGAGAGCTCCCATACAAGAAGCTATGGGAGGCTGAATATTGGCCCCCAAAAGATTTCCATGTCTGAATCCCTGGTTCTGTGGAATATTTTAGGTTGTATGGTAAAGGGGAATTAAGGTTTACATAGAATTATGGTTTTTAATCAACGGACCTTAAAATAGGAGGACTATCCTGGATTATCCGGGTGGGCCCCTAAGGTATTCATAAGGGACTTGAAAAGTAGAGGAGGGAGGCAGAAAAGGAGAGTCAGAGAAAGACCTAGGACTACACAGTCAAGTCAAAGTGATTCAAAGTGAGGACTCAACATGCCATTGTGCGCTATGGAGATGCAAGAGAGACACAGCCAAGGAATGTAGCAGCCTCTAGTAATCAGAAAGACAAAGAAACGAATTCCCCCTAGAGCCTCCAGAAAGAAAGACAGCCCGTCAACACCTTGATTTTAGACCAGAGAGACTTGCGCCAGATTTCTGACCCACAGAACTATAATGTTTGTTGTTGTTGTAAGCCACTACTAAGTGTGTGGTGATCTGTTAAAGCAGCAAAAGAAAACTAACATACAGGCCTAGCATAGTAACCAGAAAATAAATCAATAAATAGTTGTGGTCTACTAAGCTTCTATGGTTTTGCTGTTTTGTAACAGCACATCTTAGTAATAAATCTTCCAGAATATTCTTGTGTTTTAAAAATCACATCCAGAATCAAAAAATATGCATCTTAATTCCACTGGCCATCAATAGCTAATTATATCTTCAATACTGTACAGTCAGTGGTTTTCAGACAATGTCTCTCTTTGTAAGAAATATTAGCACCATTTTTTCTATTAATTAAAACTGAAAGGAATAGACTATATAACCTATCTATACATATACATTGAAAAATATATAATCCTCTATAGGTAAGCAATAGGTTAAATAACAGGAAAATAAGAATAATAAAATAACATGCACTTATTCTCAGGCAAGGCTACACCAGAAAACATAATGGACGTAGGTACGTGTTTGTCCTACAGGTAGAATCACCAAGAATTGCCATTGCAGACTGAATGAGACAGGAATGTTGCACTGGCCATTCAAATACTAAGAGTGAAGTAATTTTGTACGATACTTAACAACACTTGTTTAAGTTCCAAACATAATGTTATATAATCCTTTCTTGATTTGCACAGCAATTCCTTCACTGGAAGATGTGGGGTACATTAGCTCCAGCATGATCTTTAGTCCTGCAGCACTCCCTGATAAATAGCAGGATGGTTAGAATCTTGGCCCCTCTCCACTGCCTCATCAGACATGGGGGCCAGGATTCCCTTTCCAAACTCTCTGTCTTTTGACTGCTTCCTATTCATCCTTCCAGATACGAGTTATGGATTACTCCCTCTAGGAAGGCCTCACTGGCTTCCCACCAGGCTAGATTAGACCGTTATACCTCTCTGCACCGAAAAATATTTTCCCTATTATTGTTAATAGTAAAAACAAGACAGGGTAAACAATGCTTAACATTATCCTGAATATTTACTGTCTGCCGGGCTTACTGACTTCTCCCACTTACTGAATTCTCTCACTTATCTCACACCTGATAAAAATACTTTGGTTATAGGGCACCTGCATGGCTCAGTTGGTTGAGCAATTGATTCTTGATTTCTGCTCAGTTCATGATCTCATGATCAAGACCCGCATCAGGCTTCCCACTCAGCGGGGAGTCTGCTTGGGATTCTCTTTCCTTCTGCCCCTCCCTCTGCTTGCGTCTCCACGTGCGCGCTCTCTCCGAAATAAATAAATAAATCTTGAAAAAAAATACTTTAGTTATAACAGTGCGATGTGGCAGTAGCTTAAAGGACAGTTTGCGTATAGAGAGAATGGACTGTTGATTTTGTTTTGTTTTGCCTCATTTTAAGGTAGAAGAAAATCAAGCTTGTGTGGAAGTTAAGATGGCAGCTCAGAGGAAGAGTCCTCTCAGATGGGAAAGCAGAAGAGATAAAAGGGAACCAAAGGAAGTCTCACCTTAAACAGAAACCCTCCATCCAGCGTGAGCACTAGCAGTAGGCAAGGCCCTAAGGTTCGGCCTCAGAAGTGGTTTCAGGCTAAGGGACTGCTTCCACTGAGTGTGTGTGAAAGAGAGAGGACAATGCGGCTGAGTAAATGATGAAACTTGGATTAAAAGACCAGTTCTGGAGTCTGAAGTAGTAATGGAAAAGAAACAAATGTGTTATAGCAGGTAGAAAATTGGCTGTAAAAAGAGGACTCCAAGTTTGCGGTCTTGAATTAAGATTAAGTTTAGTTGACAATACGTTCTA
Source organism: Mirounga angustirostris (assembly GCF_029215605.1). Taxonomy (NCBI): domain Eukaryota; kingdom Metazoa; phylum Chordata; class Mammalia; order Carnivora; family Phocidae; genus Mirounga; species Mirounga angustirostris. The sequence continues at coordinate 118,646,544 of NW_026991715.1, read as the reverse complement.
TGAGACATTTGTTGTGATCAGTGCAGGTGTAGCATTTTGGGGTAATAAAATGACCGTGAGTGCGGAGACCTGACATGGTGTTGAGGTCACTGTTATGAAAGAAGTACAGACACTGGGACATCTGCACATTGATCAGCTATGGACAAAATGATGACCTGTGATCCTAAATAGAATGAGTATAGGAAAGGATTTCAATCTAAAATACAACTAGAGGATATGAAATGAGAAGGTCACAATGCTCCCTCAGAGGAACAGAACTTAAGAACTGACAGGCTGATTTCCATAAATGCTTGCTATGTAGACCGAGACTTATCTCTTAACCAACAGATATCCAACAAGAATCTCTCCCCATCCTCAAGCCAATGAACTTATTGCTTGGACTCTGGCTGGACTTCCCTCTTTCCATTCTTTGCCCACAGATACATCCTACAGGCAAGGAGACTCACCTGTAGCTTGCAATTCTTCTGCTATTCCCAAATAAACTCAATTTCTGGTCATTTGAGGTTGCCTCAGTTTACCTCTTTATTTAGGTTGACAAGGAGGAGGTAGTGGAACACGAGGCTATAAACTCTAAGAGTGAGGTTCTATCTGTCCTATATGCATGCTTTCTAGAGAGTGCTATATGTGTGAATAGGAATATGTGTTTCTTCTAGCCAGTAGTCATATTTCTACAGATTCTGGCATTCTATTTGGTAATTCTTATTTACCCGATGGTTCCAAGTGTCAACGGTTACAAGAGAAAATCACTTAATAGTTAAGCACTATAAAATATAAATTGACATTTGGACAAGATGTCTAAACAGAACAGTTCCATTATCTATAAATTTGCAGGCTCATGGGTACATTGGGCACGCCTTTGAGACACTGAAGCTTCTTTGTCCTTTACTCGTGACATTGGCTATCTACTCTTAGAAAACAGTATCAATCATCAGAGAGAAGACAGCAATTGAATGGGTGTGAAAATTATTCTAGTTACAGATATTTTTTTCTCCTTTAGTTTTCTTGTTTAAATGAAGAAAACTTGTTTTCTTGGTGTACCTTTTTCAGACTCTAAGATTCTAAACCCTGGTGTAGTTTCTGGTAGATTCTGACTAATAGAATTATTGATAGTTAATTTCAAATCTTTTTTCACATTACTTTGTTGAAATGTTCACTCCATGATGAAATATATGAGCCAAATATCCCACCATATTAAGTAAAATAGTATATTGCAAACACACTCTCAAATGTTTTTAAATATTGAAAATCTTAGAGTGTTGAGGATTTATAAAGAAAACAAACTGAGAGAAAAGGAATCCTTAAGGGTAGATGTAAAATGATTAAAGATATTTCACAAATGAGAATGATCATGAAACATCATCCAGAGTTCATTATTTGACTGACTTTGGGTGTTAGCATAATCTTTCATTTTTCATAAGAGCCAAAAATATCTTAAAGGAAGAAAATAAATAATAGAGAATTCCTGTTAGCTGTTGATTTTCAATTATCCATGTATTCTTCTATTTATACATTTCAATGGCTTCAATAACATTTTATTTCATTATAGAATATGTTCAAAATCAAAAATATTGATTTTGTTTAGGAACTTTTCTGGAATGGGCTTTTTTCTTGAATTGTTTTTTATTTCCCTGTACTTCACTCAATACATAAGAACATGTTTATAGAAATGTAAATAGTTTTAATATAACTATACAAACTCAAGCCATCAGATACTTGAATGCTTTAGAGGGATCTGTATTTGCATAAACAAAGTCATAGAACAACACCTTATAAACCATCCTAGGTAATGTCTATTTCAAAGTAAGTGCAAGAGAAAAACTATTGAAGATTTAGAAATAAGTTATGTTCTTGCTTCTCTAGATACCTTCACTAAGGCACTGTCAGAAAATTCTGGTTATTTCTTTTTAAAAAAATATCATGGATCAAACTATTTCCATTTTGGAAATTTTAAGATAATAAAATATGCCTTAATAAACTCCTATGCTTTTATTTTAAAATGTTGTTTAATAAAATCACTAATTATTTAATTTTAAGAAAAGAAAACTAATTTAGAAATAACATATTTTTCCCTCAAGGGGAAATATGTATATGTATATGTATATGAAAATGTTTTTCATATACATACTCTATACATACCTTTCCTTATTTTCAGAATAATGATTTTATTAGCTCTTATACATACATGCACACACACACGTGCGCACGCGCGCACACACACACATACACACACACACACTCTGGTAGAGACAGCCAGACTGACAAAGACACAGACATGCACAACACATACATTTGACACATGGGGACACAGTATGCTGCATTCGTATTAGCAAATTACAAGCTCAATTTTTCTCATTGCAACCTTACTTATCCCTGACGGTGAGCCATATTTAGCAAGACAGTAAAGCTGGTAAATCTCTGTAACACCTGGGCAGAGTTCCAGTGGGAATACCCACAAGTTTAACAGACAGGCAAGGAACCTCATTTAACCTTGCTACTGCCAACACGAAAATATAGAGGAGTAAAAGAAATGTGTTCTGGGCTTTCTAAATGGCTACAAAAGGATAACTATTTTTGTTATTATATTATTCCCCAATTTTCCCTAAATTTAGAGTATGGTTATTCTTCCCTGAGCCTGGGCCAGACACTTTGGGAAGTACATTAACACTGCAGACTTCTTAAGGGACTCTTAAGAGTATTCAGTGGCAATCTGCTAAATGGTTTCCGTTAGTGAAATGAAAGTACTATCGTGCCTCCCTCCCCACGTGCCTAGAGCTCCAGCACTCAGATTAAGGTGTTCTCTCTGTGGTTTGATGATGGTGCATCTTCTTGGCTTTCAGGTGGCCAATACTGCGTCAAACTATGATGATATAATGATGCTGCTATTTTAAATTCAGTTAAGTTGCTGCCTCTGGCATCTTTTCTCCGAAATGAAAGAGGAGGCATCAGTTTTGCTGAGTCAATCACAGATAATGGACATTACAGTGAAACCAGCCCACTGAGGCACTCCCGACTTATCTGCTAAACAGGAGGAATCCTGGATAGTCCTAGCTCAGCTTGTTGACCGTGTTGCCCAACTTTTGAACTGAAAGTAAAAACATTAGATTGAACGAATGCTAAGGCAAATTCTAGCTGTAACATGACCTGATTTTAGGTGATTAAACATCATCACGAGCAATGCCACATGGGAGTCTTCTAGAGAAAGAAAGAAGGGAGGGAGCAAGGGAAGGAAGGAGAAAGGAAGGAAAAGAAGAAAAAGATAGGTAGATAGGTAAGATAGAAATAGACACGTCCCGCACACAGATTCTCTATTCTCTAAACTACGACTCTAGCACAGCACCCAGCTCTTTAGTCCAACTACCGAAGAGAGGTGTATCCTTGCATTAACCAAATTCTTCATTTCTCTCATTCCCAAATAACCTCCCCTGGGCACCGTCTCTTATTTGGGTTATAATGAAAGGACAGCAGTTACATGAGTGTGGGTATACAAAATGGAATTAATTAGCCAAAAGGAGGAAAGTTACTTGGAAATTCTGGCCTGTAGAATGTCTGGGTTAAAACATCTAAGAACAATCTGGAATTGGAGCTCAGGGCAGAACTGTAGGTGAGATATACATGCAGGAGTCTCTATCGTGGGAAGTTACGGATGTGGAATAAGTTTACCCAGGGAGAGAAAGGCAAATGATAAAACAGATAATAGAGAAAAAAGATCTTTCTTTCAAGTAATAGAGATCAATAGGCATTGAAATGCAGATACATCCAAGCTTTCAACAATTAAACGCCGGAAGCCTTCTAACACCCAAGCTGCCAGGACCAGTCGTGCACAAGAAGAAATTCAGCCCTGGGGACTGTGTTACTAAATGTGGATATTTCACTCTGATTCTTACTGAGTTGGGAGCTCTAAGGATAGTCAAAGTGATGTATAAGTTAAAAAATAGATGCTCAGATACGCTGTGGAGCTTTAGTTGTTTCCTCTAATTTTGTTAAATAAAATATGTTTATCTCTTGATTACGTCATCTTTAAATTTCAACAAATCGTTGTGTAAGTCTCAAGATATATTTAAAGTAGAAGTTTGTAAAAGGAGCATAAACTCTGAAATCCAGCAAGTCCAGCATTTTATTCTGGTTGCCATTTAACAAGATAAATGACTTTACAGTTTTTATTTGAGCTCATGAGAAAGTTAAACAATATCCAAACAATCAAAAGGCATTCTGTGTCTCAGTGTCTTGTGGATAATAAGGGTATTGGCCTCACTGAGGTTACAAAGAATTAAAGTAGTACATAAACATGGTCTTGCCTATAGTAGGTGATCAAAAATATCAGCTATTCTAAATGGCCGTATCATAGTAACCATACATAGTGGCAATGCATTGCATAAAGGCTGCAGTCTATGAATAACTTACTTCATCTGACTCCCCATTCAATAGAAATTCAGCTGACCAAATAGCAGTGTCAAGGAAGACATAGTTTATGTACATCGTTATGCATTGGTCAACAGCACACACGGAGACAGGTATGAAACACAGAAGTGGCAAACAGCAAAACTCCAGCTGCTGCCTTCTCAGAACAGAGGAGTAGAACATGCACCCACGAGATGAAGCTGTGATTCTCCCTGTCCAATTGCCATTTAGTGACAGTTTTTAAACAAGGACCCCCCCCCAAGAGGGCTTTAGGTCACCCACAACTCTTATGAAATTATGTGCACAGTTCTATGTAATGCTATGCATATATTTTCAGGGAAAAGAGTCCATAATTTGCACTAGAATTACATGCTGAAGGGAAAGTTGCCAACTGAATAAAACAAAGTAGAATAGCTCCAGAACTTCTGCATCATCCAATATAAAATTAGAAGAATATCTAAAGTGAGGCAAGAAAGAGCTAGAAAAAGAATAGGTGTTTAAAACTTCCTTCAAAGCAAATAGTATTTTTATCTGCTTGGCTGTTAATTATTTGTTCATCTTAAAAGTTCAGGTAAAAACTGCAGAGGTTCCATTAAAAACAAAAATCACTAAATATTTGGGGCTTAGAACAGTTTGAAGTTCCTCCCATTTCTGATAGTTCCTAGGAAATCATAGACAGTGAGTTCTTTTCTTATCACTGTTAGGGAAAAAAAGAGTTCGTAATGTTTTAGACTTGGGTGATGGTGCCACGGGGTAATTGGCTGTGTCACTGGTTAAGGACTCTCTGTGGGTACGTTATACAGTATTGTTTTCTATTTTTTTAAACCTTTTTCTTTTCTGTGCTATTTCACTGAAACAAATGTGGGACTGAATTCACTGCAGATCTTAACATGAAACTTTCTTTTTTCTCTCATGAAGGCCACACAGAGACAATGAGCTTATAAGAAACAATAATTAGATCATCACTATTTGTCCAGGCCTGCTGACAACTCAGCACCTACAGGCTTCAGGAGGATAAAGACAAGAAGCATCAACAAGCCAGCAAGGGGAAGCAGTATAATGTGTCTAGATATCTGGCCGTGTTGTTTTATAAGAAGGACAGATGAAGTAAATACTTGCTCCATAAAAATAGTTATGGTTTAAGCACAATTTCCCACTGTGCACTCTCTCTCTCCCTTCCTCTCTCTCTCCACTCTCCTGCTTGTGTGTGCATGTGTATCTCAGTAACATCATCTGAACAGCAACAAGAAACAGGTGAGCTCTGGGCAAAGAATTTTGATTAATTGAGTCAAAAATAGGTTTCCCACTCTCTCCCCTTACTCTCCAGAAATCCCCATTCTTTTTCCAGAAATTCCATATACCCCACATCAAAATGTGTTCAGTTATTCACATTCTTAAAATCCTTGTATGTTTCCAGTATTTAATAACATAAGGTCACTGGAATTCTCACTTGTGATGAACATTTTAGTAACTGTAAGAACTTCAGAGCCCATGCAAATGTCCTTTTTCATGTAAAATGATATTAAGAATAATATCATCCATTAGGAGATCCTGCCAGAAATCTATAGGCCAGCTCCCCTGGAAGGAGAGGTCCTAACAGCATCTCACTTTGAAGCTATCAGACTGGAAACAGTTGGAGGAGACAGAGATGCACTTTGTTGATGGTTCCTGACCTGAGAGACAGCAAATTCATAGAGATATTGAACAAAGTCCTTGCTGCCAAGAGATCTGCAATCCATTTAAGAAAAAAAAAGCACACACCACCCAAGATGAATGCCAAGTGAGCATTCCAGCCAGGGGGTATTATTGAGGACTCCAGAAAAGAGAACCTTGTAGGTTAGAGAAGTTAGAAAACACTTCCTAAAACTGGTATTTAGACATACTTTAAATAGACCAAACTTGTATCTGTGAAAAAAAATCACCAGGAAACCGGATAGAAAAAAATCTAAAATGTGAAGCTGGAGTGTATGACTTCTCTCCTATTGTTAGGTAAATAAGACTGAAATGAAGCAGAGTATGGGAGATGGGTACAGGGCTGGACAGAAAAAAAAATTTTTTCCCTATTTCAGTTTTTCTAATCTCTAGCCAATTATCAGAAAAAGCTAAGAATGGACAATGTTTCTGCCAAATGAGAGAGTAGGTGAGGATTCGCCCTGATGGTCCATCTGGGGTGGTAGCAGACATGTCTGGCATTTGTCACAGGTCTCTGTGTCATCTGGCTTGTCTTACTAAGTTTTTCTTTTATGGTTTTGAACAACAACAACAAAATCTAATGAAGTATTCTGTCCCACTGTGGGTAGGTAATCTCACCAGCCTTTTCGAATTAGGAATAGCTTCTATAGAACCTCAGATGCTAGAATATGATCCCAAATCAGCAAGCAGCTCATCTAAGAGCTCTGGATATACAGCCAAGAAGGCAGGTTTCTGTGTGGATTCAGGGCCTGTGTATCTCACCTGTAAAACAAGAGCTGGGAGATGGCAACTAAACCCAGCTTTCTTCTATCTCTACCCCCTTTCTAATGACACAAGGCCGGGAAATCAGATGATCACTTCTGTTACAAATATGTACGAATGAAAAAGAAATCAGATCTGAGTGAGGGCCTAAAATGTGTTCCTGGGGCACCTGGGTGGCTCAGTTGGTTAAGCGGCTGCCTTCAGCTCAGGTCATGATCCCAGGGTCCTGGAATCGAGTCCCGCATCGGGCTCCCTGCTCTGCAGGGAGCCTGCTTCTCCCTCTCCATCTGCCTGCTTCTTTGCCTACTTGTGCTCTCTCTCTATCTCTCTGTCAAATAAATAAATAAAATCTTTTTTTAAAAAATAAATAAATAAAAAATAAAATGTGTTCCCATGAGTAAAGCATACGATCTTTGGCACATGGACATCATGATATCTATTCTGGCGCCTTGGAATCCTTTAAAAAATTGTAGAGTTCTAGTTATTTATTTTTATTTTTACTTATTTATTTTTTATTTTTGTTCAAAATTATTTATTTTTAAATTTTGTTCAAAATTATTTTTATTTTTATTTATTTATTTTTATTAACTTACAATGTATTATTTGTTTCCGAGGTACAGGTCTAACTATTACATAATATTTTTGCTTAAATGGAAAAAAAACCCTACATGTCCTGATAATGCACACACATTTTCCAAATAGAAAGTGAAAGTGAATGAGACATGTGCCATTATGGGCTCAACTGTGTCCTCCCAAAGTTCCTATGTTGAAGTCCTAACCCCCAGTACCTCAGAATGTAATTACGTTTGGAGATAAGGTCTTTCAAAAGGTAATGAAGTTAAAATGAGGCTGTTAGGGTGGGCCCTGATCCAATGTGACTAGGATCTTTCTAAGAAGAGGAAGTCTGGACACAGAGACACCAGAGATGCACACATACAGAAGACAGACCATGGGAGGACACAGAGTAAAGTGGTCATCCGCAAGTGCAGGAGAGAAGCCTCCAAAGAAATCAAACCTACTGATACCTGGATCTTGGACTTCCAGCCTCGGGAACTCAGAGAAAATTAATGTCTGTTGTGTAAGGCCCCCAGTCCATGGGCATTTTGTGATGGTAGCCATAGCAAACTAACACGTGTGTCTTTATCACTTTCAATTTCCCTAAAACAGTTAAGAATTTGGCTGCTTCTTATTGAATACTTCTGTGATTGCTGACTGGGAAAAAAGTACCAGAGTTTCTCTTTATTTCTCCCGTGATTAACATAGAACATGTATCTATAACTTGGCTCTCTTCAGATCCAGGCGTCTGAGAAGCACCCTCTGAGTGTTCATTAAATGCGGGCAAATACACATGCACGTTGCTTTGGCACAGTGGCATAAAAAGCTTGGATTTTTGCATTCATATTTCATTTCTATTCTTATTAACAATCAGTAAAGGTAGATGTGTGCTTAAGGCCTTTGTTTTTATTGTTTAGAGACAATCTGTACCTACATAATATTAACACCGTCCAAAGTGGTTAATTCAATCAAACGTGTCCAGTTCAAGCAGTTATATGGAAAAGTGTGGAATTTTTAAAGCATCTCATAAATGCTTTAAATGACTAAATGTATCTTGACTAATTATTTTTCAAAGGTCAACACCAGTGGCAAAATGTTCCTTATATCTTATCCTTTCAGAATTTTAAGAAGGCAGAGAAACATGGTACGTAATATCATAGATGATATTCAAATGCATATTGTCATAATATCTGATATATTCTGAATCCATTTCCTGCTTTACTATTACCAAAAATAAATTTTCCAACTAATTCTCTTTTGTTTTTTAAGACATCCCCTCAAGCATACACTTTAAGATTTATAGGGATCATAGATATTCTAATGGCTAGAATAATTGCCAAATTGTTTCCAGCACTTTTCTGAATAAAGAATATTTAAAAAATCATAAAATGCTACACAGTGATAAATATGAACAAGACAATTTGTCCTGGGAAGGCTGTTAAAAGAGGGTGCATTCTAGCATCTTACAGATGAATTCTTAGATGAATACTGGATAAAAGTAGGTGACAGCATCTTCCAGGTAATTTTTTTTATTTAAAAATTATTTCATGCTCTCTCTATAGAATACTTAAAATGGACTCTAAATATCATATTAAATTATTGAATTGTTATGAAAGAAGAACATATGGCTTCCTGTATGCAATTTATAGCCTACAGCCTTGCCCACAAAATCTTTACTGCCAGCAAAACCATTAGGTGGTAATCAATAGCGGAGCACCGTGCCCAAAGGAATAGCAGAAAGCAAAGTGAAATCTTGCCAGTTACTTAAAACATTGCCAGTATGGATTTTTAAAACATGACTAGTTGTATGACAAACTTTCCATATTAGTTATGACTTGAAGCTACAGCGCCAAGCATTTTTAAAGAAAAGAAATAAAAAAAAAAATAAAAAAAAATAAAGAAAAGAAATAGTCTCTGGTTTTCTTTTTGATCACTGCAATAAAATATTATGTTTGCTATTGACTAGCTTTTTCTCCATTTTCCAAAATCACTCTTGGGCAATTTCTACACACTCAAGGGAAAATGGATTATTAAGATTGCTATTCTGATAACAAAAATAAAACATTTAATGTCATCATTTCTGGATCATTCCAGGTCAGAGCTTTCAGAGATAGCATGGTCATAGCGAAGAGTATCCTCTCAATCACATGGCCAATAAGATGGAGTCTTATGAAGCCTGGGGACAGTAATGAGTGTGGTGAAACATTAGGATCCCATCTACACACAGTTTAAAAAAAAATGAGGAAGAAAAAACTTATATAATTAAGTTTTCTTAAAGAGAGGAGGCTGGCTTTAGTACAAGAGAGGTTTTTCTTTTTTCTTTTTTTTATGTAATAAGCCTACTTTGAGGTTTCAATATTTCAATGGATGCTATTTTTTCTTTCAGATCTTTTTGTGCTAATATTTTGTATCAACATATGCATTCAACAGCCAATTTGCAATACGATGATGAAGACCAATTTGGCACCCCAACTCCTGTCACCACATATACCCTGTGATTATTTTCTTCTTTGCGCCTCACCTTTATTAGAAGCCTATTATGTTCGACCTGAATGCTATGCATTAATGCTAATAGAAACAGGCTCTCTGCCCACTCTGAGTATTAAGTACAGTGTGTTCTTTATTTCTCAATTTTTGTAAAAGATTTATGTTTTAGACTCTTAAAGCAAAGATTTTGGAGTGATCTCTCTCCCCTTAGGTATTTCCCTTACTGTACTTTTTTATTGCAACAAGTTTGAAAACTATCACATATAAAAACCAAGCAATTCCAGCTCTAACAGTCTAAAATGCATTTGTGTCAAAGACAGCTTTTAATTCCAGGTAGACAGTGAAAAACCTTACTGTCCTATAAGGAGGAGGGCAACTGAACGTCAGGTATTTTTCTAAAAAGTATTCCAGTTCCTTTCATGACATAAATACAGTGTTTCAATCACCATTATATTAGCTTTTTATTTCTTTGTTTTTTGGCATCTCAGATAATTTAGATTATGATTAAGTAAATAATCACTTCATTTTTATGTTTCTGAATAAACATGAGTCAACATATTAAGGGAAAAAGCAAAGCAAGTACATATAACAAGGTGCTTTGCTTTTTTCAAACTGATTTCATTTATTAACAGCTATTGAGTACTCATAACAGATAATGCAAGACAAATATTTAATTTTGAATGGGAACCACTGAGCCACTTAAAATTTTCTTTATAAACAATGATCCCTAAAATAATTGTTCACAAAATGATTGAAATGAATTCAAAACTCAAAGGAAGTGATTTTATATATAGTTTATACACAGAACCAAAGGAATGGCAAGTAGAATTTTATAAACAACCCCACTGTCAATACATTTTTAAGGGGTTTAACCTAACTTCCTTCCTTCCTTTTTCCCTCCCTTCCTTCTTTCTTTAATCTTCATCATAACGGAATGAGGAAGAGAAGACTCATGCTCCCATTTTATAGGTGTGGTTACCCAGAGGACATAAGCCAGTTGCCCGTGTCTAACATGGTGTGATTAGTGGATGGCAGACCAAGATTCCAACACAGGCAGACCAGTTGGCAATCACATTCTCTAAACCACTCTGCTGGTGATGTCATTATTAAACTTTCGAGTTAGGAACACTAAAGAAAGTCTATGCTTCTGACACACTAAAAAGGTCCTACCAAGAAACAGTGACATTTAAGAAATTAAGGAGCCAGTCACATAGGTGACAAAACATCTATTAACCACTGTTCTGTGGTCTGCAGATAAATGATCCTTCAAAATGTATTAATAATAAAGGGACAGAAATTGCATGTCATATGGTCACAGAAGTTAAATATATCAAACTTTTAAAAAATGATATACTTGAGCTAATGAATGCTTAATGTTAAAAACTGGACAACCTTCTCAGAGAAGACATTTACAGAATCATTGAAAGAGCTATAAAATAAAAGTAAAGACTCCTGGGATCGAGCCCCGTGTTGGGCTCTCTGCTCGGCGGGAAGCCTGCTTCTCCCTCTCCCGCTCCCCCTGCTTGTGTTCCCTCTGTCGCTGTGTCTCTGTCAAATAAATAAAATAAAAAATCTTAAAAAAAATAAAAATAAAAAAAATAAAAGTAAAGACAGCTCCAAAATACCAGACAATGACTTTCATACCTAATTCACAAATATGGGCAAAGGGGAATGTGGCTTTATAATTAGCACATTACCCAAACTCTGCATCTAAACAGTAATTTAATTACAAAAATCAAACAGCACTATTTTGCTGGTTGGGTTGGGCAGAGAAATAAGAGGAGTTAGCCATGCCTCAGCAAACATACAAATCTTGATTTTGTCTTATTGTATTTTCTGATATATTTTCTGCTGTATCTTCATAGAAATTAAAAGTGAACATTAACATTGCAACTTTTAATTTTTAAGACTTATCAAAAGCTATTGAAAAAGAAAAGAGCGTGCGCTCTTACTGCATAAGCATATAGTCTAAATGAAATAGGCAGTAAAAGCAAGGTGAATATTTGTCTTGTAGCTAATATATATTTGAAACAGGTGTTTAACATTTGTAGATGCTTGAAATTAAATGGTTACCTCTATTTATTTGTGACTATAACTAAATACTTAATGTTTTTAATACCTCATTTTAACACTATGCCTTCAAAATAAAAACATGAATAACTGTAACTCAGTAATTCTTTTTCTAGAACTTCTTATACAAAAATAATTGTAAAACCGATCAATGAGCTACGTATGAGAATACAGTTGACACTTGAACAACATGCGGTCAGGGGCACCGACCTCCCACACAGTTGAAAATCTGCTTATAACTTTGTCTCCCTCTAAAACTTAACTACTAACATCCTCCTGTTGACCTGAAGCCTTACCATTAATCTAAATACTTGACTGACATACATTTTGTATATTATATATATTATATACTGTATTGTTCCAACAAAGTAAGCTAGAGAAAAGAAAATGTTATTAAAATCATAAGGAAGAGAAAATACATTTACAGTACTGTACTCTATTTGTCCCCCCAAAAATCCACATATTAAGTGGACCCACACAGTTCAAACCTGTGCTGTTCAAGGGTCAACTGTACTTCCTGTGTCATTGTTTCCAGTAGCAATGAATTGGACTCAATCTATATGCCTGTCTGTTAGGACATAGAAAACAGAATAAAAGAGAAAAAACAGAATAACAGAATAAAATTCTGTGCCATTATTTAAAATATTAAGGTAGCTGGGGGCACCTGGGTGGCTCAGTCGTTAAGTGTCTGCCTTCGGCTCAGGTCATGATCCCAGGGTCCTGGGATCAAGCCCCGCATCGGGCTCCCTGCTCCGCGGGAAGCCTGTTTCTCCCTCTCCCACTCCCCCTCCTTGTGTTCCCTCTCTCACTGTGTCTCTCTCTGTCAAATAAATAAATAAAATCTTTTAAAATAAAAATAAAAATAAAAATAAAATATTAGGGTAGCTCTAGGACTAATATGAAAAGATGCCCATGCTAGAGTTTTCATGGCACTGTGTTAGTATTCTATGATGGAGAGGAGCAGAGAGGAAGAGCCTACTACCTCTGCCTGAGAGGGACAGTGAAACTGTGCAAGGAGTCAACCACTTGAAATGCCTTGGGCTCCTTTGAGAAAGGGGTGTAACTGTGAAGTTGGGAGAAAAAGACTTTGGCATGAGGTGGCAACAAAAGTTGTTTCCAGGGTAAACTGAGATCAGATCAAGAAGGGTCTTGTATCTGATGCAAATAGGTCAGAATTTCATCGTGCAGAAGATGGGGAGTCATGAAAGGAGTTAAGTAAGGAAATAAGAAGATAAAAGTTTGTGTTTAAGTATTTGATAGAGGTATAGAGAGTATATTTAAAAAGAGCTGTGACTGACTCTCAGATATAAATGTCATCTCCAGTGTTTACTCTCTCTTTAATTTGAAACTTTTTTCTTATGGGGTTTTACATTCTGGCAGCAAATAACACTGAGAATGTAAGAACTACAGGACAAGGGACGTTGAAGGAATTACCTCCCTATGAGATGATCTGTAAAAATATAAAATCCTGTATCTGTATAACAGTATAACTGTGGATGCAGAAAGAATGGAAACAAAAGTTTAAAAATAAACTTGGTATTGAAAATATATGTTAAATTTTTATTCTGAAATGAAGAATTAAAATCCATTTTAATTTTATCCAACTCTATCTCACACACACACACATTCCAACTCCAAACTACTTATGAAGAAACATTTTTCTTAAGGCATTCATGTCACTAGATTTAATGATATAATTTTCATTAATTAAGATATGAACTTGTACTTCTGTATACTATAATTAGCTTAAGAACTTAATGGAAAATGAAGAGAACTCTAGATAAATAGGGAACAACTAAAAATATTTTTTAAATTGCACACCTACTTTGTTTGATAATAATCAAATTACTTTCAGGGCACCTGGGTAGCTCAGTCGGTTAAAAGTTCAACTTTTGGGGCACCTGGGTGGCTCAGGTGGTTAAGCCTTTGCCTTCGGCTCACGTCATGATCCCAAGGTCCTGGGATTGAGCCCCCCGCATCAGGCTCCCTACTAAGTGAGGAGCCTGCTTCTATCTCTCCCACTCTCCCTGCTTGTGCTCATGCTCTCTCTGTCAGATAAATAAAATATTTAAAAAAAAAAAAGGTCAACTCTTGATTTTGGCTCAGGTCATGTTCTCAGGGTCATTAGATGGAGCCCCACATAGGACGCCATACTCAGCAGAGAGTCTGCATGAGATTATCTCCTTCTCCTTCTGTCCCTCTCCCCTGCATTCTCTCTCTCTCAAATAAACAAATCTTTTTTAAAAATCAAATTACTTCTGCACAGAAAGAATGTGTCCATAATACAATTACTGTAAAATTAAGAATAATTAGAATATTCTTTAAGATTATTTTTATCTAGAACAACCTAAAGAACATTTCTCTTAAAAAAACACTGAACTATTTCAGATTTTTTTAATGATAAAATATAACTTGTAAAAGATAATTAAAAATACGTGTTTTGAACTATGTGACCTTATTTTTGTCACTGAAATTTAAATTCTACTCAACAAGTTCCTAATAATATAATAAATATTGATTAGCTTCATTCATTTCAACCTTACTTATTTTTAAAAATAATAACCATAAACAATCCTAGGATTTATATAGTGTACTATTCCAGTATCCTGCCATAGAAGAGATATTCAAATATGGTTCTCCTTTTAAAAATTCAGTTAATTGTTTGGTAGCCTAGAAAGACCACCTGTGTCAAAACTTTTCAATTCTAACATAAAACATGAATAACTTGGACAGTCAAGTTTAAGCAAATTAATGTTATGAAAAAGTAACTATCTGTGGGAGAAAGTTCTGAACATAGAGCAGAGGTTTTCAACCTTTAAAGGGAGTTAAGATCCCTTTATGATCCTGGAAAAAATTACGGACCTGAAGTACTACCTATAAATATTTATGTTGCTCATACACATAAATGTTTGCAAGCAAACTTTCCAGAGTTTATACTTGAAGCCTATTCCCAGATTTAAAAGCTTTGATACACAAGTAACAGACTCCATCACGCTCACAAGTTTAATGACTAATCTTCTGATAATTAAATATCACTATATTATTTCTAGTGGCTTAATTTATTTTTCTAAGTCTCTTCCTTCTTGCCTAGATAGTGTTTCTAATTTCAAGTACTAGATCAAGACTTAACTCCTCCAGAAAATCATCTTTGATTGATTTCCAACCTTTAATGGCAACTGTTATCTGTACCATTCATTATCTTTTAGCTTGTGAAAGTAACTTTCTGACTTATAAGCCTCTTGAAAACAAGCCGTATGTACTATAACAATTTCCATTTCCTATGCATAGTTTAAAGGCTACTACAGTTATAACTGGAGTCAAAACATATTTTTTAATATCTAAATCATTTTAATGTTCTCATTTTGAAAGATAACTGCATTTTTTATATAATCCCATATATGATGTAATCCAAAATAAATATTGTTTCCAGAAACTTAAATGTGTATACTTTTCACTCTACTGACTTGTATCCAATCGTATTATTTTGTGTTCTTATACTTCTTTTGGTTTGTGTGTATTTATTTAATTTTCCTACTACACTGACGAACTATGAAAGCAGAGAGTGTATGTTTCAAATCCAATGGGCTCTGGTTAATGTCATTGACAAATATAATGCCATTTCTCTTTATTATATCACCTTTGCCCCATTATGTTTTCAAACAGCTAAATGAAAATGACTTTGGATGACAGAGGGGTACTTAGCTTTATGTACCGGGTATGCTCCAGAAAAACAAAGAGAAATAAAATGTTGAGAGATGCATATTTTGATTTTAAGCTATCATTAATTGGCAGCTATCCCTAATGATTATTTTCAAATAGTTAATTATTTAGAAAAACAAATAATGGTGGGCGAAGGAGTCTATTATTTGATGTAATTTAATTTCAATTTAAAATACCTTAGTAAAATAAAAAGAAAAAATGCTTATCAATAGTCACCACCAAATTAGTATGTTTTGCCCTTTGTGGTAGGAATGTTCTCAAGTATGATCCAGGGTATTATAGATAACCTACAGTCTTAAGGGCATGCCAAACTTAAGTGTAGGAAAAAATGGTTACTGTGATAAAATAAATTCAGTAATGCATTTTAAAAATTTGCTGTTTAAGTTCAGTTTTATTCTTGTCCAGTATAGCAGGCAGGGGAAAATGATGTATCCCAGGTCCTGTTTTTTTCCCTATGGCTAAGGTAACATCAGGCTTCTGTAATTCATGTGATACTCATCACTAATAATCAGGACTCCTCTATTAACCCAAACTACTATTTCCAAATGTCCCACCTTCAATATCTTGCTTTGCAGATCAAAAGGAACTCTGTATTTTCATTTCTACTCTAGAAGATGATGCATTTCCCTCATTTATATATGTTATCACATATATGTAATGAATTATATATGTAATGAATTGCATATATATATAACTATCTACCTATCTCTTGATTAGAGAGAGCAGTTCACATTATTCTAAGTGTTGAGACTATGCCCAAGTGAACCAAAAATTAAAACAAGAGTAATAATGATAATAAAAACTGATATCATTTATTGATTTGGCTCCCATGTGTTAGGTTCTATGCTTTAATAGTTTACCTCATTTATTCCTCACATTAATCCTATGAGTAAGATTTTATTATTTTCATTTTACAGATGAGACTCTCAGATGTTTAAAGAACATTTTCAAAGTGATGTTGGAAATATGCCACAAAATTAAAATCCTTTACATTAATAAAACTATGTTCTTTACACTGAGAATTCAGGAAGAGAAGAGAGAAAAGTTAATGAGAAGACATTCTTTGGTTCCCTTGGTAAATTAAAAAAGAAACTTAGTTGATCAAAATATATCAGCTAGCTCCATTTTTCCTTCATGTTTTATTTTTTTTTTAAAGATTTTATTTATTTATTTGAGAGAGAGAATGAGATAGAGAGCATGAGAGGGAGGAGGGTCAGAGGGAGAAGCAGACTCCCTGCTGAGCAGGGAGCCCAACGTGGGACTCGATCCCGGGACTCCAGGATCATGACCTGAGCCGAAGGCAGTCGCTTAACCAACTGAGCCACCCAGGCGCCCTTTCCTTCATGTTTTAACCAAAAGAAAGTAACCATATCACCATAAACATAAAACAATTATACTTCCAATATACCATCAAAAACCTAAAAATGTCACTGACCCTAATCAGCCACCAAATATGTCCTACATACCTCAGCAATTATCCTAAGGCTGAAGATGCCTGCAACAAAGACACCATCAAGGAAAAGTTGGTTTCATTCACAGTGGCAAAACATTTAAGAGGAGCAAAATGTGGGAACGGTGATGAGGAAAATACTTGTCAAGACCTAAACAAAATTTTGAAAAACAGAAAAATGTATATTCACACTTAGAACTTCTGACTAGAACAAGATCAGAGGGAAAGGAAAGAACATTGATTATATTTAGAAAGCAAAATCAGCAGGACTTAGTCATTGATTGGATGGGGAGTCTAACTTAAATGACTAGGTGGGTGGTGTGGCTGTTGAGATATATAAAAAGGAGAAGGATCATGTGAAGCGTGTACTTTTTAACATACTAAATTTGATGTAATACACAGATTTTTCAAGTAGGCACATTCAGCAAGGAGCTGGACATAGGAGTCTGAAAGTCAGAAAAGTAATTTAGGGTGACACTTGGAGGTCATTAAAATTTAGGTACTTGTGAAATGTTATGGTGATACTTACTTAAAAATTATGTTAACATTTAATTAGTAGAAAAAGTGGGGAATCTAATAATCAATTATATTAAAGTCTTGGGAGTGAGAAAGTAATGAGAAAAAATAGAAACCAAGCTCCTAAGAAGCATTTTCATACATAGACACTAACCTGGATTAAAACTGCTCCCCATGTCTGTCTGCCCACAGGCCCTAGAAGCAGTGATGGCCAAGTAGCAGTGGGCACCGGGGGCTCAGATCTTAATTTCTCAACAGCATTCCAGTAGGAATAGGCTAGGGCTATTGCTGATTCAAAGGAAAAATAAGGAAAACAAGATGAACCCGGAGCATCATATAGTGCCAAAAAGTAATGCTAGAAAAAAAAAAAAAAAGTTAGGGTCATGTCAAAAGGACTCAGGAGTCAACCTAAAAGAACTGACTATAGCTGGAATAAGTTGAGCAACAAAATAACTAACAAGAGTACTGGATTAAAACCCAAGAAATAAAATATTCATGAGTCCACTGATGTAAATAAATGATTAAATAAATAATTAAGTAGAGAAGAAGGGGCAAATTTTCCTTACAGAAGAATTTCAAATAATAAATGTAGAAGAAATGAAAGAAATAGAAGAATCACCGTTCAAATACCACAGTAGTATTTGCTGTAGCCAAGCTCCACTGAAGACTGGTGAAATGGTGAACCAAACTCTAAAGGTAAACAGGAGCCTGTGGTGATTTTAATTCATGTCCACAGATTCTTTGATATTCCTTCCTCCAGGTACTAGAGATTAATTTCCTTCCCCTTGAGTATGGGCTGTACTTAGTGACTTACTTCTCATGAATAGAATATGGAAAGGGAAAATAGTAACTTCACAGTATAGAAACCCTGCAAATACCACCTTAATCAAGAGATTGAGGTCAACATCACCGTGATAAGTCATGTTGATATCACGTACCCTGATAAAATCTGATGAGAAGGGGGCAGCGGGTGGCTCAGTCAGTTAAGCCTCCGACTCTTGATTATGATCTCAGGGTCCTGGGATAGAGACCCATATCAGGCTCCCTGCTCAGTGGGGAGTTAGAGTCCCCTCTGGCTCTCTCCCTCTGCCCCAACCCTCACTCATACACACACTCTCTCTCTTTCTCTAAAATAAATAAATCTTAAAAAAAAAAAAAATGAAAAGGGCACTTCACCTCAGTAATATTCTTCCTTATTCAATCATAATCATGAGAAAACTTCTGGAAAAAAAATTCCACAAAATACCTGACCAGCATCCTTCAAAGTGTCAAGGTCATGGAAAACAAGAAAAGACTGAAGAACATCAGATATCTCTAAGGAGACATGATGACTAAATGTGATGTGGTATCCTGGAAGCCAAGCATATGAAGAGGATGTGAGTGGAAAAACTGGTGATATCTAAATAAAGTCTGCAGTTCAGTTAATAGTGTCATATCAACATACAATATACCAAATCTAACTGTTTTGATAAATGTACCCATGGGTATGTAAAATACTAACATTAGGGAATCTGGGTGATAGGCATATAAGAACTCTGTCTTGTATCTTTACAACTCTTCTGTAAATCTAAAATTATTTCAAAATGAGAAGTTTAAAAAAAGATCTCACTGGGAGCAGAAGAAAAGTATAAAGAGCATTAAAGGAATAAGCTATGTCAGGAAATCAAACAAAACATACCTGCCTCATTATTATACCAAGGCCAGATCTCTGCTATGTAAATCATAGTTTTGTAGTCAAAAGAGGGTGATGATCAGAAACTCAAATACACACAATAGATGACCAAGCAACTTTTAGCAAATTTCCAGAAGCTCAACCATGTGTAAGCATAGTAAGAGAAAATCATGAATGTCATTCAAACATTCCCCACCCCCATAGTATTGCTCTTTCACTGGTACCCTTGTAGTTATTCTACCTATACAACTACAGCCTCTCAAATAGTGAAGCAAATGAAGGCAGTGGAATGAGCCATTTATCCATTCATTTTTTTTTTAAAGATTTTATTTATTTATTTGACAGAGAGAGACAGCGAGAGAGGGAACACAAGCAGGGGGAGTGGGAGAGGGAGAAGCAGGCTTCCCACCGAGCAGGGAGCCCGATGCGGGGCTCGATCCCAGGACTCTGAGATCATGACCTGAGCCGAAGGCAGACGCTTAACGACTGAGCCACCCAGGTGCCCCTTAACCATTCATTTAATCTATTATTTATTGAGCATTATGTGCCAAGCATTATTCTGGGAGACTGGAACACCTTGATGTTATTTGAAGATAGAACAGACAATAGAGATCACCTAAACCAATCTGTGATTATTCAGATGAGAAAACTGAGGTCTCAGGAGAGGTATAAAACATGTTTGTTTCCTTTGTAACTAGGAAAAAATTCTCCAACCTTTAAAGGTGATTTGAGCTCATCATAATGATTTATTCAATGAGCTCTAACTTCCAGCAACCTTTATTCCAGGAACTTGGAACTCATACTGTTTAATCTTCAGAAAACCCTTGTTAGATAAATCTTATAATTGTTCTACTTCTTTTTTTTCCCCCAGAAGTGGAAAATTCAGGCTTCGAAAAGGTTCAATGCTTTTCTGAGCTCATGTAATGATAGTGACAAAGCTGAAAATAGAAGTCCCTGATTCCCCGTGTTTGCCTTATTTCACCTCATGTTACCACACTGAATTGAATTCTATTTTTCTGTAGTACTCTCACTATCAGGGAAAGGTGTCCTGAATCACACTGTAAAGCATGAGGGATGGAGACTCCAAAGGAGCATTATTATATATTTATGAGACTCACAACATGTACCTCATCAAATATTTTTCCTCTAACGGACATTTCCACTGATTTCCTATGATGATCAAATTTCTTAGTCCCTCTGAACCTGAGTTTCCTCACCTCTAAAAGGAATAGATAATATCTACTTTTATAGGGATTGTGTGGATTATTTGATATAATGTATATGAAGTGCTAGCACAATATCTGTACATGCTAAATTAAGTTTTCTATTTCCCCACCAATTTTAGCCCCATAAATGAAATTTAGAATATGAGATAACTGAGCAAGAGTTACTTATAGAGCTATGTCAATATGAATACAACAAAGGGGGAAATTAAATATTTGATAAATGAAGTTTTCAGGAAACATTCTGAGTATCACATAAGTACAGATCCTGGGCCCATAAGATATAATGTATCAAATAGTCTGAATCTTTGATTTGATCTACAAGAGTCAAAATATGTCATATGGGGCATTTTAAATGGGATTTTTATAAACAGATTAACCTAATAAAAGTATCTGAACATTAATATTTGAATAAACTGTGAACAGAAAAAAAAATGTTTCATTTACTATTTAGTATAATTCACTAATTAGGACCAACTGTAGAAGACCAATAGAGTACATTAAAATCAATTCTGTTTCTTATTTTCAAGCACATGGAATAAAGTATTTTAGAAACATATGTGTCAAACTTCATATTTTTCTTAACATTCATCCAAGGACTTCCATATGGTAGGATTTAGAAGTCTTTTTCTTAAGTAGATTAATCATCACCCTTTCAATTTTTGAACAATGAATTGATTCGTAAATCTAGCTTTTCATGGATAATAGATAGGAAATTCAAAAGATTTATCAATAATTACAACACTTCCAATTTTTTAGTTTAGTCATATTTTTATTTCAAACATTTCCTTTGGGAAAAAAAATTGTGACTCAATCCTGAATTGATCTAAAATTTCTGAAAAGAAAGGAAATAATTAAGCAACAAATAAAAATCATGTGAAAGGAATTTTTTTAAAATATTTTTCAGCGAGTGCTATGGGTCAGCCTGCAATAGGATGGTTCAAAATTTATTGCTCGTCATCAAGAAAGGTGAAAGATGTTAATCATCTTTTATAACTTCAGAATTCACCATTAAAATCTAGCTGTGTCCATATTTAGGCACTCATGTTTTCCTAATTTTAAAAAATGCACCTGTAGCAGAATTTTTTCTCCAAAAGGACACAGCCAGCTGGAGAAAAGAGACAATTAAGCCTGATTGGATGACTCAGCAATAAAAATAGGAAGCTAGCTGGATGAGAAAGGATGAGCTACAAAGAACTAGATTATTAGGAAGGGGCTCTTTGGAAAAAAAAAAAAGAACAAGGAAGTGAAAATAAGTCCATCAATACAAACAGAGAGGTTGAACTTTGCAGCTAAAGACATACCCATTCCTAAAATTGAAAGGGCAGGCAAAGAATCATTTTATTCATAGTTAAATTGTGTATGAAGTTATACAGTTCTTAATATACATTATGCTTCAATAAATAGTCAACATAGCAATAATAATACCAAAGCAAGAGTGTAGCATTATTGAGTCACCTAAGCCTTTCCTCAGTCAGATGATGGCACTATGCTGCTTCCTGTTCTTCCCAGGGACAAGTGTCTGATCTTTTTGCAAGGGACATATTCCCCTCCTCTTCCTCTTGCTACCTCCTCAACACTCAAAACTCCATGAACTTCATGATACACCTTTCCAGGGAAGAATTGTTTTATCCTTCCGACTGGGTTAGCCTCCTTTAATAAATATTTTACTTTTGGGGGCACCTGGGTGGCTCAGTTGTTAAGCATCTGCCTTCGGCTCAAGTCACGATCCCAGGGTCCTGGGATCAAGCCCTGCACTGGGCTCCCTGCTCAGCAGGAAGCCTGCTTCTCCCTCTCCCACTCCCGCTGCTTGTGTTCCCTCTCTCTCTGTCAAATAAATAAATAAAATCTTTAAAAAGAAAAAAATTGAGACTAAATTTCTTGATGAGTTCAAGACCTAGTATAAGGTCATCCAAATTTATTTTTCAAGGATATTTCTCCCTCGCTATGTAATTATTTTTATTAAGACACTACCTTTCTCCAAATTTTTTCCTTCTTGTTAATCTGACCACTTGAAATCACCTTTGCCTCATCCACCATAGCTGCTGAATTTCTCCCCATCTTTCAGAATCAAACTGGGAGGAAAAAGCTTAATAAAGCTTTTAACAGAATACACATTTGCTGAATGGTTACAGAATTCATTTGGAACCTATTCATTCTATTCATGTAAGAAACTCCTGACAAAAAAAATCCAGCCTCTACTTAAGTATTTCAAAAATAATTCATTGCTTCATGAAGCAATTCATTGTTAAAGATGTTTTTTCTCTGTCAAATAAATAAATAAAATCTTTTTTTAAAAAAAAGTCACTTTTTAAGTGTCACCTCCTCCTTCAGAGTACATAGCCCGACAATGAATGTGTTTAATTTTAACATTTTTAACATTTATCTCCTATGTTACTGTAAGAGCCATCAGAGGGGATCGTGTGCCTGTCTCCTTGACCACAGCATGCCCTGAGTAAGGATATAGTCAATACTCACTGTGGAGTGAACGAATCCTAAATGAGGAACAGTCAGGCGGAGATGCAACCCTATATGCCAGTGATTCGTTCCATCAGTTTGGACAAGTTCACTCGGCCTCCTTGTGTCTCAGTTTCCCCTCAAATCACTTCTCTCTCTAAAGTTCTAAGTTTTAATAAAACTTAGACTTCTTGTCTTAACCATGAAATTCCCCCAAAACCTTAACCTTAACTACTATAATATTATTATCCTGCATTCATTCCCTTCCCAGTCTCCATTATTTCACTGAAACTGATTAAAGGCACTTTTTCTTTGCAAATAGGAGAACTCTCTCCTGGTAAATGAAGTGAGGAATCCATCCTATTCTAATTCAAAAGAGTGATGAGCTCATTTAAACACTCTTTTGACAAATAATGAATATAAATCTACTGAATCCTAGAAATTGTTCTAGGGGAAGGGAACAAAATAATAAGACAAAGTCTCATTTTTCTGAGAGCTTTCATTCTAGGGAGAGCGGGGCAAATAGGTAATACATGAAGCTGTGAGGAGTGCTATCAAGAAACAAATGAAGCAAAGAGGATGGATGGAGAACAACAGGGGAGACCACTGCTTTATCTAATGGTAGTCAAGGAAGATCTCACTCATAACTTGACCTTTGAATAGAGATCTGAAAGAAATGAAAGATGAGAGAACATCTGGCAAAAGAACATTCTAAGTAGGGGAAAGAACTGGTGCAAAAGCCACGAGTCAAGGACATTCTTGGCAAAGTTCAAGGCATAGCAGGGAGACAATGTGGCCAGTGGGAAATAAACAAGGACTATGCAGTAGGAGACAAGATTACAGAAGTAGTTGGAGAGTCAAGTAATGTGGGACCTTATGGGCCTTTTCATGGGAGTGGAAGCCACTGGATGATTTGGAGCCATGAAGTGAGACAATCTCACTTAGATTTTCAAAGGAATGCTCTAGCAGCTATGAAAAAGTCCAAAGGGCGCAAGGATAGAGGTAAAGAAATCACTTAGGAGGGTTACAGTAACCCAGGTGGGAGATGATGGTGGCTTAAACAGAATGGTAAAGAGGGAACCGGTTAGAAATGGTCAGATTCCAGGTATCTTTTGGAATAGAGTCAAAGGATGGGATAGAGATGGTGGGAAAGAGGAGTCAAGGAAGCAATGGGCTAGAGGCAGGGAAATGGGCTGTAATTGACAATGAGGATCAACACACCTATCTCACTCACAGACCCAAGGATGAGCAGAGGAAAAGAAAAAAGTCACCACTTGCACGGGCAGCAGGGGATGCAGTGTCTCAAGTGAGAACTAGGTTTCAGTTTGAGGGGAAAAGAAGTGAAATATTTAAAGAAAAATTAGATGTTGGAGGCATTTGATTGATAAAATCTCTAGCTCCACAGAGCCCAGTGGAGTGTGTAAGGTGGTGCTTAGACAAGGTCATGAAATGAAGTCAGGATCGTGGACTACAGAGCTATCTGAGGATGGGAAACAAACAGTAGTGTGTAGCTTCTAGTGTTTATAGAGGCAAAATGGGATCCAGGACATACTGGAATTAGTCCAGATGACATAGCAGACTGTGGGGATGAGGCCCTGAGTCAGCTCTGGAGGGTGGATGCTTCTTTTTGCCAGGAACTTTTTGCCACTTTTTGCCAGGTGCTCCAAGATGATGAGAATGCACATGTTCTCTCTCCTCTGCCCTCAGGTTCCTCACCAAAATGTGATCTTTGGTTTTCCTCATAGAAATGCTTGATCAACAAGTGTGTAGCTATTTAAGGTACTGGGTTCCATGTTAGTAACAGATAAGCATTTATCTGCAAATACAATTAGTGAGGGTTTACCTTCTCCTACATTAAGTGCAGAGATAAAGCAGGCCACCGCAGTTCCTCCAGGCTTGCCTTGAGCTCATATTTTCCTAACACCTCACACCACCATGCTCTGTGAACTGAGCACATGCATGTATTATAGAGCAGTGCATATTTAACTCAAGATGCTTCTTCTGTTCTTGATTAGATATGAAATGGGAAAAATACACAGAGCTCTAATTAAAATCTTTCCCTCTAAAATCATAGAATGCAAAACACTCTTAGCTAGGAAGGTGGAATCTTTTTTAAAGCCAAAACTACAGATTTTTTTGAAGTCCAAAAGGGTATGGGAAAACATATTAATAATATGTTCACAAAATATATCAATACAATGCAAATAAAATAAAGTTGCAAAACTGCATGGAGCTAAGCCTTGACCTCAGGGTACTTTGTGAAACGTATTTCCTTATTACAAACACCTAAACATGGCAAATAAATATTTCAATACATTATTAGGCCACTATTTTGATTTACCTGTTTAGTTATCTCTCTGGCCTTGTTTACGTACAAGGCATATTTACAGCAAAAAGAAGAAAATTTGGAATGATACAGGCAAAAGTTTTGTGTTTATGAATCATAAAATCCCTTCTATGTGCCAAGCACTATGTTCAGGTCCTGCCCTGGGCTTTTTACAGATCTATTAGCTCATTCAATACTTAAAACATTCCCATGAGTTATCTATTATCCATACTATTTAGATAGAGAAAGAGAGGCTCAGCAAAGTTACAGAGCTCAGAAGCAGAAACAAAATTTCAACCCAATCATGTGTATATTGACCACATCACATTGCTGTCACTTATTAATTTTATGATAATTGTGAAAGACTATTCATGTCAATTGCAAATAAACATCTAATAATGCTTCTTTGTTGAAAATAATTGCATGACTATCTAGACCAGCAGTTCTGAATATTGATGTGGAAATCACTAAAATACCACAATCAGCAGGGGTGGCTCCCAGGAAACATCCTTCAGCAATCACTAGTGAGTGTTCACCATGCACCAAGTACTGTAAGCCCTGGGAATATGCTACTAATATAGAAAGCAGAGCTTTTGGGGCGCCTGGGTGGCTCAGTCATTGAGCGTCTGCCTTTGGCTCAGGTCACGATCCCAGGGTCCTGGGATCAAGCCCCACATCGGGCTCCCTGCTCCGTGGGAAGCCTGCTTCTCCCTCTCCTACTCCCCCCCACTTGTGTTTCTCTCTCTCTCTGTCAAATAAATAAATAAAATCTTTAAAAAAAAAAAAAAGAAAGAAAGCAGAGCTTTTTATTATCAACCAGCTAATATCTTAGTGGAGACACACAGAGTAACAAACCAGTAAACACATAAAACTATTCTAAGTGCCAAGAAGTGAAGACTCATCATAACATAAGATGAATGTAGAGAAGTAGTAACTTTAGCTAAAGGTGTTCAGGATATATCGCTCTGAGAAGATAACATCTGAGCTAAGACTGGGGAGGCAGAGAATACAAGCAATGCAAAAATTCCTCTCAAAGGACCAAGCTTCAAGGAACAAAATAAGTCTACTGAAGCTAGTGAATGGTCTGCAAAAGGGGAGAGTGATACAAGCTGAGTTTGGAGAGGAAAGCAGGGGCCAGATCATGCAGAATCTTGGTGGTCATGCTAAGACATTAAAGCTTTAGTATCAGTCATTGGAAGGTTTTAATCAGAGGAGACAGAGGAGTTACAAGATCCAATTTGGAAAAGAAGAAAATATAGGGATGCCTGGGTGGCTCAGTCGATTAAGCAGCAGCCTTAGGCCCGGGTCATGATCCCAGGGTCTTGGGATCAAGTCCCACGTCGGGCTCCTTGCTCAGCAGGGAGCCTGCTTCTCCCTCTCCCTCTGCTTGTGCTCTGTCAAATAAATAAAAACTTAAAAAAAAGGAAATATAAAACAACTTCACAGGAAAGACATTATATATATTATTTATATCATATATTATAAATTATAATATTAATATATTATTGACATATTATAGTATCATTAATATATTATTATAATTTTATGTGTATATATACACACACACAGAAAGAGAGAAGCAAGCCATATGCTGTGTGCCATGTGTGTATGTGTACATGTACGTGTGTGTGTGTGTGTGTGTGTATGATGCTTGAACAACACAGGTTTGAACTGTGTGGGTCTACTTATGTGCAAATTTTTTTGGATAAATAAGTATAGTACTGTAAATGCATTTTCTCTTCTGTATGATTTTCTTAATAACATTTTTCTCAAAGCTTACCTTATTCTAAGAATACAGTATATAATATGTATAACATACAAAATATGCGTTAACTTACTATGTTATTGGTAAGGCTTCTAGTCAACTGTAGGCAATTAGTAGTTAAGTTTTTGGGGTGTCAAAAGTTATATGCAGATTTTCAACTGCACAGGAAGTCGGCACCCCAACCCTTGCATTGTTCATATAAATGTACATATATACACATACACATATATATGACAAACTGGGTCCATTTATTTGCCTACACTTCTACTCCAAATATATTTCTCAAAGTCAAATGTTTAAGAGCTGATGCCAAACAAGATGACTATGCCTTCAGGCAGGAAGGAATTCTGTAATTCTGATAATTCTGATTTCATCTGTTCTTCCTCTCTAGATGACAAGTTTCTTTTTGGTAACTGACACTGAAATGTAGAACCTGCAAAATCAGCCACTTATCATTCCAAGTCACTAGAAGGCTTCATATCTGAATAGCAAGAATGTCTCCTCTTACTGAGTTACACGTGTCATTTCTCTCCCCAAATAATTGGGATATCATTGTATATGATCAGTTTGCATCATGAAAAAGGAATGTATGACATTTCTCTCATTCTCTTGATAATTTACTTTAGACTAAGCCATCACTCCAAACGCTCCTCTGTGGACTGGGTGCAGCCATAATGAGTTTTTTCACTGATCTGGGGAAGCAAGAGAGTTTTTCATCAACTGTTCATCATGGCCTCCTATATTTCTTGAGTAACATGAATTGCAATAATAGTAGATGGCAGATTTTTTTAAGCCCCTTATTATCACAATAAAAAGTTAGCACACATATGTTTTCAGGGGAGAATATATTCCTGTCTATAAAATAAAATCTAAGAACACTGATTAAGGGTATTCAATCAAGACAAATATACGCAATCATGTGGATTTTTACTACAAGTATAATATGTTTAACTTCAGGTAAAATGGACATAATGGGAAACAAACATACATTCACTTTGTTTGAGTGGCAGAGAAAGAATTATAGTTTACTGATAACCATTATCCATGAGTTTGTGCACCAGATTATTGTCATAACATAATCCCAAATATGCTATTTCTTAAAAGAATTATCATTCCATGGTTTTAGAAACCATTCACAAGCAAAGTATCAGTAATATTCTCAGCTTATTTGTGAAATTTTAGATACCTTTACTTAAATATATCACATTTTATTTGTGGAACCTACACAAGCATATGGGAAAAATGAATAATATATGGATTGCTACACTAGATTAGAGAACTGGCAGACTAGCAGCCTCTTGGACATTTCAGTCTATAAGAAGCACTAGAACATTGTTGACATAAATATGCAATAAAATGCCAGTCAACTTATGTTTTCAAACTTGGTTCTTCTCTTGGTGAAATAAATGCTGTCCCTGTAATGTCAAGGTAGAGACTGCCTTGAGATGAACTTAAAAAAAAACAACAAAGGCTAAAAAGTTAGGGTCTCCCTGACATCACTGAACATTTAACATGACCCATGCCGGCAGACCATCAGAAGTCTGAACTCGCATAATGCAGACCACGAAGCCACTTACTGAGAACATTTGCAACTATTATTGTTTTATTATCAAAATGGCAAACGCTCTCATTTGGCTCTCAAAAAATCACCTGCTTTGAAAAGAATTACATAAGTAAAGATAGAACAAAAGCTACAGAAAAGTAGGAAAAGTTTTTTTCTGAAGTTTTATAGACAATGTTCGGTGAATAGAAGTATTAACAAGCAACTCTGTGAAAATGTTTATTAGTGGAAAAGCAATTCCTCACTACCCCTCACTGAATACATTTTGTTTTTGTTTTTTTTCTTTTAAGATTTTATTTATTTATTTGAGAGAGAGAGAGAGTGAGAGAGAGAGCCCAAGGGGGGGGGTAGGGTCAGAGGGAGAAGCAGACCCCCTGCTGAGCAGGGAGCCCGATGTGGGACTCGATCCCGGGACTCTGGGATCATGACCTGAGCCGAAGGCAGTCGCTTAACCAACTGAGGCACCCAGGTGCCCCGCACTGAATACATTTTGAATACAGACTTAAAGAACAGTAGTTTGAAGAAGCTCCAAATTATCTACTTTCACAAATCACAGCATGATACACCTGTCGAGCTGGGAAAAGAAGAATAAGGATCAGGGAATACCAAGCCAGGGAAAGCTATTTGAGATTTTGAGATCACCCAATTTGACCCCCTTTTTTTTCTTAAGTGAAGGAACCAAGACCAGAAGAAAGAAGCTAAAAATATTTTCCAATCTAAGGAGAGTTTCACTAATTCGATCATAAAAATAAATAAAGATTAAAGAAACTAGAGGCATTAAAAGGAAAATATTATAGTCATTGGATAAGCATAATCATGATGGAACCACTGTCACTGGAATGTGTTTTATAATTCCTCAAGGTTATTTAATGCTCATAATATTACTTGCATTACCTGGTCATTTTTTTATTCTCATTATGCTATAAAACTACATTATATCAAAGAAAGTGCTTTATATGTTATAGTATACGTACAATATTGAGACCTTAAAAATTGAGCCTCTAAAATATGTTGAAATATTTGGAGGAAGAAGACAACTATGGTATTCAGCTTCCTTTAAAATGTGTTAAAGAACAAAATTGATGTATGAATAAAAGGATAAATATATTACACAGCAAATTTAGCAAATTTTAATTTAAAATCTAAGTAGGAAATATATAAGTGCTCACTGTGAAATTCTTTCAATATTTCTGTATATGTGAAAATTTTCATAATACTTTGTTGAGAAAAGTTCAAAGTTTAGAAAGATTTGCTAATCTAGAATCCATTATAATTGCAAACATGAAATGTCATATTTTTTAAACTCTTCAGAGGGGTCCATCATTTGTTTTTCTACAAAGGGGTATGAAAAAGTATATGCACATTTCCACCTAGACACATAAAAACATATTCTTGATTATTATTCCTTTTGTTTACTGTGTAATTTTAAAATACATTCACTACACTCACTGGATAGATTTTATACTGAAATCTTCTAGTATTGGCAGATCCACTTGTTTGATATTAAAACCACTTCCCCTAAGTATCTGGAGAATGAGGTTAAGAATTAGCTAGAACCATGTCTGTTTTGAAAATGGTTATTGGTATTAGAAATGAAAATAGTAAAAATTTTACTTTACAAGTACCAGTTAAAAAAATGGAATGAAAACACTTTGGGCCAGTACTGTCACACTTCCTCATATTATCTCCCTCTAAAAGTGCTAAGTGAAAGATAATTAAAATGTTCTATTATTCTAATGAAATTATTTAATAATTGAATAAAAATAAGGTCCTAGGCTACTTGAATATATTTTGTATTCTTGGAAGAAATAGTTTCTACTTTTCATGTGCCTCTTCCGGAGTGTACAAGATGACATACTGAACCCAGCTGTCACTTGGCATTACGACCAAGAATTATTTTTGTAATCTTTTGTATACAAAAGGATCATGCCTTATGTTTGGCATGCAAATTGCCTACATTGATTCTACGTACTGGGTGAAGCTAACCCAAAGCAATGGGAATTCCACTAGTAGAAGCCAGAATTTACCAACTAGCTGTTTAAAATTTTAAATGGCTACAATTTAAGCCTACTCACGGCTAGTTAAGCATGGTATTAAGCATGCAAGGTCAGTTTAATACTTTACTTTTTCCATGAAAAAGCTTTCTATGATGCACACATTTATTCTGTTTGCCTCATCCTTCTATATAGAAATAACTGTATAAAACAAAGTATGCCATATATCATAATTTTGCTGCATCCATAAAATAGTGTAAGTTATGTTATTATATCATATAAATGCAAAAATTAGGATGACCTTGTTTTTTCAAATTATATTATACCCATCTCTGAAATGAAAAATCTCTCTATAAAGCATTACTCTTTATTTTAAAACAAGGCATATCATCCTGATTCTGATCATAATGGAATAACAAGGACCAAGCTTCCCTTCCTGTCTTAAGCCACTAGAAAACCTGACAAACTGTATGAAACATTGGTTTTCAGGTACTGAATCACAGACAGCACAGAACAATAATCCCTGGAAGAGGAGCAAATGAGGTGAGCCCTAACCTTGCACCAGCTCCCTGCCTAGAAAGAATTTCCAGAGCACAGTGCAGAGAAAGAGAATCCAAACAGAGCTCAGCAAAGTTGAGAGACAGGTGGAAAGACAGGGAGGTCAAGGTGAGGCAAAATACCAGAGCTGAGGGAGTTGCAGAGAGAGAAAGCTCAAAGATCAGCAGAGGAATTCCTTTGAGTCTTTGGCTGAATATTCATCTGCATAGCATGTGAAGTCACTACAAAGGCCAAGGAAAGAACGATTAAGCAAGAGTAAATGGAACAGAAAATATATGGTGAATTAATGGCCAGCATTTTTACAAATTTGATGAAAACTACAAATGCACAGATCCAAGGCACTCAACAAACTCCAAATAAAACAAGACAACCATACTAAGGCTCATAAAAATCAACTTGTTGAAAAGCAAGGATAAAGAGAAAGTCTTAAAAGCAGCCACAGACAAAAGCCATTACCTACAGTGGAACAAAGAAAAGAATGATATCAGACTTCTCATCAGAAACAATGAATGCAGAAAAAAATCAAGTGGTATCTTGATAATACCAGAAGAAAAAAAAGTTTTCCTAGAATCCTAAATGCAGCACAAATGCTTTTAAAAATCAAGACAAAACAATGAGTGCCAAGCATACAAAAGCTGACAGAATTCATCAACAACAGACAAGAAATATTAAAGGAATTTCTTCATATAAAAGAAAAATGATACCAGATAAAAACTTGGATCTATGCAAAGGAATGAAGAACAACAGTAAAAGTAAGCATAAAAAGGTATTTTTAAACTTTTTAAAAAAATACCTTAAAAGACAACTATTTAGAGCAAAAATACAATATAGTGTGGCATTTATAATGAACATAGAAGTAAACAGTAGCACAAAGTCAGCAAGAGGACACTGCAAATATACTATTTTAAATTTCTTATACGGTTTGTGAAATGGTGCAATACTATTTGAATGTAGACTGTGATAAACTAAAGATGCATATTGTAAATCTTCGAGCAAGCACTAAAAAAATGAGGCATTGTTACTAATTCAATAGTGGACATAAAATAGAATTGTAAAAAATATTAAATTAATATAAAAGGAGGCAAAGAGATAGGAACAAATAAGAAAATATACATGGGATAAATAGAAAACAAATATCAAGAGGGTAAATTTAAACCCAATTAGAGCAATCAAAATATTAAATGTAAATGGTTTAAATTAAAAGGCAGAGATTGCTAGATTTGATAAACAAAAGCAATGCTGTCAACATATGCTGTCTACAAGATACTCATTTGAAAATAAAACACAGGTTGAAAATAAAAGGTGGAAAAAGATATATCACACAAATATTAATTAAATAAAGACAAAGTGGCTACATTTACATCAAAGTAGAGATCAGAGGTAAAAAGGGTTATTTTATGGTGATAAAAGAGCAATTCATCAAGAGGACATAACAATTTCAACTACATATAAAATTCTAGCACAGGTTCAAAGTACATGTAGTAAAAACTGACAGACCTAAAAGGAGAAATGGCAAAATTATAGTTGCATATTTTAATCTCTCTCTCTCTCAAGAATCATCAGAACAAGCAATCATAAAAGTCAGTAAGGATATAAATGATTAGAATCACCACTGTCAAAAAAAAAAAATTACCACTGTCAATTGATGATGATAGAACACTCCAACCAATAACAGCAGAAAACATATATTTTTAAGTTCATAAAGAACATTCACTAAGATAGCCCTGTTCTAGGCCATTAAATAAGTACCAATAAATTGGAACAAGGCATGGAATTAAAGAATGATTAAAGATATAACAGTAATAGGAACATTTACCAATAGTCTAAGAACTGTATTTGATTTTTAAGTATTTTTAAAGAATGAACTATGGACTCTGAGACATAAACTGAGGGTTCTGGAGGGGAGGGGGTTAGGGGGATGGGTTAGCTTGTTGATGGGTATTAAAGAAGGCACGTATTGAATGGAGCACTGGGTGTTATATGCAAACAATGAATCATGGAACACTACATCAAAAACTAATGATGTAATGTATGGTGACTAACATAATAAAATAAAATTTAAAAAAAAATGAATTGTTTAAAAAATGAAATCAAAACAAAAGTAAAGCATTCTAAGCAAAATGGATACACTATGAAACACTCTCTATATCTGGTTGTATAATGCTTGCATTTCAAGTGTTCTCAACATTTCAAGTACAATAAATTTTTCTTACTAAAAATTATTCTGATTATACCATATATTCATAACACTTTTTATTCTCTACTTGATTGGGCAAAAGTCAAAAAATTAAGCATTGTAATTCTTTTTAATGTGGAGGATAGGAAATTAAATTATGCAAATATCCATCCACATTTAATAAATTATTAAACTCACACTAAATCTGATGTTTTGAAGCTTGGAAATCCGTACTTCAATTAATAGAATGATTTAAATTCCTATTAAGGTTGAGTTCACTTACAAAAACTAAGTAGAATAAAGATTGCTTTATAACTGATATACCCAAGAGGCATCTCCGACTGAGTAACCCATGGTAAGTGCCTGTTCCCTCAGATGCCTAAAGCCAAGTCCATCAGCTTCCTAAGCACTTTGCGAGCTAAGGAAGGGTGTCATGTGATAATAGCAGTACTGTCACTCCATCTCATCACTTGTCTAAATTAATAGTAATACCACTTAATGGGTGCCCTACCTCAAATCTTACCTGCCTCTTTTTACAAACCATTTGCATGCTGTTTTCAGTCATATTTACATCTACACAATACAGGCGAGAGGGGGCAAGACCTATTTGTTAAGATTTTGGACCATGCAGTATGCATGGATTTAAATCCTGGCATTGTCATTGACTAGCCCAGTGCTACTTAGGCAAAGTGTTCATCTCTCTGTGCCTCAGCTTCATTTGTTTATGGAATAATGATACTTCAACCCTACTTCATAGGGTTGTTTGGGGGATTAATAAAATTAATATTTGCAAATGCTTAGAAGAGCATGTAGCTTCATAGTAGCATTAAACGTTTGTGAAATAAATATATTACACTGTTGCCTAAAACCATTCAAATGTTCCTTACTGTCCTCAGGATAAAGCCTATAATCTTTAATTTGACTTTCAAAATACCAGCTTATCTTTCCAACCTCTTCTTTTCGTACCCAAGCTATGTGGATTATGTGGACTTTACTTGAAAACACTCCTAAATATCTTTTCACTTAAGCAATATGCTCTTGGCTATAACATCTTTCACTTTTTCCTTAAGTCCTACTCATCCCTACAAGTCTAAGTTCAGGTATCACTTCCTGCCCTAGCCCCCGAAAACATCTTCACAGAGAAATCTGTCATTTCCCCTATCACAGAGCATTATATTTAAGTTCCTTTTTACTTATATGATTAGACTGGACGCAATAATAGAAACTTTTTTGTGTACTGTTGTAATCTTTGTGCATAGCATATACTATGAGTCCATTATACATTCATTCAATAAAACCAGAAAGAATAACTTAATAAATAATACAGTGATTATATCATAGAAAAATATAGCATGTTTCCTCCATCATGACCTCATCACTAGCTAGAAGGTTGCTTGTCTAAAACCAAAAATATCCATGAGAGAAAAACAATGGGATGATCAAGCAGGTCCATGATATTCTTCTGAATACACCCAAGTTTAATGCAAGTGAGCCACAGGCCAACTTAGTGATCCATTTGAGACATACTCTGCCTCCACCTCTCAGCTATCCCAACTCCTGAAGTATTGCTATTAAGCAAATAGCTCCAGCCCTCTGCCTCCCAGGTACACAGTGTGGATCATTCTTCTTGACTTTCTTGTGGCTGGATGAAGTCATGTGACAATTTCTAATGAAAGAGTTATAGAAAGTAATATATATCACTCCCGGTCTGATCACTTAATTGCCCATCAAGACCCTATATAGCTTCTTACCTCTTTGTGAAAACGACTGGCAGTGATCAAGATGGAAGCCGCCTAGTCAGTCTGCATCCAGGTGTCAGGCAACAAGGAGCAAGACTGCAAGCCTACCTATGATGGATATGGTTAGTGGAAGCAACATACAGACCTTCCCTGCAAGAAGCTACCAAGATATCTTGGGCTGAGTGAGAACACTTTTAACACTAAAAAAACAAAAACAAAATTTTGTCTTCACAAAACCATTAATAACTCACAAACCATATACTGGGAAATACTGAAAAAGATTTCTGAAAACTCTTAAGAGCACAAGGGAAACACTCGAAGGAAAACCTCTCCCAAAATCAATGACATCTTGATTTTTGTTTTGCAGGCCCAAGTCTGTAACAATAACATGCCTGCATGACTGAACTGAGAGGAAATTATTTTGATTATTTTCTTAGAAAAAAAATTGAACATTTTTTTCCTTTAGGAAAATTTTAATAGCATAATTTGGAAGACAAAATTTATAGAATCTGTAAAATTTTATTACACTTAAATTGCATTTTTTAACCCAAAGCATTCATTTACTTTCTATGTCAAATAAAATAATTGAATAAAATAAATATCACCTGTATATCTGTATTAGGCAAAAAGGAAAAATAATTAATCTGACATCTTTGGTCTTGCAAGATAAGTTATTTTGCCAATTTGGACAATTCTATTTTGAAATTAGTCATCTCATTAATTGCTTTTGTTTTTTCATATAAATTTTCTTCTCTATTTTGAAAGGCAGAAATAAAATAATATAGCAACTAATGAGCAGATAAAATCAATAGTTCTCCATCTAAGGAGCGGATCACACTGGTTTATTCACTCCTAATACCCCGTTACTCAGTTGAAGGAATAATGAAATATATTGTACCCACAGTCCTGAAATAGGATGCATTGGCCCTAAGCTAAGGCTCCCTGGTGTTTGTGTGTGTGTGTGTGTGTGTGTGTGTCTCCTGATAAGAGAAATGTTTTTTTCACAGTTGTAAAAAAAAAAAATACTACTAGATATTTTGTTTACACTCTTTGTTAACAAATCTTCTAATGGGAAATGTGACAGAGGAAGACAGGGAAAATTCCTGCTTCCATAGAGGTATAGGCGATAAGGGGAACTCACATTGGAAGGACTTAGGTTTCTCAGGAAGCAGGGAAAGGAGTTGGTTTTCTGAGGGCTATCATCACAGCTAGAATATCTGACTCTTCACTTCTTTGAAGAACAGATGTTGTTACCTAACCTGAGATTCAGGGTAACTTCACTGCCTGCTTCTCTCAACAAGAGGGACAACTGCGGCCGCCCCCACAACAACAATGAAAACAACATCAATAAACAGTCTTACCAAGGAAGGGATATTTGCGAAAGTCTTTGGTGTAAAGAATATACTCCTTTTGCACGTAGAATCTATCAACACATGGGTTCCTTAGGAAAGAAAGCTACAGCAGCATGTCCAGCAACCACCCTTGTTACCAGTGCCTCCATGACGGAGCAGAAGCTGGG
Source organism: Mirounga angustirostris (assembly GCF_029215605.1). Lineage (NCBI taxonomy): Eukaryota > Metazoa > Chordata > Mammalia > Carnivora > Phocidae > Mirounga > Mirounga angustirostris. Next base: position 118,609,904 of record NW_026991715.1, on the reverse strand, counting down.
AAGCACGAAGATAATGAATATTACACTTAGGTACAAAATGTGGACACAATGCAAGCATTTTGAATGGAGCTGGTGTTTCCATAATTACAGAAGAGCTGATTTGCTGTTGAGCATTCCAGTTCCTGAATGCAGCTCAGTTTCTTGGTATCTCTTAGGGATTGTTCATTTAATTGTGATAACACACTTTCTGGTTAGGAGTCCCATGCAAGAGCACCCACACTGTATAGAAAAGAGCAAGAAAGCAAGTGAGAGAGAAGCTAGGTTCTTTTTTGCTAAATTCTCTCACTAATGACAGACTTTGGAATACTGTAGGTGAAATTTAAATATACTGTTCTTTCTTCTTCCCAAAAAACTTCCAATATTTAGGAATCTTTCATAAATGTGTACGATCTGAATGCAATGAAAATGTTTCATATTCTAGTACGAAGAAGTCATCTTGAAATCTCAATGCAGTTTTGATATTATTTTAAATAAAAGTGGTGTTCTTTTCCTTGGTTTGTAAAAGTCATCAGATTTTACTAAAGCATGATATTTAATAGCCCTTTTTGTTTCAAATGACTAATCAAAGGATGGTAGATACTGGCCTAGACACCACCACTCCTCACTCATGCTCCATTAGCAACTTTAGAAATTGATTGAGCTGTGTGAGTCAGACTGAGCTGAGATGTAGCCTCAGAATCATTCCTGAAATCTTCCATTCAACAATTTCCAATAGATAAGAGTTCACACATATCTCTTATGAGTGTTGATCTCCTTTTCTAACCCCTCCACTAGATTACAAAATCTCTTTTAGCCATGGTTGTTGATGATCTTTGTATTCCTATATGTAGCACAATGCTCAGCATGTGGTGGGAGAGCCAATTAATATACATTAAATACTGTATTTGGTAATCATATGAAGATATGAAGTTGGCAAATGAGAAGTCAGGTAAGTATTTAACTACCTAGCCTCTTACTTTTATTTAGAGGAGTTAGTACATAATTACATATATAGTGTTTAACTGGATGAATAAAATCATACATTTAAGAAATGTGCTACTAAACAGACTTTCTTGCAAAAGCAGTAGCATTTTGCTAGACCATGAGCTAACTGGAAATTTTTTCATCTGAAGTCACAGCGTCACCTTCTAATTTCAAGACGTTGGAGATTTTTGGAACATCTGAAATAACAATTCAACTAAATGGGAAGGGGGATGGTTGATTTAGTTGGTAAAATTCCCAGCAATAACACTTATGAACATTAAAACATTCATCTTTTTTTGTTTTTATGATTTTATTTATTTATTTGACAGACAGAGACACAGCGAGAGAGGGAACACAAGGAGGGGGAGTGGGAGAGGGAGAAGCAGGCTTCCCACGGAGCAGGGAGCCCGATGCGGAGCTCGATCCCAGGACCCTGGGATCATGACCTGAGCTGAAGGCAGACGTTTAATGACTGAGCCACCCAGGCACCCCTAAAACACTCATCTTTGATATTAGGCAAATACTGGTAATTTGGCAACAGGGAAAGACTTCAGCAAAACTGTAAAATACTTTTTTAAATTGCTTGTTGGCGTCCTCCTGTCTCTTATGCAGCCCAACTACACTTCTTACATCCCAGTGGAACCCTTTTCTCACACAAAGGCACCTCTCACTCAAGTTATGATACATATATTCATATATCGATCATTTCTGTTTAGAGAGCAGCTCTCAACTACTTGAGAATTACTCTCACTACCTGCCAACCAATAGCCTGCTAAGATATTATTTGGTAATGGCTTAAAGTATATTTGAAGGTCTACTGGATACTCTTGAAGCTGAAAAAGCCATAAAACATAAAACGAATCATTCCACAATGGTGAGATTTTAGTCATTAATGTCATAATTCCCAGAACACAAAACTAGTCAGTCATTTAGTACTTCAAAGTCTGTTACTCATAACCTAGCCTTGCAAGTCAGGAGACGGAATACATATACTACTTTTGCAATCCATACATATTCTAATATTATTCTAAAGTTAATGATTTATGTGAGCCTAATTATCATAAATCTAGAAATTCTTCAGTAACTCTTTTCTAACAAATTACTAGCATTTTTTGGTAAATTCTGTCATAAAATTATTCTGTTTCTATAGCAAATATATGCCAGGGGGGAAGAGGAGAAGTAATTCTCTGCCAGGTTAAGGACTATCTAAGACTGCATTTCTCTGAATTTCAGATTAAATAAAAAGGGGGAGACATTTTAACTGTACAGTATTATTAACACCTGCACACTTGAATGCTTATGATTCACTGCCAGTCAATTGGAAGCAGCTATTCTGTATATTGATCCTCCTCTTGAGTATCATGGAGATGAATATTTTCACACACTGGAGAACTCCCCATACGCAAACACTGTAACCCCCACAGATTTAGTAGATACGCCCAATAGTAGTGTTAGATACTATTAGGCAGTTATAGCTCTTGGATTCTAAATTTCAAAGCACATGCTACCACAAACCGATTCCACCTTTTATTCTCTGTTATGATCTAAAATATTGAGGAAGATGGAAGTTTTATTCTTGCTGAAATTCTATGAAAAAAAATCATTGAAATAATTTAACTGGCTAATTATACCTTAAACTAATATACTCTTTAGACTTTCCACATTAGAGTTTGCAAAGCCCTTTCACACGAATTTTCTCTTCAATTATTAAAACAACCATATAAGCCAAGTAGAAGCCATCAGCCATATTTTTAAATGAAAGAATGGTATCTGGAAATGACTGGCACAAAATACTCTTGGATTTTTATTTTAATTAAGCTGAATTTCATTTATTTTGTATGTTCACCCAACTCATATGTCCACAACAGTAACAACAAAAAAGCAGCACATTGAGATAATTAGCACATTATGGCAAATATTCCCATTGATGACAAATCTAAATGGGAAATCCTTTTTGATTTCACCACTCCTGATGAATACGATTATCTCAAAATAGCTATTCTCTTTCTTTGCAACTGCTTTAAATTATATAGAACCCTGGGACTAGTTTCCAGAATCCTTATTCAATGTCTGCTTTCACTTTAAGATGTAATAAGAAAAGATTTTGACCCTCTTTAAAAAAATGGCCTAAATGGCAGGCTTAACTCAAAATAGCCACCAGAATTATATAACCAACGAAATGTATTTCGTTTTCACACTAAGACACAACTCCTCTAATACAAAATCTAAAGTGCATACATCAGCAAGACAGAAAGAGAAGTCAAAGTAGGTCTTTCTCAGCCATTATCCTGTGTGATTGAGGATTCTAATTTTATTTATTCTTGAGCTTTCATAATGGTTATAAGTGTCTTAAGAAAACTGACTTTCTGTGACAATTTCTAATATATTTCAATGACTGTGCTTTGCCCAGTGAAATAGGTAACAACTACTGCTTTTGACATAAACAAGCATAATTTTGTTTCCTAAAATGTTTCAAATTAATTAAAAATATCTTTGACATTATATCTAACTGAAGTAAATGATAGGTTTGTTATGCACCAACAATTTAAAAAAACACATTTTTCCCTTTATGATTAGATAAATATATTTGACATTCCCTTCAGAGTGAGTTTAATTTCACTTCATTGTTCTTAATAAAATATTCTCAGGTGTCACTGTAACATTTTCCAATTTATGGACCAACGACCAACAAAAGTGACCTGTTCAATTGAGATAATTACCCAGATAATTAAAGTAACATGTTTATTATGAAACACTCTGAAAATTGAACCAGAATTCAAGTTTAAACCAGAATCACATCATAAATGTGATGTCCAATACTCATAAACCAGTGGCATTCCCAATTTTCACTCTAACAGCAGGTAGATGAGCCTAAAATAGCAGTTGCCATAATACATGTTGTAACTGTGTGCACAATGGAAGGAAAAACTGAGACATTTTCTTTCCAGAAACTTCAGTTAAATGTGAGGCTGAATGCATTTTGTCCTAAATTATTTGCTGATTTATTTGCTACTTCAATTTTCTACTCAGTATATTTCAGACAGAAAAAATGCATAATAGCATTTATAATACTTCCAGTGTTTGGAAAGGCAGTAAGCATATTAAAGGGCCAACAGCTGAACTATCTGTTGAGATTTTTACATTTTAAGCTAATAGAAATTTTTGTGATAGCAATAATTTACATTTCTATAAACTTCATAGTTTCAAAGTATGTTCAACAATAGAAAACCTCATTCAGCCTCAAAACAATTCTATGAGATTGGGCAGAAAATTATTATCATCCCCATCTATAAATGAAGAACTTGATTGATTTTGTCCATGATTTCTAAATTCCCTTCGAATATATTTCCCAGGCTTATCCACTTGGGAGGGCTTTCACACTTAGTTTTCAAAGTGACCATGACTAGATGCCTTAGTTAGAACCCCTCTTCTACCTCCTACCACACCCTCATAATGCATCTCTCTCTGTTTTTTGCCAATACTATAATTGCCTCTAATACTGGATTCAAGACACTTTGTTTTGCTTACATGTTTATTTACATGTTTGCTTTTCCTACTAACCTGAAATTTCCTTGAGGGCATAATCTAATTCATTTAGCAAGTATTCTTATGCCCCATTATTTTCCAGACACTCTGCTAGGAGCTAAAGATACAGGAAATTTATGTTGGATTTTTATTGGATTTGTATTTTAAAATATTTATATAATATAAATATATATTTATATTATATAAATATAAAAATAATATAAAATATTTAAAATATTTAAATGCCTTCTGGCATTTAATAGATAGTTGGAAAGGTATAGTTTAAGAGAAATTACAAAAGTGATTAATGTTACAAAGCAAAAGCACATGGGCTATGCCAGGATATTATAGATAGAATTGACATTACCTGAGGGATTAGTTAATTCCACCCCAAGGAAGTTTAAGTTAAAATCAAAGTCAAAGGAACAAAATGTGATGGATAAACTGGGGTTGGCCAAAGAAACAAAGTTCTAGGAAAAGTGAACAATATATGTAAAGGCCTTAAAATAGCATATAAAGAAGTCCAGCATAGTTAAAAATAATGGGCAAGTAGTTTCCCAGGCTGAGGTTGAAAAAGACTCAGATTTCAAAGGACCTTGAATTTTGGAATTTGTCCTAACAGTAATCAAAAATCAGAAATATTTTCACCAGGTAGATGACACAGTAATATTTGCTCTTTCAAAACACCACTTTTGAGGCCTTGGGAAGAGAAGGGTGAATTTTTATTTTATTTTTTTCTTGGATTTATTCATTTAATTTGAGAGAGAGAGCACGTATGAACGGGGGGAGGGGCAGAGGGAGAGGGAGGGAGAGAATCTCAAGCAGACTCCCTGCTGAGCATGGAGTCCCATGTGGGGCTTGATCTCATGACTAAGATCATGACCTGAGCCGAAGTTAAGAGTCAGACACTCAACTGACTTAGCCACCCAGACACCCCTATAAGGGTGAATTTTAAAATCTAGTAATTAGTCTGTTATAAAAATGAGAAATATAAAAATTGAACAATGACTGGTATTGGCTTAAACTAGGATGATGATAGAGAAGATTCAGGGAAAGAGTTATTAGAATTCAAAGCACCTTCAAGAAGTAGAACCAATAGGACCTGGTTACTGTTAGCTACAGAGACTGAAAGAGAAAGAGAAGTCAAGGATGCCTCTTAGATTTTAAACTGAGTAGAAGGAAATGAGAAAAGGAGAAATGTAAAAGGAAACAAGAGAGGAAGAGAAATGGACATATTGAGCTTGAGGATCTCAAGAATGTCTTTATAGAGGTGTCACATACTCATGTAGACTTTGAGAAAGGGGGTACATAATTTTGAAACTGGATACGAGTCTGGCTGTTATCAATAGCCATGGAAGTATATAAAAACATGCAAAATAGGAGCATAGACTGGGCCAATAACAGGACATTAATAAAATCTAGTATTTTAATCTTAAAATAGGGGTCTGAACGTTTCAAATGTGATCTTGTTTTTTTAACAAAGCATCAGAATTATACAGATCTGCTGCAAAGCACTGAACAAAAAGCATTCATAAAATTATGTATCTCACCTCTAACCTACACAGAAATACACCCACAACACCTTGTTAATCTCTACTTGTCTTGACCTAACAATATTTCATATCCAAATAGAACTCATCACACTGTACTGTAGAACTTCAGGGTACCTGTTAAAATACCATCATAAAAACACACAGTATGATAACTGAAAACAATCCTCTCAGAATAAAAATAATTACTTAGAGAAGGAACTTAAACTCTCTGTTTAACCTGAGGAGAAAGTATAGATAAAGAGAAATAATTTTTGCATATATGAATATCCATATTCATCTATTTTACCTACACATAAATAGCCAAGGAATTAGGTGAGTTTAAGAGAGTGTAAGTGAACAATTTCCAAAGAAGACAATTTTGGTTTTTTTTAGAATAAAGAACCCTGAAGTAACACAACCAATAGAGGACACCTAGTGGTCTTTAGCAGAATCAATATTTGCCCACAGAAAATATTAAGCAACTCACCACACATACGTAATAATGTTAGTGTCAGCAAATGTGTTAATTTGAGAGAGATGACATCATGAATCTTATATATAATAATATAGATAGATATGATATATATTATGGGCATATATCAATTTAAATGTTTCAAACAATTTCCATGCATCTCATTTCATTTGAACTTCACAACTGTTCTATTAAATTTATAGGCATAAATAAGTCACTTTAAGGACTTCTCCCTAGATGACACAGAAAAAAAAAGGCACAATTTGAATAAAGTCCTACATATACTAATTTCCAGCATAGGGTTCATCTCGCATCACCATGTTGCTGGTGATGTGAAATACAATCTCAAATATAATTGTATCAATAATATTAATATTAGTATATATTGTTATATTGTTATATTTACTAACATAGTAATATATATTAATATATTATATTAATGACAATATTAATTATATCAAATATAATTAATATTTAAATTGTAAAACATTACAAAAAGACTTCATATAAGATCTTCTCATATTTTATTATTGGCACAAACATTTCAAGGGTAAGAGTTGTTGGCAAAGTTAATTCTCCCTTTAGATAACTAAACAGTGCCCTGCTTGGCACCGGCTGCATATAAGAAAGGCAGATGAGTGATGTATCTGTCTCCTAACTGGTATTATTAGGTTCATCGTCAGTGACCTCCAACCCTCTTCATTCTGCGGCATTCTAAAATGGAACCCCCCCCAGCCTCAAATGCCTCAGTGACACCTTATGAAGTCCATCATTAGCACAAATTCATGTCTATCCCTCCAAACTCATTCCCTTTACAACCTAGATTCTGGAGATGCAGAACTGTCTGTGCTAGGCTGCTTGTACCTCAGGTCTTAGTGGAATACGCCTCCCTGCCTCATTTTGTTCAGCTTGGTAAATCGGACTCTAGCTCTGAAACCCAGTTCAAGTCTCCATGAACATCTCTTCTTGTGCAAAAAAGCTGTGTTGTCCGCTCCCTCCTTTATTCTGCCACTTACCACACCATCTGTGAGTATTTGCTCACATGTTGTTTTTCCTGGGTCTGCTTTGAATTCTCTCATGCAGCATCTATCTGCACATAGAAGCTACTTAGTAACTGCTTGGGAGTAAAGAATGAATATTCCCTTGCAATTATTTAATGGATTTAGAACATGGAAGATTGCCATGTATTTAGGGGATCGGCATGCTCTGATAACCTTTCAGAACTCTGTGCTAGAGTACAAGGAAATTCAAAGGCAAAGTTGACACTGACTGTTTTCTGGGGACGTTTATAGCCAGAAAAGGAAAATGCATACAAATATGCATTAGCAACAAAGCTATCAACAAAACGAATGCAAGGAGAGCAGGTAGAATTGCCCAAAGTAAAGGTGTTGACCATTACAGCCCAGTCCATCAATGTTGAGTATTTCCTGGAGATGAGTTTGAGCCTAATTTTTAAAAGAGTGATAGAAAAAAAGAAAACACTTTCCAAATCTGAAGGGTGGCACATGCAAGATTACAGAAGCAAAAAGACTCATTCTCTGCAAGCACTGTAAAACCAAAAAACAAACAGGAGAGAGTTGTTGGGAACAAATATGAAGTGACAGGAGTGAAACAGGGGAACAGTATGCTGGAGAGCCTTGGAGGCACCCTGAAGAAACACAGATTTGATGTGATAGGCAATAGAGAGCCTCTCTTAGTTTTAGGGGGGGTAGGTTTAGGAAAACACTGGTGTTTGCTTATAGCAAATCTTAGAATTTGATGCATTTTCTGAAAAAACGAAAGTAGTTAGAGTATTATGTATTGTGTAATTATAGATAGGCAATTTATAGCAAGAGTTAGTTTCTAATCTAATCCAATTAGAATGCTAAAATTAACCAAAGACAGAAACCACAGTCTGCATTAGCTCCCTGTGGAATAAATTTCCTTATTAATGCTGTGTGGTTAAACATAGTTTGTACATAAGCCTATCTCTGAGCTAACATAAAAATCTAGTATTGATTGCTAGAAGAGCAGCTCGATGTTCCATACACATTATTCATCTGAAATTGCTATAGACATATATGAAGACCAGAACCATAAGCCCTCTTCCTGTCTCAAAATGGATTTAGGTAATTATGGTATGTCTGAAATCTACACAAGGAGGATTGAGGGGACAGGAGATAGGAATACAAAATAAAATACTGTATGTGTGTATTCCTAAGCCATCATTATTACACAAGCATCATACATTTCCCACACTTTTTTCACATTGCTCATGAAGAATTTATACTTTATGCGACACTGAATCCTACAAAAAGATAACCATTATAGAGAAGCATTTCTCTTTTCAATTACTGTTTCTTAAATCTCAAATAATATCAAGGGTTATCCCTCTTTGATAAAATGACTGACATCAGCAGCAGAGGGATTTAAGGTTCCTAGAACCTTTCACCTTTGCTAACTGAATTATCTCCCATATACTAAGCTCTTAATCTACCTTTTATCTCTTAAGGGCTTGTGATGGTCCCAAATTGTTACTAACATTCCATTTTATTTCCAGGGATTTCCTCAGTGTTTCTTTTAGGTCAGAGAATAGGTTCCCCCCTGTGATAGGTGACAAATTAACACTCTGGCTTGAGTTACTCTTTACTTGAAATACAACATGAACAACAACGACGAATTAAGGGAACGATTTTTTTTTTCTCAACAAAAATACAAGAATAGGAAAGATGCACTTTGGTTTTCTGGAGAGTACAGGAAAAGGGATGTCCTAGCCTGATTTATTCAAATTACCACAGATTTTCACCTCACCTGGCAATATACATATTTTCAGTAGAGCATCAAAGAGCTCTATTTTTGCATCCTAAAGCCGTTGATCTTACAAAATTGTCTTGTGAAAATAACTTCCCTCCTGACTCTTTAACACCATGTGTTTCATAAATCAATTGGCCTAATCACCTCTTTCCTTCTACATTAGCCACTACTTTCAATTTTAGTAATGATAGTAACATCAGGACTAAATTTTAAAGTTTCTGTATTTCATTCACAATATTTCTCTAATTTATTTGGCTTTGGCACTTCTTGTTGTTTTTCAGTTGAACTAATTCAGACCGAAAAAAAAAAACATATCGTTGAAGATGGAAGCAGTTTCCTATAGAAGGCAGCCACTTTCCTTGGGAATGATTCATTTAGAACAGTGGCAGCTTCCAGACTTCACACATTACTTCCCCAAATTTGCTGAATTTAGCATTAGCCAGCTTGGTACTAAAACACTCAGAACTCAAAGACATGTGGGTGAACTCACATCTTCCTCTGCAGTCTTATTCCAAATGCTCACTGAGCAAATTCTTCTGATTTATTTGTTATATTTTCTACACGTAAACACATCCTGGTGGGCAATTGTAAAAATCAGGTAGAGAACTGGCAGTTTGGAACCATTCAAGTTTCTCTGTGCTTACGGTGTGAATCATGTAGGTGATGAAATAATGAATTTGTATTAAATTCTGGATTAATTAATATTGTTTCTTCCCTATTTCACAGTATTACTAGCAGACATTAAATACCATGCTATATGTGATTTTATGTGGGGGTATCATATAATCAAGAAAACATTCTTCATGGGCGCCTGGGTGGCTCAGTCGTTAAGCGTCTGCCTTCGGCTTAGCTCATGATCCCAGAGTTCTGGGATCAAGCCCCACATTGGGCTCCTTGCTCCACGGGAAGCCTGTTTCTCCCTCCCCCACTCCCCCCTGCTCATGTTCCTGCTCTTGCTATCTCTTTCTCTGTCAAATAAATAAATAAAAAGAAAAAAAAAGAAAAGAAAACATTCTTTACTTAAATGAGCTTATGGTTCATTTATCATCAAGGTCATTTGTTTATAAGCAAGATCTTGCCAACTCCTGACTCTAGCTTCAATGGGTTTGGTTACCAAACTTCTGTGAGTGCATATTAAATTGCATTTTACAGTAATGATGGCAGTGAGCTAATGATCCTGAATTATATCATGGCGTTTTTAAAACACCACCACATTACACGGATCCAGGTGACTGCAACCACTGCCAGGAACCAGAGGACAACAGTGTAAGGGGTGTCCTCTTCTATGACTGCATGGCCTGCCATTTTATCTGATAGGATGCCATCTGTTCATCCTGCTGCCGTTCTCTAGGGTAATTGGGTTAAAACCACAAGACATTGAAAATAGTCACATTGCCCACTACATTTTTAATTGCCTGGCCATTTATATCAGTAACTTTTCTTCTTACAGGCTACTCATTTGACCATGAGTAGTCATGTCCATGTTTTAGGGGGTAAATGCTCAACTCTTATGTTGCATAGATACAATCTTTGTTAAGATAAGCTTCCTACAATTTCTTATGCAATCTATAAAATGGTGAATACTAAAGTATTTATCACTGAAAGAGTGTATGTTATAGTGAGAAGCTATATAGTTCTGTGGTTAGGAGCATTTGCTCTGAAGTCAGATCACCAAGGTTAGAATCCCAGCTCCAGCTTTTAATAACTCTATAAATCTGGACAAGCTACCAGAATTATTAGAAAAATGAACGAATCCATGTAAGGAAAAAAATATATTATTTGACATATAATAAGCCCTCAATAAATATTAAGTAAAATTATCAATAATCATCTTGGTTTGATATTAATCTCAAACTGGTATAATCAAGTTTAAGAACCAAACATTTATTACATTTTAGATGGAATGTGTTATGTAGAGATATAATACAAGATGAATCAAATTTCTCAAAAATGCTTCATTTGATTTTGCATATAATCCATATCCATATTTTAAGAATGATCCATTTTTATGCCTTTCAGCAGTATCTTATGCAGTGTTTTATTATTGCACGTTATTTCCTGAAATCCTGGGAACCAAAATGTCATTGACAAGCACACACAAAACACTGCTACAGTCTCACAGAAAGCAGAACTAATGTTCACAAAAGTTCCATTTTAGAACTTGTTTAAACCTAAATTCCAAAACATAATTCTCCCTAAAAATGTTAAAAAGCATTTCCGTAGGGAGTAAAGCAATAATTAATCTATTGCCAGTATACTGCTTTCATTAGCCCAGGTTTAGGCACTCTAAGCCTTTTTGATCCTCATTTTTATGCAAACAACAAAATTCAGGTTATAATTAATTTTAAAAAGTAGACTTAGAAGGAAAATAAAGTCAAAAAGGTTACAAAGCAGACTCTGGAATTAGGAACATAAACTCCTTTGCTCAGTGATGATACATTTAACTCAGATCTTTCGAAACTCCAGTTAGGTGAGCCCTTTTAGGTCCCACCAACTGCATAAGAACAACAGATGCCCTCTTCAGCAAAATATTGGCCAGATTCATTATACTTATTCACTGTACTATTTGTGTTTTCTATGTAATAATTTCCCTCCTGGGTATGCTGTTTTTCAGTATTTTGAAATGAATTAATAGGGAGAAATTATAAGAAATAATTATAGGCAAAGCATAACACTGAGCAAAATTATTATGCTAAAATCAGTCTTTACATATACAATTGGAAATAACTTCTTAAGTGTCTGTTTTCTTCAAATGTAAATTCTCTGAAACTTCAATACTAGAGGAAACATAGACCAGATTATCTCATAGAACTAATGATACAAACTAGATTAGCAATCAGAGCCTACACATCTTTGTCAAAGATGGTACTTGATGTATTCATATTAAATAAAAAGAAACTTCCCATGGTAGAAGAGGGATTGCATTGGTTAGGATAAACATTTGTTGATTAAAGAGGATTTGTTTTGTTTTTTTTGTTTTGTTTTTTTTTTAATTTTTTTTTTGTTTTTAAGATTTTATTTATTTGCGAGAGAGACAATGAGAGACAGAGAGCATGAGAGGGAGGAGGGTCAGAGGGAGAAGCAGACTCCCTGCTGAGCAGGGAGCCTGATGTGGGACTCGATCCAGGGACTCCAGGATCATGACCTGAGCCAAAGACAGTCGCTTAACCAACTGAGCCACCCAGGCACCCGAGGATTTGTTTTTAAAAAGAGACTTAATTGGCATAAAAAACTGTTTTACAATCACTATTTTTTCAGTTGATTCAAATTCAGTATTTGACCATATCTTTGAAGGTACAAATATATCACTTACGCACCAAAAGGAATAAATAGAATTTTTCTTCTTGAATTTTATAAAACTCATTATACATAGCACAGGTGTTCATCTTAAAAGTTATAGTTAACAATCTCATGCTATAGTGGCTTTAAAGTAGTAAAAGATATATCTTACCTCTTCCCATTGATGTATGTATCTAATTAACCTTGAAAGTCGTAATAAACGCAAGAGACTGAGAATTTTTGTAAACCTCACAATGCGAAGTGCCCTGGCTGTCTTGTAAACTTCTGAATCCATTCCTTTTTCTACAATGAGAAAGATATAATCCACTGGGATTGATGAGATGAAGTCAACCACAAACCAGCTTTTTAAATAATTCATCTTGATCACTTTAGGGTCCAGGATGATTTCAGAACTGTCTTCATTGACAGTGCCAGTCCTAAAATTCATTATCAGGTCCAAAAGGAAAACTGTATCTGATGCCACATTGAAAATAATCCATGGTGTTGTTGTTTGCTCTGTAAAGAATGTGATTCCAACGGGTATGATGACCAGGTTTCCAACCATCATTATAAGCATTATTAAATCCCAATAAAACCTACAACAAATAAAAAAATCAGATTTTAAGATACAGACAATAACCATTCTTCCCCCATCATAATAAAAATTACTGATTTATGGTTAAATAAATGAGTAAAAGAACAAAGTGTTTGTTTTGTAAATAAGGAACTCCTTCAATGGTTATAAATTTAAATCTAAGTAAAATTAATATATTTCTAAAGCAAAGCATTGTGTTTATAGAATTCTAAATATTATTTGATATAAAGTGTTACTGAAATAAATTCAAGAACACTCATTCCCCCATTTATCTGGTAAAAAAGCAAAGACAACCTCCTCTATGTTAACATGTAATATAGATGGAAATAAAGGAGAAGAAGCATCAGACCAGAAGATCTACCTTAAAAAAACATTTTTGTGAAGATTCTTTAGAGATGCTTTGAAGTACCTTATATGTCAAATTACGATCAATGATTCAATCATGATTAAAATAAATACTAAAATACTAAAAATACTGGTACACTAAAAATATTGGTACTATAAATTATCTCTAGGAGTACGGATTAGGTCAACCATAAATTGCAGGCTAACCCGTGGCTTCATTGCATTCCAAATATTTACGCTTTCTTCTTTTTTAGTTTGAAATGAGAAACTAATTTTGTTCTAAGGCTAAAAATAATTGAACAGACCATTCTAGATTTTAAACCAGAATCTATCCAAAATTCCCACTTTTATCACTGTTTCACTGAACAACTACTTTAAATATATTCCCACTATTTTCACAAATAATTCTTTCTTAAAATTTCTGATTTAATTTTCAATACATCTATGGTTACTAGCTACCTTTTGAAACATTTTTACCTTATATTAAAATTGGGAGAAAAACCAATAAAATATAGTATAGGATAATATAGTTAATAGTTATTTTCATGCAGTTTATTTAAAGTCTATTGACACTATAGTGAACAGACTGGGTAATAGATTACTTATATTTGTTACAGTATATACTTATAAAAATGAAGAAGCAGATCAACTAGTACAACTTTATAATCATGAAATAGTCTCCAGAAACATGAGTTACTTCATCCTACTCATAGAGATCCTCTTCTGGCAGTTTTGTTGTATAAATGATGTAAATTTCTTTTTTTAAAAAAAGATTTTACTTATTTGAGAGAGAGAGAGCACGCACAAGCGGGGTAAGGGGCAGAGGGAGAGGAAGAAGCAGACTCCAATGATAGCCCGACGTGGGCTCAGGACCCTGAGATCATGACCTGAGCCGAAGTCAGACTTAATGGACTGAGGCATCCAGGTGCCCCAATGATGTAAATTTCTATGACAGAAATTTCTGTCAACCAAGATCTCTTTATTTTACATTACTTCTCCTATTTAGACTACTTGGGCTACATTTGGTAAGGTATATAATTGCATAAACCTTTCGAAGTTACTATCATATCTGGTTATGAATGACTTGGGATAAAACTAGTTGCGTAAGAAAGAACTATAATAGGCCTTCTCTGCCCTTGTCTCCACCCCCCAGGATTATGTAAAAAGTAAATGTTTCTCATTTTGAAGATTTCACCAGTCTTTGTGTCACAACGTACCTACACAGTTACGGACAAGCATACAAATACCCATATCAGTCATACATCCTGCACTGTCAATTTCAATGACATATTTTCTCTTTTATTCCCCTCCTCTTTTAATGGAAGTGCAAAATGTGCCATTTGATACACCAAGGACAGAGGAGAGATGTAGAGGAGATGCAATATTGTAATAGCTATTTCACAAAAAGTGACATCACTGAACTCTAAAATGAAACCCTGTGTGCCCTGAGGATTTTCACTTTTCTGGCCACTCTCATCAGTCTCTTCTGTGAGCTCATCCCTCTGCCCTCCCCTTGAAGGTTGCCATTCCCCTGGGTGTCACGCATAGTCCTTTTCTCTTCTATTCTACACATGCTCTTTGAGCAATTATCATACACTCATCCACATCTTTATGATTAATTCATAACTGATGACTCCCAAAAGCTCCACCTCTGGTCCATTCCTGTCTTCCAAGCCTCCAAACTTCCCACTCAGCAGCCTATTGAATCTATCCCCATGCAAATCTCACACTCACGTCACAGCAGGCATATGCTCAAACTCATCATCTCCCCTCTCGTGTAGATTTCTCACATGTTCCCTAGGCCAGGGAATGGAACAACTCTATACTTTATTTGCAAGCCAGAAGCCCTGGAGCAATCCTAGAAAACTCCTGGCCTCAAATCTACTCACTCTCACATTCGGATGTTTGGTTCTAACACCTGCGTATAAGTTGTATTCATCCATTTGCCCTTTACAATTCCGACTGCAACTATCTTCAACTAGAAATTCTTCCCAGCTGTTTAATTTGGAGACAAGTTATTTAAATTTTCTAATCCTAAAATTTTCTCATCTGTAAAATGAAGATTATTATAGAACCAAATATGTAGAGTTTTACAGATTAAATGAAATAATATATGCAAATCATATATCCTAGCATATAACAAATCATGGCACACAATGCTGGTGGCCTACTTAGTATTCCTTACCTTAGTATTTCCTTACCAAAAGAAAAACAACTTTGCGGAGAGCAGCCAGAAGCCCGTTGAAAAAGTACTCACTTTATAGACATCTTTATATTTCTCTCATTAAGACAGAAGATATTTTTAAAGAAAAATAAAACATATTCTATCATAGCCTCTGACTCAATAGAAATGAAGAGGATAAAGTGCCATCTATTCATTGTTGGAACAATAATTTTTATCACACCACAGCTTTTTATCAGTGGTACTTAATATGGTCTGAAGCCATCAGAAATCTCATTATCAATATAAAGCTCCATTAAATCTTATAATTTCCTTTTAAAGTATCACTGACTCTATTTTACAGACATAAACACAGATCTTGTTATAGACTTTGCATAATATAACACTTTCTTCAGTTAACATGGATTCATTCCTTATCTAGCCAAGGAAAATACAGTTGTCACCCACTCTAAAAGTATGATATAACTTCTGTTTTTTAAGGAAAGAATATTTTCCTGAAAATTGACCGCATGAGACTCTCTTGCCTACCTGCCCCCAAGTTTCTTTTCTTGACTCTTTGCTCTGAAAATGTCTCTTGAATACTCAGGTTCACCCTTTTTCTTAATTTTTAATTTCTAAGTCTTATACATGTTATTATGGAATAGTCTTTCCTATTCATTCCTCTTTCTATTCCCACTGTTATCTAGTTTGGGCAGAACTAGTTCTTCCTTAGAATAGCTCAAGTCTTCTGTCTATGGAATCTGACCAGTTTTAACCATCAGTCCCAGAGTGTTATGTTATCTAACACATAACTTGCCAGGTCAAAAACCATGAATGACTCTCTTAAGTAAAAATAACTCAGCCTGATTTTCAAGGCACTTTATAATACAGCCTCCTTCTCCTTTCACAGCCTCCTCTTTAACACTGTATGTGGCAAGAACATCATAACTTAAGCAAGAACGTACTTACTCTTACCTTGCCATCATGCTCACCTAGGTAAACGTATAGGAGATACAGTTTATTCCAGTCTATTTACTCATTTTCCTATTTGCACTCTACCTACCCTTCAAGTCTTGTTCTGATACTGAGTTTCTTAGTTGTTTTTTTTTTTTTTAGCAACCCCCAGAGCAATATATATATTTTCAGCATGCTTATTTTATTTTTCCTTTTGTTACTAATTATTTATTTTTGTTTCTTCCATCATTCCTGGATTTAAGTTCCTTTTAAAATTTTATTAGGTTTTTAATTTCAATTCCAGAATAGTTAACATAAAATGTTATATTAGTTTCAGGTGTACAATATAGTGATTCAACAATTCTATATAGTACTCATGGATATAAGTTCTTTGAAGTTCAAAACTGTATTTTTATCTTCTGTTTAACTTCTACAGTAATGTAGACAATATCTAGGACAACAAAAGTTAAGAAGATACATTAATTGAATTTTTAATGGAAACATACACTTCAGTGGGTATAAAGAAATCCTTTTTAATAAGACAAAGGATCTTGGTTGGACTTTAAAGGCAGACTAGGGTTCAAATCCCAGTTCCACTAGCTCTATGGGTTTGGGCAAGGTATTTAACTGCTGTGAACTTCAATTTTCTTACACTACTCTGAGTTTCTCTGCAGGAAGATGGCATGCAATTATGTACGCAAAGTGTAGAATACAGAACCTGTTATACAGCAAGTTCCTCTGAAAAACCAGCAAAGCAGAGAGGGCACTCACTGGGAAGCAACAGCCTTGACAATTACAGTAATTACCTAGTAACCATTTTACCTTATACTGAAAGTGGATAAAATAGACAAAATAAAATAGTATTACAATTATAATTAATGTATCACTAATAACTGTAAGTTTAATTTACTTCTCATAGAGAAATTTTTTTATGTTAAGAATCTATTTCCCCCCATGAGTTTTTTGAAGAGAAAAAGTAGCATTGTAAAGATTCGTCCATGATATTAAACTTTGAGGAACTGAAAAATTCAATCATCCTTCTTTCTTTTTTCTACCCACTTGCATACTTCTATAAGGCTTGTGGTAAATAAAGATAACCCCCACTGACCTAACAAGAGTTCCCATGATCCTTATAATAGCTGCACCAGTTGAAATAATCTGATGCCAAATATTTCTAACTTAAAGCCTTAAATTTAAAAACTACCATGTTTCACTACTGGAGGTCCTTGCCTTTAAATCTGTCTGTCTAAATATTGAATGAAAGATTCTCTTCTCCCCCTCTCTAATGAAAGAAATATTTTCGTTAAGTGGAATGGAAGAACTTCTGATTAAATCCTTGAAATGATACCAGATTTATATGTGGCCACTATTTTACCTGTGGTTGAAGTCAAATTATGTGACAAACCTGTCGTAGTATTCACTTAAGACTCGCTGCTAAAAATTATATTTTTAGATATGAACCATAAATTGGGCATGTTTGTAAACCAAATTATTTATCAATCTAAGTAAATAAACAAATGTCCAGCTGGATTTACCTTTTATTAAACACACAGTCCTTGCAATTATTTTTCAAATTTTATTTAAAGCTGATTTAATTTTCAAAAGTCCAGTAGCCTGATTATTAGATACATATCCTCTCTTTTAATTGAGTACAGTTGACACAAAATGTTACATTAGTTTTAGGTATACAACAACAAGTCTGTTATGCTATGTTCCCCAACTGGCATCCTACAATGCTATCACAACACCATTGACTATACTCCCTAAGCTGTAGCTTTTATCCCTGTGACTTTCATTCCATAACTGGAAGCCTGTAACTCCAACTCCCCTTCACCCATTTTGGGGCACATATCTGTTGAAAAATGAAGACTTCTCATAAATGCTATGTCCTCTTTATAGTACATCAGTGGCAATTCACCGCATCAAATCTCAAGCAGCCAATACCTGAACTCTGATCTGAGGGGTTCTCAGACATCCTTCGTCACTTTACAAACCTCACTATTTACAGACTACTCATATGGGGGTTGATGTTTTATAGGATATGCCTTTTCTAAGCTTTGCAAAGAAGTTTTCTTGATCAGGTCTGTTATCTGATCTAATGCCTTAATGTCCTCCAAGGCCACATTTATTGTCTATGGGGAGTGTGGAATGAAGGTATGAGAAAACACAGACCATTCAAATATAGGCAATTTGAAGTGCAAATACACTAGTTTTCTTACTACAGTAAAACCTTGCTAAGATCCTAATTGTAGGAACGTTTAGCCTAAGTTATGGACAAAACTAAGTTAAACCATTTTTGAAGATATTTAGAGGTTTTTAAGTAAACATAGCAATTTACCCAATGAAAACATGAGATGGGTAGGAGGTATATTACATTTAGATAATCTTATTTATTAAAATGAGCTAATGGGATGGAAATTTAATCCCTACAATGGTATTAAGATCTGTACCAATCCAGGCAAAAGCAAACACATCTTTCTACCTCCTTGTTCCTCTGCAATTTCACTTCAAAAGGTACAGAATAGGAAAGAACTCCTCAAGATTAAGTAGTTCTACACTGCAGTTTTCTATCTTTATGGTGACATACAGATTTTCCATAAAACAAAAATTATTAATTATAAAAGGTGAGTACAAACTGCATAAAATAGCTTCTACTGCTTAACTTTAAAAAGTCCAATCTAAAACTACCCCTTAGCTTCTTAGTATTTTCATTTGATTTACCACAAAGTAATTTTTAAAATTTTTTTTTCTCCACTATGACTCTCGGCACTTCATTCCTTTAAGGAAAATAAAAATATTGTCAGTGATCATGTCAAAATGTGTTCTAGTGCCATTCACTCTAGTGTAAAATTCATTAAGTTGACGTCCATTTTTTTAACTATTTCCAAGGACAGACTAAAAGAAACTCCATATTAGCACTTTACCAAGAGATAGTCCCATGACACAGACACTGAAGACATTTTTATTTTGAAGCTCAATTAAATGAGATCATAAGAGACTCTTAAGGACAGAGAACAAACAGGGTTGATGGAGGGAGGTGAGGAGGGATTGGGCTAGATGGGCGGTGATGTGTATTAAAGAGGACATGTGTTGTGATGAGTACAGGGTGTTACATATAAGAGATGAATCACTGAATTCTACTCCTGAAACCAAGACTGCACTATATGTTAACTAGAATTTAAGTAAAAATTTGGAGAGAAAAAGGGGGAAAAAGAATAAGTGCAATAAATACAAAGCAATTGCAAAAAAAAAAAAAAAAAAAGACTATCAGCTCCTAACGGCTTTACATTTGCTGATATACTTTTATCCATCCACTGCAAAATTCTGAAAAGAAGGAGATGAGTGAATTCTTCCCTGTCTAAATACATACCTAATTTAAGTTTTATTCAAGTTAGAGGTTTTAATTTCAGAATAATTCTTCCCTCATTGCCACCACAATCTTCCCGCTACATTGCCTGTGTTTTCAAATTATCTGGTTTATCTTTCTTGTCACTGATAATATAGGTCACTTCCCTAAGTTTCTTGTTACTCTGCAAATCCCAACAAACCCTTATCCTCTTTGTTCATGCCTAAGCTGCCAAAGCCACACAGATCTTTTGCATTATTGCTCTAGCTTGAGGGTATGATGGAAGGTTCAAAATCAGTATCAAAGCACTTACTGTGTGCCCAAGTCTGTAAAATGTTTACATTTTATGGAAGTTTTTGAACGGGTTCAAGATCCTGATTTCTGTATATAATAATTTACCTCATTGAGTATTAAAAAGGAAAGCAGCATCAAGGCAATAAAGTATAAGTAACATTTATAATAGGTGTTTTGTAAACATTGTCTCATTTGAAACGCATAACAATCAAAGAGCTGGCAGCATTATCTAAATTTAAGAGGAAACTGAAATCCATCCAACTAAGGGACGTTCTTAAATTTTTGCAGGGAAGAAATGAGTAAAACTGCTTTTGAACCCGTGACCAGTTATCATGCTTATGCTCCTTCCACCATAGTCAATGCTTAAATAAATGAATCAAGGATTTAAGAGCAATATGGAAACAAAATAAAACAAACACACACTTGGTAGCAGAGTAGGGCAGCATAACCACACGTGGCACCCGCCCTTATCAGTTACCTATCTGAAATGGAAACAAAATTGTTTCCACAAGGGAAGTTCTAAGCTCCTAAAGGGAGCAGACGACGGTGCTGCAGGTACGGCTAAATGGCTGGTCTTTGGTTTCTGTGCCTTTCAATACGGAAGCCACTGAGAGTTTATGTGCATTCCCAGAGAATAAACATGATAGTTTATCTGTCCCTATTACCATACAGTAATATACATCTTCAAAATAAAGGAGCTATGAAATTTCCTATTTCAAAGGTGATTTCTGAACTTTTTCTGCCGTGGCCTGCAAAGATCTCTCACTAGTGTATAAACCAAAGTCAATTCAGATGCTCTAAAGGCAAAAAGCTTTTGGAAAGCAAAAGTCAAATTTATTACCAAATATTTTCTCCTGATGGTTACATTATAATAATTCCAACAAATATGCATTGGCTACCTTCTACATAGTAGGTATTATCTGAGAAATGCAAATATAAATTATATATAAATTCTGACCGCAAGAACTTCAACTTAAAAGGAAAATGAAAAATTGTACTTAAGATAGGAGAAAGTTTAAGACATGTTCATAAATAGTACATTATAAGTACTCTGGGTTTCCAAAAGAGAAAAACAATTGTTCATCCATTTTAAAAAGTACTATTATTAAAGAAATTCAAAGAGACCATTTGCTGAGGAGATCCTGAAGTTGTATTTTATTCACAGCACAAACAATTTATCAATAAATACGTACTACTTCCTAGGCTTGTCATGAAGCATACAAAGAGAATTAGACACAGTCCAGTCCTCAAGAAAAGAAAGTCTAGGAAAGATAAACAACAGTATTTTCTAAAATATTGTAAGTCCTGGGGCGCCTGGGTGGCTCAGTCGTTAAGCGTCTGCCTTCGGCTCAGGTCATGGTCCCAGGGTCCTGGGATAGAGCCCCGCATCGGGCTCCCTGCTCCATGGGAAGCCTGCTTCTCCCTTTCCCACTCCCCCTGCTTGTGTTCCCTCTCTCACTGTGTCTCTGTCAAATAAATAAAATCTTTAAAATAAATAAATAAATAAATAAATAAAATATTATAAGTTCTATATTAGACCTATAAAAAGAGCAATCCTAGGGCACACCAAGGAGAGAGATCAAGTTATCCTTGGGGGAAGGACAGAAGAACTGGGCAAATAGATTTCAGAGAGTCAGTAATTGATACTTTATTTATACAGCTACAGAAACTTGAATTGGTGTGCACAATGCCATGTGTATTCCCTGAGTACTAAAGCTGTGCCAGTTTCTAGGCTGCACTAGGAAGACCAAGAGAAATAGGCACAAGGTACAGATAAAGGGATTAAATACCATGAAAGCTATCAGGTCTGGTGGAGTATTTATATTTTTAGTCAATGCTTTGGCTGTTATGAGATCAAACAAATCCAAGGCTACATCAAGTATTTTCTCATCATATATTTTTAAAAACCTTGTTTTCCCAATTAAAATGAGGGATCATGATCAAGGACAGCCAAGAATATGATCAAATAAAAGCTCAATTAAAAGCATTACCTTCTGCTTATAATTATAAATTTCATAGTACCATATTTTCTTCAAAATACCTTTAGAAATAATCAAAATCTACTTATTTATTTTAAAAAACAACTTCTGAACTTGAAAATTATTTATGTCCATGGATTTTAGGTTCTACATGGATAATAGAAATATTACTTCCATTTAGTTTATGTTTTTTTTTCCCTCTAAAACAATACTAAAGATGCTATTTCATACTTGAATTACATTGAGGTTTTCACCCTTTGGCAGCTGCATGCTATCTGAGGAGCAGAATGGGTGATGTGTCAAGGAAGAATGTGCTTCTCCCAGGAGCATATGTTCACCGGTCTGTAACAACTATCAAGGGTGTGTGGGTGGCATAACATTTACTGTGGAATATTTAAGAACTGAGGACCAAATTTCTTTAATTGTCTGGGTAATTCACATAAACACCTGGGCATATTTTAAGCAAACTAGCAGTATGAGAAATTTTCAGTCCCCTACAAATGAACTGAATGAATACTCCACTTCAGTCCCCATATACGTATGTTTCTAAATAGCTGTAACTAGAAATATGTTTGGCATCTCTTCTTTCATCCCTCCCCTCTTCATTCAGTGACACTTATTAAATCTTTTTTTTTTGTTTTAACAGACACTATATCCACAATAAGATGTTTCTCCACAGATAACTGAATCCCATTAATAGGTGGGAGTTACATGAGCTTTTTCATGTAGCCCCGTACCTTGTAGGAAATTTTAAAACTAACTATAAATTTATAAAATTCTGCGAGAGGTTTTTTTGATTTGTACATTTCAGTTCATCTTTAAACGATGTGACTTCCACTTTCAGGTAAGTGACAGGTTGTGGTTTAGCTTCTTTAATAGCTAAAAAAAGTAAATAACAAAAACAGAAAACTTGTGAAGACATAAAATTTCCAAGTTTTCTTGGTACCCAGAGAGATAACTGGAAAAAAAAAAAAAAGGACTCAAGAACTGATCTTATATGTGTCAAAGACAGCAATTCTTAAAATAATTATTTTGCTGTGTTTTAAGATTACTAACTCAAAGGTCTTTATTTCAAAACCCATAGAGTGTTACATAATAACAAAAGATTACAAGAGAAGTATCAACCTATAAAATATGTTCATGAGAATTAAATCATGCCGAAACTGTTGACAACTTAAAATCGATGTAAACATCTTAATTTACATTCCTACCCAATCTTTCTGACCTTTTCTCTCACTAATCCTCAACCTGCTCATGGAGCTTTAGAAGGCTAATCTAATTACTTGTCCTTTGTGCCTCCTTTTCTACATTTCTTCTGCACAATTGTGCCCTGCAAGTGCTTGGAATACACTTCATCCCTTTCTCCTCTTCTTTACCTTCTTCATCCTCTAGCACAATCCTAAAGTCTCTAAGCTACAGTCACTCCTCTTTTTCCTCTGAACCTGTGTGGCACATGAACCTTAGAATGTATTAAGCCTAATCCAGGGGGAAATAAGGGGCAAAATATATTTTTGGGTGGGAGTGAGGGGGTGGCAAATTGGCGATGTGGAAAAGGGATTTAGGATTTGAGTAAAACTTTTTCCTTAGCCAGCATACTGCTTTTGCTTAGAGTTGTAATTGTTGGTCAATAAAAAAATAACAACATATCCTAAAGACACTTAGTCTCACTTCATACAAGATTGCAAAAAAATATTTGGGTGGGCACAAGCTTTCACAAGGCTTCCCTTGGTATTTTTATGGAAGGCAATGACAACGCTTTATTGATGAATGAAGAAATAACCTCCACACTTGGCCTAGTACTCCAGTCATACAGTTTCTAAGTACTCTGGCTTTTTTTCCCTCATACAGACACACACACACACACACACACACACAATTGCTTTGTATTTTGATATGTATGTGGACAATTTTTCTAAGGTCTATTTCTCCAACTACAGTAGAGGTACTGTAGTCAGGAATCACATGTATTTCTACTTTTTATTATATCCCCATTGTCTAATACAGTGTCCACAACTACAGTGAACTCTCTAGATATCTACCGAATAAATGAATGCGTGAATACTCAAGGCTTTAAGAAATAAAGGCACTGTATTATAATTTCAGTATATAAGTATCTCTTGAATATTTCTGTCTGTTTTGGGGACCTCAGTATCATGAAAATGTGGGGACAAGCAGGAAGGTGTCCAGAAAAGAATAGGGGGGGAAAGATGATTAAAGAAATAGAAAGCCCAAATTCTGAGAAAAGACTTAAAAAACTGAATACATAAAACTTAACTAGATTAAAACTCTGAAGAAATGTGAACAGATTCCGCATATTCTTGTAAATAAATAAGGACTTAGTTTAGCCTGCATAGTAAGAGGATGGAGGAGGAAGCCATGGGACCCATACTGGCTAGTCTTGTGAACCCCAACCCCTTTCAAGAAATGAGCCACAGAGGGCAGCAATAAGAATGTTTAGAAGGGTATTTTTCAAACATCATGGTTCCCTCAGGTTATGGAGTGGTTCGTTTGATATCTGGCCTGCAATCTTCCCAGAAACCTATGCTGGTCCAGGTGGGTAAACCTGTCATTCTCTTACTGTTTGCTAAACATCCAAGGGTTTATTGCAGTATTACTTATAATAGCTAAGGTAGGGAAGCAACCTACATGTCCATTGATAGATGAATGGATAAAGATGTGGTGTGTGTGTGTATGCATGGATATGTATGTTTGGTATATATGTATATATATGTATATATGTGATATATATGATATATATAATCGAATATTAAGCAGCATTTAAAAAGGATGAGATCTTGTAATTTGTGACAATATGGATGGACCTAGGGGATATCATGCTAAGTGAAATAAGTCAAACTGAGAAAGACAAATACCATATGATTTCACTCATATGTGGAATCTAAAAAGCTGATGGCCTCACAATCCCAGATTTCAAGCTCTATTACAAAGCTGTCATCATCAGGAAGTATGGTACTGGCACAAAAACAGATACATGGATCAATGGAACAGAATAGAGAGCCCAGAAATGGACCCTCAACCCTATGGTCAGCTAATCTTCGACAAAGCAGGAAAGAATATCCAATGGAAAAAAGAGTCTCTTCAACAAATGGTGTTGGGAAAATTGGACAGCCACATGCAGAAGAATGAAACTGGGCCATTTCCTTACACTACACACAAAAATAGACTCAAAATGGATGAAAGACCTAAATGTGAGACAAGAATCCATCAAAATCCTTAAGGAGAACACAGGCAGCAACCTTTCTGACCTCAGCCACAGCAACTCTTTGCTAGACATGTCTCCAAAGGCAAGGGAAACAGGCAAAAATGAACTAGTGGGACTTCATCAAGATTAAAAGCTTTTGCATGCAAAGGAAACAGTCAACAAATCCAAAAGACGACTGACAGAATGGGAGAAGATATTTGCAAATGTCTTATCATATAAAGGGCTAGTATCCAAAATCTATAAAGAGCTTATCAAACTCTATACCCAAAGAACAAACATCCAATCAAGAAATGGGGAGGAGACATGAACAGACATTTCTCCAAAGAAAACATCCAAATGGCCAACAGACACATGAAAAAATGTTCAACATCACTCGGCATCAGGGAAATACGAATCAAAACCACAATAAGATACCACCTCACGCCAGTCAGAATGGCTTAAAAAAAATGGCTAAAATTAACAAGTCAGGAAATGAGAGATGTTGGCATCGTATTTATTTTGATTTGTATTAATCAGTATTTTTACACAAAAAAGCAATACTGTTTATGCTATAGCCATAGCACAATTTTCCTTATATGCATCAGTGTCTTTGCAGAAAATAATTGGTATTAATTCTCAAAACAAATCATCACAAATGCAAAATTATGTACTCACTTCTGCCTCCACTCTAAATATGTACTACTGAAAATGCATCCTAGATAACAGATCCATAGTTTGGACGGGTGATATCTACTTATTTAGTTCCAAGCTTTACGGATATTAGCAGGCAATCAAGCATTCTATTGAGTAGCAGGAGTCTTATTTAATAAGCATAATGTTGACTTTTTGCCTTAATACTTTACAACTCCATTACTCTTTACTTTAAAACAACTTTATAGAAAAATAAGTCCATTATCTTGCAATATTTGTGTCATATTTGTGTTTATTATTGACCAAAATAATTTCTTAGTGTTAGGAAAAAAAATACTTAAAATCAGTGTGACAGGGCAGAAAGAAGATTAGATTAGATGCACAAGTGCTTAACTTCAGGTATTTAGTATTACCTAGACCTTATAATCTTGAGAAAATTGCCTTTCTCTGGGTATCTATCTTCTTCCTTGTAGAAACTGAACCTAAACAGGCTCCAACAAACTTCTCAAATCTAAGAGTTTTACTTTATATGAGATATGTGTATGTCAGAGCAAGAAACCGAGAGTACTGAAGCAACTTTTAAGAAGTTTAGTATGAAAACTAACTTGGGAAAGACAGAAAAGAAGGGAGAAACTAGAAAATGATAGCATGGAAGCTTTGCAGTAGATGCAGGGAAGATTATAAATTCCATTTTTGATAAAATGAGTTTAATATGTTTCATATTTGTATGATGGAAGACAGTTGGAACTATACTATTCTAGAATTCAGAAGGGATGCCAGGGCTAAGGAAACAACTTAGAGTTTTTGCATAGATTTGAAAACTGAAACTATTCATGGGAGAATATGAGTCCTCCAAGGGGGAAATTATATAGACAGAAAGGAGGAAAGAGCCAAAGTGATGGTCATGAGCCAAGTCCACTCTTAGGCAACAAAAATATGAACCAAGAAATGAGGCTGGGATGGAAATCTCTGAGAGAAGGAGACGGTGACTTGGCATAGAGAGTGCAAAGAAACATCTTTCCAAGAATAATGGAATGACTAATCCAAGATAGGTATATACATTTAGTTCATGTATCTCTTTACATATCTTAATAATAAATTTCTCTGTCATTTACTTGTATCATTGTGATAAGGAGATTTTTCTAAAATGAATACTGAATATTTCATAAGATTCAGTTTTAGAAATAAACACATATTTGCATTATCTGTCATTAAGCTAGATTCCAATAACCTGAGCCAAGGGAGGACAAGTCATCATGTAATTATGCTGATCAGTGTGAAATGCTATGTTTGAATAATTCACTTAAACATAGTATTGGTACTGCATATTTCTCATTTCAATCCAACAAAATTTTATTTCAATTCAAAAAAAATTTTGATCTTTTATACTTTGCAAGACATCATGACAAGAGTAAGATGTATGAATAGGACTAAAATACAAGGTACAACATGATAATTCAGATGACAAGAACATAAACAAAGCACTCTAGAAATTCAGGAGAGAAGGAAACTGAGAGAACCAAGTTCAGGGAACTTAGTTCAGGGGACTGGAGGAAACTGCAGGAAAGTGACACTTAGCTGATCCAGGGATTTTGACAGATGAAAATGAGGTGGGGCCAGAGACAGCATTTCAGATGGGGAAAAAAAAATGGATTAGGAAAGTCCCAAAGGGAGTAGATACAGAGACTGTAGCTTCAGCATATGACATTTCTGGCAGACAGCAAGTGCTCCAAATACATTTGCCGTACTGATGAATGATTAAATGAATGAAGCCTTGGAAAAATCATATAATTCAACTAGAATGTAGATTGTATCAAGATAAATAGAAGTAGTTTTAGTTATTGATGATGTTATTGTTATCTACCTACTCCCAAGAGTTATTGAGAATCACTGTCTTCACTGGAAAACTTGAGCTCAAATGGCAGAAGACTGACCTTAATATTAATTGAATTATTTAAAAAATATGGATGAAAATATCTGACCTGAAAATATAATTTCTCATATGTGATACTACAGACACTTCAATAGCTATTCTATCAACCAAATCTTGAAAATACGCCTTTTGATTATCTAAACTTTCCCAAAGCTTTAGTGTTGTTTTCACATTAAAATGAGTATATTATGGGCATGGCTTAGTTCTTCACCCAACAAGAGGATGATGAGCAGCAATGCTAGTTTAAGAACCATATGCACAGAAGTGAAATGAGTGATGGAATGAATGTGAATGACTGGATAATTGATCTTAACAGCTGGTTAATTTTCCTAGGCCCAGCCAAAAATTACTACTAAGCTTTGTGATGAATTCCTGAAAATGTGGTAGATGGCAAAAAATGTAACACACCTCCTTTGAAGGGAAAGCAAAGGGGTTGATGAAGCTAGATCTGACAGGTAAGATTTGGGACAGGCAAAACAAAAGGGACAAGAGAAATAAAAGATGCCAATATGTGAAGAAGTGTGAAAGTATTTGAGAGGCTGGGCAGAAATCAACCCTTGCAGAGCAAGAGTGAATTCTGGAGAGAAGTTGAAAATAGAGATGAATAGGTACAATGGGGTTCCATTACAAAGGAATTTAAAAGTAGCCAGAAGAATTTGGAGTCAATATGGAATACAATAAGGAGATTTGGAAATTCTTGAATAAATGAGCAGCATAATGAAATAAGGCTTTTTTTCTGTTTTGAAAATTTGCTGGGAAAGCTATGTAAATGATAAATTGGGATGAAATGTGAGTTCAGTTAGAAGGAGGTGATAGTCATATGAGGTGATTAGGATGATGAGGGTCTGACTAGGTTGGACATTGTGGGAATATAGAAGAGGCAAGAAGTTCTACTTTGCAGCAGTATCTAGTGCAGAAATGGAAGCAAGTTGGAAAGGGAAGATGATTCTAAGATTTACAACTTGAGAATATAGAATAAATGTGTTAAAGATGAAGCCAGGTAGAGAAATGAGTAATTGGGAAGACCTGGTTTTATGGTAAGATTTCATTCACTTTTGGACATGTTCATTTTGAAGAGGCTAGAAGAACACCCCAGTTCTGTTTCAGTTGAAAAAAAAATGTGTCTACATGGGAAGACTGGGGATCAGAAGTGGAGGTGCTGGTTTAGCAATCATGTGAGCAGAGGTGGAGCGCTGAGTGTAGGAGAAATAGAGGAACAGAGGTTAATGATGACAGCAGAAAGTTCACAAAGCAGCACAGGTGGAAAAAAAAAAAACACAGGTAAAACTAGGAAACATGTATGAGAAATGATGCTCAAAATTTGAGAAAAATAAAGATGGAGAATAAAATTTTGGATTGATCATGTGCAAAAATAGGTTACCAATACAAAAGCAAGGGTAGTGTAGTAGTATGAAGAACGAATGACTAATTGTTTATATTTTACTCATTTAGATAGCTTTGCAGTGTTCCTCATCTCCCTCTGTGATTGGGTAAGTGAAGGTATATATATTTACGTATTTGTTTTCTACTTTTTGAGACTAGGAGAAATCTAACCATATTTGGAAGCTGGTAGTATGGAAACTCTTAATAAAAATAGGTATGAAGAATAAAAATGTGGGAAATGTAGATGATCGGGGAAAATGGAACATAGACCAAAGTGGAGAAATTTTCTTTGAATCATAAATGTGATATATTCAGTTCACACAGACTGAAGAAAAAGAAGGAAAGGCAAATTTAGGAACATAAAAGGGGTGGAAGCCTTGAATCTTCAAATTATGCTTTATTGGAGCTTTTTTTTCCTGAAAAAAAGTTAATTGCCACATTCTAAATCCAACACATTCCCATATTTTTTAGTTAAACCATGGAAACTAGAAGAGAATTTTAATCCTAGTTCAGGCCCTCGGCTTCTTTAAAATATTGTTTTCTAAGGAGCTTATACATATAACAGTGCATTTTCCTTGAGGGATATAGGCATTAGTCCTCAAGATGGAGGCCGCTAGGAGGAAGTCATCTTCCATTAGGATATTACATAATTCCAGACCATGCATTTAATGGAATAAATTTGTAAACTGTCAGGCTCCTATGCCATTCAAACCCAAGGAAGCCTCCAGTTACTGTTAAAACTTGCAAACATAAATGTCTCTAATGTTTGATCTACATCAAACATAAGCTCTATTACCTCAGGTTTTATCTGCTGGGGGGAGAAAAATCTTTTTTTTTTTTTACAGAAAATGATTAAATCCTCCTTTTAATGCATGTTTTTCAAAATATATGAGCAACACATATACTCACATAATCCTACAATGCAATAAATTACAATGTATTTATGCACAATAAGGAGATTTCCTCCAAAATCAGTTTTATTGAAGAAAAATGCTAAATAACAGCACATGACAAAATGGATTCAAATAAATATTCCTAAATTTCACTTAGTTTACAATAGTAACTGACACAATGGATGACACAAGGAACCTAAAGACCTAAATCACATTTTAAGTCATACAATCAAATTATTTTTAATATAATAGCAAGTGTTTGAATTCCTTAGAAAGTGGCCACACTTGTACTATTAAATGCATTCTCAATCAGAAAATCCAAGCCCATCTCTCATTTTTGAAAAAAACATTGACTTTCCATATGCCTACTTTAATATCTCCCATTACCCTTTCCTTTCTGTTATCACCCATGCTGTACCTATGTGCTTAAAATGTCGGTCTCTATCTCCACCACCCAAATCCCACCTCTCGTCAAAGTCTAGCTCAAATACCACCTCCCTTCATTAGCTCTCTATAACTTCCAGCTTGAAGTAATCACTCTGTTCTAGTAACCCTAATGTCCATTGCCAGAAAAGCATTTTCAACATGCATTAGATTACCTGACTATATATATATATATTTTTAAAGATTTTATTTATTTATTTGAGAGAGTGAGAGAGAACACAAGCAGGGCAGGGGAGGGGAGAAGGGAGGGATAGAGGGAGAGGGACAAGCAGACTCCCTGTTAAGCAGGGGGCCCCAACATGGGGCTCGATCCCAGGACCCCGGGATCATGACCTGAGCTGAAGGCAGATGCTTAATCAACTGAGCCACCAGGGCATCCATATATATATATATATATCTTATTAAGGTAACTTATATAAATGCTTCATCCCTAAACCCTCCCACCGCCAATACACTGTAAGGCCCCAGAGATCAAGATTCATGTCTAGTTTCTCTTTGAATGTATTTTAGTGCCCAATACATGGTTATATATACTTATAACTCAATACTTGTAAGTTGAATAAGTTTTGGTAAGTGTAATATTCTCTTTTAAATCAAAGAACTTTTACACAAAGTCTCTTACTGTGTGTTGCTGCCAGTATATGTAAAATAATTACCCTTGTGAAATAGATACATACAAAAAATGTCATATGCTGAAGCTACAGTCTCTGTATCTACTCCCTTTGGGACTTTCCTAATCCATTTTTTTTTCCCCATCTGAAATGCTGTCTCTGGCCCCACCTCATTTTCATCTGTCAAAATCCCTGGATCAGCTAAGTGTCACTTTCCTGCAGTTTCCTCCAGTCCCCTGAACTAAGTTCCCTGAACTTGGTTCTCTCAGTTTCCTTCTCTCCTGAATTTCTAGAGTGCTTTGTTTATGTTCTTGTCATCTGAATTATCATGTTGTACCTTGTATTTTAGTCCTATTCATACATCTTACTCTTGTCATGATGTCTTGCAAAGTATAAAAGATCAAAATTTTTTTTGAATTGAAATAAAATTTTGTTGGATTGAAATGAGAAATATGCAGTACCAATACTATGTTTAAGTGAATTATTCAAACATAGCATTTCACACTGATCAGCATAATTACATGATGACTTGTCCTCCCTTGGCTCAGGTTATTGGAATCTAGCTTAATGACAGATAATGCAAATATGTGTTTATTTCTAAAACTGAATCTTATGAAATATTCAGTATTCATTTTAGAAAAATCTCCTTATCACAATGATACAAGTAAATGACAGAGAAATTTATTATTAAGATATGTAAAGAGATACATGAACTAAATGTATATACCTATCTTGGATTAGTCATTCCATTATTCTTGGAAAGATGTTTCTTTGCACTCTCTATGCCAAGTCACCGTCTCCTTCTCTCAGAGATTTCCATCCCAGCCTCATTTCTTGGTTCATATTTTTGTTGCCTAAGAGTGGACTTGGCTCATGACCATCACTTTGGCTCTTTCCTCCTTTCTGTCTATATAATTTCCCCCTTGGAGGACTCATATTCTCCCATGAATAGTTTCAGTTTTCAAATCTATGCAAAAACTCTAAGTTGTTTCCTTAGCCCTGGCATCCCTTCTGAATTCTAGAATAGTATAGTTCCAACTGTCTTCCATCATACAAATATGAAACAGAAATACGTACAAAA
This sequence comes from Mirounga angustirostris, assembly GCF_029215605.1. Lineage (NCBI taxonomy): Eukaryota > Metazoa > Chordata > Mammalia > Carnivora > Phocidae > Mirounga > Mirounga angustirostris. The sequence goes on along the minus strand of NW_026991715.1, from coordinate 118,577,468 downwards.
GTTTGGAGAGCCAGATGTTCAGGACTGACAAAGACAGAAGTTTATTCAATTCAGTATACTCACTTCTAATAGTAAAACTTTGAGCAAAGGGTTTCACTATAAATAAACATTAAGACTGTTTCTTTATGAAACTGGCATAGTTTCTGTTCTGAATTACTACTAATACAAATGAGTCTGACATGGCAGAGAACTTGCTATTGTTACATGCAAGGAGTATCTTCTTGCAAAGCCATTAAATCTAACATAGAAGATAATACATTTTTTAAAGCTGGTTTATAACTTACAATCCATATAAGAAAGATGTTTATGTCAAGTAAGTGTTAAAAATTCTTTAGTTAAAATCTACATTTTATTTTTTTTAAAGGTTTTATTTATTTATTTATTTGACAGAGAGAGACACAGTGAGAGAGGGAACACAAGCAGGGGGAGTGGGAGAGGGAGAAGCAGGCTTCCCGTGGAGCAGGGAGCCCGATGCGGGGCTCGATCCCAGGACCCTGGGATCATGACCTGAGCCGAAGGCAGACACTTAACGACTGAGCCACCCAGGCGCCCCTAAAATCTACATTTTAAAATGCTATTTCTCCTGATTTCAAAAATGTCATGAGGAAATGGGAGGGAGAAAGAAATAGAGAAAGAATGTTGTGGAATAGAAATTATTCAATACTGTATCTATCTTTAAATTAGTTTGACTACTGGAATGCACTTGACCAGTCATAAAACATCATAGAACTGTGTGGACCGCTCAAGCTTGCGCCTCAAACTAAATTTGAGCATCCTACCAAGACACATATCTACTGTGCACAAGGGCTGCCTTAATTATTGGTATGATTGTGCAGAAAGTGCTAGACATTATTTTACTATACTCCTCTACAAAATGTTGCGTTTCTCAAATAATGTTATTTTTAACATCATGATAATGAACTTCAAAAGCTAGAAATAACAGTAAAATCTTCCTCAAGCCTCAGTGAGCCTGACTAGTCATAATGTGTTATCAGAAGACATTTCTCAACATTAAATGTATTGCTAGTATTCATCTGCAAACTCTAAGTAAATGTATTACCAACACAATTTGGATCAAAAGAACTGAGTTCCATCAAATAATTAAAAAACTGGTTAAGAACTTAATTCAAAATAACAAACTAGAGTAAGTAAATTTATTTTGTCTGAAAGTAACTACTTTTGATCTATGTATTTGGAACAGAAAGTTGCCATATTAAACAACTCAGAAATGCAAATGGTTTCATAAAAAATAAAGACAAATACTATGTAAAAGATCAGATTTTTTTAATTGGAAAGGCTTGTAGCTTCTCTATGTTCTCTAAGTCTCTGGTTATTAAAAGATTGTTTTGATTATCTTTTAAATAAACCTTTATTTTAGGATAGTTTTAAATTTACAGAAAATTACAAAGATAGTGAGTTCCCACATCACAACCCAGTTTCCCTTATTTTTACATCTTACCTTCATCATTAGTAATGAACTAATATTAATAGAATATTATCAACTAAAGTCTATACTTTTTTTTTAATTGCCCCTATTTTTACCCAATGTCCTTTTTCTATTCCAGTATCCTATCCAGGATACTGATTATACACTTTAGTTGTCATGTCTCAGTTCCTACTGGTTGTGACAGTTTCTCAGACTATTCTTAATATTGATGACCTTGACATTTTTAAAGACTATGGGTCAGGTATTTTGTAAAATATTTTCAAAACTGGGATTTGTCTGATGTTTTTCTCATGACTAGACTGGGGTTATGGGTTTCTCAACTGTAAAGTTACTCCTATTTTCACTTTCTTTAAAAGAAGTCACTATTGGCCTGCTTGCCCAACTAAGGAATGGGGAGTTACAGTACACCTCCTTGAGGGTTGAGTATCTACATAATTTATTTGGAATTTTTTGACATGAGAGATTTGTCTCTTCTCCATTTATTGATTGATTCAGTTGTTTATTTACATGAGTATGGATTCATGGATACTTACTGGGTTAAAATTCAATACTCCTTTTTATTTAGTTACTTAATTTGTTCCATCTTTGGCCATTGGGAAGTCTTTAGGTTATCTTTTTAAATTCCACCCAAGCATCCCTAGTCATTAGTGGCTTTTTCAAGTAGCACAATTCTTTGCTTATATCAGCATCACAAACGGAGGGTTAGAGGTGATAGAGAAATGTGTGTGTCTTCAAATAAAGTTTTCTATAGCTACAATCAACTGATAAGACATTCTAAAATAGACCCTTAAGCAACCATCACAAACTTGACCTCATGCTCTCTACCACAAGAAAGGCACAGCAGAATCATTCTAGTACTAAGTTTTATTTCATTACTCACAATTTCAAGTCTGAATACATATATTCCTCCAAATTATTTCCCACTATTTATTTTCACATTTTAAGTGATTTTTAATGTTAAGGCAAAATACTTTTTCTCCTTAATGAAAAAGCAAAGACATAAATGAAAATCTTTTAGGCATTGTACTAAGCTTTCCATTAGATAGTTATGCTTTATATTTTAAAACTAAAATGCTAATTTTAGTTTGTACATATACACAAATTTATCTTAAACCAAGCTGCTTGTTATGAATTATGTAAACTAACTCTTTGGGTTAAATACTCAAAAATTTTTTAATATCTCCAATTAGAATTTAATCAATTTTAAAACTATTTTATGAGTACTTAGAGATCTATATATTTTAAGTGCCACAGAACTCTCTAAGTGGCAATTATTAACTGTTTAACAAAAGGATAATGAATAAAAAGAGGGAAACATGCATTTCACAAAAAAAAATATTTCTTCATTAAATATCTTCTACCTACATAATTTATCATTTTTGTTCATAATTTTATGTTACGCTTACCTTATAAACTCTAACAAAGTTTTGTAGTAATGAAATAGAAAATATATATTGTCACTAAAAGCAGGATTAATCGTAATGCATTTTTATTAGCTATAACTTTACTTTTGTGTCCTCTTCCATCTCCTAGAATCAATTTAACATTATTTTAACTATATTTTTAGTCATAAATCAGGAAATGATGTTACAAATTGACAAGATTTTTTAATTATCATGAAAACTGAATATTTTGTTAATATATTTTGAGTACAGGGGCACCTGGGTGGCTCAGTCAGTGTCTGCCTTTGGCTCAGGTCATGATCTCAAGGTCCTGGGATCAATGCCTGAGTCAGGCTCCCTGCTCAGTGAAGAGTCTGCTTCTCCCTCACCCTCTGCCCCCCCCCCCCCGCCACAGCCCCCAAATGCTCTCTCTCTCTCTCTCAAATAAAATATTTAAAAATATATATTTTTTGAGTACAATTGAAAATAATTCTGGGACTTAAAATAAGAAAGTACAGAATGAATGCATTTTCAATAAGAGATGCGTGGATACAAAAGCACCTACTATATGTTGAATGTAGGTGTCACAAAACTTCAGAATTCCCAAACAATTATTGCTACTTGAAAAATATAAATAAGTAACAATATAATTTCCTGGAAATTTTGATTTGGTAACTTTTCTGAAACTATTACTCTTACTACTACTCTGAATTTCATCTTGGGAGAGACATATTGCCCATACTTCCAATAATTTGCAGCACCCCTCTAATACCAAGTCTGATACTAACTTTGCTCCAGATTTAGATGCAGAATGAAATCAACTTTTGTCCCGTAAGATATCTTAGGCCAGCCAAGTCCTCTCTCTCACTTTATTTGTTAGTCATATTATGTCTATTACCCATTCATTCAAACCTTTCATGGCTGTTCTTTTCCCACATACACTAGATCTCATGGTGGATCATCTAGAGCACTCATCCTCTGGTCCACTGAGTCACTGGTGACCCTTCATTCTAACACATCCCCCAGCCAAACCCAAATGTGGGTAGAGGCTGCAATCTGAATGTTCTCTGTATACATAGAGATGTTGAACTGTTAGAGGAAAATTGCATAACCATGCCAAGGATGGACTACATACTTATGTTCTTCATCCTCAGCCCTGTTTGTTATACTTGACTGTACCTTTTGACCTTTCCCTGGATCATCCCAAATCATTAAATCAGCTTTACCTTCAGGAAGAGACAAATAAACCTAATATGATTTAAGGGTCATCTCTGGACATCTCCCATCACCCACCTACATTAAATAATTTGCTCACTTCTTTCCATTGTGAAATTTCTTTTCTACCATTAGCTATAAAAACATAAGTAAAAAAAAAAAAAGATGCATATACTTAAATCTAAATACCATTAATAATGGTTAGTCCCAGATACTTTTTTGTCTTAATGGGAAAGACGTTTAGGAGTGAAAAAAGAAAAATGCTGTAGGAAAAGGCTGGGGAGCAGACCACAGATTATTCATACTTTGCAACTTTGCCTACACTCAGCCCAGTTAGTCACTAACTGGATCAAGACAAATAGGGAGCTCTCCGCTGCAGTTTTGTGTATGCTTTCCTGCTTTACATGATTTACAAAGTATGCGTATGCACATATGTGTATGTGTGAGTATTTTAACATGGCTGGACTTTATACACATGAGCTTTATTTCCAGATTTCTTTCTTGAAGTATCACTTTATTTCAAATGTTTACATACTTATCACTTAGCTTTTCTAGTATTATCTCCTTTGTCATCATAAGTCTAAGTTATATTGTCTACGGGATCTTCAGGAAAACTTAAAGATTTTTAATATGCATCTTATCATTACATAAAGAGAAATCTGAGTATAGCTTGCTCCAGAAACACACATACACAGAAGCAAATCTATATAGACCTACATAAGTTTTATTTATCAATCAGATACATCATATCACATACATTAGAAGCAATTTAAAATAAAATAAAAAATTATAATTGCACTGTATTTTGATTTGTATTACTCTACAGGGAAATCAGAAGAAACATTTTACCATGCTTAATGTAAGCTATGTATGGAGCAAATCATTTAGGTCACTCAGTTAAATAGTGGGTGGGGGGACAAAACTAAAAGAGGTAAAAGATATATATACTCTCAAAAAAATTTGAGAAAACAGAGGGAAGAATAGAATGGCTAAAATAACCAGAAAATGTATGCAGTCTCAAGATAATGGGATAGAAATTATAAATAAATTCCAAGAGAATGCAAAGTAAAGGTATGGACATTTATGCATTGAAAAATTTGTGGAAATTTTGTCTACATTTTCAGTGCTCTATCCTGGGTCTAGCTTAGGGGCTGACACATACTATGTTATTAGTAAATCAGTATTGAATTGAATTGCATAGCTGTGAAGTTTCAGAGAATTTCTCAGAGCCCTGCCTCTTGAATTCCATTCCAAACTGTCTGGCTGTTTTATTATCTCTAGTTTAACTCTATAACCCAACACTGTTTCTCTGCCTAACTCCAAAGTATAGATAACTAAAGTTGTCTATTTAGCTTTTACTTTTGGTTTTGTACTTAGACATATCAAATAGTTGAAAAAACATACAAAAGTAGAGACACATGGAAGACAATTGAATCTGTTTAAAAAACAAGCAAAATATAGTAGGAACAATATGGTGTTGGGTTTGGAAGACAGAAGTAGAATCACACTAGAAGCCAATGGATGAATTATAAAAGAAAAGTTAGAGAGGAAATGGACCTGAACCTTGGTAGTGATGATGAAGAGGTAACAGATTTAGGAGGCAGAATAAGTAAGGCATGGTGAGTCTGGTGTGTTTGTGTGTGTGTGTGTGTGTGTGTGTGTACATGCCATGTGCAAACCTATGCACCACAGGTTGAATACCAGGGAAGAACAAGTAGGAGCCTAAAATAATAATGAGATTTAGTGTGAAGTACCATCATAAATCACTCAATCCTTGAGGAAACACAAACTGGAAAGCAGATTTGGCCATCAGGTCAAAGATGACATACTATATCAAAGGGGTAGTTGGATATGTGGTCTGATGCTAAGGAATATGGCCTGGGCTAGAATAGGCAGCAACAGTTAAAGGCATGGAAATGGAGGGCACTTCCCAAGGAGAATATGTACAGTGAGGAGAGACAAGACCTTGAAACTAGACCTTGAGAACCAATAACATTTAAGTGATAATGAGAGAAGAGAGGATCAGAGAAGTCAAAAAGGAGTGTCAGGTGCCATTAAGGGTTCAAATTAAATCAAGTCTGAAGAGTGTTTACTAGTTTAAGAAACAAGGAATTAAATGACATTTACAAGATTTATTGTTTGGTTGGTTGGTTGTGTTTTTGTTTTTGTTTTTTTCCAGAGTTCTGCTCAAATGGAAAGCCAGATAATGCAGAGCTTAGGAGTAACAATAAGCAAGGGAAAGAGACTGAATATAAATTCCTCTTTTCAAAAGTCTGTAAAGATAAAAAGTAAATTACGAAAGTATCAAAAATAACTGAGAGCCCAAGGTTTGTTTCATTTTGTGTTATTTAAAGTGCTTTGAGCATGGTTCTTATAGAGAAAAATTTAAATTTACCTAAGTTAGAGAGGGTAAATGATGAAATACACTTTTGAATTATCCATCATTATTAGAAAATTTTGATTTTGAAGATTGGAACATCACTTACCTCATTTTTCCAAGAATTCAAAATTAACTATTTTTAAATAGATACGTTTCAAAAAAATAAAAAGTAAAAAGTAAATAGATACGTTTCAGCAGGATTTTCCTTAATTCTTCAGTATCTCTGTTTTTGTTTCATTCTGTTTGGGATTTCATACATTGTTTCTTGCCTTTCTTAGCTGCCTTTTTTTTCAGTAGATTCGAAGTCTAATAATAATTCTCTTAAATTTTCCCAAGCAATTGTAATCCATTATTATTCTAATGAACTCCAATTTATAAGCTATCTAATATATAATATCTATATGGTTGTAGACTGCAACCTAATAGCAAACATTGACCTTTTGGTGTAATAGCTCTATCTTTCTTCGATAATATCTGTAGCTTAAGTTTTACAGCTTCTTTCTATTTCCATACACGTCTCAATGCCTTCACTATGTATGCAGCTCTTCATTGCTATTTTCATTTGAATAGCCTGTTCATTCTGGTACCTAAGCACTATCATTTGAAAGGATACCAAAAATAATAATAATAATAATGAAAGGAAATTAGAAGTATTTTAGGAAATAGAACTGTTTTCACTAGTTCTTACGTTTCCTGGAGTATTAAATTTAAGTAGAGCCAAAAAAAAAGCCTTTATATTTTATTTCTGTCTTAGTTGACTGCCTGGGTAAGAACATTTCAATTCTTAAGATTTACCCTTAACTCTTTATTGTTAAATATTTAGCTTTTTATAAAGAGAAATAAGCATTTGGAATAAGTAGGTTTTTACACATAGAATTCAATCCAACAGGTGAACTGGAAGTGAACTTTCAGAAAAATGCAGTCAATTCTTGGCTAATGGGTTACCATTTCCCATTCAAGACCATCACCTAAATAACTAAGATTCTTATAGGCAGGACAAGAATATATAAATTCTAACACTACATTTTTTAATCAAGTCAGAGAAAAAGACTGAGTCAACTGGGTCAGGATATGACTAAATTCCTCTGGGATAAGTGGTTAAGATCCTGGGCTTTGAGCCAGATCCCTGGGTTCAAATCCAAGCTTCTCTACTTAGAAGCTGTCTGACCACCTAACCACTCCATAATCTGGTTTTCTAGACTGTGATATGACACAAATAATACATGTTGTAGGGTTGCTCAAAGGATTCAGTACTATTATATAAATAAAGACACTTAAAACAGTATCTGGCACATAGTTAGAATTTAGGAGATAATCCTGCATTTTGGCTCTGTAGAATAAATCACTGACTGATGCTTGTCCCATGAATGACCAGTCAAAACATTTCAACAATAATTCTTTCCCCACTAAATTAATGTAAAACTGTGATGAAAAATGCTTAAAATTCTTGATTTATTGTAGACATTTAGTCAATATAGTACTATGCTTTTCAAAGAAAACAGTGGACAGTATTTCCAGGTACACAGATTGTATATTCTGTGAACTTCATTCACACTCAGAAAGTAAAACCACTTCATGTCTAGTTATTGATAATAAAAGAATTTGAGGCTGTGGGGGTGGTCGCCTTGTTTAAATACTTGATAAGAGAAATAAAAAATATAAAACCACAAAAATATATATATTTTAAAAACCACAGTTAGTGAAGTTATGTTTCTAGAGAGGAATTTTATTTTCCAACATCACTAGCTTCTAAATATTACCTTACATGATTATATTTCCTAGGCATTAAATGTTTATAGCAATGTGCTTGTGGTATCTGCCACACTGATTTAAGAATATATTTTGATCATTACTATCTCTTGCTGTTTGCCTGCAGTGAGCTCTCACATAATTAGGGCTGAATACACTGCACTTTTAAAATTAAACCAAGCCTCTGGGAAAGAATCATGGAAATAGATGGTTAAAGGACACCCAGGCAATTAACAATCATGATAAAGTTAAAAATTGAAGATAGGAAAGTAGGTTAAGAACTATTCTCTCTCTTTCCAACATGATGTGTTGATACAGAAGGAATATACATTAGATTTATTTTCCATAGAAAAGAGATATAGAGGCAGTCCACATTTTAGTCAATAAGTAAATCCCTTTGCTATCTGTCAATGGATTTTTCTACCTTTTAAGAAAGCACATAATTCTGAAATAATTCTTGACTTGACTGACTAAAGACTAACCTGAAAATACTTAATGCTTTCTAGAATCACAACAGTGTAACAATAGACTAATAAAGACTTAAAGGTTAAATATCTGAGATAATTTTACCCCAGCAATTATTTTTTTTGCAAAAAAAATACATACAAAAGTATTTATCTGTGATAGTTTGCAACAAAACTCTCAGAAATAAATAGTAAAAAATTATAAAATGTAGCTGATGATTAAATATTATATAATCAATATATCATGATTTCTTCAGTGGCATCTCATTTTTGTACAATTTCCCTATTGGCATTCTTTCCCTCCATTAAAGTTAAATCCTTATGTGCCTGTCTTCTTTACCAGACAAAAAGCCTCTGAAGGACTGTTACTGGTAGTTTCATTCTTTCCCACACTGAAAGCACCTAATGTTCCCTGAAAACATACTCAGTACTCAATAAATATTTACTGAATGAGTAAATTCATGAGTAGAATCCAATGGCTTTTAGATAAACCACTATTATTTACTTGTACTTATATATTAATCACTTAAGAGGATAACAAAAAGAAACCAAAAAGGGAATTTACTATTTGTTAAATATTGGCTAGGTGTCAAACACCTTTCACATATTATCTTATTATCACAACATCTTTAAGCAGACAGATAACATTTTCTCAAATTTTACAGACTAGTTTCAAAGAGATTGAACATCTCCTCAAATCGAGTTAAAAGAGTTAAGGTTCTGACTTTTCTGAGATCATGTCTGGGTCATTTTCCCACCAAAAAGTTGCATTATCTTGCCTTGCCTTAGCATACTTAGGGTTTTGCTCCAAATACAAATCAGATTGTGAGTAAAACGGAAAGATAAATAGTAGTATTACACTTCTTTTTCATTATAGCCTGATCTTTCTTTGTGAAAATTATCTTTCCCTTTTTTCCTTACTTTTTATTGTAAAATAAACAGATAGAGAAAACAGTGATTTTATAAATCAAACATCCTTGAAACCAACACCCAGGACAAGAACGATAACTTTACTAGAACTGCCCCTAGGAAGCCCTGCCATGTGTACCATCCCAACCACAGCCCCTGAGCACCCTCCGAAATAACAGTTCTGCTGACTTCACAGTAGTTTCTTCCTTGAATTTCTTTATATAGTTTCATCACAATTATGCATCCCTAAATTGCATAGTTTGATCTGCCTCAAACCTCCACTTGCAGAGTATCTCTTAATCTACAAATTTCCCTCCATCCTTTTCCTTACTATTTATCTGCTGAAGAGCCTGGGTGGCAGGCCCATCAATTCTCCAACACTGAATTTTGCTGATTACATGCTCAAGGTACAAGTTCAGCATACTCCATGGCCCTCCGTATTTCCTGAAGTTTGGCACCTGGACCCAGAGGCCAGATGAGACTCAGATTCCATTCCCTTGGCAAAACTACAGCTGGTGTGTGTTCTTTAATCAAGAAAATGCAATATCTGGCTTTGCTCTTTCTTGTTATTAATGGTCATTGATGCTCAACATCTAGATGCATTAATTGAATGGTGGTGGTAAAAGGGTAATTTTCTAATAATATCATTACCTTTTCATGTATTAACTTTAACAATTTTATAAAGACACTCTTTTCTTCCTCTATTATTTGGCTACACATTGGCTCAGATAATATAGGCAAAGCAGGGTAAATGCTTGATTTGTTTCTTTTATTTACCCAAGTTTCAAGATAAGGAATTGAGTCCCCATGAGTGTCAGAGGTTAAGCATTTTTTGGATCATTATGAACTCAAATTCAAACACCTGCTGAGTTTGAATTTGTTGAAATTCTCATCCTTTTTGAAACTCATCTTGAATTCTTCAAGTTGGCTCCTGATTCCTTTTCATATTACCCTGGTAGTCTTTGATAATTTCCTTACTATCTGGTATGTCAAGTTGTTCCAGACCCTTAACATGTACTTCCAGCCCCAGACCTGGGACAAGCATTTTTCCTCTTGAAATTACTGCAGACCTCTTGCTCTTGGATTGTGCCAATCCCATCCCAGTTTTGGCTGCTTCTCCAGCATATAACTGTTGGTTATGTGGGAGGTCTGCCTATTCTCTGATCTACCAGATAACCTTGATTCTCATTATTTCCTTCCTTCAACCTACATAGAGGTTCAGAAAACACAGTGCTTGCAGTGGGTACAGGTTTGTCCCAACTTATTTATCTTTTAGGTAAAGATTTTAGGGATAGTTTTGCTGTAAATGTTGTCCGTGTGTTTTGGTTTTGCTATCTATCTGCTCTATTTTTTATGTGCAAAAACTAAGCTACCACTGTCTTCTAAGACTCAAGTTCCCTTTCCTTTTAAAAATTATGTCAACTTCAATTTTCTTGTTTCAAGATCTATGATATGCTTTCCATTAACATTACGCAAGGATCAATTTAATAGTGCTTATTCAGAAAAATTTTGGTTGGATTTTTTTTTAAGTTTGGTGAACCCAATAAAAAAAACCTACTTACCACAGAGTCAAAGTTTAAAATAATCTTCTTTCAAAACATTGCCTCAATATTTTATTAATTATACCTATAGAGACAGTGTTAATTTCTAATCCCCACACAACAGGGCTTGAAATGTGCACCGTTATACCAAGGCAACACAATTTGGCAAAAGAAAAAAAAAAAAACATGATGCATACCAAAAAGTAATGTAAGTTATTCTTTCTTAATGTCACTGCCCAAAGAGAGATATTTTCAGCTCTATTTTGATGAAGACAGCATTGATTTCAAAGGCAATGACATTTAAACAGCATTTATGGGGCTGTGAAACAGGAGTCATCCCAAGATATCCACAACATATATTCCCAATTTTTTAAAAAACTACATAAAAACAAGCATTACAGTAAACTGAATTAATACAAGTATGTATGCATATTATTTTAAATAGCTTCAAACTTCATTTCTCAATACATGTTTCTGTGTGTTAGGTTAGGCTATCTGCACTAAATTAAAATATTCCATTTTTTGTAGGAAACATAGGGGGAAAGACCATCTGGTTGTTGAAAACTGTGTATGAAAACCAAGACTGAGCATAATATTGCTAATATTTCTTCATTCACTCATATTTATCGAGTGCCTACTTTATGCCAAGCATGGAGCTAGGCTTGGGAATACAGCGCTTTATACAGGGGTTATAGTCAAGCCCCTAAGTGAGGCTTAATTATAGATGAGGAAAGATCAAAATCAAATTAGCTAAACAAAACATTTCATATAATATAATAAATTCTGATAAGTTCTATGAAGAAAAGGCAGGACAGAGATACAGGGAATAACTGATAAGCAGGGTTTTGGACAAGGTTGACATTTTACTCAGGTTATATTTGTTTATATCTTGCTACTATTATGAAAAATATTACAGGGCTCATCCTTGTATCCATGAACATGTCATATTTTTTTTCTGTAAGATAATTTACTAGCTTATACATTTTCAAGAACTTTTTATAAGGGTCAAATAGACCTGCAGAAGGAGCACTGGGTGTTATATGCAAACAATGAATCATGGAACACTACATCAAAAACTAATGATGTAATGTATGGTGATTAGCATAACATAATAAAAAAACAAATAGACCTTCAGAAAGGTTGCAACACTTTACACAGTCTTTAGAGCACTATGTTGGAAAGCTGTGCTCCATGGCAACATTATTAAGTAATTGATGAATATTTTTCTAGGAACTCTGATTTCAGTTGTTTTTACCTTTTATAAATTTAAACTTATTTGGATTTAATTTTACTGCAAACTAATGAGAATGGATTTTATTCAACTATTTTAGTTGATTAATACTACTTATTGTATGGGGTGCCGGGGTGGCTCAGTCGGTTAAGCAGCTGCCTTCGGCTCAGGTCATCATCTCAGGGTCCTGGGATCGAGCCCCACATTGGGCTCCCTGATCCATGGGGAATCTGCTTCTCCCTCTGCCTGCCACTGCCCCTGCTGTGCTCTCTATCTCTCTGTCAGATAAACAAACAAAATCTTTAAAAAAAATACTACTTGTTGTATAACTTATCTTTTATATATTGATTTGAATTTTTTTTTCAAGTTTTTTCACATTTCAAATGTGGGTATAGAGTTTATATTTTTGGCTTTTGTAGTCAGTGATTCCTTTTCTATTATATATCCTCAATCATGGTTGTTAAAATGTAGGAAAGTTACTGAAATATTTTAACATATTTATCTTATAATCAGCCATCCTACTGAACTTTGCAGTTAATTTGATCATTTATCAGCTGGTTCAATCGGCTTTTTAAAGCAGGTAAACATCATCTGCAAAAAATAATTTAGTGTCTTCTCATCCCAAATATGTTTCTAGCTATAACTTTGTGCCTTATTGCACTGACTGACCCATCGAGAACAAATCTCTATTCAATCCCTGATCAAGTATCTAGCCTCAGAACTAAACTTCTTGGTTGACAGGGAATTCTCTCTCTCCCTCTCAAGACAAGTCTTTCTAGCTACAGTCCTAATTCTTAAACGGCTTGTCCAAACGAAACTCCGTCTCCAGGTATTTTCTACCCATTGTTTTTAGCATCGTATTTCTGTATAAAAATATTAGATAGTTCAGGAAGTCTTAACCTGGAATCCAAAAATAAATGTGCTTGCAGGGAACCACACACCCCTTGAAACCACAGACAAAATTTTGTGAATGTATGCGCTTTTCTAGGACAGAGGATCCGCAGCTTTCATTTGATTCTTAAAGTATCCTCTGAGCCTGACAGCCTAAGAGTCAGTAAATGGACAGGCATGAATGATTAGGATAATCAATAATTACAGCTAATAGAATTCTTGGGTTATTTATATTATTCAATACATGTACAACCATAACTAGGTGGTGTCAGCATAGATCTCTGCTGTTTTGTATATCAAAAAAAATATCTGAATCCCAAACAATGTATCTGTCACTAATCTTCAACCTAATTCATTACATGATTATTCAAAACAAATACCAAATTTATTGCTCAGAACAAAGAACCTTTTTAAAAATAATTATTTAAATAATGAATAACTCTTCTATAGAAAAAATAAGGAATACTATTTTCCCTATCAGTACCATTAACATAACATTCAGTATTCATTTTTTCAGCCTCTGCTCACAGCTCTCAAACAACAAAGATTGTATAATTTTTAATAAGGTATATTCTCTTTAAAAAAAAAAAAACAAGGCTAACACATTCTGCAAGGGTAATAAGTGACATCTGCTATAAAATGATATTAAAAAAGATTAAAAAAATCATTCTTTTAAATTTGTGATCTTTCTTAAATTGTATTTCCAAATAACCATTTTTCACAGGCTATTAAACTTGACAATAAAAAAAATGAAAGAATTTAGCAAGTTATGAATCATCTTATTTGGCTCATATATAACATTTAACTGATTTGAAATAAGATCCCAAATGGTTTAACTATGCCACTCTCTGATGAAAACAAAGATTAACAGGAAGGAGTACATGCAACCCAATGTCATTAGAATTTTCCCTAAAAGCTATTCTAAATGCTCACTACTGTAGCATTCTATACCAACTTAGAAGGTAATAATGGTATACCCGGAAAATTTTGCAGCTAGAGGATGCATTAGAAGTTTTCTAATGCCAATTGACTTACGAGTGAAGCTATTTCACATAGCACACACAGAAAGTGCCATTATACATCAGGGCTTCTGCTGCCCAGACTTCTAAGATAAAGAAACAGAACAGCCTAACAGTTAATGGCCCTGCCTTCAGAGACACATGTGGTGCTTTAAAGAATTCTAAAGGTTGTTAAGTATGTACAAAGAGAGTATTTTCTTTTCTCAAATAGTTCACACTCCTTAATTCTGTTTCAATTTTAATTTCATAATAATAGTTAACACACAGCATTAAGTGCAGAGCATAATTTCTAAACACTACGTATCTAGACACTATAAAAATATTTATAATATGAACATAAAATATGTATCACTCCAACAACCTGAAAAGATACATATATTATTTTCCTCATTTTATAATTGAGGAAACCAAAGCCCAGAATTTTGTAGACCATTACATTATCGTTTAGCTTACAGTATTTTTCCCACTTCTTGATATGTAAATTTCTCTTTGAAAAGTTTTAGTATTTTTTCTGACTCAATCCTGTTCTGAAGCTTGTGTGTGATGACCCCTGGTGGGGTCTTTTCCTTTCATGATGGTAAGCACTCTGTGAGTTTCTCAGAAAAGACATTTCACTTCCTGCTATCTGGAAAATTTTGTTTAAAATGTCTCTGTTAATTCCATATGTCCATTTTCACACTTTGTTCTCATTCTGAAACTCTTTTTATAGATTTTGACCTTATGAATTATCCTTTACTTTGTGATAGTTTCCATTCTCTTTTTTTTTTTTTTGTCCTAATTCTGAGAGGTTTCTCAGACTTAATGTGCCAACTTACTACATGTGCGTGTTTTTGTTTTGTTTTTTTTTTTACTTCCTGGGTACTCTTTTCATAGCATATTGCTCTTATTGCATACATAAAATATCCTCCTGAAGATATAATTTACAGACAATTTTTTAATAATGTTGTAATTTCCCTTAACCGCAAATGCTTCTCTGTTCTCTGGACTTTCTTTTGCTGTTTGATTTAGTCTTTCTCTCTTATGATGGAGACTTTTCTCAAAAGACTCATAATCTTTTGCTTACAGATCACATTAGATGATAGAATAACAAAATGTAATTACAGTCTCTATGTACATATGCAAGGCTTTTTGCAAAGTCATTAGATAATGAATAAGAATTTGTAGGCTTTGAAATGTCTCCCATTGGATGTATTTTTCTCCAGTTTCCTGCTTGGGGAGAATTGACCTGGCTCCAAGCATTCTAATGTTAAGCCTGAGAGTTCTGTATTCACAATGAAGACCCTTATTTAATCCTCCTGGTTTCAGCCTGGCTTTCCTCGAAACTGTTTCTTAATTAGTACCTCATGTCCTAAACACTTCTGGGGTTCAATGGTGAAGGACTGTGGAAGTAAAATATAATTTCTCCACTAGCCTTCTATTTCCCAAAATGTTTTTGAGATCTCTTGTTCCTCTGCTTTCTCCTCTTTTTTCTATTTATCTCTGTATCTGTGTGTCTTCTCAAATTATTTTGGAATGATTTCAAGAGGTAGGAAGAATAAATAATTAGGTTTAATCCATAATGTTCGCCTGCAGGTTAGAATTATTTATACTAGTAGCCTTGTTTCCTTTTAGGTAAAAGAGTTGGAGTGACAGAATTAAGATTCAGAAGAGCTGAATTCCTGCCCCAGTTCCTATGATCTATGTCACCATGTTCATGCTGCTTAACCTCCCTGCAGTTTCATTTAGTCATCTATCCTGGGCAGAGAGATGTAATAGTTGTGACACGTCCTTGCATGTGGCAGTGTGGGGAGCGGATGCTAGGTATTGCTACAGGGAAAGAAAGAGCTTGCTTTATCTGGATTTACTAACTCTAAGATTAAATGTGTGCACACCCTGGTTGCTGACTAATTCTTCACCCATTTACTCAATAATATTTGTTAAAAGTCTGTTATGTTGACTCAGGAGTTTCAATTCTAAGAGAAATGAAAATTTTTCTCTGCAAAAGAAATTGTACAAGAATGTTCATATCAGCAAAAAAAAAAAAAAAAAGAAATAAAGTACTGAAACATGCTACAAAACATGGATGAAACTTGAAAATAAGCCAATAACAAAAGACTACATGCCATTCCACTGAAACGAAATGTCCAGAAAAAAAAAAAAAACCTCTAGAGGCAGGAAGTAGATTGGTGGTTGCTTAGAGCTATGGGAGAAAAGGGAAGGGGAAATAGAAATGAGTGCTAATGGGTATGGGTTCCTACCTGGATAAAATTTTCTAAAATTGATTGGGATAATGGTTGTACAATCTGAACATACTAAAAAAAAAAAAAATTCAATCATACACTTTATTTTTTTTAAAGATTTTGTTTATTTATTTGACAGAGAGAGACACAGCGAGAGAGGGAACACAAGAAGGGGGAGTGGGAGAGGGAGAAACAGGCTTCCCGTTTGAAGAAGCCTTCAACGTAGGGCAGGAAGCCCAACGTAGGGCTCGATCCCAGGACCCTGGTATCACGACCTGAGCCGAAGGCAGACGCTTAATGACTGAGCCACCCAGGCACCCCTCAATCATACAGTTTAAATGAGAATTGTATTGTATCTTAATTATATCTCAGAAAAGCTTTTAAAAAATAACGCATCTGAAAAAATTTAAGAAAAAAATCTCTTACATGCACTTTTATGGCATTAGGAATATAAAATTGAATAATGTTGAAGACATCATGGAACTTAAATTCTAGTGAAGGGACATACATATAATTATAAATTCTAGTGAAATGAGAGATTCAGAAAATTAAGTAGGGGTAAAGGTTGAGGGTGATCACAATGATTAAACTGAAAGCCAAATGACAAGGAGAAACTAACTGTGATGCAGAATGACAAAAAATGAAAAGAAAATCTTAGGCAGTGAGGTTAAATGTCACATCAAAATCTCTGGGGCAGGAGAGAACTCAGCTTACTGCAGGAGCTGAAAATTTACCCAAGGGCTAGAAAACAGTGAGGGAGTAAATTGTGGGTGATGAGGTTACATAGATAAATTGAAATTGTGCAAGATCTTATAGCTCAAATGTACTCTAAAAGTAATGGGAAGCCTCTGAAGGGTTTTAAGCAGCATGATATTATTAGACATTAAATAATATTTGCTTTGTAAGATCACTCTTCCCACTCGATGATGAATAGAATATAGTTTCCACTTTCTGTCCTAAAACTGCTTATGTACATCTAAACAGAAATATCAACCACACTGGTAAACATACATCACTCATAATTTTAAAAAGGGTCTCGACTGGTGGCAGTATTAAATTGGTAAAGTTGATATGGACAGAATCTGTAAAATGTTCACAGTCAGTAATTCCGTTCCCTGAACTCTGCCCAAAATATAATGAAGAGTAACACACAAAGATGTTCATTACAGCCCTACTTAAAATGAATGTACAAAATTTGTAAATAGTTGCTAATTCTGTATGTGTGTAATCAGCCTTATTAATTTAGCATTAGAGCTAATTTCTTGAAAATAAAAACAGGTCTATGTAAATAAGATGGTTCAATTGTAAATCCAGGACACATATAATTCTGCTATTTTACTTTAACTGAGTGGTCAGTTATTAGGTGAAATGGTTCAAGTATATTATGGGGAAATTAACTAATAAACTTGAAAAGGGTCATCACATCAATTTTTGTCATTCACACTTGGGTGGAATGTGTCAGACAAACGTTCAACTCAAAAATAAATCAATGTCGCCTGAATGGCTCAGTCAGTTAAGCGTCTGCCTTCAGCTCTGGTCATGATCTCGGAGTCCTGGGAATGAGTCCCCTGTCAGGCTCGCCGCTCAGCAGAGAGTCTCCCTCTCCCTCTGCCTCTCCCCCTTCTCATGCTCTCTCTCTCTCTCTCTCTCTCCCCGCTCTCTCTCCCTCTCTCAAATAAACAAATAATATCTTTTTTTTAAAAATCAATGTCAATATATATGCTTATGGGCATATAATTGTATACAGATGCCCCTTGAATAGTTTCTATCCACATGCACAACACACACACAACACAATACAGAGAATTAATAGAACCAGGATGGTTTATTTTGCAAAAACATAGATAATTCCAGGATGCACCAGGAAGCATTACCATATTCCCTTGATTTTTTTCCTGGAAAAATAATGGTAAGTTGTACATCAAGATGCCTTCACAAAGAAAATGATTTGTAGAAGAAAAGTACTTAGTGTAAGTGAAAATAGTCTTTTTTCCTAGTGTATGAAGATTTTTTTTCTTCATTACCACCACCTCTACTGCTAAAATATATAGTGTCGGCTTAATTCATAGTTTGTTACTTCTTTACAGAAACTGATAAAATGAAAATTTGTCACAGACCCAGAAAACATTCAGTACTCTTCATGTAGGGCTATGGTCTACCATAATTTGTATTGTAATTACAAGAAACTATATTTGAAAGTCCTCATGCTTAGCCCAATTTTTGTCTCTAAGTAATGAAGAAAATTATCTTCTAAATAAAAGAATTACACTTAGAATGGCAAAATGTTCACATGAGCATCACATCAGATATACTCTCCTTGCCTCTTACTCACTTTGGGATATAAGTTCATTAAGTGGAATAATGCAGAATTACAAATACTGCTTAAGTTGCTTTTTGGTGTTGATGTTGTTTGGTTTGTGGTTTTTGACCAAGTAGATACAGCTTACTTTGATTTTGTTAAATGAGCTCTTGATAATAAGTAATATATTGTTTCAATGCATTTAAAATTCTTGCATTATTCATCAACATTCAAGTTCATAGCTGTAAGTCCACATAATTAAATGTGAATTGGTGAAAACGCATCTGCCCAAAGTCTCTCAATTTATACCAAGTCCCCAAAAGTAGGTTTAAAGGGAAAGCTGCTCAGAAAAGAATGCAAGACCTCTTGTAACATTTTAGTAGTATAATATCACAGTCATATCTATCAAATGCAATGAAATAGTGAAACATTAAATAAAATTTAGCTTTGTAACTTACACATATACTAAGAAAAAGTAATGGAAGAAATTCATACTTCCAAATCTTTCAAATAATTTAACTTTAATTGGGCCTAGAGCCCCTAAGAAAAACTTAATTGAATTTATAAGCTATAAAAAGGTTCGCCTAACAGAGAAAATAAATAAATTCTTAAGGTTAATTTTGGCTGCGATGATATGGAAAGCAAATAACAGGAGCATTGCTGGGAGAGTACAGACTGAACTCAGCACAAAGATAACATAACAGTAGGCTAATTAGTCCTTAAAGCCCAGAAGGTTGAATTGGTTTTTTTTTTTTTCGTGAGAAGCTCCCGGAAACAAAGGTTTCTCTGACTTACTGTGTAATATGGGTGAAGCCTCCCTTCACTAATGAACACATATGTGACCTCTGACATCACCACTCTGGTGGCTGCAACACAGGCAGGGATGCAAGGCCAGAAATGGCAACATCTTCAGGAAGTGACTCCCGTCTCTAGAGTCCTTGTGTGCTTACGACATAATAAGCTTTCCGTACAGTTACTCGCACTGATTGACGAGAAGCAGAAGAAATAACAAGTCAAGATATAAAATCTCCTCCCTTACCAGAGGCAAGATGTGGCTGACAATATATATGAAACGGGAACATTATCTATAAAAGAGCCCTTATATAAGTGTGATCCAGGAAAATAATGTCAGAATCCTCTGAAATGGCAAATAGTCTGGTGATAAATTCTTTCAAGGTAAATTACTCAAATGATAAAAACCACCTGCAAAAGTACTCTACTCTTCCAATCCATCTGAACGATTGTATCATAACCATAGATTGGCTCTGAAAGCACAATGCTACGCCAGTGTCCGTTTTTTATTAAATAAATTAAAAGTAAAATTTTAACTAATAAATATATAACCACTGTTAGCGATTGCAAAAAAAAAAAAAAAAATCACATTTAACCACCTGATTAGATACTTGTTTTTGTGTATGTTGTGCACATGAAACTCAGTGAGACTGAGACCATGTCCTCACTACACAAAGATCAGTGTAATTTTACTTTTTAAGTAACTATATTTTCCCTAGTTTGGGGGATTATATACCATGATATAAACAAAAACGTAAAATTTTCTTTACTAAACTCTCTAGCTCCCACCTATTTCCAAAAAACAAAACAAAACCCAGCCTTATGAGATTAAAATCAAAGTCTATGTTCCTTTGGGACGCTCTAGGGGAGAATCCAGTCCTTGTCTTTTCCAGCTCTCAGACACTGAATGGCTTCCTTGGCTCCTGGGACATCACTGTGATCTCTGCTTCCATCATCATATTTCCCTTTCTGCCACCCAGTTATTTCTAACAGTATTGGGAGTATATGATATTTGACTCTTCTTTAGTCCCTGAAGGTTTCTAACATCATCCTCTCCTGAGAAAGAAGGGAAATACAGAGCCTCTGCCCTGCTTCCACCGGAGGTAGGAGAAAACTACCTGCCAGACACAGCAATAGCTCTCTTGGGCCAGTGGGTGAGAGAAGCACCTAGCTAGCTCTGCGGGAGTCTCAGTGGGAGCACAGCCCAGCCACCAGAGGGAAGTGGAAAGGGACTTGCCTCGGAAGTCACGCTGAAAAGGGATACTAGATCATCAGCACAGTGTTAAAGTCCTGACATGCCCTGGAGTAGCAGGTTCACACTGCACGCAGCAGTACAGGGCTGACCAAAGAGCAGAATGAGTAAACTTCCTTGGCCATGCAAAAGCTTTTGGAAGTATTAAGTTAAAAAAAAAAATCTTTATTTCCAGTATCTCCCCATCCCTCCATGGAAATTTATTCTTGAGTGTCACTTTCTTGGTGGCCAAAGTATTACTGAACGTAAATTTGGTATTGTAGGAATCAGGGCAAAACTTGCCCTTAAAGTGTCTTCTTCAGGAAGGAGCCTGAGGTGAACAGATCATAATCATAACATTTCTATTATGTTAGAGATTATTCCCATATTGCTTTTCCTTTAGGAAAAAAGTACCGCTAGAATTTTGTCCTTATTTCTGCTTTTGTCATTACATTATCCTGACATGTTACAGGTTTTGAGAAATCTACTGGTATTGAGAGCATATAAAAATATTAATGAAATAATAATAAGATTTAAATGTCTTAACATATGCAAATAAGTATGTACATGATTACTTCCTTAGTTTTTTGTTTTAGAAAACCAGTATATATTGTAATTACGAGTTTTAAAATCTGTCTTTTTTCAGATACCTTCCAGTTAAAAACTTAAACCTAGTAATTGTTCAATTTATGTCTGTCATTTCCTTTCTCCAGTTATGCAAGAGAAAATCAAATATTGCAAACTAATCCACACTGGAGTTTGTTTAGAGTATTACCTCACTTTTTAATCATTTCTCATTTCTTTGAAATGTATGATAAAAATAAACCATCATCTGATTTCAATTTATTTCTTATTTTGTAACATTTTTTGTTGTTTTTAAAAGATATTTTTGTCTTATATGACTCACTTGAGAAAATGTGGAGAATCTTTAACTTTATGAATTTCATTCATTCAAAAGATGCTGGCGCATCATTCCAATTCCTGAAAGGTGGCTCTATGTTTTTATCTAGTAGGTGGTGAAAGTTTAATTATTTAATATGTGCCACCATTTTGAAAAGTGTAATCTCTTTTCACATTATTCAAGAAATAAAAGTATCATGTAATCAAGAGTGATCACTTAACTGAGGTAAAATTAAAGTGTAGCATTTTATTTACATGTGAATAGTGAACCACATATATTTCTGGAAACACCATGCTTACTTTTGTTATTAAGACTAAAGGCTGTTTCCATGTAAACTTTCTTCATGATGAAAAGGTATTAGGTTGCAACATATTTCCACTGAGGATTGAGGAAGAGATAGTATTCTACATTTGACTTTAACCTTTAAAATTCTAAAGAACATGACAATCTAATACACCTGAAAACAAGGTCATTTATAAATTTGCTTCTGTAAGTATCTTCCTGATGAAGGAAACGTGGTTGATTATTTAGTAGATCCTCTTAATGTAAACATTCTTTCAGTCCAACTCTTAATTTGCCATAGACTATAGATGTCATTGGATTTTGTAAGTCCTCCTTTGGACTTTGTTACATGTTTTTGCAAATAAGAACCTTAAAATGATACACTTCCTAAATTCCATTCACTCTATTCACAAATAACAGAGGCTACTGATTTCTGAGATAATATACAAATTTCAAAGAAGGTGAAGACAGTCACTCCAAGGCTTTGTGTGGCAGGAGTTTGGGTTTTCCACAGCTAATATCATTCAGAACTGTGGACAGCTCCTATTAAGGCATGGAGTGGATGGCAATCTCCCTTAAACATAACTCAAAGTAATGCTGCTTTCTATCCCTGTATTTGTTTGCTGTTTAACAGACGCCTATTAAAACTGCATAGTTGCATACATACTCCTTCCACTGATTCCTTTTCGAAAGAGTTCAGTTAAATAATAAGTAACAAATGCCACCCTGAGTTTTATAATTTTAAATGGAAAGCCCAACCTTATTCTGGAGTTGCAGGGTGTGCGCACGCTAAGAGGATCTACTTCACGACCTTCATTTGATCATCTCTAAACAGGCTTATAACCGAAAGAATACTTGGGCGACAAATAAGATGGGGAAACGTCTTAATTTTAATTCTCGGAAGCAGTTTCCCTGACAGCTGACAGCTCTCTGCCCTTGTTCCCGAGCTGGGAAACGGGGAAAGAGATTTCTGAAACAGACTTGTAGTCAAGGTCAAGAAGGGGTGTCTCTCGGTTTCAGGAAGGGGGCTCTGGAAACGCCCCCTGCCTCTGTTTTGGGAACTCGAAGCTTCCTGCCACGCTGCTGCCCGACCTGGCAGCGCCTGTTCCACTGATACCTCAAGCCAGGGACGATCCAAGCGCAAACTGCCCTTCCTCAGCCTGCCAGCCACTATTCTGAAGAAATGCACTGAGGATGCCCAGTGCCTATAAGCAGATGGAAAACAGAGTCACATTCCCCAGGGGCGAGAGCGGCTGGAACAGCTAGGACCTGTGAGTCATGTCTCCGCTTGCCCCATCCTCTCCTCCAGCCCAGGAGCGCCTTTTTCCCCTTCTGAGGGGCCCACTTATGGGGGGAGCTGCGCGAGGAAGGGAGTCACCCCGAAGACGACTTTCTGGCCGCTTCCTCACACTCTCATCTCCGAAGTAAAAGTTTTTCTGGCACAACTTAGCATCCTCCCATCTGGGGGTCACCGTGGACTTCTTCCCCGATGTGTCCCCAAAGTTCACGAGGCAAAGGAGGCGAGCCTCCCTGGGATTCCCGGGCAACAGGAGCTCCTCATCCCACCCGCTCCTCGGCGGAAACTAGTTGAAGAGTCGAGCCAGCTCAGCCCCCGCCCGCCCGGCAACCCCTCCCTCCGAGTCCCCGGGCGCCCCCTCCCAGGCGCGGGGAAGCGTGTCGGAGGGCGCGCCCGGAAGGGAGGGTGGGGCGGCGACAGGGAGTCCTCACCTGAAATCACTGTAGGGGTGGATAATCCAGAAGCCTGCAGTTTTAACCCTTTCCTGCTCCTTCTCCACCGCTTTCTGGCTCCCAAACATGCGGAGCGAGAATTTGTTGACCCCGGGCTGCAGCATGGAGGTGAACTGCCTCTGCATGAAGCCGTACTGCCGCCGGGGGCCCTCGGCGTCCTCGAAGCCCCCGGCCGGCTCCTCGCCGCCGCCGCCGCCGCCGTCCACCTTGAAGCATACCGAGTTGCCGTGCTCCTTCGCGCCGGCCCCGCCGCCCCCCGGCGGGGTGCCCAGGCGCTTCTCGGCCGCGGCCGACCCTGCGCCCGTCGCGGGCGCCTTGGCGGGGAACACACTGTTGCCATCGTCCCGGCTGTTGGACGAGGAGTTGAGCTTGCCGCCTCCTTCCATGCCCGGGGGACGCGGCCGGCGGCGGCGCGGGCTCCAGACTCGCCGGCCGCCCGGCGCCGGGGGACACGAAGCTGAGGGGGCACGGGCCCGAGCTGGCTGCCGGCGAGCCCGGCCGCCCGTCGCGGCGGCGGCGGCGGCGGCGGCGGCTTCTGCTTCCCGCCCGCGCCGCTGCTCCCTGCGCGCCTCGCTCCCGCCGCCGCCGCTGCCCTCAGTGGCTGCGCTCCAGGCTCCGCCGCGGCTGGTGCTGAGGCTGAGGCTGCCCGAGCGAGGCGAGGCTTCGCTCAGCCCTCGCGCGCCAGCGCCTCCCCTCGGCTGCCCTCTGCTGGCCGGAAAGGGTCTCTCCCCGCCCGCGCAGCGCGCACTCGCCCTCCACTCTTGCTCCACTTCTGCCCAGTGTGACATTGAACTCAGGAACCCTCCGAGACATTTACCTGCACAGGTTGTGAGAGACTCGGTGTGTGTTTGCACGCAAGAGGAGAGAGAGAAGCAGAGATGCAAAGAGACAGAGAAAGACTGAGCTAGCGGATGTATGTGCGGCCAAAAGAAAGAAACATCCTGAAACTCCCTGAGGCATCGTCACATTGAACGCCTGTTTGAATGATATTACAGATAGGAAAAGCGAGCGAGCTTTTTTCTGAATGCAGAAAATTCACGTGTAAAGCTAGATGTACATAATAAAGTAAGATTTGGTAATGGAAAATAAATTTCATGAGTAAAAGGGAAGTTGTGTGTGTGTGTTGTAAGGAGGCAGACAGCGAAAGGGACTAGGTCTGGGTAATCGGGAGTAATCAGCTGCTTGGGGCTTTTCAGATGAAGATGTGACACCAAGGGACAGACAACTGACCTCCTTACACTTATCCTTGTTTATTCTTCCCCAGCGCCTTAAGCAGGGGATGGGATTTCTTTCTTCCCAAGGCCACTCACATCAACACACATGCAAGCAAGTCTTCCAGCTGCCAACACTGAGAAAAATGTGTTAGGGAAAGCTCGCCAGAGCTGACCTATCTTTTTAGATAAGTTATGTAATCAATAAAACACACTAAGAGGCATGCATGTTGGTCAGTGTTCACCTACACCTCTCCAGGAAGCCAAGATGTCTTGGAATTTAGGCAGAATGTAATCACCATTTCAGAAGGGGGAAAGTATTCTCAAGAGAGACAATGTGCTAGTGATGCTGAGGAAAGCATTCTGAGATTCCTCCTATCCGCACAGTGTCTCTCAGACACACCAGATTAGTTAAAGGAAACAAGATGTGTTGCCAAACTCGCCAATCACTCAGCGGGGCAGCCCCAGAGTCTGAGAGCTCCAAGACTCCCAAATGTCCCAAAACATCTGTTCCAGATCCAAGCATTGCCTTCCTGCCCCAGCCTCTTTGAAGGAAATCCTGCCCTGCTAAGAGTCTCCGATCTAATGGGTTCCTGTCAGTTACAGCTACACTTTGGGAGGAGAGGAGTGAGCATCTCTGGGAGGGAGTCTATGGCTCACTGGCAACCAGTGGCCTAGGGTGAAAAAAATGGGTGGGGTCGATCATGGTGCCTTCCCAAAAAACTGAGCAGCAATGAAGCTAATTAACAATGGGAGAAGCAACGCTAAGACAAAAGAAGACAACTCGCTGCCCTCTTGAGGAGTTAACAGCCTGAGAAAGGAAGCAGAGAACAGAGAAAAAAGTGGAAAGCAGCAAAAACAAGAAGCCATTAGGCCTAACTGTGTTCTAATTCTGTAAGATTCCCCTTACCATTCTACTTACCATAGTCTATGCGAAATCTCCTTTTTCAGTGAGCTCCATCCTGACTCAGACACCATCTGTTTTCAACTAATCAAAAACCAGAGCCCTCAGAAGTAAGTATAGGTGGCCAAATTTCAATGGTAAGAAATGGGGAAACTAGGAACAATATAGTGTTCTGATCTAGCAGAGTAGGGACTCTGGAAATCCCAGGGGTCATATGAGGATACCAGGTGCCAAGGACAGAAGGAAGCCAAAGGGATGAATAAAAACAAACATTGACTAAAGCACAGTTCTTCCTAAGAAAGGCCCGATTACTCAGGCAGCTTGTCTTTATTAGACTAAAGATGTTCCCTACTTTTCTCCTATTCTGCATGCTCCTCCAATCACTCTATTTTCAGTCATGGGTATGACAATGTATATTTTAACATAAATTTTAAATTTTATAATAATTCAAAAATATACCATCTAAAATGTTATGCTAACTAAGTTTAAGTCAGTTTCTCTTTTTTTTCTTGCCAATCCTTGTATTTGTTCTATTTCAGCTTAATCTTAATCATGACCAGGCAATTATGTGAGTCAGAATTTTTCTGTTTCAATGTCCATAATAAACTAATAGGACAGAATTACTTAAAACATGTTTTCAAAATACGACAAAGAAATGTCTACATAGGGACACAAGTCATTGTTTGCTCCAGGTACAGCTTTTAGGTGACTGTCATTCATTTAAACTCTCAAAAAAAAAATACATTATTTTTTAAATTTTGAGAATGTGTATGTTATATCCATTTATTAACTTAAAAGATGTCAGCAAGAGAAAGTCAAGTTTCTTCACTTGACTTTCAGACTATTGATTTAAAGTTGTTTAGAATGTAGACTTAAATAAAAAAACTTACATTGAAGTTTCAAGAAAATTAAAACAGAATGAAAGCTATAAAAGAATGAAAGCAATGAGAGACACAGACAGACAGACACACAAACAGAATCGGCAAATATATTTTAAAATGTGACCCAATCATGAAACTAGACTTCTGGGGTTAGAATGGACAAATTTCTTCCATTATTTAATTTTCTCTTTTATTTCTGAACTCATAGCATGAGTTTAAAAAGTTTTTTGACCAAGTTAGAAATCAGGGACTGATTATTTGCTTGAGCAGTTTTGGGGAGATAAGAATTATAGAAAAGAGCTAAATTAGGCTCTGCAATTCTTTATCTTGACACTCCCCAGCCCCAGACCTAAATTTTACTTTCCTATTGTCAATTCCTTTTCTCCATCACCCCATCCTTCTCCTAACCCACCCCAGACACAGATGTACCCCCAGGACATCTGTACCCCCAGGACTGGCCTAAATTTTGAGGATAACCTCTCTTAGCAAGTTTCCATGTCTGTTTATTGATAAACTATCTCAGGCTGAAATCCAGTGGGCTAAATTAGAATTTTTTTTCCCCCAGTCATCTTAGAAGTAGGACTGCCATTATGTCTGACTCTGTCATTAGATGTCCATGATGTCAAAGTGCATTGTATCTCAGAGGAATCTGATGACTGAGGACTCATCAGAGCCTATCACTTAAGGGTCCATTTCATGAGAATGTCCCATCCGTGGTTGTAACGGGTGCTGTTCAGTACATACAAGGATCATGCATCTTTTAAAATGTTCTCTGTTTCCTTTAATACTCTGCTTAAGATCAAATTGCAGACAGCAGCAGAAGATTAATATGAAACTAAAATAAAATCTATGCAGCAGACGCAAGCACATGTGAAATGAGACAAAAAAGATAGATGGGCGGCTTGAAGTTTGACAGCTTATTGGAAAATTCTCAGTGAAACTTAAAGATTTCAAAGATAAAGACATTTTAGTTCTCTTACTGGGGCAGAGGAGTATGTTAAACACATATTTCACACGTAGGAAAAGGGAGTCGGAGCTGTCTCTGTTGAAGAAGGCAATGGAAAGGAATAGTTCACCACAGGCGATCTCCCAGGCTCTCTGTGTCTCATGCACAGGCAGACTCACCTATCTATCTGGAAAGCAACTGCCAGTATCATGCTTCATGTGAAACACTGGAGATGCTACAATGAGATACTCACACCAAGCATGGCTGCCATGCGTGGTTTTTTGCAGTTGATAATATTGTCTCCCTGAAAACCCAGAAGAATCAACTGCTTAACTGTCATAATAATAACAGAATTCTGAAAGTTGGTACAAAGTAAACATGGAAAAGTTAGACAGAAAGTGAATGGATAGAGAAAGGTATCCCATATGATAGTAACCAGAAGAGAGTAGGGTAGCTATCCTAATATCAGGAAAAACAGACTTTAAATCAAAAAGTTATAAGACAAAGGACATTATATATTAATAAAAGGTTCAATACAGCAAGAGGCTATGACAGTTATAAACATTTACACACCTGATGTCAGACCATCAATATATATGGAGCAGAAACTGATAGAATTGAAAAGAGAAATGGATAGTTCTACAATAATAGTTCAACACTTCAGTACCCTACTCTCAATAATGGACAAAACAACCAGACAGAAAATAAAGAAAGTATAGAGGATAGAAACAACACAGTAAACCAACTAGATCTAATAGACATATATAGAACATATACAACAACAAACAGCATAAATATTCTTCTCCGGTGCACATGGGACATTTTCCAGAATAAACGGTATGGTAGGCCACTAATTAGCCTCAATAGATTTTAAAAAGTAGATATCATACAAAGCATCTTCTCTGACCACAATGGGGAGAAGAAATCCATAACAGAAATAAAACTGTAAAATTCACAAATTTGTAGAAATTAAACAACATATTCTTAACCAATGGATCAAAAAAGAAACCATAAGGGAAGTTAGAAAATACTTAAGATGAATGAAAAGAAAAACAGAACATACCAAAACTTACGGGATGCAGTGAAAGCAATGCTGAGGGAGAAATTTATAGCCATAAATGCTTACATTTTTAAAAAAACAAGAAAGATTGTAAATCAACAAACTAACTTTACAACATAAGGAACTAGAAAAAGAAGAACAAACTAAACTCAAAGCTATTAGGAGGAGGGAAATAATAAAGATTAGAGCAAAGATATACGAAATGGAGAACAAAAAAACCCCAATAGAAATAAATAACAAATTCAAAATTTAGTTCTTTGAGGGGTGCCTGGGTGGCTCAATCAATTGAGTGTCAGACTTTTGGTTTAGGCTCAGGTCATGATCTCAGGGTGGTGAGATCAAGCCCTGCGATGAGCTCCATGCTCAACAAGGAGTCCTCTTGAGATTCTTTCTCGCTCTCCCTCCCCTTTTGCCCCTCCCCCTGCTCACATGCTCTTTTTCTCTGTCTAAAATAAATAAATAAAATCTTAAAAAAAAAAGTTAGTTCTTAGAAAAGATTAACAAAACGGGCAAACCTTTAGCTGGATGGACTGGGGGAAAAAGATAAAAGCTACTAAAATCAGAAATTAAAATGGGAACATTATTACTGATTCTACAGACATAAAAAGGATATAAGAGAGTATATGAGCAATTGTATGCCTAAATGAAATGGACACATTTCTAGAAGCACAAAACCTAAATCATAAAGAAACAGAAAATCTAAATAGATCTAGAACTAGTAAGAGGATTGAATAAAAAGTCTCCCAGGGAAGAAACGCCCTGAACCTAATGGCCTCACTGGTAAATGGTACCAAATGTTTAAGGAACAATGAATACCAATGTTTCTTATACTTCTCCAAAAAACTGAAGAGGACAGAATACTTCCTAACTCCATCTATGAGATAGCATGACCCTGATACCAAAGCCAGATAAAGATGCCAAAAATAAAGAAAACTCAGACCAAGATCCCTTATCGACATTGATGCAAAAATCCTCAACAAAATAATAGCAGAACAGATTCAGTGGCATTTTGAAAGAATTATACACATGACCAAGTGGGATTTATTCCTGAAGATTAGTTCAATATACGAAAAAAGCATCCAATGTGATATACCACAGTAACAGAATGAAGGGAAAAAAAAACCTCACATGGTAATTTCAATTAATCTATACCAGCTGACTCTGTGCTGGGCACCACAGAAATCTCACTTCAAGTTCAGGAGGCAAATATTTGTCTGCATTTTGCACAGTAGGATGGGAGAACTTATTAACATAAAAATTTGACATAGCTTTTGTGAAGCAGAGCTACCTCTTGACCATGATCTATCTGATGGTAATGCTGCCTGCGCTCCTAACTGAAATAATGTATATCCTATTTTAGTATGAGGTATATATATGTATTTTTTTTTCCAAATCCACATGTTTCTTGGCAATAAAAATCATTAAATGTTTCATTACCAGATGACAGAATGGATGAACAAGATAAACTAGGGGTTAATAATTTGCCAACACTTAACTGATGAATTTTACTTTCCTTCTTAGAGTTATGTTCTCTTTTGACCTTCCACTTCCAAGGCCAAACCTCGTGACCCATTGTCTGAGAGAGAGGAGGTGGTACCGTCCCCAACAAAGAGGCCATTGATCAACTTTGAGACTCAGAGCTAACTTTCTCCACCTCTTTAGCAAGAAATTTCAGAGAAGGTCTGGAAATGAAGTTGCATACTATTATAAATGAGACTATTATTGTTTTTGTCTCTGAATCAATTAGAATGCATAAACTGGGTTAAAGGAGGTTAAATTTTGTGATCCTGGTTGTCCCTAGCAATTGACAAAACCTTACATTTCAAGGTTTTGCCTATCTGTTTTGTTCTCCCACTCACCCAGGCCTGTAGTGACCCTTACTTTACACTGATCCATTCACATACCATCTTCTTAAGATTTTTGCGAAGGTTTTATATTTATTTTTTAGCACTAATAGATTTGTATTTTTTAAATTTTTTTAGCATATAGTGTTTTATTAGTTTGCAAACTAAGGTTTTAATTTTAAGATAAATGACCTAGAATTAGGGATAAATTTTTAATTGGAAAAGGAGGGTAAATATCACACCAAAGGGCAAACTTTGACCTTATTGGAATTGAGAAATGAATTAAACAACATTCCTGTATTCTGAAATATTGGTGTCCATTTAGAGAAACGTACTTTTCCTTTTTGGGGAATACAGGGAGCCCTGTATTGTCTTTGTCTATAATCCTTTGAGCAAGAGCCTTTTCCTAACTCCACATGATTACAATTCGTCTTTAATCACAAGACCTGATTCAAGCCAGGTTATGAGAGTTGTTCTCCCCAAATCTGAGCTCTTCAGCATAAACCAAGCAAGAACATGGGCAGTTGGAATAGAATTTTCCACGATAACAAGGTAGAGATGCAATCCTTTGTTTCTCCTACAGAATTCCATAGAGCTGCCGTAGTATGTCTTGGTGTTCAGCTCGTCCTTTAATAATATGAAATTTTGGGCGCCTGGGTGGCTCAGTTGGTTAAGCGACTGCTTTCGGCTCAGGTCATGATCCTGGAGTCCCTGGATCGAGTCCCGCATCGGGCTCCCTGCTCTGCAGGGAGTCTGCTTCTCCCTCTGACCCTCCCCCCTCTCATGTGCTCTCTCTCTCTCATTCTCTCTGTCTCAAATAAATAAATAAAATCTTTAAAAAAAATAATATGAAATTTTGTGCTGCATATTCTTTCTTTGTCCTTCCAGATTCAGTATCTACCCTTCTCTTCCCTCTATGTTTCCTTCAGGCTGCCAGCCATGGACTGCATCACCAAGGATCCTATATACTCTGACCTCTCTCACGGCCAATAAGAAGGACCAGTAAAAGATGAATTGCCAGAGGAGGAAAAGAGTAAGTTTTTTACTTCCCTTGTCCCACTTCCTCTCTTCTTCACCATGGTTCTTTCTTAAGTTTCTTTCTCCCATGGCCACAGCTCCTACTGCCTTCTTAATGGCTATAGCTTATGTCCATTCAGAAATAATTTTCTCCCTCTTGCCACTTTAGGAGTAGTAATGCCATCCTGCTGTGCCTACTTCCAATATGGCTCCTTTACCATCCTTGTGGATCTCCTTAATTTTGTCCATATCTCTGCATGCCATATCTCCTTCCATTAAAATATCTTCAGTTAAATCTGTTGAGTGTGCCACCTTTTGCATGCCAAGATCTTGACTATTTAGATCCTAATAGGTGCTAATACAGGTCTAATAGACTCCTTTGTCAGAGTTGTATCTGTTTCCCACATCAAAGGACTCACAGGTACATCAATCTTTCTATCTGCATTCATCAAAACTGTTTAGTTTTCATTATGTGTATATGTGAAAAAATATTAACTAGATATATATGTATACTTCAATATGTGTTCTCTAAGAATATTATTGAGCAACACTTGTTTTTATTTAGAAAAGCTTCTTAACCCATTTTTAAAAAAATGTTTATGAAACCAACTACACATTTAAAATGCATTGTTCCTATTCAGATAAAAAAAACAAACAAAAAACATGGTTTTACCTTTGACTTCTCTGTTTCACTTCCAACTTTCATCCAATCTGTCAACAGTTCCTGTTTTCTCTAAATTCTGAATCTGACCACTTCTCACGACTGTCTCCTTATAATTTCAACTCAAACGCTTCAGCCAGAGTGAGCATTTTACAGCAGAAGCCAGGCCAGGTAATCCCTCTAATCCCAGTCCTCTCAGGGGAGGACTCTCCCAGTAAAAGCAACAATCTTGACAGTGACCTCCTAAACCCTGTTAAATCTCTGATCCCATTGCCTACCTCCCCGTCCCCCAAACTCTTCCTCAGCCACACAGACCTTACTCTTCTTAAAGTCCACCAGGCACAATTCTGTCTCAAGATCTGGCCAATGCTGGTCCTCTACCTGCAGTGTTTTACTCACACCTTAGATAGGTGTTTGCTTTACGTGATCTTCTCAGTAAAGCTTTCTCTGATTATTTTACATAAAAGGCAACCCCTCCTATTTCTTCAATTTTCACCACTGCTCTGGACACTAAGTGACATCCTCAATATTTTACTTCTTTATTTGTTATCTCTCTCCCCCACTAGAATGTAAGTCCATAAGGCTCTATTCACTGCTTTGTCTCCATGACTTAGAACAATAACTGGCATCTAGTCTTATTCAGTAAATTGTTTATGAATAAATAAAACAGACATATTTTCTCACTTTAAGTTAAGAAATTCATAACAAAAGATAATTATGTATTAGTTATTACATAATTATTTCAAATCGTATTTTTTAATACAACTGACTAATGGCCTAAGGAGATATTCTTACCGGGTGAAAAAAATTCTCTTATCTTTATCTAGATTTTCTGTGGAAATATTGCATTATAGAACCAGGGTAATTTCATGCCAAGTCATATAATAGCAATGAAATTACTGAGTCAGTGTTATAACTGAAAATTATTTAGGTGACTTAATGCAAGAGAGAAATGACGCTAAATTTTAGGTTTGATAATATTTCCTTTCTAGAAAAAAGGAGAGAAGATGTTGGCATATTATTACAGGGACACTAAATAGAATTTGGGTAAGAAAAATCCCACTTATGAGCAATATCTTTAAACAGGTAATGTTTTAGTAGAAACTGAAGTGGCAGTTTCTTATGTATTGAAGTTGATGAAATTAATAATAGATTATATTTAGATCTTTAAATGTGTAAAAGATTAATGAAAGGCCCTTATTAATCAGAAGCCATAGAGGTAGTTAAATGATACAAATCAATTTATTCATCCAGGATCCATTACTTGACAAAACTGCTCAGGAATAGCAAGGCTTGGAAATAAGGCAAATTAGTCATCCCGAGGGCAATTCAAAAAGTCAGAAACTCACAGATCCACAAATTACCAGAGCCTAAAGTAGTTTTAGGCAGCTAGAGTGATGGTCCTAGAGTTCAGTTCAAATAATTGGTACTATGGGTCATGAATTAATGAAAAACACTTGTTTATTTCTGTAGGTTGACTTTGGTTGCACTAACAGACATTGGGAGTGTTGGTAAGCAGTGATTGGACAATTGGTGAATGAGCCATCAGAAGCCTACTTGTGTAAAGACAGAAACTTCTTAGGAAAACCCATACTAAAAAAAGAAGCCAGGTACTATGAACTTGAACCACTAAAACAGCTGCACGGTAAAGAAGGATGTAGTGATTTTGAGTTAGCGTTAGTGTCTGTCACTTGACGTCACCCTTGCCCACATCGTGGATGTCTGAGTATCCAGCAGCAAGGAAATAAAAGAACTGCTTCATTAACATGTATGAAACATAAGGGAAATGGATTATCGGCATCTTTGTAACAGTGTAATACTAAAGGGGAGAGGACTATCCTTTCTAGTCCACACCTATGCAAAGGTATTCAAATGTATACTTGCCGCACGGACACCAGGCCGCTCTAACAACATAAAGGCTACCCAGCATCAGAACTGTTTCCTCTGACAGGAAGCAGAGATCATGGAGTCCAGCTGGAAATGTCTTGTCCATCACACACAGGTAATTCACTGCAAGCTCTTCCACACTCCCTGGAGCAGCAAGCACTACAGAGAGTGGACTTATTTGTGAACACAGAGGCCACATTCTTTGTGGACTCATTGACCATACTGATATCTTCTATCCAATGTGTATAAATATAGCCGTGCAAGAAAAATCTGGGACGAGAAAATAGCATTGTGACTCTGCCCTTCAATTATTTTACTTAGGAATATAGCAATAACTCTCCTTCAAATGTATATGTATGAATTTAAAACCAGTAAGTAATATCAAGTCAGTTCTAGTTTATTTAGCTTAATAGAAACAGCAGTTAAATAGTGAAGTTGACTTGAGTGATTTTGTACTTCTTGGCATCCACTCCTCACCCAACAGCTTTCCAATTTCACTTTGAGTAGTGATCCCCCCAGCTGAGCTGTCTTGGTGACACACTGTATTCATCTTCTCTGTCCTCCCCTACAAAATCTAAAATGGGGTGGTCTTAAAAAGCAAATCTCTCTTCTCCTCATTCTAGGAGAGCTAAGGGAGGAACACATGATCTGAGTCCTTTTTCTCCTAGGATTGTGAATCCTAAGTAGAGTGCCATAAGGACAGAAAGAAAAAAAAAAAAAAAAAGAATACGTATGATTTTGCTTACATATTCCAGCAATGGCACATGAATGAGACTTTTAAGCTCTTCCTGCCTCAAAAATAATCTGGATATACTTGGTTTCTGCACTATCGAAGCTGATTTCTTCAGCTTTCTCTTCATCTTGTGGATTTTCTTTTTGCTAAAGTTAGTGTCTATGGCTTGTAACCAAATATCTTAATATGGATACTGGGTGGTGGCAGAAGTAGGTGGTGCAAATATGAACTACTGTGGTCTATTGTTTGGGTCCCCAAAATTCGTATGTTGAAATCGTAATCCCTAAGGTAGTAGAATGTGGAAGTGGCCTTTGGGAGGTGACTAGTTATGACGGTGAACCCTAATAAATGGGATTAATGCCTTACAAAAGGAGCCTGAAGAAGCTCCCTAGCCCTTCCTCCATGTGTGTAAGAAGTCGGCAGTCTGTAACCTGGAAGAAAGCCTTCACCCAAACTTGACTGTACGTGCACCATGATAATGGACTGCTGGCTTCCAACTGTGAGGAGGAAATACCTGTTTATAAACCACCAAGTCTGTGGTATTTTGCTATAGCAGTGGAACGGACTAAGACATAAGCCATCAGGAAGGCATGGGATATTTGAAATTTGTTGTATTGCTGAGACAGAACTAAAAGCAGCAAAACTCCCATTCATGTTCTTGTAATGGAATCTAGAAACTCACAGTACCAGGTAAAGTGGTAAAATAGCTAACTAAGTGCTTACCTGTGGATGCTCAGTACCACTTGTCCATTGAGAGCAAGACTGGAGAACCAGTTAACAATTGCTATGAAACAACATAAATAGCATACGGAATTTCCAGGTTATTGTTTTCAGAGCACTTATCTTAATTATGACTATCTGAAATGTTCTTCTCATTTGTTAAAATTATGCTATTTTTGTCTTTTTCCCATTAGGCTATAAACTCCATGAAGGCAGAGACTCAGTCTGTTTTGTTCACTGCTCTCATCTCTAGAGCTCTTGGTATATGGTAGGTATTAAAGAATATATGTGCAAGGAATAAATTAATTCCAGAACAGGGACATAGTATGTCCACTTCTGACAATGTGCTCATTATTTTTTTTAAAGATTTTATTTATTTTTTGATGGAGAGACAGTGAGAGAGGGAACACAAGCAGGGGCAGAGGGAGAGGGAGAAGCAGGCTTCCCGTGGAGCAGGGAGCCCGACCTGGGGCTCGATCCCAGGACCCCAGGATCATGACCGAGCCGAAGGCAGACGCTTAACTGACTGAGCCACCCAGGCGCCCCCAATGTGCTCATTATTAAGCCAATTTCTCTCAGCCATAAATTGGCCCTTCTATCCTGAAATCTGGGATTCCACAGTCCACATTCCTCTTTTGCCCGAAGGTGAGACTCTTCTAATAGGGAGGGCTGTAGGAGACTGGAAAGCTAGAAGAGAGAAAAGAAATACATTTCTCCTGTTTCCTCCTCTTATCCCCTTCACATAGCAATGGTTCTTTGCTGGCGCACTGACACTGTTTCTCATAGCAGCAGTCCGGGCTAGTTTGTGGATTTTTTATACCCCATGACCTCCCAGGTATGTTCTCTCAGAGACACGAGCACTGGTTGAGAAGGACCCCTTCCTCAGGGGTCAGAGCCCAGCATCCGAGGAGGGTGAGTGAGAAGTGGGGGGAGCTTCAGTCCTTGCTTTGCACGATTCCAATATGCATGAATCTTACCTACGACAGCAAGACTATAGGTCTGATGAACAGAGAACTGATTTAAGCCAACACAATGGAGAGTCTAGGCCTCACATGCAATTCCCCCACAGGAGCCAATTTATAGACCCTGAGCAACTTGAATGAAGAAAATGCCTACATTTTAGGAAGGACTAAATTATGAAACTAAATTCGATAGTTTGGTGTTTGAGCCCCTGGATTTTTCACCTTGCTTTCCTCCTCACCCACAAAATTGTTCTCCTCTTATTTCTCTATTTTGTCCTTCGATGACATCTTTTCTTCTTTCCTGCCCACCATTTCCAAACAAACCCAATTCCTGGGATTCAGACAACCCCTATTGTCAACTGGTCAGCATGGGGTGGATAAGAGTAAAGAAATCACAGGTAGATGACCTTGACAACCTTCAGGGTCCTTCCCTTTGGCAAAACTGGGAGGGCCCAGTAATGTGTTACTCTTTTTTAAAAATATGTAAACATAGGGTGCTGGATGGCTCAGTCAGTTAAGCATCTGCCTTCAGCTCAGGTCGTGATATCAGAATCCTGGGCTCCAGCCCCGTGTCGGGCTCCCTGGCAGCGGGGAGTCTGCTTGTCTTCCTCATCCTTTCCCACTACCTCTTCTCCCCCCAACTTGTGTTTCCTCTCAAATAAAGTATTTAAAAATAGAAAAAAATATGTAAACATAAAGTATTTTTCTCTTTCTTAAGAAGACCCTTCATATTGTATAAGCTTCAGGTCCCAACAAACTTGGATCTACTTTGGAAAAGGTGGCAAATGGAGGTTTAAAACAACATCACACATAACAGTAGACCCAGTGGAACCATAAACGTGATTATTTACCCACTTCCTATCTGTTGCCAAAAGTCCCTGTTAGTCCAAGACAGTGACTCACACTTTTTGCCCCCCAGTGTATTCTGAGATTCAGAATTTGTCCTGAATTTTTCATTTTTTAATAAAGTCTGGAGCACATTATTAATATTTACAGTAGAATAAATCAGGAAGTGTTTGAGAAGCCTGCCTCATCTAGTAGTGGTATGTGAAGCGTGTGCAGTAAGTTGAGTTCTTGCTGTAGTGCATGGTTAAATCTGCTGGATAACCAGAAAAAACTTGCGTATTTTTCCCCAGTGTGTTCCAGAGATTATGCATCTAACACCTCCCTTTCAAGGACAGCATGACGGCATTCACTGATAAAACAAGTTTGCTTGGACATGAGAAGTTAGAAACACCTCATGCCTTCAAGCCTCCGGTGAGAGCGGAAGAAACAGGCAATGAGGCTGCTAATACCAGCTCCTTGGTGTACTGGTTCCATGCTGGAACCTGCAAGATGTACAAAATCACCAAGCAGCACTTGATGAAGTCAAAGTAATAACATGCAAAATTTTTATTATGAATAGGATGTTGAACACAAATGAGATGAGAGGTTCTATGATGCTATAGCATCTGAAATTTGGTGAAATAGTAAGAACATACAAAATAATAAATCATAAAGCATAAGTCATAAAAACAACATTGATGAGTTTTAACTTGTAAAATGTTAATTTAAAATGGTACCCTGTTATGGTTGAAAATACAGTATGTACCTTTGAAAATACTTGAGCAGAAATGTTTACATATCAAATAGATAAAATCCCCCCAAAATAATTATTATTCTACTTGATTTCTTTTTTTTAAAAGATGTTATTTATTTGTCAGAGAGAGAGAGAGAGAGAGAGAGCGGCAGGCAGAGGGAGAAGCAGGCTCCCCACTGAGCAGGGAGCCCGATGCGGGGCTTGATCCCAGGACTCTGGGATAGTGACCTGAGCCGAAGGCAGACGCTTAACCTACTGAGCCACCCAGGCGCCCCTCTACATGCTTTCTTTTTAATATTTATATAACCAACATAAGTAATTGATATATACACAGATATAGAATTTTAAATTTTTACGAATAATTATATTTTTGAAAAATGTTTTGGAAAAGAGCTGTAAGTCCAGTAATATAATAAAATTATATTTTATGTTAGTTAATAATGCTCTAAAAATTGCATAATTTTAATTTGTAATTTCTTGGTGCCCTTCTTCTCTGTTAAAAACGTCCAGTTTGTATTTTGATTATGTGGTTGGCTAGCACCAGACCACCTGGGCAACAGTAGCCTCCTAACCTGAATAAGCTGTTCCGGTAAGAAGGGCCAAGTCTAGCCCTAGAAGTCCTTCTCCCAATCAAATATTTATTTAAATCAAAAAGTGCTGTATTTCAATCAGAAAGTCATAGGAATTTCTGTAGTTTGTCAAGCAAAGGAAAAAAAGGGGGGATGGGAAGGGGTTCTGGGAGAACACAGGTGGTTATTGTAAACTTAACCAGGTCTGGTGATTTCAGTTGCAGTTGCTGTTCCAGCTGTGGTCTCCCTGCTGGAGTAAGTCATTATGGGCCCTGGCATGTGGTATGCCACTGTTAGCCTACTGCATATTTTCTTCCCTAGGTCCGATTTTAAAAGTCATTACACCTCCAAAATAATTTTTTGTACTTCTCCATCACATATTTCCCTGTGTTCTGACCTAACAGTCTTCATTACGCAGAAGCATTTTCAACACTCACTTGTATCCTGAGTTAAGAAAAACATCAGGGAGATATTATCCCAGCATAACTGTAGCATTAGATACATCCGTGATTTATCTGACAGCCATCCATCCTCATATCTTCTCATTGTCCTAACTTTGATCTTTCAGTATTTGACATATTTAATGCTACTTTTAGCCAAACTGATTTTTCTGGATGGCTGACTGAGGCCCCTCTGGATAAAATTCCCTATTGTCATTCCAATTGCCCTGTCTTCCCAAGGCTTTGTCTTGAATATTTATTTATTTATTTATTGTTCAATGAGACAGAATGTGTGACAAGCATTTGTTTCATGCTTTTAATTAGACTCAGTACAAAAGTAGAACAGCTGACTCAGATATTTATCTTGTGAGCCTGATTTATGCTTTCGTGAAATCATAGTGTGCTAGATGAAGACTGCGGTCCCAACTCAACAGGAATTACAGTGGTATTTGTCTTTTCAAATGGCATCATTTACTAAGGAATAAGGACGGCTGGCTCTCACAACACGGAGGCTGCCAGTAACCCGACGTGCCCTTCTGAGGGGTGGCTTCCTGCTGAGTATTTGCTGATAAACTTGGAACTGATAAGCTGCATTCATCAATTCAAATGTAGCTGCTTCAAAGATAAGAACATTTTAAAATAATACTGTTCAGAAAGGAAGAGTGATCAGAGAAGATGGCAAGTGTTGGGGGGTGGGGGTTTCATCACAGGGTAAAAAGAGAGAAATTCCAGAGGGATTTCTTTTTTTTTTTTTTTCCTATCAAGACACTCTTGGTTTTTTCACTTCGCCATTCTATTGCATCACCAAAATCACAGTCTTTGGACAACATGAGAATTAGCAGTTAAAATATAACAAGAAATTCTAAAAATTGAATCTATCCAAACCCTGAGTTTGGATGATGTAGAAAGCTATTAATAACAAATACTGATTGTCCCATGAAAGTTTCAAGATTCGTTAACATGAGCAATGCTCTAGGTCAAGAATGGCAAATACTTGGCAAACACAAAACAAACAAACAAACAAAAAATCCAGCCACTCCTTTCACTCATATCTTTGGACATTACTAATGGATCATGGCATTAGGCTTCACTGAACCCAGATGAGTCCTAGATAACTTTTTTAATAGCACACTGGGAAGACCACCACCTGGTTACAGGTATCAAAACAACACAACACTTATCAGCCCTCTCCCTTCTGGACGAAATATGAAATACAAATGCAGTGCTTCCTTTTACCTATACGCTATCCTTCCAACATCTGCAATAAGCGTGCCTGCATTCAGAGGGGGACAAATGGGATACACATGAAAAAGAAAGAGGATTTTTCGTAAAGCTCATTTGAACACTCTTATAATATTGAGTTAATTTTTGTTCTTTAGAAATCAAACTAATTTATGGTAAATACTCCCACTTTTAGCACAGTACACAACTCCTACATTACAGGAGATGAACCGTTTCCATTTCTCACCTCCTATTCATTAAAAAAAAAATAATGTCTTAGATGTTTCGATCTTCCTATAACAATCACGAAGGAACTAGGTCATTCCAAAACATAATTCTATATTTATTTATGAAACTTTCTCTGAAGCTTACTTCCACTGCAGAAGTCTGCCTTTCCCATGGTATCCATTGTTTCTGGCATTCTTACATGATTGATATCTCTAAAACTGCAAAGTATTCTATTCATTCCTTTTGTATTTCATAACCAGAGTTCCCAAAGACTGAAAATTCTGGGGAAAGATGAGAAACAACAATCTATTTTTTTTCCTTCCAGGCAAGTACATTCCAGTAAATGGAAGTCCTGTGCAAAATGTAAAAAATTATTTTATTGAACATATTATGCACATTATACATACAAGCATGCCTGACTTATTACAAGAAGCTAATGTTTCTAACTTTATGTTGACTGGGAAACATGCTTAATAATATACAGGCCAGCAGAAGACACTGTGATTAAAGCTGCTAGAAGCCTTATAGCTACTTCCCAAA
Source organism: Mirounga angustirostris (assembly GCF_029215605.1). Classification (NCBI taxonomy): domain Eukaryota; kingdom Metazoa; phylum Chordata; class Mammalia; order Carnivora; family Phocidae; genus Mirounga; species Mirounga angustirostris. Next base: position 118,536,364 of record NW_026991715.1, on the reverse strand, counting down.
GGAACAAAATTCAGAAATATTAAATTATTTCTTACATTTCTAATATTTCTACTGTAGGATATTCTGTGCCAAATATTCTGTGGGAAAAGGTCACAGATATAATCATGCCTCTGATTTTTTTTTACTAATAGAAAAATCTGTCATTTTAAAAATTATTTATGGTTTTATTATATTTTAAAAAATTGATACCATTTTACCAAACAAATTCTGAAAGCCAGGTGCTTAATATAAAATTTAATTATTTCAATAAATGATCAATACAAAGAAAAATGAACTTTATTTGTACATTTTTAGGACTACTTGATCCACAAGTCAGGCATGTATTTCTTTGTTGCGCATAGATTTTCAAAGAGCTGGAATTTTGTAGATATAAACCATCCTGAAGAATGTAAGATGGTATTGATGTAAATCCTGACAGCAAAATATAGTTAAAAACAAACTTTTATCCTATTCCTTACTTTAAGAGCCTTTCATTTAAATATCAGCAGTATTTACCGATTTATTTATGGTAACACTAATTATAAAGCATTTTTCCCACAAAATAGTAAGAATACAGGATTATTTCCACCTGGGGAGTTTGATCAACCTTGAAATGTTGTAGACTTAGTTATCCCTGAAAGATAATGGCCCTTAATTGACACATTTCATCTGGTAAATTTTTTATCTCATGATCTATTAAATGACCCAAAGATTTGAATTCTACAATTGTTTTTGATGAGATTGAATTTCTTCACATAGAATATTATAATAACACTACACATGCTTATTCTTGCTCTTTCATTTTTCCTCCCTCTTCATATTCTCCTTTTCCTCCACACTCATCCCTTTTACTCCCAACTGAGAGCAAAAAGGCAAGAACAATCATCATTATGAAATGCGTACCGTATCCCCACCACTGAGTTTTTCTGTTATCTCATTTAGTCTTCTCAATCATCCTACGTTAGAGACAAAGTTCAGAGACTCTTTAATTACCTCAAATTGCAAGATGTAGCAGACGCAGGATTAAAACCCTTTCTACTTCTCTGAGAAAGAAATTAGTTGATTTGGAGCAATGCGATAACTGATTCCCAGGTGTATATAGGTGCTTATTGCTTTCCATGCAAACTCATAATGTGGTCAAATTCATATTTAGAGGGGCGCCTGGGTGGCTCAGTTGGTTAAGCGACTGCCTTCGGCTCAGGTCATGATCCTGGAGTCCCTGGATCGAGTCCCGAATCAGGCTCCCTGCTCGGCGGGGAGTGCTTTGCCCTCTGACCCTATCCCCTCTCATGTGTTCTCTCTCATTCTCTCTCTCTCAAAATAAATAAATAAAATCTTTTTTAAAAAATTCATATTTAGGAATGCTTATGTTCTTTCTAAAATCTCTTTGGTCAAGGGCGCCTGGGTGGCTCAGTCGTTAAGCGTCTGCCTTCGGCTCAGGTCATGATCCCAGGGTCCTGGATCGAGTCCCACATCGGGCTCCCTGCTCTGCGGAGAGCCTGCTTCTCCCTCTCCCGCACCCCCTGCTTGTGTTCCTGCTCTCGCTGTATCTCTCTCTGTCAAATAAATAAAATAAAATCTTTAAAAAAAAAAAATCTCTTTGGTCAAGCCATTAGTTTAGAACTTAGAAAATAAAATCAGGCTGTGCATGCCGTGCCAAAATACATATCAGGTAGATCTTACAATCCAACAGAAGAATGATATTAGCAATGTCTTTAGTGGGCACCTCAGTGGCATCATTCCATTCTCCTAACTGGAATATCTATGTGATTGATCTACTACTTTTCTTCAGTGTAAAAGTGCTTTGAAAATCTCTTTTATTTTTTATCCTTTCTTAATTTTAGGCAGCGAATATATGTGTTGATGCCACTGAGTAAGAGCTATATACACTAATATGAAATATTTTCTTAAAAATATTTGAGCATGATAAATGTGGTGGAAACTCCTAGTCTTTATATTTTATTATAACCAAGGTTAATCTTATGTATTGCTTTATTTCTCCCACTCTTTTTCTGAAGCTTGAAATCTTTCTTAGTCACTGCTGCACATTAAGAACACTGCTCTTTGTCTCCACTCCCACAATGCATTCTTGCTTTCTCTCCTCCTTCCCCAAACACTCACAAAACAATTGCTTCCTTGTAGTGTGTGTGTTGCTTCTAAGCCAAATTTAGTAGAATTTTATAAATGCCAACAAAGCATGGGAGGGCTGGCAATCCAAACATGATTACCATGTTCTTCGTTCTGTACAGCGAAGCTTTTAGAACCTCACACACAGAGATTATTTTTTTCTTTTGAGCTATTGTATGAAATATATGTAAAAAATAGTCTATTCGAAGTCAGACAACGTGGATTAGGTTTCTATTCCCTCAGCATACAGCTGAGTGACTTTATTCTTTATCTTCATTTGTAAAATTGGGAAAATAATATGTTTTCTGGGATGGTGGTAATGACTAAATGAGAATATGTTTAAGGCATATAAATATTGCATGTGACAATAAATGAGAGCTCTATTTCCATTATCCCACTTAGCATCCTGACTGGATACACATTTTTAAAATCATTGTATCTTCCTGGCCCTTTATTTATAATTATATATAATGATTCTGCAATAACCAAAAGAAATCACAAGCCAAAATATAAAATCTTTCATAGAACATTTTGTACATGTATGTTTGGGTCATAAGTAGACTGCCAACACAGTATGTAAATGGGAGTGAAAGGAATTAGAGGGATTTTTTTTTTAATTGAGAAGTCAGCTATCAAGTAATGTTTTTTTATAAAATAATAAAATGATAGCTTGAAACATGCCTCAGAATATGAATATCCTATCCTTAGCTGAGACTGGGCTTGATGCCACTTGTCAATTTTCTTTCTTCAATTTTCTTGAGCGTCCATATCTGCTTTTTGTTGGTGTTGTCTTTCTTTAAAAAAATGTACACAACCTCCCCCCGCCGCCCCCCCCACACAAATTCTTTACCTTTCCTCTCAGCTACAAACCTCTTTTCCTCTTTCTTCATTTGCTTTCTTGACACCTGATACCAATGTTCCAGGACAGCACTTGGATAAATTTATCTTTATACCCAAAGCCCCCAGACATCTCACATACAATTAATGATTTTCCATTCTTTGGAAATGGGATTAGAAAATTGCTTCTGGGGGCGCCTGGGTGGCTCAGTCCGTTAAGCGTCTGCCTTCGGCTCAGGTCATGATCCCGGGGTCCTGGGATCAAGCCCCGCATCGGGCTCCTTGCTCTGCGGGGAGCCTGCTTCTCCCTCTCCCTCTGCTGTTCCCCCTGCTTGTGTTCCCTCTCTCTCTCTGTCAAATAAATAAATAAAATCTTAAAAAAAAAAAAAAGAAAATTGTTTCTGTTCACCACTGTACTGAAAATAGCGATGCTTAAATCTCTGTGACGTTTTCCCCAAAAATAAATTTCACTAGTTACAACAAATAAATTTCACTACTTACATAGTACCATGGGGGAATGCTCTCTGACCAAAATTAAAAGAACCAAAATAAATACAAAATAAGTGGGAGGAAACCACCTCTGATGTTAGCAAACATTTATAATCATACTATCAGGTCATCTAAGACCAAAACCTGAGATCAGTCTCAACTGTTCTCTTTCCCTTACCTCGAAGTGCAGTTTGATAGAGAAGACATGTTTATTACTTTTACTTTTAAATTTACTCATTCAATAAGTGTTTGCTGTGCCTGATACTGTCCTGAACACTGGAGAAATAGCCATGAACCAAATGGCTTGTATTTTATTTTCAAATAACACAGGCTGCTCTTAGTTACTGGCCCAGAGCATGCTACTTTGGTCCTATATGTGTTTTTCTTGCCACTCTCTCACTGTGACATGCCCTTTCTCCTTTTTTAACCCGACTAAATCTCTCTCATCTTTCAAGTCACAGCTTCAGTGTTCTCACTTCCAACACGCTCTTCATCAAGCCAAGTTAAAGCACTGCCTCTCAGAGCTACCATTGTCTTCTGAGCACATCTTTTATATGGTATCTAAAGTATCATGGACTGTTGGATCCACAAGGGCAAAGATCATGCATTATCCATCTAACACTCCTAGAGCATAGCAAAGGGTCTGTTTGTTAAACTAACAACAACAAAAAACCAAACAGGCTAGAGTGAAACTGTCAATTCCGCTTTGTGACCTGGAATGTAGTCTCTTTAGGTTGTCTCCAATATGATGAGAAATTATTTTGAAATATAAATTTTTCTTATTTTCTTTTCTCCAAATCTTTAGTCTATCAGTACCATCTATATTGCCCCAAAGAAAAGTAGGATTGTTAAAAGGAATGAGAACAGGAAAAAAAAAAAAAAAAGGCAAGGAAGGATCCATATTTGATTTTTTTAACTTCCAAACCAGGCTTTGAAGAATTAAACAAAATAACCAAGGAAAGTTAGGCATAGAGATGGGGCCACACTGACAGATTACAAAAGAAAACTGAGGCCACATAACTCTCATTTCTCCTGTCATCTAAAGGAGTGTCAGCAGAGATGTGGGTAGAGGATGATGTTTACCTTAGAGCAGATGAGAGGTGGAGAAGAGAGTTCTGATACATGGTGACTTGGTATAGAACGTCAGGGCCAGCCTCTGAGGACTGCTAAGCAGTTTAGGGGGACAGCACAGAAGAGGACAAAAACCAGGGCTGTAGACTCTCCTTAGTGTCTAAAAGAAGGCCATCCCATATCTAAGCTGAAGGGCCATGTTAGCTCCTCACTGTGGGGACCATGGACAACTTCAGGTACATCAGCCTTTGTATGGTCCAGAAATAAGATGAGTTCTTGCTTTTGAGATTATATGACTGAATTGGCTTGTGTGACCACCTTCATCCCCTTGCCATATATCTCACCACCACTTCCAGTTCTTCCTAGGCAATCAGAAGCTCTTCCTTTGCAAATAGAAGGAAAGAATCTCTGACATCCAGAATAGCAGAGGCAGTGTGGAAAGGAGAAGTCCACCACCAGACTGAAGATATCTCTGTGTCTGTTATGCATTGTTTTAACAGCTTAACTCACAGTTTGGGCATGGCCAGATGGCCCTAAGAATCACCTACCTGTGAAGACTTTGTACTGACAGACAAGTGAAGATAACTCAGCATTAGACTTTTAGCTAACAATAAAGTTTTACTTTACATTTTAATGTTGCCTCTTAAATGTATATTACAGTAAGTTTCAAAGGTATAGAGAATTGTGTAATATATTTGCATGTCCCCAGCATCATCGGTTCAACGATTTTCAATTTATAGGCAACTGTGTTTCATTCATACTCTTATTCACTACCCTTAACCAAGATTATTTGAATAAAATCCCAAACATCAAACAATATCATTTGTAAATGAAATGTCTCATTAGGTATCTTTAAAAGAAAAATATTACTTTTATTAAACATAATTACAATACTTCTATCTCACCTTAAACTTTAACACTTACTTGTTAATATCTTTAACATCTGGTCAATATTCAAATTTCCTCAACTGTCTCTTAATTCTTTTTTTTTTTTTTTAAGATTTTATTTATTTATTTGACAGAGAGAGAGATAGCGAGAGCAGGAACACAAGCAGGGGGAGTGGGAGAGGGAGAAGCAGGCTTCCCGCCGAGCAGGGAGCCCCACATGGGGCTCGATCCCAGGACCCTGGGATCATGACCTGAGCCGAAGGCAGAGGCTTAACGACTGAGCCACCCAGGCGCCCCAATTGTCTCTTAATTCTTATATTCAAGATCCATTTTCCCAACTACTTTCAAATATGCATTTCAGTATTATTAATGATAGTCTGATGATGAGTTCAAAGATACAAAAGTATGTTTCAATCCATTGTAGTTACTATTATTTACTGTTGTTCAGATTGTCCCATCACTGGCCAGACAGTCTTCTTCAGAATAAACCTGAAGTCTTTTCGTCATGCCTTCAACAGTCTTTGGTGGCTTGTGTGCTTGTTTTCTGGTGTGATAGGAAGTTTCAGGTTAACACTGTATACCTCCTGTGCCATTGTTGGAATCAGGCACTTCTCTAAAAAGCCCTGATTCCTTTTAAGAAGAAATTACATTTGGAGGCATGCTGCTCCTTAAAAAAAAAAAACAAAAAAACAAAAAAACAAAAAAAACGATGCTAAGTACTTGGTAATTCCATTATAAATCTTTTTTAAAGATTTTATTTATTTGAGAGAGAAAGAGAGAGAGAGCAAGAGCATGAGCAGGGGGAGGAGGAGGTGGGGAGGAGAATCAGAGGGAGAGGGAGAAGCAGCCTCCCCACTTATCAGGGAGCCAACTCTGGGCTCAGCCCCAGGACCCCAGGATCACAACCTGAGCTGAAGGCAGACACTTAAAGTACTGAGCCACCCATGTACCCCTTCCTTCATAAATTCTTATTTACTTCTTGACTAAAACCACCCTAAATTCAAGACTTTTTTTTTAATGAAAGCTTACTTTAAGAGAAAGTGGCCCCACTTGTGTGGGGCTTTAGTGCACACTTGAACTTTGACTAAAAATGAAAATAAGATCAAAGCATATAAATTGTTTGACCCTAATTCTGTTCATTGTTAAAATGAAAGGCTACATTTTTCCTATCACTTACAAACAAAAACAAAAAAAAGCACCTCCGATTATAGCTCTAAATGTACAACAGAGAATCTAGACTGTTTTTCTGATACGAGGGTTTCATTTCCTACCACTGTCTCCCTCTGTAATCTTTGACAAAACAGATGACCACAGAGCAGGGGGAAACCAGGGAGAACTTGTACACGTTTTTATAACTTTGTTTTTTAAAAGCAGAACTTATTTTTAAAGTAAATTTTATACTAAGTCCTGTTTGATAACCAAACAGGATTAAGGCTCTGCTCTCCTGAGGCAGCCCTGATGTGTCTCTGTGAAATTTAGGGCTCCAGAGACCATAACTTGAATATGGTTGATCTGTGGCAACTTTTCTATTTTATGGATGAGGAGACTAGGTTATGATAAATTTAAGTGATTTGCCTTAGAATAAGATAACTCTGGATTAATGATATCTAGGCCTATATCCTAGATTTTTTAAATTGATAACCCAGTTATTGGATCACCTTTACCTATATAGTTCAAAAGCATCCTTTCTAACTTCGAAGTAAATATGCATATACTTCTTCACTTGGGGGATTTTTTAATATGCTACAATCAATTAATAAATGTGAGAAATAGAAAAATTAACTATTATGCAACATATAAGTATCTCTAAGTCACAAAATATCAAAATATCAATATTGTCCCATTCTTAATGAGGAGCTAAGGCTGTATACTGCATCAATATTAAGGAAACATTTATTAACTCGATGATGAGACCACAATTAATACAATTAAATTTATGGTATTTAATAGGAATTTATGCCACATATTGTCTACAAAAAAAGCTTACAATTGACTTTTTGAATGTAAATTAGAATACTCTCAGTCTCTTGTAAGAACTCAATGAAACATTTGAGATGGACATTACATTATAAATCACATAATGCTGGGCGTCTGGGTGCCTCAGTCGGTTGAGCAGCTGACTCTTGGTTTTGGCTCAGGTCATGATCTCAAGGTCATGAGATCGAGCCCCAAGTAGGGCTCCATGCTCAGCATGGAGTCTTCTGGGGATTCTCTTTCTCTCTCTCCCTCTGCTCCTCCTCCTGCTCTCTCTTTTAAGTAAATAAATAAATAAAATCTTTAAAAAATAAATAAATACCCCCTTTCAGCCAGGCTCTGTAGTAGGACCTAAAAGGAAATTTAAAAATGAACAAATTAAAAAGCATCCCTGCCCTACTGAGGTTATATTCTAGTCATCTAATAGGAAATTTCCCAAACACACAGATTCAGTTCTTACATCACGTTTGTATACATGCCTCTATTTGAGATGCCCTTCACTTTCTATAGTCTGCATGGAAATCTCTTAATTGTTTGTTAAGATTCAGCTGAAGCATTATCTCTTCAGGGAAATTTTCCCTGACTTTTGTAGGCCATCTTAGTTCCTCCTTCATCTGTGCTCCTGAAGCATGTGCTGTGAACGTTCAATCTCAATATTGAGTCATATCATTTATCTAGTAGCTCACAGGTCCTAAAAACTGGTTGTGTATTTTCATTCAAGCATTGTGATCGCCTACCACGATTCTGGCAGATGCAGGTGTTGGTATAATTCAACTTTATTAATTTACAATCGATGACATTCTATTTGAAAGAAAGCAATATCTACTGTAATATCTAGGGAACTCCCTTTTCTTATCAAGGTGACAGGGAAACTCAATTAATAACCAGAAGTTTGCATGATGATTCTACAATCAAAATCCTGTATGGCTTGGAGGGTGTCTGAACCAGGTCATGTTAAGGTCTGAATGATTACAGTCCACAAACAGGATGCATTGCAAGGATCATCTTTTTTAGATTCCAATTTGTATCTCATTATAGTGAACAAACAAACCTGAAAATCCCCCAAACAGCAGCGTAGACAATATCTGTCACTAGCCTTCTGTCCCTTCTACTCGTGCTCTCTCTCTCTCTCTCTCAAATAAATAAATAAATAAAATCTTAAAAAAAAAATCACATAATGCATGTTAACAGACTTTGGTTAAGGAACCTAACTGGCTCCAAACCTGATCTTCTTCCTTTCCCATTGTGTTATGCTTTTATCCCTCATAGATCACAGATCAATGGAAGGAGAAGCTTTTAAACAAAGAACTCAGATTTTTTTATCTAAAGCTGAATCTCACAGTATCACTCTTTGAACATAATTAGGAAACAGTTCTCTCTTTCTGAGAACTATTTACTCTCTCTTGTGCATGCTACATTTATAAACAATTATTAGACAGTTTTATGGCAATCAAAACAATTTATGAGGTAGCTAATTTACTCAGAATGACAAATGTAAGAACAGAACTTATTTTATTTATTTTATTTATTTATTTATTTGAGAGAGAATGAGAGACAGAGAGCATGAGAGGGAGGAGAGTCAGAGGGAGAAGCAGACTCCCCGCTGAGCAGGGAGCCCGATGCGGGACTCGATCCCGGGACTCCAGGATCATGACCTGAGCCGAAGGCAGTCGCCTAACCAACTGAGCTACCCAGGCGCCCCAGAACTTATTTTAAAACTATATTAAATAAGTTTCCAGATATTATATCGACAAATATAAAGTATTGTTAAAGTTTTTCCTGGGAATGTTCATCTTATCTAAGTGTATGCTGATGTGTCATAATTCCCTCTCAGTCATTCTGAAAGTTTAAAATAAACCCTAATGTGACTAGGCACCAAATGCTTGTCCCACATAAAATTACAGGAACAAATTTTTACTGGATACCTTGGCAAAGCTCTTTCTTGCCCCTAAATAGCTTTTCTGAGGATAGAGTACAGTTACCTTAATAAGAACTGTCACATAATAAATTTTCCTCAGGGCATGGGGATGAATTTTGTGCCTTGGCAGAAGGTATGGATTCAGTAGTGGAAAAACCTAATATTTTTAAGGACTAAAAATCATTATATCTACTATTTTAAAGCAATGATATAAAGGATACCTCAGAATTTGGTCTGTTATATAGTATTTATTTCAACCTGTCAATAAAGAAATTAACAGTTACTGAACTTTTCATATACACTTAAAATTGTTTGTGATACAAAATATTCAACCACAAAAAAATCTTCAAATTTCTGATCTCAGAATGATAGCGTAGACATACTTTCCCTATTCCTTCCTAAGTATGACTAAAAAACCTTGATATTATATATAAAACAAACATAAAGAGGGGCGCCTGGGTGGCTCAGTCAGTTAAGTGTCTGCCTTCAGCTCAGGTCATGATCCCAGGGTCCTAGGATCAAGCCCCGCATCCAGCTCCCTGCTCAGCTTCTCCCTCTCCCTCTGCCTCTCCACCCACTTGTGTTTACTCTCTCTCTCACTCTCAAATAAAATCCTTTAAAAAAAATAATCTCTGTGAAATAAATAAATAAAATCTTAAAAAAAAATTACCAGAGACAAAGAAAGATGATATATGATAAGAGGGTAATTCCACAAAGAAAACATAGGAATCCTAAATATATATGTACCAAGAAAAATATGTGAAGTATAAACTAATAGAACTATGGAAATAGACAAATCCACAATTAAATATGGAGATTTCAACTCCTCTTTCTCAAAAATTGAAAAGAAGAATAACTAGAGAGAAAATCATCAAGGATATAGAATTCAATAGACTATCAACCAACAGAATATAATTGAGATTTATAAAACCAAACAATAGAATTTACATTCTTTTCCAGTGCCCACAAACATCTACCAAGTTAGACTATATCCATGGCCATAAGACAAACATCAATGAACTTAAAGAATTGAAATCACATAAAGTATTTTAACTGACCACAATGGAATCAAACTGGAAACCAATAACAGAAAGGTAACAGAATCTGCAAATACTTGGAAACTGAACAACATACCTTTAAATAATTCATGGTTCAAAGAGGAAGACTCAAAAAATTTTTAAAAAATACATTACATTGAGGGGCGCTTGGGTGGGTCAGAGCATCTGACTCTTGATTTTGGCTCTGGTCATGATCTCAGGGTCCTGGGAGGGAGCTCTGCATCAGGCTCCATGCTCAGCAGGGAGTCTGCTTGAGATTCTCTCTCTCCCTCTCTCTCTGCCCCTCCCCCCTGCACTCTCTCTCTCTAAAATAAATAAATAAATCTTTATAAAAATAAATAAATCCTTTAAAAAATACATTATACTGAATGAAAATTTAAAACAACAACATAAAAATTTGTGGGACACAACTAAAGCAGTCCAAGAGGTAAATTTATAATACTCTATACATTAGAAAAGAGAAAAAAATCTCACATCAATAATTTAAGCTCACACCACAAAAACCTAGAAAAATAAATGCAAACTAAGCCCTCAGCAAGAAAAAGGAAAGAGGGGCACCTGGGTGGCTCAGCCGTTAAGCGTCTGCCTTCGGCTCAGGTCATGATCTCAGGGTCCTGGGATCGAGCCCCGCATCGGGCTCCCTGCTCGGCGGGAAGCCTGCTTCTCCCTCTCCCACTCCCTCAGCTTGTATTCCCTCTCTCGCTGTGTCTCTCTCTGTCAAATAAATAAATAAAATCTTTAAAAAAAAAAAAGAAAAAGGAAAGAAATAATAAAGATATGAACAGAAATCAGTGAAATTAAAAAGAGAAAAATAATAGGAAAAAAACAAACAAAAAGCTAGTTCTTAGAGAGAATAACAACACTGACACATCTCCAGCAAGACTGCCAAAATAAAAAAGACACAAATTACTACTATCAGGAATGAAGCAGGCAATGTCACTACAGGCCCTGCAGACATCAAAGGAAAAATCACAGGATGCCTGGAATGACTCTACACACATAAACTTGACAATATGGATGAAATGGACTACTTCCTCAAAAAACAAACTACTGCAACTCGTCAAACATGAAATGCATTATTTCATTAGCTCTGTAACTGTGAAAGAAACTAATTTCATAATTATAAACATGTCCAAAAGAGAAATCTCCAACCCCAGATGGTTGCACTGGAGAAGTCTACCAAATGTTGAAAAGAATTAACATCAATTCTATACAAGGTCTTCCAGAAAATAGAAGAGAAGGGAACACTTTTCAGTTCATCCACAAAGCTAATATTACCCTGATACCAAAATCCGTCAAAGACAGTACAAGAAGGAAAAATACAGACCAATATCCAACATAAATACAGCAACAAAAATCCTTAACAAAATTCTAGCAAATTCAATTATTCAATATACAATAAATTATACAGCATGACCAAGTGGGGTTTATTCCACAAATGACATTTGATTCAGTGTTTGAAAACTATCAGTATAATTTCTCATATTAACAGGGTAAAAAAGAAAAATCACATGATTGTATCAATTCAAAAAAGCATTAGAAAAAATCCAATGACCATTCATAATAGGAACTCTCAGAAAAACAGAAATACCAAAGAGCTTACTCACCTGATAAAAAGGAAATACTAAAAAGCATAGAGCTAACATTGTACATGATGAAAGACTGAATGTTTCTCCTCTAAGACTGGAAAGAAGGCAAGCATGTCTACTCTTACCTTTTTTACATTTAACATCCTGCTGTAAGTTCTAGCCAGTGCAAAGGCAAATAATAATAATAAAGAATAAAGGGGCGCCTTGGCAGCTCAGGCCATGATCCCAGGGTCCTAAGACTGAGCCCCATGTTGGGCTCCCTGCTCACTGAGGAGCCTGCTTCTCCCTCTCCCTCTGCTGCTCCCCCTGCTTGTGCTCTCTCTCTGTCAAATAAATAAATAAAATCTTTAAAAATAATAATAATAAAGTATAAAGATCAAAAAGGAAGAAATGCAGTTGGTTGATATATTCAAGAACCTGGATGAATCTCCAGAGAATTATATTGAGTGGAAAAAAAAAAACCCAAATTAAATACTTTATAATTCCATTTATATGACATTGTTGAAATGACAAAATTACAGAAATGGAGAATAGATAACTGACTACCAGTGGTTAAAGAAGGAACAGGTGCAGGAGAGAAGTGGGTATGGTTATAAAGGGGCAATGTGAGAGATCTCTGTGGTGAAGAGATCTCCATTGTCACTTATATCATTGCCAATACCCAGGTTGTGATACTGAAATATAGTTTTATAAGCTGTTACCACTGGGGAAAATGGTAAAGGGTTTATATGATCTCCATATTAATTCATACTCATGAATCTACAATTATCTCAAAGTAAGTAGTTAAATTTTTTATTTATTCACTTGAGAGAGAGAGAGAGACAGGGAGAGAGGGACAGCAAGAACAAGGGGGAGGGGCAAAGGGAGAGGGAGAAGCAGACTCCCCGCTGAGCAGGGAGCCCAATGTGGGGCTCGATCCTGAGACCCCGGGATCATGACTCGAGCTGAAGGCAGACGCTTAACCGACTGAGCCACCCAGGCACCCCTCAAAGTAAGTAATTAATTTTTTTAAAGATTTTATTTATTTGACAGAGAGAGACACAGCAAGAGAGGGACCACAAGCAGGGGGAGTGGGAGAGGGAGAAGCAGGCTTCCCGCCGAGCAGGGAGCCCAATATGGGGCTCGATCCCAGGACCCTGAGATCATAACCTGAGCTGAAGGCAGACGCTTAACAACTGAGCCACCCAGGTGCCCCAAGTAGTTAAATTTTTAAAAATGGAAACAAAAAGCCCCTTCTCACATGAAGCTAGTTGGACACAGAAGAGAAACAAACCTTTAAAAGTAAAAGAGAAAGAAAAACTGCTTGAAAAATATATTACATTGCATCATACAGATTAGTACAGAAAGAATTAGGAAAGAAGTGTGTCAGTTGAATTTATCTGAGTTTTTAGAGTGGAGGAAATGGCCTGGAGCTTGAGGAATGAGTGGGCTGTATGTAAAGATGTCCTTGGAAGGGGAAGAAGAGCAACACTAAGAAATTAAGTAATCAACTGAATATTAGAGAATTGCTTCTTAAAATTACATGGGCACAACATAACATAATTAAAAAAAAGAAAATGGAAATGTTAATCTCTTCTTTAAAAAGTCGTTAGGAATATTAAATGGATATTAAATATTAAAAAAAATTACAATGGCACAAGCAAACAAATGGAACAAGTGAACAAACACATAATTCAATCCCATCTACCTCAACCTTATTTTAAAAATGGAGAATAAAGAAAAGAGGTTCCGATTTTGAAAATTCAAGTCTGTTTGGTGGGTGTGATACCTTTCATATACAATTTCATAATTGTCAGAGAATCTAAATGACAATGCTTTAGGGTTGGGAAATTAGTCTTTATATTAAAAACAGCTAGGCTCTAATCTATTAATAATTCCTCCTGACATATATTTATAGGAATATCTTAGATCTGGTTCCCCAAAAGCAGCCCTGAGATCAAGATTTGTATTTAAGTCATTTATTGAGGAAGTGCTCCTAGGAAAAACATGAGCGAGTGGTGGAAGCAAGATAGAGAAGAGAAAGAAAATAGGAAATTTGCAATTTCAAGCAAAATCCCATGGAGGGAAAGTTAAACCTGATTCTAGAGATCTCAGAGTTTATCCTAACCAGAGGCAAGGAAACAGAACTTTTATATTCTCACCCCAGTCAGTCAATAGTTAAGGACCTTGAGGTGAGAAGGGGTGGATATAAATTCTTAGGTACTTTTGGCTTTCTAACTCCATGGATACAGCAGCTTTAGTGGCCAAGAGAAGCCCTGCCAGGAGAACAGTAGATACTAGCCAGAAGCAGAAGCACATAGAAACCTAGGAAGCCATGCACAGAAGTTGTACAAGTCATCGGATGGAACCTGAGTAGGATCTCTGCCAAGGTCTGTCCACTACAGAGTTGGTACACACATCTCTAGTATCTCAATTTAAAGCAATCGTGTTAAAATTACTCAAGTGTTATAAGATGTCATTAGTCTTGAGTTAGCTCCAGACCTTTGTCAGACCCTGAAGCACACAGCATGTAGTCCCCATGGACTCTAGAGTAGCATTAAGCAGAAAAGAAGAAAGGATGCTGAAGGAGAGGGAAAGAAGGAAGGAAGGAAGGAAGGAAGGAAGGAAGGAAGGAAGGAAGGAAGGAAGGAAGGAAGGAAGGAAGGAGGGAGGGAGGGAGGGAGGGAGGGAGGGAGGGAGGGAAGGAAGGAAGGAAGGAAGGAAGGAAGGAAGGAAGGAAGGAAAAAGAAAGAAAGAAGAAAGAGAAAGAAAAGAAAGAAAGAAAGAAGAAAGAAAGAAAGAAGGAAAGAAAGAAAGAAAGAAAGAAAGAAAGAAAGAAAGAAAGAAAGAAAAGAAAGGAAGAGGAGAGAGAGGAAAGAAAAGGGAATTAACTGAATGCCTTACTATGCCAAAAAACTGCACTAGACAATTTATTTTATTTTTTTTATTTTTTTTCAAAATTTTATGTATTTATTCATGAGAGACAGAGAGAGAGAGAGAGAGAGGCAGAGGGAGAAGCAGGCTCCCAAGGAGCAGGGAGCCCGATGCGGGACTCGATCCCAGGACCCTGAGATCATGACCTGAGCTGAAGGCAGACACCTAACCATCTGAGCCACCCAGGCGCCCCTAGACAATTTATTTTCTTAATATCGTTTAATATTTATAACAACTCTACAGGGTAAATTATCATTCCCATTTTGCAGGGAAGAACAACCAAGTCTCAGGAAAATAAGTAACCTGCCCAATGTCATACAACCAGGAATCAATCACAGGTCTTTCTGATCTTAAACTCGATGTTCCTTCTATCATACTGCTACCAGCCTCCCAGGAAGGAAGTAAGAAAGTGAAAAGAGGGATTGAGGGAGGGCAAAATGAACTCAGTTTCCTTTACAATTTTTCCTATGTCCAGCCTTTCCTGTTCTAATATTAATCACTTCTACAGTCTAATCATTAACTAATTCATTCAATGAGTAATTACCAACCCTGCTATATGCTACCTATATCTTGAATCCAACCACTTTCAGGTCCTCGGAATTGAGGAGTGAATAAACCCAGCAAAATTCTGCTCTCATGAAGATCGATTTTTCCAGTGGAAGGAGGCACATAATGAATAAGTAAATAAGGAAAATGTATTTGTTAGCTGTTGATGAATAGATGATCAGGAGAGACTCCATGAATAAAAAGTTAACTGATAAAATTGATGAATATTTTTAGAGAGAGGTTGTAGACCATAGTAAATGCAAAGTGCCCAAAGCAAGAATATATTTGCTATGATCAAGGAATTGCTAAATGGAGTGAACAAGCGTGAAAGGAAGAATAGTAGCCATTGAGTTCAGATAGCTGTGATGTAATTGCAGAGGGTGGAGGTAGAGAAGTTGAATAGATAGCACCTCATAAGCCATAAAGTCTTCGATTTC
This sequence comes from Mirounga angustirostris, assembly GCF_029215605.1. NCBI lineage: Eukaryota > Metazoa > Chordata > Mammalia > Carnivora > Phocidae > Mirounga > Mirounga angustirostris. Next base: position 118,520,538 of record NW_026991715.1, on the reverse strand, counting down.
TCTTCTAAGATGGGAAGCCATTAGATATTTTTTAAGCAAAAGAGCGGCATGATGTTTTTAAAAGGATGTCTCCCACTCCTTCATTGAGACTTTGACTGTTGAATGGCTGGGATGAAAGCATTAAACCAGTTAGGAAGCTAAAGCAAAAATCCAGGCATAAAATGATAGCATTTTTTTTTACCACAGCAATATTGGTAAAGAGTAATCATAAGAATCTAAATATTTGCTTTGAGTGCAGAGCCAAAAGGATTTGCAGATATAGGATTTAAGAGAGAGAAAGGAGGCAAGAACGATCCTAAAGGTCTCCCACCTGTACAACTTGGAAGAATGAGGTTGTTAATTATTTAAGATAAGAAATTGAGAGCAGGAGTTATGTGGGGGAGTGGAATGTAATAGGGCAGAGGACGGTAATTTTGTTGCGAATTATTTGTAACATGGCTTTACATTTCTTTAGAAAAATATCCTTGATGGGTACAAAATAAATAAGTAAAACTACTTCATTGTACTCCCTTTCTGTTATGCCTTTATTCTGTCTTATCTTCTTGTCTTTTTTTCTTTCTCTGTTTCCCTCTTTCTGTCATTCTCTCTCCCCCTCCCTTTCTTCCTTCTCTCTCTTCTTCCCTACTTCTTTCTCTCCCTCTGTATAACTTTTCTCCATTTTCAGACATCACTGTGGTCATGATTGTGAAGGACAGAGGGTTAGGACCACATTCAAGTATAACGTAACTTTTGGGAAAATGTTCTGAGGGACTCCCCTCAATATCAGGAGCATGAGTAGAGGCATTGTTGGAAAGCTTTGATTCATCATTTGGTTTCTGTAATTCAGTCAGTTTTTGTTTTGTTTTGTTTTTTTTGCTTTTGTTAAATAGACAGTAAGAATTTCAAAAACAAAGATCTTTGTACACCTGTTTTCATATATGCCACCTGATTTGTTCAGAATCACAAGTTGCCCAAATTATAAAGCCAATTAGATGGGAGCTATTTCCAGAAAGAAACAAAAGGGTTGCAAATTCAGTTCTTCTGAATCTTTTTTACTTGTTTTATTCCTAATTATTAACAATGAACATTAATGTATTCTATTATTAGTATGGAAATAATAACTAAAGGGTATTTTTCCAATATACAGTCTCATATTTTTGACTTTTTGAATCCTTTATGGAAACTGTTAATTTGCTATGCTATATTGCTATACTTACACTACTCCTTAAATTAAAAAATGTAAAAAAAATTTAAAAATAAACATAGCTAAAAATAACGGGTCTCATGGAAACACATAAAAGTGGAATCTTTAAAAAAGTTTTTTTTTAATGTGAGATGCAGAGTATAAATCTTTTTTGGGCTGGTTTGACCACCCAAGGTCAGAAGCAATGTTGGCTCCCTTCCAAGGTGTCCACCCCTTTGGGTATCCAGTAGGTCAGGGCTTATGACTCCTAATGAGTAATGCAGTGGTACTCAAGCTGTTACAGATGGGATGGGAATAGCAGAAACCACGCCTCTCTAATTACATGTATTAGCCCTCTAGCATTGGGATGCATTCTAACATTTTAGGATGGGGGGAGCCAGCTGAATAATCACATGGGAAATACAAATCTGCAGGAGCTGCCAAAGTTGTCCCAGATTCTAGCTGCCAGACGGTCTTTACACTATTCTGATATTAGTACTGACAGCCTGAGTACCTCCTGCAGATGTCAAAGCCAAGGTCAAGGCCAAGGGAAGTGAACAAGCTGTCAGCCTAGCATAAAGAAAACAGGTAAGCACATCATGAAGGCAATAGGGAAGTCTCCATAATTGGCAGAAATGTTGGGCAGAAGCTATAGGTCATGACATTAGTGGAAATCTATGAGATCACTCCCTCCTTAATGCTCCCACAGGAAAGCAGAAAAATCAGTACTTGATGAAAGGTCAGCATTTTATGGACTGACTTCCTATCAGCTATACCTTTCAAATGCCTTTCTTTTTTTAGACTTTATAACCCTTTTATTTTTAAGATCAGGTCTTTATTAGATGTACCTGAAGAAAAATGAATCTATCTGCTACTTAGGAATTAGGCAATCTTATGACTTTAAGCAATTGCAAATGATGGAGTTATTTTAAAATAAACTAATGGAAGAAAGAAATTAAAAACTGACCCCATCACTTATGTGTTTAGGAAAGGCTGTATGAACAAAAAAATATAGCAATTAATTTACTAAGGGGATCTCCATTCTGAAATACAGTTAAAATGGGAACTACAGAGCTACAATTTAGAATAAAGTACTAAAATTATACGTGAATTAAATTGTGTATGTAAGTATCATATACTTTACATAACAATAAAGCTAATGATCATTAAACTCCTCCATTGTGCCAGATCCTATGCTAAGCACTGTTACATAAATTATTCATTTAATTCACAAAACAAGTCATTCAACTAGGTTTATATGTATGGTTGCTTAGAGAAGTCACTCATCTAGTAAGTGATGAGTTTGGGTCTGAGAACTACACTCGTCTGACTGGGAAGTCTTTACCCTTAACACTGCAGTGTTCTCTCTTTCTTCACAACTGACTCTGAAAAGATAGTCCAAGTGCTGAAGGAACATGCAGTGAAATAGTGGTTTGAGAATATGGCAAAAAACTGAAGGTCAATTGGGCGGGTCCTACTCTGCTTCTAATTTGTATTATGATTTAATTATGTCTAAGGCTTCTTTCCACAAACTCCTCATAGTTACTTAAGGAGGAAATGCTTGATATAAATTCTGATAAATGGGGGAGCAGATATTTTTTCTTTTAATACAAAAATAAATATAAAGCCAACAATAATAAATGTATGCTACATATATCCTCTTCACAAGATGAAAAAGCAAGCTCATTTTCAAATGAAAATAACAAAGGCGATAACTTCTGCTGGATCAGAACTGAAAAATGTAGTAATGTGAGAGTTACCTGATTAATAATTATGGATGAAGCAAGCGATTATGGACAGGTTTGCAAGAAAAATGTGTTAATGTTTTGGGGAGCCAGGGTTCTCTTTGAGGAAGAAAAGACACACCACATACGAAATGGAGAAAAGCAAGGAAAAAACCTCTGGGGATGAATTGAAATTATAGGTTTCTGTGCATACTCCTAATTTCTAAAATATGTGTGCATGTGTATCTGTATGGATATATATATCTGTGTTGGTATAAACATGTATGACGGTGTGTGTGTGTGTATGTATGTATGTATATATGTGTGTGCATGTGTGTGTGTGCTTTTTTCCTAACACTGGTTGCTGAAAGGGCCCAGAAGTAAAACACTACAATAAAAATAAGTATACAGTGACAAGAGCTTATATCTTTATTTTTTTAAAGATTATTTATTTATTTGAGAGAGCAAGAGAGAGAGAGAGAGAAGGGAACAAGTAGGGGGAGGCGCAGAGGGAGAGGGACAAGCAGACTGCATGCTGAGCACTGAGAGTGGACCCAGATGTGAGGCTCAGTCCCAGGACCTTGAGATCATGACCTGAGCCGAAACCAAGTCGGACACTTAACCGACTGAGTCACGCAGGTGCCCCAAGAGATTATATCTTTAATATTACTCTCCATTAGAATAATCCTGGGTTCCTTGGAGAAATGACTCCAGGGCTAGAGCAGGAGAGGTGGAAGATGGGCCTGTAACATCTTGCTATAATAGAAAGTAAGGAAGTGTTCAAGAAAGTCATGTGGGCCTGTCCCAAGGACACAGGAGTCAGCTTGAATGAGCTCCCACTGGCAAAATCTGGGTCTCTTTGAGCATCAAAAGAGTCAAGAATAATAATAAATTATGAATTTAAAAAAGACATATAAACAGATGGACAGATAAATGGGGGGGGGAGGAAGACCTCTTGTTTACAGTAAAATGTCACCAGGTATGAACTAGTGAGTAATTATTGCACAATCATCACTGTAACTATTGGTAGATAAGAATTGTCAATGGATGCTAAATCCAGGGGAAATTTTGACGACAATCAGCATATTTGCATGATCCTGAAGTGTCTCCCTACAGAGTACTTCCTAGTTGCAAAGAAAATGTAATAACCATAGAATGGAGAGATCAGACAAACCCCTTGACCCAGTGATCAAAACTGTCATCACTGATGAGGGACAGATGTACACCATGTGCACCAGATGTGATTCCCTGAGCATTACACAGCATCACTTAGGTATCTTTCTTGTCAAAAATACACAATCTGAACGTAGACAAACCCAAAATGAGGAAGAGTACTAAAAAAGAGAGAGAGACAGAGAAAGAGTTCTTAAAAAATGCTGACATGAATAAGAAAGACTGAAAATGTTTCAGATTAAGAAGACTAACTCATAAAAGCTAAATGCAAAAGCTGATTCCAGACTGGATTTTATACAAGAGGAAAAACAACTCTGTAATGAACATTTAGGGTCAATTAACAAAACTGGAATACTTAGGGTGGATTAGAGAGTATTCTATCAATGTTAAATGTACTGGAATGATAACTGCAAGACATTATCCATATTCTTAGTAAATACACACTGAAGGACAATATATAATATCAAATCGTATAGAATATGTGTACATATGTATATGTGTGTGTGTATATATATATATATACACACACACATACAAATAGGTATATACCTCTACGTATATATATGTGTGCATAGAGAGAGACAGACACAAACGAGATAAAATGTTAAAAAAAGATAAGTCTGAATTAAGGGTATGTTGGTATTATTTTTTGTACCATTCCTACTCTTGCAACATTGATATAACTGAAATTTAATTTTAAGTTTGAAATGAATTATTGGATTAATTTTTAATGTTTAACTTAAATGATCATTTTAAATGATTGCTCTTCAATCATTCATCCAAATTGTCAAAACCAATATTAATATAACAACATAATAAGGAGCCTGCTAAATTTAAGTTTTTGAAGGTACCAAGTAATGATCGTTAAAATTTTGATAATTTCTCTGAAGAAGAAGGGATTTTGTTTGTTTTATTTTTAAAGTGGGAAAGATATAGGATGATTATAAGCCATAAGAAATAATGAAAAGGTGATGAAATATTTAAAAATCAGTAGAAAGTGAAAAATATCATTCTGTAAGTAACTTTAAATGTAATTTATGTGAGATTGACTGGTAAGTTGGTACTCTTTACTGGTGGATTTATGAACTTTCTATTATTATTTTTTTAAAGATTTTATTTATTCACTCAAGACACAGGGATACAGAGAGAGAAAGAGAGCACGAGCAGGGGGAGAGGCAGAGAAAGAAGCAGGCTCCCCGCTGAGCCAGGAGCCGGAGGTGGGACTTGATCCCAGGACCCTGGGATCATGACCCGAGCTGAAGGCAGATGCTTAACCATCTGAGCCACCCAGGCGCCCCTATGAACTTTATATTATAAAGACATAACAAAAACATGAATGGCTTTCATACCCAAAATAAAAACAAAAATAATAGATGGCAAATAATCAAATAGACAATACTGGTATTCCTGATAAGAAAAAAAATAATTTTCTCTTGTGTCAAATGGTATAAAACATCAAATAATGCCATAACAATGAGACTTGCAGTGAATATGAGAACATGTGATAAGGTGAAATCCATTTCTTATTTCAATGAACAAAAATTTACCTCAGGTCCCAAGAACGTGTTCATGATTGAGATACTTAAAATGAGATCAGGGGCACATGAGTGGCTCAGCTGGTTAAGCTTTTGACTCTTGATTTTGGCTCAGGTCATGACCTCAGGGTTGTGAAATGGAGCCCCTTGATGGGTTCTGTACTGATCAGGCAGTCTGCTTCTCTCCTTCTCCCTCTGTTCCCCCCACTACTCTCTCTCTCTCTCTCTGTCTCTCACGTGCACGTGTGCACTTTCAAAAATAAATAAATAAATCTTTTAATAAAATAAAATAAGATCAAAGATTCTTGGGGGAAAAATATTAAAGGAACATTTGCTCATCTCCAAAGGACGAGAACTTAGGTAAAACAAAGTATATTAAGAATAAACAAAGTATATTAAGAATATAAATATCAATATTTATAATTATCATGAGTTCTCAAAATATATATGCATAAGAATCTCTTAGACTTTGTAAAATAACGCAGATTTCAAGGTTATCACACTCAGACTTTGATCCCTCATTTCTGGGGTTGACTGTCGGTGGAAAACACTTCGAGAAGCACATCTAAAGGTCATATGGATTTAATTCATGGACATCATGATGTTGGACAAACAGCTACTCAATTAATTAGTCATATGTAATAGTTCCTGAGTATTTGACCTATGACTGTCCACCTTACATCCCCACTCTTCATATGTGTATTCAGTTGATAATGATCTCTTATAGTTAGAGATGGGAGTTAAAAATGTCTACTTTGGAGTTGCCCATAACTTTGAATACCATCAGCATCATGTTCAAAAATAAAATGTTTGCTATCTGAGGATAAATACTATTGAAAAATGACCATTTAAGTTGGGGGTGCTCAACTAAATAATTTTTAGAATAATTTAAATTGAACTTTCTATTTTGAATGAAATGAAACAAAAACTTTCAAATTTTTTTGTATTTAACAAAATGAATAATTACAAACATAAGTTTAATATCTGAATGGTGAGTGAATCAAATATTTATTTGTCTTTATCAAGGAATACTTTTTCTGACAAAGTTTTATTATATCACAAATTTACAGCCTTTATATTATCACATATGGCTTTCATGGCTAAATTACTCCTCAAAAATCATCACATAAAAAATCTTATTTTGGGATACAATAAAGACTTATCAGCATTTGTATCAGGTATATTAGTTATTTGATGGTCAAAATGTTCTCTTTTGAGATACCTACTGTTCTCTCATACAACTCTGTCTAAAAATTTAGCCTGTCTAAACACACACACACACACACACTTCATTCATTGTGTTTGTTTACTCTAAGAATTAGTGATTGTTTTGCATGTGTTTCCATTATAACTCCATTGTATTTTACTGGGTGATAGCTTGGCACTGGATTTTAGCAGTTGTCCAGCATCATATTCTTGGTTTCATGAAATCTTGACATTGCCAATTTTACTTTGTCATCAACTGACTCTGTAGTACATTGTACTGTTGCAAGCATCCAACATTTCACAAAACACGAACCATATAAATAAACACTAGAGAGAAGGGAAATTTGAATTCAGACTATTTTTATAAGTGGTTAATTCACTAATGAATTATGTTGTGTTGTGATTATTTAGCTTCTCATTTTACCTTGAAACCATGGGGATATTGAAAATAAACACTGGGAAATTAGAACCACCTGTATATGGTTCCTGGCATACATTATTGCTCCTTGTTATTCTCCTAAAGATTCTGATTCTCTTCCAGGATTCCTTGATCCAACAATTAAATCATAGGGCATGTAAGATTATTGCACTAGATCAGAACCTGGATGAAGACCAGCATCCTACCTAATTTGCATATGGACTTTCAGTTGAAATGGACAAAATGGGACAAAATGGCAAAAGGACAGAATGAAGGACCCTCAAAGATAAAGGATAGAGTGACTCCAACATCAAATTTCTAACTTAAATATCATTGCATTTCATCTTCAAAAGAAAAAGCTATGGGCAGATAAAAGTTCTCTGTTAGGAATCATTTATTGGTTAACTCAGTCAGTAAATATTTACTAAATATTTTCCATGTAGCAAACATTTTGTTGTGTAAGTCAAAGATGGTAAAGAGAGAGAACATAAAATGAAAAAGAGTAGAGAAGTTATATTGATTTACCTGATGCTCTACCTTTATAAAACTGGAGGATTCTAATACTCCTAAACAAATATATGATTTACAGTGAAAAAAATTATTCTGAATATAAGGCTGAAATAAATGCTTTCTAATGGATTGTTTTGACATGCCTCATATAAATCATTCATTTAACTGAAATCAATGTTTTACTTAACACTGATTAACAGTTAAGAAGACAAAGCCAACTGGCTAACCTGCAACAGACGGAATTGTCATGTGGGAGAAGAAAATACTGACCTAACACTACTCTAGTGTGAACTAAGGATAAACATTTAAATTGCACAGACACAGTATAAGCTGCATATGCACATGACTATGAAATCAAACTTCAATTTGTAAGCTTCAGTCCTACAAAAATGACATAAGGAACAATTTACACCAAACCTCTCACACTATAATGTATTACATTCTTTTAGCAGCTAGACTATAATGGCCCCAAAATTAACTCCCTTATGTCACATGAAGAGCTTAGTGGTTTCGAAACAAGCAAATAAAATTATATCTTACAAAGAGTACTATGGCCATTACAGAATGTTTTGATTCTAAGTTTTGAGGCCCACTTATCTATTCTTATAATCTTCAGATCTTTGTAGAATTGAAAACTATGCTTATAATGTCAAGGCTTCTTTTCAATTTTCAGTGGATTGGTTCTCAGTGTTTGTTATAGTATTTACATTCAGATTATGTAACAGAACCATGCTCACTCAATTAGTTTTAAAAAGTGTCTAGGTAATTTCATAAGATTGTCACTTGTACTCCTCATAAAGGACCTACTTAATATTATTAATCATTCATTTGTTAACTGTTATGTGCCCAGCATTATTATAGGTCTAGAGAATTCTTGAGATAAAAAAAAAAAACACAAACCACATTGGTCTCTGCCTTAGAAGGTCACAGTCTAGAGCAGAGACTGACTAAATCAAATATAAGGAAGTTTTTTAGTTGTAAGCAAAGCTGAGTATTCCTTGCAGAAATACAACAGCAAAAGGGGGGAAAATGTAATTACATCCACAAAAAAATCATTTATAAAATGATAATGAGATTTCCTGAGCTTGATTTTCCTCTTCATTGGCTAGAGCTGGAGGATTCCTGCCATTCTAGGTACACTTTGTGTGAACTTAGTGCCAATTTTTAAACTTCCCTCACATAAGGTTTGGGCAGTGATGCCAGGCAGAATCAGACAGTTATTAGCACAGTATGTCAAGTGTCCCTCCTCCTCCTTCTTTGGTCTTTCTCTCTTTTGACAGTCAAGAACTTATGATGAATTAGAACCTATGAAGCCAATTGCTGCAACTAGTCTCTCACTAGCAATCTCCCTGGCAAATGTCCCTGGCTCTGGGTGACAGGCACTTTGTGAGCTATCTGTCATTCTCCCCTGCTGGGCAGGGAGCTTGGTGACTGCTGTCTGGGATTTCTGTTTGAGCCAAAGGTTTATTTGGCTCTCCAATGAACTCAAAAAGAGCCAAAAGATAATAATAGCTAATATATATCAAGCATTTACCAAGTGCAAACCCCATTTCAATCACTTCACGTAACACAACTAGGGCACAAATAGGTCCTCACCGACTCTCAACTCATGCCTTGAGAAATGTCCTAAGACTAGTCAACTCTCACTTTGAAAGCAGTTTGGCTAATCTAATCTCTAGCCTGTTTATGGGATCCATAGTTGATTTATGAAAATATTATTTAATAATACGTTGCTTAGAGTTATCTTAAAATAACTTTGATTTCTCTGACATCAGCTGTCATCAGCTGAAGATAGAGATTTAGCCAGACCCAAAATATTTGCCTTGTAAAATTCATGATGTATCATCAGAAAGAGAAAGCATCATGTGATTGAAAAGCACTCAATTTGGAGTCCAAAGACTTGTGGTTCCAATGACAGCCCCCTATTTTACTGACTCATGATAGTAGTCAAATTATAACCTTATCTGTAATATGATTAATAATCTGAGATGGCTATCTATCTTTCAAGATGTTTATGACAATGCTAGAAAAAGGTTTTTGAAGATTTTATATATACATCAGTTATATTCTGGGTTATGCTGTACTAATTTATATATTTGTCTCTGTATATTCTGCATAGGATCAAGAACTGTCTTCCCTATCTTTATACCTCCCAACAGCCCCAGTACTATGCCTTACACAGGAACTCAGTAAATATGTTGACATTTTTATTGTTTATTTTATTTATTTATTTATTTTTTTTTAAAGATTTTATTTATTTATTTGAGAGAGAGAGAATGAGAGACAGAGCATGAGAGGGAGGAGGGTCAGAGGGAGAAGCAGACTCCCTGCCGAGCAGGAAGCCCGATGCGGGACTCGATCCCAGGACTCCAGGATCATGACCTGAGCCGAAGGCAGTCGCTTAACCAACTGAGCCACCCAGGCGCCCCGACATTTTTATTGTTTAGATTCAACCTTTCAATAAAGCCAAAGATAGCATATGTGTTAACATGCCATCTTTAAATGAAAATTTAATATATCTAACACTTGTAGAAATATGCTTAGAGCTTTTTAAATATCATTATCATTATTACACCTCTAATTGTTTTTCTTTTTTTTCTAACATAATGTTAAATGTTACTCCCTTCCGTGACTCTTTTTTTTTTATTATGTTCAATTATCTTATTGTTTTTCAAGGTGATTATCTTACCCAGCTCCCTCCACATTCTTTCAATATAGGCACATACAATGGTTCAGTCCGTGCTCTTTATTTTTTTGAAGATTTATTCATTTATTTTAGAGAGAGAGAGTGAGAGACAGCTAGCACACGTGAGCGGGGCGGGGGGCAGAGGGAGAGGGAGACAAGCAGACTTCCTGCTGAGTAGGGAGCCTGAAGCAGGGCTCTGTCCCAGGATGGAATCATGACCTGAGCCGAAATCAAGAGCTGGACGCCTAACTGACAGAGCCACCCAGACAACCCCAGTCTGTGCTCTTTAAATAAAGTCTAATTATCCTAAATTATAATTCAATTGATAACAATGGTTTTTGGTGGTTTTTTTTTTTAAGATTTTATTTATTTATTTGACAGAGAGAGACACAGTGAGAGAGGGAACACAAGCAGGGGGAGCGGGAGAAGCAGGCTTCCCACCGAGCAGGGAGCCCGATGCGGGGCTCAATCCCAGGACCCTGGGATCATGACCTGAGCCGAAGGCAGACACTTAACGACTGAGCCACCCAGGCGCCCAACAATGGTTTTGTTTTAATATTATATTTTACCAACTAAGTAACTATTTATCTATTAAACTTAGGTTGACTTAAGGAGTCTGTTTGATATATAATAGAATGCAAATTATACATTATTCAAAAGTTTTTTGTTCAACAAAACTTTTAGATATAAATTGTTATCATTTTCTATAAAGTATCTTGAAAGCACATTATTTATGATATCCAATGTTTCTGAATTATTTTGGCTTTCCTGTGAAGTGACCTCTAAGTGTTAAAACTAACATTTATACGTATTCTCATGATAGTGATGGAGATTGAGTTTATCATTAAAATATTATCAGAAAGGAAATACCAGTAAGGTGGTGTGTCCAAAGGCCAAAGTGAGTCAGTGAACCTCTGAGAACTGAGCAATTCTTCAGGTAATTGACATGACATAGCTTACTGGTCCTGCACTCAGACCTGGGCAAGGGGGACTTCTGCCCTGGACCCCAAGCCTGAGAGTATCCTATACATTACAAATATGGACATACAAAGATGTTCTGTTTTATTTGGGGGAACCTAAGAAAAGTTTTGGAGATAATAATTTAGACTATGATGAAAACCACAAGATGAACGCTTGAGCTGAACTGAACCACTCAAGACAGAAGGACAGAGAGAGAGAGAGAGAGAGAGTGTGTGTGGGTGTGGGTGTGTGTATGTGTAGGGTGGTGAGATGGGAAGATTGTAGGCTTTGACTGGGAGAAGCAGAGAAAGAGTAACTGTTTTTAGTAACTCTCCCAAATCTTTGAAGGTGGGTAGCATAGCTCTTAGAACTGCTTAGAAATTCTGAGTCAGAAAACTGATATGATAGAGGAAGAAAGCTGTTCTTTCTGGCTCGTTGGTGAGTTTGACTCAGTCGGTTTCCAGCTCAGGTTCAGGCAGGTCCTGTCACCACCAAACCTTGCCTTGTCACATCAGGTCCCTACTATCATTTCAGCTCCTAGATAGCAGGGCTGGCTGGGGAGAACTGCTCCCCTTCAGATTCCAGATCCCAAAGTCTATACCCGAAGAACAGTTTTTGATGAGGGTGGAGGAACGGAGAGGAAGTCTGGGCCATGAAAACAGTTTGATTTACAACTTTGACATATTTAGAAATATGTTCACGGGCCTCTTGTTGTGGGCTCTGCAAATGTGGGGAAAGGGCCTGTAGCTTTCCACATCAAGAGAACCCTGTTTCAAAGTATTGTTCATCTCAGAGAACATTAGTATTGTTCAATGTTGGGGAAAAATACCAATCTACCAAGAAGCTTCCAAGTAATGTGATTACTGAGTAAGCTAACAATAATGCCACTAAACCAAACTAAATCAGACAAATGTACTTTCATTATGAACTTACATGGGTATCTACAGGTTCCTAGAAATTGACTTCTTTGACTCTTTCCTATTTTTAAATAAGAAATTTAAGTCAAAGGAATTTCCCATTCATTATCTTTTATTCAACACCTGTATATTGTGCCAGGTAATAAGTGTTAAGAGGATTGTTGAAGCAAAAGAAGAGAATATAAAGTGACATGGGAATCCCAGGTCAGTTCCAGTGGTCATTTAAAAATGTGGTGCCATTAGAAAGGAGATAGGGATGAAGGAGAGAAAAGGAACCATATGAGTTTGCAGGAGACGATTGCTGAACACAGAACTGAAAATGCAAATTCTTGAATTAGAAGGGGAGTATTTGGTATATTGAAATAGTGAGCAAAGACGAAAGAGCAATAAGAAATGGAATCACAGCGGTAACCAGAGCCAAATCCTGTAGGGCTCTGTGCACAAAGATTTTAGATTTTATACTGAGTGAGCTGGGCAGAAATGGAAGTTGGAGACTCAGAGAATGACATAGTCTGCTTTAAGAGGATGAAAGGTCCCAGTGGCTGATGCATGGCAGAGACTGAAAGGAGCAGGGAGACCAATCAGAGCACAGCATATTAAAGGCAGTCTGGTCATCCAGTGTTTTTTCTGCATGCCTTACTTCCTCCTATTAAGAGTTGACATTCTTAAAAATCTTAACTCTTTCCTACCTTTAAATTTGTTTTATATGGTATTTCCCTTAAAAACAGATTGAGATATTATTTCTTTTACCCCTTCTTTCCTTCACTTTATTCCTAGTGGGGAAAGCAAATTTGTTGAGATGGTGTAAAAATACAGTGTTTTCTATTGCTATTGTTTAAAATGCAGCAAAATTAACATATTAAATTGAACATCAATAATATTTTCCAGAGTAGCCTTTGATAGTATACTTCTCTCAGTTAAATAAACTGAGCCTGTGATATATGTACCTTTATGTATTTATACATATATTTTTATATACTACTATATGTATATATATTATTAAAATACAGGGCATTATAAATATATATATCATAAAAGTTTATAAAAACTGAATAAAATTGAATTGTTAAAATTCTAATAGATCTGATAGGTATGCACTCTACTTTGAACACACCACCAAAGTTAGAGAGGCCTAATTCTAAATTACATGAATGTTAATAGTCCCCTCCAGTGAAAGGACCTACTACAACCTTTCCTGGAAGCATAAAATTTGTGCACGATTATTGAGATTTCATGACCATCTCTAGGACAGAGATCAGTAGAAAGACAGGAGCATGGAAAAGACTGAGCAGGTGGGATTGGCTGAGAAGGAAGACAGAAGAGAAAGGATTCTAAGGCTCATCCAAGGTAGCTCTGTGTGAAGTGAAAAGTGACTTGAAGAGATAAGTACAGACATATTTCACTCCGCCTTCCAGGTTCTATATGTTTCTAACTATTCATGATGTTTTCTTTCTGCACTATAATATAACTATATGCCCTTCCAGATATTGAGGGCTTTACTCAGGTGTTTCTTCCCTTAGCTAACTCTACCTCCATCCATCTTTATATATTCACATCTAAATTTATACCCATCTCTATGCTTATATCTCTATATGTAGATACATGTCAACATGTCTGTCTATCCATCTATCATCTATTTCTCCCTATGTATATTTGTGGAATCATTGGAGAATTTCACTTAGCAGATAGATAACAAGATTTAGCAGCATGCTCTACATATGCCTTCCTGAGAATGGTAGGAAGCTGATTCAACAGCTCAGTTCAGAGCCTTTACTTGCGGTGTCATCTCTTCTGCCTTTATCTTCCACTACTGACTTGAAAACAAATAGGGACACGTAATGGATAATTTGGAAAATGTCCCAAATGTACATGGAAAAAAATTAGAGCACTCCACGAAGATTTCAATAGGCAAAATGACTGAAATTCCCCATTATTACACGCTCAAACTAAATGCAATTTGGAATACCCTTAAGATTCTGGGTGAACTAGGCAGAAAGTACGTAATTCTTTAGAGTAAATCATTATAGTCTCTTAATTCCCAAGTCATTAAACAGTTTACTCTTGAGCCAATAAGCTTCAGCAACACACACACAAATTGACTTTGCCTTTAAAGAGTTTCTCACTCTAAGGAAGAAGGTAAAACCCCACACTGAGCCTAGTAAATCTGCTAGCTTCTCATAATGCTTCTCAGTGTTTCCTACTTCTCATAAATGTGACTGCAGTTGTCTCCTCAATTCCACTTTGTTTTCAATTTTTACCAAAATGATTTCTCTAGGCTCAACTGTATCACATCAGTAGGCAATAAAGAGAAAAAGAGGAAGACACATTACTTAGAAAGGTATATTTTTGAGGGGCATTTTCTCAGGAAGTTCATGGCCATATCTGCATAGTTAGGACTTTATTTTTACAATTATGAATTCCATCAAATTTCATAAAAATATGGAAAAATATCTAAATATCCCTGGATTCAGGAGTCTGCTTCATCAAATCTTAAAATAATGACATAGTTGCTTACCTTTTGTGTATAGAGTTAAAAACTGCAGATGCATTTGAGGCCCCGGTATGTATCCCTCCCCAAACCGTTCTCCCTCTCTCCTCAGAGTTAACCACCATTATGCCTTTTATGCTTATCATTCTCTTTCAAATCTTTATGATTTTATTCAATCTCTATACAGCCCTTAAAGAATATATGCTATGGTTTTACAAGAGTGTAATATCACTGGTGGTAACTTTGCGATATTATAATATTGCATATTATAATTTTTTGTAATGGTAACATTTTGTGTATATCATTCTGCAACTTGCTTTTTATTTTTATTTTTTGCTTCTTTTTAAAACTTCTGGAAAAGAAAATACATGAAAAATATTCTTACAGTTTACATCTTTGTCTTATTTCACTAAAATGCTTTCTCCTTACCATTTTTCTGCTGTCTCTTTCCTTTAAATTTATTAGATAAATGCTGGGCTTCTCGGTTTGATTTTCTACATTTCTTACATTTCCTCTCTTTCCTATCTCTGTTGCCTTGCTCTGCATTTTAAATTTCCTCCTCCATGCCTTTTAATATGGCTATTAATTTTTTTAAATTACTGTGTTTTGGAAAGAACTTTTTCCATTGCTTTCATAACTCTCTTTTAAAGCAGCCCATTCTCGTTTAATAGTTGTACTCTTTATTCAAACCAATTTGAGTATGGAAATTAGCTTTATGGTTTACTCTGATTTTGTACTCTTTAATATTAGTTATTCTGTTTACTCATCTAGGCTTCTCTCTCCTATGCTGCTGATTGTCTTCAAGTGTCTTGTGATCATTGTTTGTCAGTTCATGTTTGTGAACAAAAGATCTGGTCAACTAAAATGAGTAGCTGGTGTGGGAATTTCCTCCCATTAGGTAGGCCTTTTTTTTTTTTTTTTTTTTACTAACAGGTCTTTCTTTGAATGGTAGTACTGACTGTTCTGTAAATATGGGCAGACTGTTCCAGTGGTCAAGGCTGTTTCAATAGCCATTTCATCTAGGTCGCAAAGGTCAGGTCAGCCCTTCCCCTGACTTCCAATACCACCACAAGCCCAGCTTTATTATACAGAGTCTAAGGCTCACAACTGCAACCTCAGCCTTTTCTAAGTATATTATTAGATTTTTTAAAAATAGCTCTCTCCTTTTAACCTGGGGACAAATAAACTCTGTATCATGACAGTATTTGCTTTGTAATCATAAGGGTGCATTTGCGGAAGTAAATGGAGCTGACTGGCTGTTTCCACAGATTATCTTAAATTAAATACCATGAATTCTGCCCAATAAGCCTGCTATTGAAACAAGATGGCAGGGGGCTCTGATTTGTGAATCTCCTATTCTTAAATCAGTCTTTGGGGACAGACAGCTTTCAGGCCTGCCCAATTCTTTTGCTGATAGGTATTCCCTTATTTGAAATAGTTTTATTTCAATGAAATGAAAAGCAAAACAAAACAAAATAAGCAAACAAAATCAGATTGCTTGTGGAGCTTTTTACTGCTTGAGAAATATTGTATCCTGCTTCCAACATCCTGAGTAATAAATTATTATGCCCATAAGGAGGTTTTACTCTCCAAGCTGCTCAGAATCACCCTCCTTCAATCAGCCCTACATCCAATAACCAAATGGGCTTCCTGGGAGCTAATCCATGCTGATAGATTGGCTGTAGTCCAACATCCCAGGGTTGGAGATTCTGCCAAATTATCTCAGGCAAAGAATGCCTTGTAGGTGACACTGATGAGACAACTTGAGAAGCCAGCTGTGATGTGGGTGGAAAATGCATGCTTCACCATCATGTGGAAAGTTGGACTTTGTTGGCTCTCAGCTGCCCTTAAATTTGGAATAGAACTGATGGCACTATTCTCTCTTTGCCAGCTCTCAGAAGGCATGAGGGCCAACTCAGGTTTTCTCCTAATTTTCAAGCAGTTCTCACACATCCTGCTGCCTGGAAACACAATAAATCAGATCCTAGTCCCTGAAAACATATGACTATACAAGCAGTCTATGACCTATGAAAACAATATTTGTTCCCCCATTATATGGAACTTAGATGCCATAGACACAGATGTCAATTTTTGAAAAGAATCCATAAAAGCTCAAGTTAACTCATAATCTAGATGAATTAGAAGTAAAAGGAGCCACAGTTCCAAGCTCCAGTGGTGTTCAGTGATACTTTGTAAATCAAATCCCTCCCAGCCCCAAAGGTGGTAGAACTATAGTAAAGTGATGGGGAAGAGATCCAGTAATTTCCTTAACCACATAGGACAATGTCCTCTGAACTCTATCACTGTCCTCTCCCATTCATCTTTAATTTCTGTTAACTTAATCTAAAAAAAAAATTTGATTTGTGTCTTTCCTGCTAAAAAAAAAATATAGGAGAAATGTAGCTTCTATTTCCTCTGACTAGAACCCTTTCAAACTCATTTTTCTCAAAAAACCTTACTTTCACTTTCTCTGTGAGGCCATAACTCTGTGGCAAAGTCTACTCCCTCCTCTTTACTACTTTGGAAATATATGAATTTTGCTATTATTATTGAATGTATCTTTATAGTTATGATAGTTCATTGTGACAGATTTGCCTGTCCCCTACTCAAGGTAGACACTGTGGCTTATTTATCTTTGCATTCCCAGAACCCCCAGGGATACAAAGTTTTTCTTCAAATTGATGACATATCTACATTGTTGTGGTATAGGTATGCTGAAAAGAAAAAGCATTTCCTGGTTAAAATGATTAGAGAAGGAGGGGGGAAAGATGGCGGAGGAGTAGGGGACCCTATTTCAACTGGTCCCCGGAATTGAGCTGGATATCTACCAGACCACTCTGAGCACCCACGAAACCAGCCTGAGATGTAAGAAGATCTGGATCTCTACAAACAGAATATCGCAGGCGGTTGGTTGTGAGGTACAAAGTGGAGAGCTGTGATTCTGCGGGCAGATATCAGAGGATAAAAGGCAGCGGGAGGGTGCCTGGCCGTGGGGATCCTACACCGCCGGTGAGTGACAGCCTTGCGCACTGGGGACGGGCACAGACTCGCAGACCGGTAGCTGTGGGGAAAGGACTTTAGGGCAGCCCCCCCAGCCCGGGGTGGAAACCCAGAGCAGCGGGGTCGCGTGCGCAAACTGGGAGCTGCTGGCGGTTTTAGAAGCACAAAGGGCAGAGACGGCCCCGACCTGGAGGCAGGACTGGGAGTGCTGTGGAGGGGCGCACAACCCAGGATGCTGCAGTTTATAGCAATACAGACAGAAACTGAGACAGTGTGGCCTGGAGAGCTCACTGAAGAACAGACTGCAGTCTCTCTGCTCTGAGGCAGAGGGTTGGAAATGGTCTCTTCTGCTCTGACTAGCGGAAGAGACACGGAAAGCCGCCAGGGAAAGCCACCAGAGAACAAAAGCCCCAAAAACTGATTCCCACTGAGCCCATCCCCCGCCACAGGGGCGCAGGGCAACTCCGCCCAAACAGGGTTGCCTAAGTAACAGCGCGGCAGGCCCCTCCCACAGAAGACAGGCTGGGAAAACAAGAGGCCAGCAACCCTAAGGTCCCAAGAAAACAGGTGCATCTTGCTTGGGTTCTGGTCAATAATTTGGACTCTGTACATTCCCTCAAACACCCATCAACAGAATGACTAGGAGGAGGAGCCCCCAAAATAGAAAAGACTCAGAGATTATGACTTATGCTGCAGATTTACAAATGGATGCAGATATAACCAAGATGTCGGAGATGGAATTCAGGCTAGCAATTGTGAAGACAATGGCTAGAATGGAGAAATCAATTAATGGCAACATAGAGTCTCTAAGGGCAGAAATAAAAGGTGAATTGGCAGAACTTAAAAATGCTATCAATGAGATCCAATCCAATCTAGATAATCTAACAGCTAGAGTAACTGAGGCAGAAGAGAGAATAAGCGACCTGGAAGACAATATAATAGATACAAAGGGAAAAGAGGAGGCCAGGGAAAAACAACTCAGAATCCATGAAAATAGAATCAGAGAAATAAGTGACACCATGAAGCATTCCAATGCCAGAATAATTGGAATCCCGGAGAGAGTGGAGAGAGAGGACTAGAAGATGTATTTGAGCAAATTGTAGCTGAGAACTTCCCTAATCTGGGGAATGAAACAAACATTCGACTCCTAGAGGCAGAGAGGACCCCTCCCAAGATCAAGGAAAACAGGCCAACACCCCAGCCATGTAATAGTAAAACTTGCAAATCTTAGAACCAAGGAAACCATCTTAAGGGCAGTTAGGGGGAAGAGATTCCTTATGTACAGAGGGAGGAACATCAGAATAACGTCAGACCTATCCACAGAGACCTGGCAAGCCAGAAAGGCCTGGCAAGACATATTCAGGGTACTAAATGAGAAGAACATGCAGCCAGGGATACTTTATCTGGCAAGGCTTTCATTTAGAATGGATGGAGAGATGCAGAGATTCCACAACCAGCAGAAACTGAAAGAATATGGGACCACTAAGCCAGCCCTGCAAGAAATATTAAGGGGGGGGGGGGGTTCTGTAAAAGGAGAAAGACCCCAAGAGTGATATACAACAGAAATTTACAAGGACAATCTATAAAAACAACATCTTCACAGGCAACATGATGACAATTAATTCATATCTTTCAATAATCACTCTCAATGTGAACGTCCTAAATGCTCCCATAAAACGGCACAGCGTTGCAGATTGGATAAAAAGACAGGACCCATCCATATGCTGTCTATAAGAGACTCATTTTGAACCTAAAGATACATCCAGACGGAAAGTGAAGGGATGAAGATCCATCTTCCATGCCAGCGGACCTCAAAAGAAAGCTGGGGTAGCAATTCTTATATCAGACAAATTAGATTTTAAATTAAAGTCTGTAATAAGAGACACAGAAGGACACTATATCATTCTTAAAGGGTCTATCCAACAAGAAGATCTAACAATTGTAAATATCTATGCCCCCCAACATGGGAGCAGCTATCTACATAAGCCAACTGTTAACCAAAATAAAGAGTCATATTGATAACAATATGTTAATTGTAGGAGACCTCAATACTCAACTCTCAGCAATGGACAGATCATTGAAGCAGAAAATCAACAAGGAAACAAGAGCTTTGAATGATACATTGGACCAGATGGACCTCATAGATATTTACAGAACATTCCACCCTAAAACAACAGAATACTCATTCTTCTCGAGTGCAGATGGAACTTTCTCCAGAATAGACCATATACTGGGTCACAAATCAGGTCTCAACCGATACCAAAAGATTGAGATTATTCCCTGCATATTCTCAGACCACAATGCTCTAAAACTGGAACTCGATCACAAGAAAAAATTTGGCAGAAATTCAAACACTTGGAAGCTAAAGACCACTCTGCTCAAGAATGTTTGGGTCAACCAGGAAATCAAAGAAGAACTTAAACAATTCATGGAAATCAGTGAGAACGGAAACACATCGGTCCAAAACCTATGGGATACTGCAAAGGCGGGTCCTAAGGGGGAAATACATAGCCATCCAAGCCTCACTCAAAAAAATAGAAAAATCCCGAATTCACCAACTAACTCTACACCTTAAAGAACTAGAGAAAAAGCAACAAACGACGCCTAAGCCACGCATTAGAAGAGAAATAATTAAAATTAGAGCAGAAATCAATGAATTAGAAACCAGAAACACAGTAGATCAGATCAATGAAACTAGAAGTTGGTTCTTTGAAAGAATTAATAAGATCAATAAACCACTGGCCAGACTTATCCAAAAGAAAAGAGAAAGGACCCAAATTAAGAAAATTATGAATGAAAGGGGAGAGATCACGACTAACACCAAGGAAATAGAAACAATTATTAGAAATTATTATCAACAAATTTATGCCAATAAACTGAGCAATCTGGCTGAAATGGAGGCCTTGAAGAAGACACAAAAAGATGGAAAAGTATTCCATGCTCATGGATTGGAAGAATAAACATTGTTAAAATGTCTATGCTACCCAGAGCAATCTATACCTTCAATGCCATCCTGATCAAAATTCCAATGACATTTTTCAAAGTGCTGGAACAAACAATCCTAAAATTTGTATGGAATCAGAAAAGACCCCGAATCGCCAAGGAAATGTTGAAAAAGAAAAACAAAGCTGAGGGCATCACGTTGCCCGATTTCAAGCTATATTACAAAGCTGTGATCACCAAGACAGCATGGTACTGGCACAAAAACAGACATATAGACCAATGGAACAGAATAGAGAACCCAGATATGGACCCTCAACTCTATGGTCAAATAATCTTTGACAAAGCAGGAAAAAACATGCAATGGAAAAAAGACAGTCTCTTCAATAAATGGTGCTGGGAAAATTGGACAGCCACATGCAGAAGAATGAAACTCGACCATTCTCTAAAACCATTCACAAAGATAAACTCAAAGTGGATGAAAGACCTCAATGTGAGACAGGAATCCACCCAAATCCTAGAGGAGAACATAGGCAGTAACCTCTTTGACATCGGCCACAGCAACTTCTTTCAAGATACATCTCCAAAAGCTAGTGAAACAAAAGCAAAAATGAACTTTTGGGACTTCATCAAGATAAAAAGCTTCTGCACAGCAAAGGAAACAGTCAACAAAACAAAGAGGCAACCCACAGAATGGGAGAAGATATTTGCAAATGACACTACAGATAAAGGGCTTGTATCCAAGATCTATAAAGAACTTCTCAAACTCAACACCCAAAAAACAAATAATCCAGTCAAAAAGTGGGCAGAAGATATGAAAAGACACTTCTCTGAAGAAGACATACAAATGGCTAACAGACACATGAAAAAATGTTCATCATCATTAGCCATCAGGGAAATCCAAATCAAAAGCACATTGAGATACCACCTTACACCAGTTAGAATGGCAAAAATGGACAGGGAAAGAAACAACAAATGTTGGAGAGGTTGTGGAGAAAGGGGAACCCTCTTACACTGTTGGTGGGAATGCAAGTTGGTACAGCCACTTTGGAAAACAGTGTGGAGGTGCCTCAAAAATTTAAAAATAGAGCTACCCTATGACCCAGCAATTGCACTCCTGGGTATTTACCCCAAAGACACAGATGTAGTGAAAAGAAGGGCCATATGCACCCCAATGTTCATAGCAGCAATGTCCACAATAGCCAGACTGTGGAAAGAGCCGAGATGCCCTTCAACAGATGAATGGATCAGGAAGATGTGGTCCATATATACAATGGAATATTACTCAGCCATCAGAAAAGATGAATACCCAACTTTTACATCAACATGGATGGGACTGGAGGAGATTATGCTAAGTGAAATAAGTCAAGCAGAGAAAGTCAATTATCATATGGTTTCACTTATTTGTGGAACATAAGGAATAGCCTGGAGGACATTAGGAGAAGGAAGGGAAAAATGGGGAGGGGGAATTGGAGGGAGAGATGAACCATGAGAGACTATGGACTCCGAGAAACAAACACGGTTTTAGAGGGAAGGGGGGAGGGGGGATTGGTTAGGCCGGTGATGGGTATTAAGGAAGGCATGTACTGCATGGAGCACTGGGTATTATACGAAAACAATGGATCGTGGATCACCGCATCAAAAACCAATGATGTATTGTATGGTGACTAACATAACATAATAAAATTTAAAAAAAAAAAATTTTCAAGGCAAAAAAAAAAACGATTAGAAAATATTGTGCTTTTTTTTTTTTTTTAGGCTGGACAGTATTCTATTTTATTATGTTATGTTAATCACCATACATTACATCATTAGTTTTGTTTTTTGTTGTTGTTGTTCTGCCTTGAGTGAATTCTTTTTCATTATTATTATGATTAGGTTATGTTAATCACCATACATTACATCATTAGTTTTTGATGTAGTGTTCCATGATTCATTGTTTGCATATAACACCCAGTGCTTCATTCAATATGTGCCCTCTTTAATACCCATCACCAGGTTCACCCATCCCCTCACTCCTCTCCCCTCTAGAACCCTCAGTTTGTTTCTCAGAGTCCATAGTCTCTCATGGTTCATCCACCGCTCCGACTTCCCTCCCCTTCATCATTCTTCCCCTCCTGCTATCTTCTTTTTTTTTAACATATAATGTATTATTTGTTTCAGAGGTACAGGTCTGTGACTCAACAGTCTTACACAATTCACAGCGCTCACCATAGCACATACCCTCCCCAATGTCTATTACCCAGACACCCCATCCCTCCCACCCCCCAACACTCCAGCAACCTTCAGTTTGTTTCCTGAGATTAAGAATTCCTCATATCAGTGAGGTCATATGATACATGTCTTTCTCTGATTGACTTATTTTGCTCGGAACCCTCCTACACTGTTGGTGGGAATGCAGGCTGGTGCAGCCACTCTGGAAAACAGTATGGAGGTTCCTCAGAAAGTTGTAAATAGAGCTACCATATGACCCAGCAATTGCACTACTGGGTATTTACCCCAAAGATGTAGGGATCCGAAGGGGTACGTGCACCCCAATTTTTTTTTTACTACAGAATTTTCACTACCATTTATATGGTGCTATGAACAGAAGTGTCTAAATTGAGATATAAACTTACTCCACAAATTACAACTCTTTTATATACCCTATTCACATACCCTGAACTAGTGTTTTGTAAAATGTCTAGAAACTATTCATCTGTAGCATAATTCTAGGTAGAAAAGAATTTAAGTATTATTATGTTATTACATACGATGTTTAAAAACAAGTGAAATCAGGAAACATCTCTTCATTGATTTTATGTAATAGGAATTCTAGGTTGTGTCAGAAATGCTTTTTTTTTTTAAACTGAACTATTGGATCTGCTTCCACTCTCTTCTATTCTGCTTGCCAGGGATTTGCTACACAATTAAAGTATAAAAGGGCTTGTTTTGACTAATTAATTAAAGGATTAAATATGGACACCCATTCTATAACTTCTGAGTGTCAATACAACCAGAAAAAGATTGATTTTTATTCAATTCAAGGTATACTCATGGATGTTAGGGGATGTATTCAGTACAATAATGATGCCTGATTTTCTCACACACTCAGAAATCTTCAAAAGCTATCTATAATAAATATATGTATATGTATATATATAATACCTAGCTTTATATCATAAATATATAATTTTTCTCCTCCTCCTCATTCATCTTTTTCTTCTGAGTACTGACCTCTTCAGGGTATTTTTTCCCCCAAGGTGTTATTCACCTTTTTTTGAGTCACACCTGACTGTGGTGACAGAATGTCTGCCTGATTTAATCCACAGAGTACCAGAAAGAACTCGGAGATTAGCCTCCCCAGTATACAGGTGCCTCTGTGAAGAAATGTAAATTCTCCCAGAACTGATATGTTCCTAGGTTCCTCTCAGTGTCTGAGCAAACCTGGATGATATAAAGCATGAAGAGCCAAGGTTTATGGCCTCACACAGACTCTTTCCTAAATAATGACTCTGATAGTTCATGGAAGGATGATTGACCATCTCCCATACCCAATACACATAGACCAACCCAACTAGGGTCTCTTCAGCCAACACTTCTTTTCATCATTCAAAGCCAAATAAACCATTCAGTGCTATTTGGATCATGACTACTTATTGTATTCTACATACTCTGAGTGAATAATAGATAAAATCCTATAAACCAAACTGACTTTGGGTTAGAGGGCATCTTTAAAGCACTTATTTAATTACTAGAACCTAAATCTTGAAAACTGTTAATGCTATATCCTAGTTATCCAGGTCTTGAAGACAAGAAAGAAATATATCCTAAACTGGAGTCAAAAGTAGACAATAACTATTTTGATAAAAGTGATAAATTATTTATCATGACAAGATTCAAGGATGTATTCATTATAGAAGCAAACATTAGAAGGAAAAATCTGAACTTTTTTTTTTGCTAAAATTTCATTAGAATACAACTTTTGCTTACCTTTGAATTTCCTTACATCTTACTATGGCTGATATTACTATCTCTAGGAATGATAAACAGCTACCCTACATTGAGCATCCACTATATGCCAGGTATCATGCTCAATATGCTATTAACATCATACAGCAATCCTGGAAGTAAATTTTATTATCACTAGTACAGATGTATCTTAAATACGACTCCTCCATGAAAAGCAGTGTCCATTTACACTACTTTTCCAACCTGGAAGCAGGCTCTCACTCTCTTCATCCCCCAAAGGAAATCCCATTTCTGCCAAGAATTTCTCTACTCACTTGATCTTTCCTCATATTCAATATCTCCATTGCTTATTTTTCCATCTTGACAACTCTGAAACTCACTATAGGCTTTCCCAGTTTTCTCAATCACAAATATGTTAATTCCATTCATCACATATAGATAAGAAAACTGGAACCAGGGGTGGCTGGGTGGCTCAGTCGGTTGAGTGCTGAACTCTTGATTTCAGCTCAGGTCATGATCTCAGGTCTCTGAGATGGAGCCCTGCACTGGGCTCCACGCTCAGTGCTGAATCTGCTTGTCCCTCTACCTCTGCTCCTCCCCCGCATTCACGTACTCTCTCTCTCTCTCATAAATAAATAAATAAATAAATAAATAAATAAATAAATAAATAAATAAATAAAATCTTAAAAAAAAAAAGAAAGAAAAAGAAAACTGGAACCAAAGACTTTAAATGACTTGCCCATGGTCCCAAAAATTGTAATAGAGCTTGAATTCAGACAAGGTTCTGTATTAAGACAAGGCCAACAATTTCTCTGTTTCATAGGCCCATTTATACAAAACTCTTTTCTTTTGGCATTCTAAATACAATATTTAAAAACAATGAATTAGAGAATAACAGAAATAAACTAAAGATCCAAATGTAGATATGTCATTCTAAAGATCACAAAAAAACATACAACATAAATATGAAGAACTCATTCTTAGGCTTTTGTACTCATATGGTAGTATGTGAAATCTAATGGCCTATCTTCTATTCAAAACTTTTTAGTAATGGAAATTTGTAAATATTTGAAAATATTATTTAATCTAGAAACTTGAATTTTGATTTTACTAGATTTTATTCAGTGTATTAATTTTTTTCTATTAAGTACTAAAGATCTATCTTCAGTGATGTCTCCTCTGTCCTGTCCACTTTAAGTTTGTCTCCATTCTCCAGGACCTATTATCTCTAAAATTTTACTATTCTTTCATAGGCTGCCTTACACTGACTGTAAGAACTCCATCTCTACACATTATTAAAAATTACAGTTGATTCTGGTATCATGCCATGCATGGCAGATAGTCAATAGATGCTTTTTGAATGAACACTAGCACAAATCCACAGTGTCATGTGCAGCTTTATGCATGGAAAGGGACAAAAGCTCTTCTAGGCTTTAGCAGATGTCTCAGGGCAAAGCTAATGTACCAATTCATTCCTTGAGTTGAGATGTTGGCTTTTTTATTGAGTCTAAAATGTGGAAGAATATAGAGCTACAAACTATGCAGAATCAAACTTTTCAACCACAAAAATCTGAACACTTCATGACAAGATATAGCTTATTTTATATTCTTTAAAAATTATGCACAAGATGACTTATTTTCCAGTAGTACATTAACTATCAAAAGTAGATAGCAAATCTTTATGTTGACATTTATATTTGTTTACATTCAGTCTTAGAGCATGCAGTTCAGTCATTTGGACATAAAGAGTTAATTACTATATCAGCCTAAGGTCACATGACCCAGAGTTGCGATAATTCTAAAAAGAGCACTTAGGTATAGACTGTTGCTTAGACTCCATCTGAAAGGAGATACCATACTCTGCCAGCAGTCAGCATGAACAGACAGTAAAGACAGAATTATGAATGGTGTGTCAGTTGAAGTTAAATGGTCTTACTCCCTTAAATTTCATAGTTTCAAAGTATGGCAGCATCATTATTTGTTCATTATTTGTTCTCCTGAAATATCAAAAGAGCAAAGAAACCCATACTCCGATGGATGATTAAAAAACACCTCAATATCCAGTATGTATTGTACTTAGATTATTTAGTCTTTCTTATTCTCTGTTTCTAGCATGGGAAATACATATATATATAAAAGATACCAATAGAATTAATTTAGTGAAACCAGGTGGAAGTGATTAAAAGGCTATCTCCTTTCCACACTTACGAAGGTATACTGTTGATAACATCCTGAATTCAAAGAACAAAATCAGACCGGTCATTGTTTACCTAAGATAGCAATCCTTAGCTTTGTAATCAAGCAAAATTTATTTTGCTTTGCTATACTTGGCAGTAAGAAAGAATTCTTACAGTGTCTTATTATACAGTAGCCATTTCTCCATTTAAAGCTATACTTCCACATGGACAAATAGTACTGTACTGCGGTCTAAAAGTAATTGATGACATACAAAATCATCATAGGTTTCTTATAATGGGATAAATACCAGTTACTTTTCAACAGTCCTGTGTCAGCTTTCTACAAAGAAATTTACACAGATACTATGTGACTTAGGAAACTTTGGGACCCATTAGATTTAAAATATCTTGACAGTAAGCTACTTTGAGAAAGATTTTATGAGTAAGACACCATTCCAAAGGTAAGCCCTGATTCAGGCCATGTTTGATTTCTCCATGCCTGATCCACCGAGGCAACTACTGGGAAAATGCAGAAAATGGGATGTATTGTTTCCAGTAGTGAATCATGATTTCAAAAGTTTAAATGGACATCTGAGATTGAACAGCAACCAAATGTTTATCTTCATGCACTTCATTTTTCCAATTAACTCTGTACCTCATTTTCCTCTATCAACTTTTGCAAAATTTTCAATTTTCTTCCAATGTTTAATTTTTTTCCACTTCCAGGCATAAAAACTTACATCTACATCCTTTATACCCTCTTCTCTCTTTTCCCAATAAGGAAGTTCTCCAGACTTTTATTTAAGGTCAGTCTCATGCTGGGGATCCTCTTGTCTCCAGAAGTTTTCACAAAAACAAAACAAAACAAAACAAAACAAACAAACAAAACCAAAACCCTATGTTATCAATTATTCCTACTCTCTTGTGTATAAAATATTTCCCTCTCAATGGGATCCATTATACCAGTTAGAAAAGATTAAAAAATAAACCCTCCTCTAATTAATATCTTACCTTTCTTTGACTCAATAATATACCTATGTTTCCATGGATTTTCTTATGGAAGAATATTCTTGGAGTGGGATATCTCACCCCAAATATATATGTGGTATGTGTGAGGTGTGTGTGTATATGTGTAGGGGAATTATGAATCCATTCTCTCCTGCTTTTAAATCCCAGGTCAAATTCTCTCCCTTCTCTTCCCTTTTCTCTTCTCATATTTTCTCTCTCAATTTTTCTCTCTCTCATACATATACATATATATATGCATATATATACATATATATAATTTACTATACTTATTTATATGCAATAAACTATAAAGTATATAAAGTATATGGCATAAGTTCTGATATCATATCTCAATCCTTCCTATGTATCTGTGGCTTAGAGAACTGCCGTGGTCCTGAGCTTGAACTTCTTGTCTCTTTAAGTACCCTATATCTTTCTCCTCCCATCAGAGTTATCTTGCCATAATATACACTTCCTGCTTCAAGACACTTACTATTGATTCATTCATCCAACATTTATTGAACCTCTGTACAATGCCAGGCCTTATTCTAAGCACAGCAGTTACAGTCATGAACCGAAGAACTTCAAAGGGCTATGGTCTCATGAAGAAGGCTGCTAACAAGAAAATAATTATATAACATCACTTAATGCAGCTTGTAGTGTTTTTTTTCCCTTATTAACCATAAAATGTTTGCATAGTACTGTAGCTCTAAATTTTAAATCTGAGACTTTTGTGTTCTCTGGATACTGTGATGATGATGGTGGAAAAAATCTCATTCTGTTTAAAGATTAAACACAAAAGAGATCTTTAATTGCATTAAACCATGATTCTTCCCAGGCAACACCATTAAGCTTCCCCCAGCCACAGTGGTCTGTATACTGTATAATGGCATCAGTCATGATTTTAAATGGGTTTCATGGGATAACCAGTATAGAAGCAACAAATGAATGTTTTTCTATCAGATAGCCTGCCTAAAACATTGAAGTAACCCTAAGAAAGGAAAGGGATCACAGCACCCCTTGGCCTCTACTGTCTAAGCTAATTCCTTCTGTTCATAGGAGTGAAGTGGGTTAGTTGGTTGTCTGTGTCTCCTCCCTTTAATATAAAAATATTAGTGATATATTTTGTAGTTTTGTAGCCAAAGAAGAAGGTGGTTGTCTTCACTTTTCATCTCTAATGAGTCCTCAAGAGAGAGGTGAAAAGAATAAAACCAGTTAGGCCTAATATAAATTCTTTTAAACTTTCTGCTGTTCTCCAACACTAAGGGAGGTCTGGCTTTGTTTTTTTAAGATTTTTTATTTATTTATTTGTCAGAGAGAGAGAAAGCACAAACAGGGGGAGCGGCAGGCAGAGGGAGAAGCAGACTCTCCACTGAGCAAGGAGCCTGATGTGGGACTCAATCCCAGGACCCTGGGATCATGACCTGAGCTAGAAGGTAGACACTTAACTAACTGAGCCACCCAGGTGTCCCTGGAGGTCTGGCTCTAAAGGTGAGGCCAAATTGGCCACTGAACATTCTGAATCCTTAATCATTAGTAACTCAAACTACTGACATCAAGTTTAGTGTTAGAAATATAAATTAATCACAGAAGTGGGGAAAAATATTAAAAAAGGCAACACTTGGGGTTTTTTTCCTTTTATTGATAGTCCACTCTACTTTTACTATTAAAAATCAGAAATGCAAAAGTAGGTATCAGTTCATCCCATATAAAGGTAGCACCATATCTCATATGCAATTCAGTTTTCTAAGGTTTTACTGAAGGTGTCAACCTCAAAGCCCTTAAGACTATTACATGAGCTTGGCAAATACATACACAGCATTTCAAATTAATTCAGAAAAAGAGGAGGGACTTGGCTTTCAGATGGGGAAACCATGAACCCTGGATGTCAGAATTGACCCCAGAATTAAAAAGATGAGAATTTTGGAACATATTATATTAAAATATATTTCAATATATTCAAAAAGTTTCAGTGCAGTGAATATTTCTATTGTTTGAAAATATGCCTTCATTAATTCTAATGATTTCTAAAATTATATTCACTGGCAAATATAGCATTTGGATTGCCTGGATTCAAAGGGAGAAGAGAGTTCTCAAATTTGTTCACGATAAAAATATTCGTAGAATGCTTATGAGTGTTATGGCCTCAAGCTCATCTATTTTGTGCAATTTCTAAGCTAGAATCTTGGCTAAATGTGTGAAATCATTGAAGTGTATCCGAGTTTCATGCACGGATGCTTGCATTTCTTTACAGTACAAGAAGGCTTTGAGAAATGGAAGGGATTAATAAAGTGAGTTGTTTAAATTAAAAGTGATTTATAGCTTTGTAATGTATATATCTATGCACTCTACTTTAGAAACAAAGAGGAGACTTAAAAATTGCATCTTACATAAATAATTTTATAGCTGAGTTAGCAATTTCCCACCTCTAAATGCATATTGTTATTAGATCTAAGCTGTTTTCTTCCTGGAAACACTGTCCAAAGCAGTGTTTTGTGTGATTCCCTGGGAGTTTAAGTCAAAGATAGCACCACAGAGCTTCATCTAGGCAGCAAATGGTCAGAGTAGTTCCAATCAGAGCTAACAACCCTCTTGAGTTTAAAATGTCCCCAAGATGTGGTGGTGGTTGTTATTTTAAACTGGGGCTGAATTTTTATGTCCATAGCTACATAAATGGGCATATTTCTTATGCACCAGGTTCTTGGAGAGATAAAAAGAAAGGAGAGAGAAAATCAAAAATTATTATGGAGTAAAAAAAATGAGTATCTCTTTTTCCTTTTTAAAAAATGTGTGAACATACACACACACACACATGCATATCACACACACCTTGATTTATTCTATATCCTTCTAATGATAGGAATTTACAGTCATACAGGGGGTGGGACAGCAACATAAATAAATCAATACATAAGGAACTTACAGCACATACTCCTATTTTCTCTTTTGAACTCATCTTCTCAGTGCTCTGTGCTTCCTTACCCAACTCATGTTTTCCACTCCACCATGTAAACCCCTCAATTCATTGTGAAGAAATTCCTTTACAATCCTGAATTTGCTGAATGCTCTCTGCCCACCTCACAGTTTCATTACCATAACAGAAACTTCTTAAAGTGTGATCATCATATCAAGCATAGTTTCATGTCAGCTGAATATGCAAATTGGAAGAGAAAATATCAGTTATTTCACATTATCCAAACCCACCCCTGTTAAGTGATACCACACTTTGGTAGAGAGTAATACCACATATAATAGCATCAATGTTTGAGGATGACCTTTGTCAGGGACTTCATTATTACCCACCACTGCTCTGTTGGAAAAATGATATTATTCACATTTTACAGACAAGGAAAATGAAACATAGAAGGTTAATTACTTGATCCTGACCCTGACCCAAACTCTAACCCTGATATCTGGGTAAGGAAATACACTGGGAAGCTGAGATTTGAATTTAGTTGAGTCTTACTCCACAACAGTTCCCTTTCGCACTATCACATGTCCTACATTTTTGATGGAGCAGCTGCTGGCTTTTAATTATCAGGTATGTTTATGAGAGGAATAACAACATTTAGAGAATGAGATGTAGAAATCCTGATAAGGAACATCTTGACTGCATGTAAAATAGAAACATGTATGCTTAAACTGTTTGGTCCCACTGAGATGAACTGTAACAATAACTCAAGTATTTCAAGGAACTGTCCACTTTTTCTATTTCCCAGTTGCCTGATCATTGATATTCACTCTTGATTTCCTAACCTGTAAAATAGAGATCATAAAGTCTACTTAATAGGGTTCTTAGAAGTTTTTGATAATGTATGTGGGATATCTTATTTATAGTAAGCGCTATTAAATAGGGCTAAATGTAGGAACATATAATAATATAAACTGTATGGGGAAAACCCAAATTGCTTACTTAGTTATTTCTTTAAAAAAACAAAATAGGGGCGCCTGGGTGGCTCAGTTGGTTAAGCAACTGCCTTCGGCTCAGGTCATGATCCTGGAGTCCCAGGATCGAGTCCCGCATCAGGCTCCCTACTCGGCAGGGAGTCTGCTTCTCCCTCTGACCCTCCTCCCTCTCATGCTCTCTGTATCTCATTCTCTCTGTCTCAAATAAATAAATAAAATCTTTAAAAAATAAAAAATAAAAAAAAATAATAAACAAGGGACAGTCTGTTTCCTTCTATTTCAGAGAAGATAAATATTTACATCACTTGCTTTTCTATCTCCTTAGCCCACCCTTTCCCCCAAGCGTTTGTGCCTCAGATAAATTTTTTTTTAATAATGGGAATATAAGAAACATGTGGTACAAAAAAATGGATTCCAGGCTACACAGACTTGCTGTGGTTGAGTTTTAACAAAATAACCTCTTCCAACAATCAAGGAATAAGAGATTTTAATTAATTGTCCATGTACTGGGGACTGACAGTAAATGCTATGAGATCTATTTGATGCCTGAGTCCCATAATGTATCAGGAATCATAAAATGCCATTTTACTTGATGTCTACTTATTTTATTTATATTATAGGTCACCAGAGTTTTCTTTGTTTTTCCTCGCAAATGTTTTTATTACAAGAAAAATCACCAATGACATTTAATATGCTAGATTTACATTTTGAGATAAATTTGCCACTATTATATTAGAGTACATCATGGAAAAGATGAAATCAAAAATAGCATTTTATCATATATTATATTACTTACGACATTTAGTGGTAGTTTTATGGCATTTATTTGTGGTTATTGCGATCGTAGGGTAATTTAAAGAAGACAAAGACCAACCTGATTTGCAGTCACTTGGAAGATTTTATTTCTTTATAAAACTAAAGAGTTAACAAGAAAGATGACCAAAATGATCATCAAGGCAGCCTCCAAAATATCCATTTTTGACTAATACTTAGATGGTAACAGGCAACCCTCAACACAAAATTTAACATTTTTCCCAGTTTCAATCTCCAACATCACCCTCACTCTGTGACAAAAAGCTGAGGGAATATCAGGTGAGGTACATGCTGGTTGCTTGAGGAAACACACTACCCTTTGTTAGGGAGTATTTCTTCTCATCTTTGATCTATGGGTCATTTGTATTCGGGGGTATCTAGTCCAAAACTCTGGTATTATTAGAGATCTTGGCAATCAGATCCCATTATCAAAACTAACACAAATCGGTCACATAAATACCTTGGATCCTTCCTATATTAAGACAGACTGGAATTTTCTACAAAAAATAAAATAAAATTATAATTAGATAATGACATATAATGAATAAAGAAATTCGGCTAAATATCAATAATATCACTTAGTCCTGGAGAAGCTATGCCTTCAGACCTAATATTTTAAAGTTAGACACCTGAAATACCGAATGTGAAAGGGAAGTTCTTCTACTAGATAGAAGATGAAAATATTCTTGCCATTCTAAACATAATAAATACAGTAAAAATACATGAAGTAAAAAAATACAGTAAAATAAATACAGTAAAAAATATAGGAAGTTTTGAAAAATCTTATGACAGAGAAGTTAATTTTCAGTCTTTGTGGATCAGCTACTTGAACATCATTCCCATACCCATTTTCTCTTGACATCTTCCATTATAGGGATATCCTTTCAGACCGCCTTGCAAATACATTCTACTATATGAATAATTTCAGCCAGTAAGATGAAGTTTCAAGTTCTTCGATAAAGCTTACAAAAAAATAAATAAAGCCTAATGCGTTAAAGAGATTTTTAGTGTTTCCTCTATTCTTCTAGCCAAGAATAAAGATGCATTGCTTAAAAGAAAAGTGACCATCTTGTATAAAACCTGTACAGTACGTAATATTGAGCAGATAAATTTTAGGGGATCTAAATAAATGGAATGATATGTCATATTTATGGATCAAAATACTATAGTTTTTAAGATGCCTATTCTCTCCAAACTGGTCTATAGATGCAATCCTAATGAAAAATTCCAATCAAAATCTCAGAAGTTTTATTTTTTTTTAAAGTAGATAAATTGATTCTAGAATTCACATGGAAATGCAAAGTCTAGAATGTCAAAGCAACTTTGAAAAATAAAAAGAATTAGCACTACTTGATTTCAAGTGATAGCAATCTAATATAGTAAGGTATTGATATAAAGATAAACTAACACATCAATGGAAAAGAATCAATTCTACACATAGACTCACAGGTACATGATCAATTGATTTCAACAAAGGTATAAAGGTAATTCAATGGAGAAAGGATAGTCTTTTCACCAAATGGAAAAAACGTAATTTAAAACCCCCCGAAATTTGGATATGCACATAAAAAATGAACATCAACCCATCCCTGCTGTTACATTTTTAAAATCAACATAGATTATAAATAAATGTGAAACCTAAAACTAAAACTTTCTAAAAGAAAATACAGGACAAAATCTGTGTGACCTTGGGTTAGGAAAAGATTGTTTTTGATATGAGACCAAAGGCAAAATATATAAAAGATAAATTGACAAAGTCAGCTTCATTCACATTTAAAATTTCTAATGTGCAAACCACACTTTTAAGAGAAAGAGAAGACAAACCAGAAGCTGAGAAAAAATATTTGTAAGTCACATATCTGACTAAGGGCTTTTATTCAGAATATAAAGCTCAATATTAAGAAAACAAACAAACCAAAAAAATGGGCAAAATATCTCAACAGTCACTTCGCCAAAGAAGATATAAAGATGGCATATGCGTACATGGAATATATTCAATATCACTAGTCATTTGGTAAAAGCAAATTGAAATCATAATGCTATACCACTAGATTTAAATTAAAAAGATTGACCATGCCACTGTGTTAATGAGTATATGGAGCAACTGAAAGTCTTCATACATTGCTTGTGGAAAGGTAATATGGTACAATCACCTTGGAAAACAGATCAGAAGTTTCATAAAACATTAATATTTACAATAAATTTATTACAATATATTTTACTGTATAATACATAATACAATATAAACTATATAATAAAACATATTAAATAAATCACAATAATAATTTAATAAAACATATATGTGCCATATAGCCCAGCCATCTAAAGAGGAAAGAAAGTATATGTCCATACAAAGCCTTTCCTACAAATGTTCATAGGAGCCTTATTTCTAACAATCCAAAACTGAAAGCAACCCAAATGTCTATCAACAGGTGACTCGATAAACAAATGTTGAAAGATCCATAAAATGGACTATTATTCAGTTATAAAAGGGAATTTACTATTTATATGCATGACCTCATGAATTAATCTCAAAATAATAATGCTGAGTGAAGGAAGCCATACAAAAAAGAAGTATATGTTGTATAATTTCATTTTTACAAAGTTCTTGAAAATCGAAACACATTTTCAGCATCAGAAAGCACATCAGTAGTTCCCTTGGGATGGAGGAGATGAGGAAAAAAAGGAACACAAATGGACATAAGTAAGGGAACTTTGAGGGGTAATAAGTACATGAATTATTTTGATTGTGGTGGAGATTCTATGTGTGTATACATAGGCCTAAACTTATCAAATTGTTTACTTTAAATATGTGCAGTTAATTGCATGTCAATTATACCCCAATAAAGTTTTCTTTTATAATGTTCAAAGGCAGGAAGGGTATGTTTCATGAAAGGAAGAAGATGCTGGCAATTGGCAAAAACAAAAGAGGCCATCATATCACCGAATGGACAAAAGTAATAGGCTAAGTTGTTTAGGAAGTCAAAAAGACAGGATGCTTGATCCCTGTTGGGATTAGCTGTATCAGCTGATACACCTACTCTGGCCCTCTTAACACCAGATTTGTTGTAGTGGAGGAAAAAGAAATGACAAATGACTAATTATTTAAGCAACTGTTAGGTTTGTTGTTGTTGCTGTTATATGCAGCTGAATGCAATCCTGACTGATAAAAATGTTAAGGTATAATGGATGGAGCTCTGCTTAAAAATGACAAGATAAAATCAATTTGTTTCAGAAATATGAGCTGATAACCAAAAACAAATTGGAAAAATAAATAGAGCAGAGCAGCACAAAGAAAGATAAATGATACCAAGAACCAAAGAGGATTAATAGTTATATTTTGACATAGTTCAGTTCCCTGGATATTTGAGGTATTTGGGGTTAGCAAGTGATGAAGGGGAGACAAGGAGCTAGAATTGGAAGAGCTGTAACCAGGCAGAATCTAGAAAAGTAGGGGATGGCTATGAATGTAAATTGCACTCAGGTGGAACCCAGAATCTGGTCATCAAGACAAAGTGAGGGTTCTATATAATAGCAGACCTCAAGAGCATCACCAATTCTTAGCAAAGATGGTTAAGTCAAGTTATGGATGTCAACAGAGTGCAAGAATTGGAAATGACCTAGGAAGAAACAAATGTCAGAAACCTGAGTCCAGGTAAATATTAGGAACTGGAACTGGCAATTTAAGACCAGAACTAACTGTATCAAGGGAAACAGTGTAAGAAATTATGCCAGAAAAGTTTCATTTTTAAAGCAGAATACAACCAAAATGTTTATTAATTTTCAATAACAGCTAATTGAGATGGTATATGCACATATAAAGGCAAACAAAGTGCCTAACAGATCCTGATAGTGTAGAATATGATAAAAAAACATAGTTAGCAACATAATTGTTTCAGTTGCCTTTTATATAG
Source organism: Mirounga angustirostris (assembly GCF_029215605.1). NCBI lineage: Eukaryota > Metazoa > Chordata > Mammalia > Carnivora > Phocidae > Mirounga > Mirounga angustirostris. Next base: position 118,484,050 of record NW_026991715.1, on the reverse strand, counting down.
GAATAGTAGCTTAAACGAATGCAGACATATAAAAATTGCCAATCCCTCCTCTTAGAGTAGAATTTAATTAATCAATTATATGTCATAATTCCTAATCTTCATTTGACTTTATCTATGCACATTTGGCAAAAATAATTTGAGACTGTTGTTTCACCTTTCTTAATTATGGTATAACTGAATCCATAGGAAATTAATTTAGATCCAAAACAAAGTAATCAGCACAAGTATTCAAGTTACAACCATAATTTTAATTATCTAGATATACTGGAGAAGCCATCTTAACCAATGGGATCAAGATTAATCAGTTGGTTAATTTAAAAAAAAGTCAACTTAAGTAAGGAATCATAAAATAAAGTTAGCTATATTGTGAAGTTATTTTCATACAATAAACAATTTCAATGCATCTATAAGATTTTGAGTGTCAGGTTGATAAATGGATACTTCTCCTCTAGGACTCAATACTATTATTTTTTTCTTCCAATTTTCAAACCAGCTAATAAATGCTGTGCTAATAACCTTTGGATGTTGGGCCAACATCTTTACTTTTAAAAATCCCTCTGCTGACTCAAGTAACCTATTGTCTTTCCCTCATTATCCACACCCATAGTGGGTTATCTACAGTTGGTTTCAAGTTCTGCTTTCTTTAAAGTGAAATGAAGGTGTAACCTAAAATCACTGAGAAGCAATCTAACTGCAGAGTCTTTTTTAGAGCTTAATGATTTTTCCACCCACACCTAATTTAATAGTATTTTAAAAGCAATTCACCTTCATCAAGTTTTCCCAAACTATTCAACAAAGTTTTCAAAGAAATAATTTTCTTTTTTATTTACTTTTTGTGGGTTTACATAATATCTCTTTAAATTATATAATTGTATAAATGCAATCAGCATAAATTGCTTTGGAAAAAACTCAAACCCTAAGGCTAGTGAACGCTGAATATGTCTTTGGGGCCATGCAGAAATATTGAACATTCTTCCTGGATTTGGAGAACTTCCTATATTCTGAGTTAGGTTTCCCTGAAGCAGAAGCTAGAAATTTTCTTGATGAAGCTCCCTTGCAGTTTAGATGTGGACACATCAGGAAGGAGGTCAGTTACTTAGATTCTCTTTCAATGGAGAAACTATAGCTACAAGGATTGATTTTCTAATGGCAATAGTGGTGACAGAGGTTCTGTCAGTGACAGAAGGTTCTGATATAAGGGTGCCTGTTATTAACGTTGACCATCAATAGCCCCAGCATGCCTGACTACATTGCCTCCAAGCAATGCCACTTTTAGGCCCTAGTAAATGCTATACTGTTTTGGCCTTGTCCTTCAGTATGAAACAAGGAGTCCCTACACTGAAAAGGAAGCACCTACCTAAAGTATCTGCTTCTAGAATATATCTTGGCAACTCAAAACCTCAATATTTCCTGGCCAAAGGGGCTTTTTGTTGGTCCTTTTCAAGTTTCTTGCTGGGTCAGTCCTGTTGAAGGCTAACTGTACCATAGTGATATATCTCTAGGCCACAAGATGCTTAAAGTGTGGACTGGGGTATCCACACAAATGTTCATGAAGCCCTTCTTGGGTGAGATGGAGTCAGGTGTGAGAAGAGAATAGGGGTCATGCCCAGAATTCCACTCCTATTCCATTGTTCCAGCTCCTCACATGTTGGGGGAATGCTGTGATTCTAGATTTCCTGGGCTATCTCATGTTTTAGATAAGTAACTTTTCTGCTTAACTTATCTGAAGGATGCTCTATTATAGTAAACGAAACTCTGACGACTAAATATGCATATGAATTAGAGTAAAAGTCTGCAAGTTTGCTGGTGGGTAAACTGCTATGAAAGAGTTCACTGTGTCTGAAACATCAGTCCACTTTGTTTCCAAGGGGGAGGGAGAGACTAAATGAACTAGTGAGTAAGTACTATGACAGCTGGTTAAGAGAGCTTCTACTCTATTTCTGGTCATCATATGTTTTGGGCTTTAATTATTTGAATTCATGTCCCAGGACGACCTGGAAAGCTAAGAGGACATGCTCTGGTAATTTTGTAGGCAGATTTGTGTAATGAGAGGAGAAATCATCAAATTAAAATACAAAATGATAATACTCTTTGTTGTTCTGTCTAGCAAGCTCTAAAATAACTATAAATTATATAGTAAAAAAACAGCATCCCAGAGTTCTTTTCTAAAAGATAGATTCATTATAATAGCCATAGACTTTACATATTTGGATAATAACAAGTGTGAGATAAATATTCACAATAGAAATGTAGTAGCTATTGCATTTAAAGTTGTAAACTTATAATTAATAAATATTACTCTTTAGATTTTCTAAAAGGCCAAGTCAATATCAAGGAAGGAATCTTTAAATGTCATTTTAGGCATTCTAATACTTCCTAATCGTGGCTGGTGTAAGATATTTCCTCTGCTAATCATGCAAACAACATGAAATTTTTTTCTCATTTATTTCCTTTTTTCCCCCTTGGAAGGTAGTTTGTCTTGGTAAAAATACAAATATTCCCAATAATTAAATTAATTAGTATCTATTTTAAGATGGGACTGGGGGAGATTATGCTAAATGAAATAAGTCAAGCAGAGAAAGTCAATTATATGGTTTCACTTATTTGTGGAACATAAGGAATAGCATGGAGGACATTAGGAGAAGGAAGGGAAAAATGGGGGGGGAATTGGAGGGAGAGATGAACCATGAGAGATTATGGACTCTGAGAAACAAACTGAGGGTTTAGGGGGGGAATGCATTAGCCCGGTGATGCGTATTAAGGAGGGCACGTACTGCATGGAGCACTGGGTGTTATACGAAAACAATGAATCGTGGATCACTACATCAAAAACTAATGATGTTTCATATGGTGACTAACATATAATAAAATAAAAATTTTAAAAAAAGACTTTCAATTAAAGACTGGATGTGGCAAACAGTAAATTACTGGTGCTTGATGAATTTTCTGATTTTCTGATATAGTTTATGATTATGATTTTACAAAAAAATGTTCTCCATTATACACACTATTCCTGAATTATAGCTAAGTACTAAGAAAGAAGTGAATCAGAATTCAACATTAGTCAAAACTTAAGCCTAAATTCTTTGAGCAAAAGTTTTCTATTTGACATATTTAAAATTTGCAAACATTAAAAATATTTGACACTTTTAAAGGCATTAGCCTCTAATGCTTTGAGGTTAACTTTCACATTAATAAAGCTCAAAATAGCATGTTATGAACAGGAAATTTACTTACTGTGGTAAAGTCCAAATTTCCAGTAATACATCTTAGTAACAGTAACAATTTAATGGATATTTTAAAAAAATCTATGCAGAGCAGAGATATGTTTCCACCAAATTATGTGCAGGCCTGCAAATGAGCTTCCTACTTTGGATGCTGTTTTCTAACTCAGGCATGTAACCATAACTATTTTTGTTTCTAAACTATTCTCAAATTGAACATAAGACTTTCTGTTACTTAGCTTTTCATAAAGTGACAGAGGTGGTAAAATATTCAAATAGCATTATATATTTTTCCTCAAGGAAAAACACTGACCTCTTAACACAGCATGGATGACATTTGGTTGTTTATATTGTTTAGCTTCTGCTGTTCACCAATTTGACCACGGTTATTAATTATATATTTTAACACAAATTTAATGCAAATCATAAAAATATTACCATTAATTTTAGGTACTATGAGCTCTTAGTTCACAACTTTACACAAAAATGTAAGAAAACACAATACACATGCTACCTCCCAGTGGCTACTCATTGGAACTACTCTTTTAATTGCAAAACAGAGGCTGAAGCCAGTTTTGTTCTGTATTCTTGAAAACATTCCAAAGTGAACATTTAAAAAACCCCTATGATGAACTGCAGTTGATACAGTAAACTTTGAGAGGGGTTGAGATAACGGGACAGGAAATAATGACGGAAGTAAACTGACACGTATAACCCCTCATAACAGAATAATTTTTAAATGCATTATAATGAATGCTTTTATTGTTAAAAATAGTATTAAGGGTTTATTAATCATTAACTGATTAAATCTTTGTTTTCAGTACGCAAATACACACGTATTTTTTATAACATAAAATACTATAAAGTAGATTATAAGCAGGAAAGAGAAGATGGAAAAGAAAGGGACCCTGGAAGAAGCTGAGAGATTTATAGGGAATAGTGTAAATGGAAAGATACTGGAAAAATTCCCCTAATGTTTTATTGGGAAAAAAAAAGTACATTCTCTCTTCTTTAAGATTTTTATCTGTTCTTTATATATTATACAATAAATCCTTAGGAAAAGTGCTTCTTTTTAACATTATAAAAATATCAACTGCTATGAATAAACATTAATACATATTATTGTCAGGGTCTATAACCCAGACAAGTTTCATAACTATGGACAAAGAAGGGGGTGACTAGATACACATCACACACACACACACACACACACACACACACACACACACTTTACCAAACTATGAAGCAGAAGACTAAGTCCACAACAAAATAATCATTCTGGGAATACAGATATTCTCAAGTACCAACCCACAGTGTAGACACAGTCCTCCCTATGAAGAGACTACCTAAGCTCTTAAGGGAATTAGGAGGGTTCTTTAGCCCCAAAAGAACAAACATTACGAAAGAATGAGAGTACTTCGTTAAACTGAGTTCCAACTTGAAAATATGTTCAAGACGATTAAGAGAAGCCTACAAGCCAAATTCCCATGTTGCATAACACTTTCAGAAAATGATTCTACTTCTGCCTGACATCCTTTCCATTACATTGGACCAGATCTCTTCATGCAACCCTATTTTTGTTTGCCTTTTAATTTACTCTTCTGATTTAAGCTATATGTATACCAGTCATCTCTCCTGACCCATAGGATCACAATTTCTCAATCCCTCCTCTAAGAGTTTACTTTAATTCATTCAAGTCTGCCCTCTACTAACTCTTAAAGTACTTGCTTGTTCTGACATATTTCTATAACATTTTGACCTCTGTCTAAATGGAGCTTCCTGAATTTTCTTATACAAAAGGATCACCTGGACTACTTATTTTATAATGAAGTTTCCTGACTGCTATTTCCCCTCTACCCTCTGGAGGTTCTCAAGCCAATTAGACCTGAGAGGGGCCCAGAATTTTGGACTTTTAATAAGTGTTCAATATGGTCCTTGTATCAGAGTTGGATATTTACCCTTCAATAACCTACAGATTCTACCATATTCTAGCAGCCTAATAATCCAATAACAGTTCCTACAGTAATATAATATTAAGCTTATTCTCCAATACCACACACAAACAAAATAAGCAAAAAACTGAGACTAATACCATAGAGGTCAAAATTTACATTCAATACTATAACATAAGAATATCTTTGACCACCAGGAGTTATGCTATAGATGTGTCTCAGTGTTTCTGAGGTCAACCATATAACCTAATCAGCTCTTTATGTTTGCCTAATCTACAAATTCAGAACCTCCTATTTTTTTTAAAGATTAGATGAGTTCCCTGGCAGGAGAATTTGTTGAAAACACTCTTGTTCAAAGAGCCATGAGCTCCATACAAAATTCTATTTACTTACTCAAATTGATTACAGTCTGAATTCCTATCATCCAGCCATTTTTAGACTGGGTCCATGCCTCTTTGTTTATTATCTTTAAAAATTTAGTCCCTTTTTAAATTCTTTCTAGCACCCTAAATTTGACCAATTGCTAGCCAGGATTTATGCTATCTTATTGCTCTCTGGCTTCATTGCCCTCACTGGAGTGGTCTACTTAAAATAATAATAATTGCTATTAAAAATAAATAATTGCTATTTCTCCACTGCATAGATAAATTCCAAGTTTTGGCTCATATCAAATTTCCCAATTCAGTTGCTGCCAAAACTGTAGTTTACCATCAAGCAATCTTTCTATAATGAATAATCTGGACTTTGTTTTCTAGCCCCTGCTTCCTGAGAAAAATGCCCGTTTTTTATTTTAATTTTTTTTAAAGATTTTATTTATTTATTTTCAGAGAGAGAGAGCACAAGCAGGAGGAGTGGCAGGCAGAGGGAGAAGCAGGTTCCCTGATGAGCAGGGAGCCCAACGCGAGACTCGATCCCAAGACCCTGGGATCATGACCTGAGCCGAAGGCAGCTGCTTAACCAACTGAGCCACCCAAGCGTTCCAAAAAAATGCCCCTAGATGGAGAAAAAGTTCTGGAAATCAAGAGATCTTTGGTTGCCTCCTATATCACTCAACCCCAATCACTGCCCTCTTAAATAAAATTTCCAGTAAGTATTTGGTAGGCTTCTTTCATGGAATCTTAACGTAGTTCTACTTAATCCCACCTGGAGACTCAGTGCACCAGGACCCCTTGATCAATAAATATTGTTCCACCTGTAAAGGGTAAACACAGCATTCAGAACCCTCTGCGATTCAAACTGGAGGCCTAGGGTCTCCAACAGTATTTGTTAAATAATTTAAAGAATACTAAAAATATTTTATGAGCTAAGGGTCAGCCAATGCCTACATGAGGCCAGAACTCAATAGGAGTAACCTCAAGGCCAAGAAGAATTTCCCTAAAACCATCAAAAAGAAAACACCTCTATACTCAAGTTAAGTCCTTGTTGACTAATTACATTATAGAAGAGTGGCTAATGTAAAGAAGTATAGAAGAGTAATAAAATTTTAGACTAAAATGAAATGCTGTTAGAACTGGAGGTTATCAAAAGACAACCGACAGAATGGGAGAAGATATTTGCAAATGACATAGCAGATAAAGGGCTAGTATCCAAAATCTATAAAGAACTCATCAAACTCAACACCCAAAGAACAAAGAATCCAATCAAGAAATGGGCAGAAGACATGAACAGACATTTTTCGAAAGAAGACATCCAAATGGCCAACAGACACATGAAAAAGTGCTCAATATCGCTCAGCATCAGGGAAATCCAAATCAAAACCTCAATGAGATACCACCTCACACCAGTCAGAATGGCTAAAATTAACAAGTCAGGAAACGACAGATGTTGGCGGGGATGCAGAGAAAGGGGAACCCTCCTACACTGTTGGTGGGAATGCAAGCTGGTGCAGCCACTCTGGAAAACTGTATGGAGGTTCCTCAAAAAGTTGAAAATAGAGCTACCATATGATCCAGCAATTGCACTACTGCGTATTTACCCCAAAGATACAAAAGTAGGGATCCAAAGGGGTATGTGCACCCCGATGTTTATAGCAGCAATGTCCACAATAGCCAAACTGTGGAAAGAGCCAAGATGTCCATCGACAGATGAATGGATAAAGAAGATGTGGTATATATATATATATATATATATAATGGAATATTATGCAGCCATCAAAAGGAATGAGATCTTGCCATTTGCAACGACGTGGATGGAACTGGAGGGTATTATGTTGAGTGAAATAAGTCAAACAGAGAAAGACATGTATCATATGATCTCACTGATATGAGGAATTCTTAATCGCAGGAAACAAACTGAGTGTTGTTGGAGTGGGGGGTGGGGTGGGAGGGATGGGGTGACTGGGTGATAGACACTGGGGAGAGTATGTGCTCTGGTAAGCACTGTGAATTGTGCAAGACTGTTGAATCTCAGACCTGTACCTCTGAAACAAATAATGCAATATATGTTAAGAAAAAAGAAGAAGAAGAAGAAGGTAGCGGGAGGGGAAGAATGAAGCGGGGGAAATCGGAGGGGTAGACGAACCATGAGAGACGATGGACTCTGAAAAACAAACAGGGTTCTAGAGGGGAGGGGGGTGGGAGGATGGGTTAGCCTGGTGGTGGGTATTGAGGAGGGCATATTCTGCATGGAGCACTGGGTGTTATGCACAAACAATCAATCATGGAACACTTCATCTAAAACTAATGATGTAATGTATGGGGATTAACATAAGAATAAAAAAAAAAGAAAAAAAGAAAAAAAAAAGAATTGGAGGTTATGGGGCTAAAAAATTAACACTGGCATGATCATAAAGTAAATCATATGTCAGATATAAAACTTCTACTTTTTTCTGTAAATTACAGGGTATCTGTAAAAAATTTTCAGGCAGTTGAGGTCATGATGGAAATTGTGTTTTATACAGATTGCTCTGCCAAAATTGGGAAAAATGGGTGGTAATGATGGATAAAGGCAGGAAGACCAGTTCTGAGGTCACTGTACTAATCCCAATTAGAAATTACCTAAGCTTGAAATAATGAGTTCACTGGAAATAAGGTTAAATACTATGTATTGGTGAAATATTTAGAAAAAAATCAACAATATCTGACCCAGAAATTACACTCCTAGGTATGTGCTCAACAGTAATGTTTGCAAAAAATCATCAACAGACATGTATAAAATATTTATAGTAACATTATCAGCAAGAGTAAAAAACTGGAAACAATTCAAATACCCATACAAATAGAGCAGATAACTCATGGTATTTTTATACAATGGATTACTATGTAAAAATTAGAATAAAGAGACAATTGCTAACATGCAAAAATATAGGTAAACTTCACCAACACAATATTCAAAAACAGAAGCCAGACACAAAACAGTACATACTGTATGATTTCATTCATGTTAGGTAAATAGACAATTTAATCTATGGTGCCAGAAGTCAGGATAATGGTTGCCTTTCGCAGGGAATAGGAATGGGGAGGGACAATAAGGTTGCTTCTGGGCTACTGGTCATGTGCCGTCTCCCAATTTGGCTTCTGGTTACTTTGTGAAAATTCATCTAGTTGCACATTTATATGTGTGTTTTCCTCAATAAATATTACACTTAAAAATGAAAAAAGATGAATGACTAATTGAATGTAAGAAGAGAATGAGTCATAGCAACTGGAGCTGATCATGTAATCATTTTTTTCATTTATTAAATGTTTATTGAGCATCTCTTATGTATATGATAGATATGTGCATAAAATGCTGTGGAAGTTATTTATGCTTAAAAGGATTGGAAAGGGCTGCATGAAGAAGATAGATATTTGAACTAGAAATCGGAGGATCGAGTAGGATTTCGTCAAGTAGAGATTGCAAACAATGGTATTTCAGGCAAAGAGAATATTACAGCATAACTGAATGTTCAGGATGAAGTGGCTTGAATGACAGTTTTGAACTTTACTACATGGAAGTCAGAGGGATTTGAAAGGTTTTTGAATGGAGGAGTGTCAGGAAACAGTTATAGGAGGTAAATCACACATGGAATGTTTGGGAAGGACAAGATTAAAATCAAGAGGATTCAGGATGCTATTGTAATGGTCATGGTAAGGAGCTTTGAGTATCTGTTCTACCATTGTGCCAGCAGAAAGGAAAGAGCAATAGGAATGAGCATCTATGAAGAGCTGACATCTGTGGAACTTGATGTTGCATGTTGGCGTCAAAGAAGATGCAAAACTCTTATTAATATGAGAGATCCTGCTATATACTGAGAAGATTCTCAATATGGTCACCAATAATCTAAATCAATGTCACCTGTTCTGCTTGCTTAAAAAAGGATTCTCAGATCCAACCTGAGAAATATTTAAATCAGAATTTCTGAGGATGAGATTCCAATACTGTATTTAAATAAGTCTTCCTTGTGATTTTTATAAAAACTTAAGTTTGTGATCCATTCTCTTATGCAATATACTAAAAGAGATGGAATTGGTAGACCTCTTGTGGAAGTTCCTACAAATGAAGTTCTAAGCTATCATAACAAATTCCAATCCCTTTATTTTCTATAATACTTAGGAAGTTCTGAATTATATAGAATGGAATTGGAATGGTGAATACTTTGAATGAGAATATATCAAGAGTTCAGTAAATGAATCTCCACCAGCAAAGAACTATGAGAGTAAAACTTTGTCTTTAGAGTAAGCAGCTGAATTTAATTTCAGCTGCAACTGTGTTTTGAGTCTTTACATCTTCGGCCACGCTGGATTAGTTGGTAACTGGGAATCCCAATGAAGAATCTCATTTTGCACAAGAAAAAAGAGAGGTGAAAATTTAACTGTACTTTTCTTGCTACCATATCTGAGAGAAGAGTTTAGCTTCCCTGGTGAGAAAGTGAACAAACTTTATCCAGACATGAAACCAAACTCGACAATTAAAATCAAGAAGGGAAAATATTAAGACAACCAAAGAATTATCAGAAACTACCTTCAATATTGATGTTAATTACTTGGAAATTTTATGATGCCCAGGACAGTTTGCTGTATCTGAAGTGAATATTAGTGGGTGTTGTAGGCAATCACTACTGGGTAGAGGAATTTTGTATGGGTCAGTTGTAAGCTCTATCAGGAATGCTTAAATACTGAAACTCACCTCAGAATCATCCACAGTCCTTTTATTTTAATTCTGAAGCAACCTCACATCCTGGAAGTCTCAAACATGGCCCATGGTTTGTTTAAGAGCCAGGACTTGAATCCAGGTATCCTTACTTCTGGAAACATGTGCTTTTCCCTACAACAAATTAACTCTCAAATAGTAGGAAACTTTACATTTCTCATTTCTCCTTACCTGACAAGTATTTGAGTTCCTGATAAGGAAACTGATTTAAGTAAAAACAAAACAAACATTTAACTGAATTTACAAACATTCTTTCATAGAAATATAATTAAAGTTCACCCTTTTTAAGTGTAAAGTTCAATGAGTTTTGACAAATACATGCAGTTGTGTAATTACATCACAGTCAAGTTATAGAATATTTCATCATCCCAAAATGTCCCCAATGCTCCTTTACAGTCAATTCTCACATAGTTCCTTCCCCCATCCTCTGCAATCTCTGGTGTGATTTCTGTCCCTATAATTTTGCCTTTTCCAGAATCTCATATAAATAAAATCATACAGTATGGAGACTTTGCATACAGCTCTTTCATTTAGCATAATGCTTCTGAGATTCCCCATGTTGCATTTGTCATTAGTTTGTACCTTTTTATTGCTGAGTGGTAGTCTGTGAATATATCACTGTTTTCTTTATCCATTCAAAGTTAATACACTTTTGGCTTGTTTCCACTTGGGGGTGATTATGAACAAATCCATAACCAAGGGTTATGTAGGATCTTTATGTGGACATTTGTGCTCATTTCCCTTGGATAAATACCTAGGAATGGGATTACTGTATAAGTGAATGTTTAACATAAAAAAAAATTGATGTCAGAACTAAGGTTAATTTTACTGTATGTACCACATCATAAATCAACATGTTACTGATTCATAGATCTTGGTAAAAGATATGACTCCTGATACAAAGGATGTCACTAACCATACCGCAGCATCGAGCATCAGCATGTTTGCATCACTTCTCCTTGCCCCTCGAATCCCATGGGAGAGTTACAGCAGACCTAGAAGCATGTCCAGGCGTGCAGCGGACTGAGTTACAGAAGTGGAGAACTGAAGTTGGGGAATCCACCTCATTTAAGTAAGTCCAGTCTTTCTCCCAGAGGAGGTATCAGCTCATCCTTCAGCATTGCTCAGTGTTTGGTCTTTCATCATATCCAATCTATATGTTTGTATTTGATCTGTCTCATGACAGCAGAAACGGAAGGAGAGGTGGAGACTGCTAACAGAATTGTTAGGAGGTTTATTTGATATCAGAGGTGAAACACAGAGAGGCTACAAATAATTTTTAGGTTTCTGGTTCAGCCTGGCTTAGGTGACTGTCCAAAAGCTGGCATCACTCAGAGATGGGAAATGACACTTTTTTGGAAGGTACTGGGCATGCCCATCCAATAAATTAGGTTTGGGCTATCTCAAGTTTGAGTCATCTCAGTGATCATTCTATTCTAAATAGTATACTGATAATTAATGTTCTATTGAATTTCTTGCATTGTAGTAGACCAACAATTGCAAAATAAATTGCGGGGAGAGACTGAAAGCAGCATGGGAAGTAAACAAAATTCCATTAGGATTTATATACCTGGTAACTTAAAATTAGCACCAGAACAGAACACATCTATTAAACAAAACCAACTGTTCTCTGGGATTTTTCTGAGGCAGAAAAGAAAAGAACTGCCATTGCCTTGTTTCCTTTCTTTCATGGACAAAGTACTTATAAGTGAAAAACAACTCAAATCTCTGTGGTTGGAATTTTCTGTTATGTTTTTTTAAATTTTAGAAATATTCCTTTTAACTGTTTTCAAATATTCACTTGAGTCAACTATGTTACTGAAGTTGTGATTAAAACAGGCTTTATTTCCACTGTTCCAATTAAATAAAATATAATATGATAAAATTAAAAACTCTCCCTTTCTTTTGTATCAGATTAAGGAACAAAAATGACATATTTTAGTTGCTGATATAAAATAATTTAAGGCCAAAAGAAAAAAAAATTTGATGTTTATCGAAGGAACTAAGAAACAATAGACAGTTTCTTCTTCTCTGTGTATTTAGAATAACGAATATTTGGAGAAAAAACACAGATGAGAAAGAACTTTATTTCTAAACTGGCAAAAGAAAAAAAATTCCTTTCCAGAAATAAGGCAGAATATTTTGTTGCTTATTTTCTTTTATTTTAATTTTTATTTGTGAGCCATTTAAAAATTTTTTAAAACTCATGAGGTTTCCGGGGGTTAGTGTCAAGTACTGAGCATTATAATGAGAATGATGAGTGGAATTCATTTTGATCAAGATTCAAATGTTACTGAGATTTAACTAAAAACTGATTAATTTTAGAAGAAAAAATTGAAGAAAGATCTTAACTGGAATCATTAAAATTAGTCATGAAAATAAAGGGTTCTTTTACAAGAATATAAAATTACAAAATCTATTCCTGATATCTTTCCTCTGTGTTTGGCTCAATATATCACTCATTAAAAGCTACAATCCAAAATTGACTATAATTAGCTTTTATATATGGAATATAAGGCACTTTATTAGAATTATAAAAGAATAAAATGTGAAGCAACTTAGACTCTCTAATTTATATCTGTGTCATTTTGTGGGAAAACTGAAGACTATGTGCTAGCCCTCTTAAAGAATAGTAAATAGGAGAAAGTTATTTCTAATGAAAAATTAGCATGCTTCCTTCTAGGCAAAGAGACTCAATACCCCTTCTCCGCTTTAAGATCAGGGAAAATAAAGTTAGTTTTATAATAAATTCCTCCAGCTTAACACTTTAAGAATATATTTGTATTATACGTGTGTGTGTGTGTGTGTGTTTGTATAAGAGTATATGTAACTTTGTAATTATATACATAATTATTTTAATCAATATTTAGTGAGGGCTTTCTATTTTCCAATGACTCTGTTAGGTACTTTAAATTAAAAAGTAAATCTCCACTGTCATGGTACTCATGATCCATTAGGAGAGGGAAATAATTTAATTAAAAGTCTATTCCTTAATACTCCTCTTTACATCTTATTAATTGAATAATTAGCACACTGATGGCAAAAAAAAAAAAAAAAAGTGATTAGCCTTGCATGCAACATCAGAAATGGCTTCCAAGAGGAAAACTGCTTAACTGCAGGATTCACAAACTGAATGAGAAAGGTAAGTGCTTTAATGGTGAGGTGACAGTATACAGAAGAAAAAGAAAAAGAAAAACAACTGTGGAGTTGCACAACGTTGCACAACGTCAGAGTGAAGTAGGGTAATAATCAGTAGTCGTGTATGTCTGGAGTGTAGCGCTGGTGCATGGAATGGTGGGTGATGAGACGAGAGGGCAGAGAAGCAGAGAATGTGTCCCTAAGAACTTTTAACATTTTGAGAAGTAAACAGAAAGTAAAACCTCCACCAAAATGATCTGAGTAGGGAAGTAAAATGGTCCTATCTGTAAACTGGAGATCTTTCTCTAGAAGAAATGTAAAGAATAAATTGCAAAGGTAGAGACTGGAAGAAAAGATATGAGTTAAGAGGCTGGTATAATGTTAGATAATATTACTTGTCACAGAGGCAACCATTTAGAGTATTCTTTATATTTTACTTGGCTGCATGTCTGTCATGCTATGATATGATTTGTTAAAGCCGCTTAAAATATTTTTGCAAGCAAATATTTGTACATAGGTATGTAAATGTAAATATGCATATATGCATTCAAGAATTAATTTTAAATACAAACACACACTATATAATACATTGAGGTATCCTGATTTCTAAGGCTATTCTTTTTACTCTAATTATTAAAGGATTCAAATACATTATTTAGAAAAGAGAATATCAGTCTAGCCTCATTGAAATGACATATGATGAGTTAATAGGATATGTAAGTGATTTTAGTTTTATGAGAATTTTGGATAAAATTCTCGTAAAAATAAGTTAGTACAACAGTATTATCACAAAGTTATGACCACAATCAACCACATTTATGAAAGCTTTATATAAAATAAGCATGTACAGGGTTAGAGAAGTAGGAAGAGTTGAAGGCAAGATATTTTAATGAAAAAAAGGTAAAATTGAAAATGCTCACAAAAATAGTTATTAAAAAAACATGATAGTATCCACTACCCTGGGAACAGTGCTCAACAATCATTTTCCCCAAACTGGAAATTGACAGCCCTGAGATTATTCCCATTAAGGACAACTTTTAAAAAAATTCTAATTTATGAAGAATCACTTTAGAAAGGACATTTACTTTATTTATAAGTTTGAAAGAGATTGATTTCTAGTGTCATTATTTAAATGGAAAAAATATTGAATTTTTATATTTCAGAAGTTTTTATTTATGAAATTCTAGTTATACTGCTTTCTTTCTACTTCATACATTAAAGAAATAAAGTGGGAGCTCATTTTGAGTTACCACTTATTCTAAATTTGGTATACTATTCTTTCACATTATAAAAAGAAGCATGAATTCTATTTTATTTAGGTAGGTGTTTCAGTAATATGGAAAATAATTTATTCTCCATTGTGCTATTAATATTATAGCAATGTGTTTTCCCAATGAGAATCTGAAACACTCTCTTCAGAATTAACCTGGATGCCATACATGTAAAATTATGATTCTTGGTAAAATATCCACATTTTTTCCCACTTACATATGACTCTATCAGCGATCCTGACCCTACTGTTTTGGGAATGAAGAGATAATATATACCTCTGTACTAAAATTTAGAGTTGAGATACATAAAGTAGGAGGAAAAATAAACAATAAAATATGTAAAATGTTCAGACCTTTTTTCCAGTTATTTTTGCTGTGTCTGTAAGTAGCCACTTCCCAAGCAAGCCCATTGTTCTAAAATGACTCTGCCCTCCTTCTCAATTGGGAATGTCTCTGATTAAATGGGGAAGGAGCAACAAAACCAAAATGGGAGAAGATATTTGCAAATGACATAGCAGATAAAGGGCTAGTATCCAAAATCTATAAAGAACTTATCAAACTCAACACCCAAAGAACAAATAATGCACTCAAGAAATGGGCAGAAGACATGAACAGACATTTTTCGAAAGAAGACATCCAAATGGCCAACAGACACATGAAAAAGTGCTCAACATCACTCAGCATCACGGAAATCCAAATCAAAACCTCAATGAGATACCACCTCACACCAGTCAGAATGGCTAAAATTAACAAGTCAGGAAACAACAGATGTTGGCGAGGATGCAGAGGAAGGGGAACCTTCCTACACTATTGGTGGGAATGCAAGCTGGTGCAGCCACTCTGGAAAACAGTATGGAGGTTCCTCAAAAAGTTGAAAATAGAGCTACCCTATGACCCAGCAATTGCACTACTGGGTATTTACCCCAAAGATACAAATGTAGGGATCCAAAGGGGCATGTGCACCCTGATGTTCATAGCAGCAATGCCCACAATAGCCAAACTATGGAAAGAGCCAAGATGTCCATCAACAGATGAACGGATAAAGAAGATGTGGTACATATATATACAATGGAATATTATGCAGCCATCAAAAAAAAAATGAAATCTTGCAATGACGTGGATGGAACTAGAGGGTATTATGCTAAGTGAAATAAGTCAATCAGAGAAAGACAAGTATCCTATGATCTCACTGATATGAGGAATTCTTAATCTCAGGAAACAAACTGAGGGTTGCTGGAGTGGTGGGGGGTGGGAGGGATGGGGTGGCTGAGTGATAGACATTGGGGAGGGTATGTGCTATGGTGAGTGCTGTGAATTGTGTAAGGCTGATGAATCACAGACCTGTACCTCTGAAACAAATAATACATTATATGTTAAAAAAAAAAAGAAGAAGATAGTAGAAATGGAAAAATGAAGGGGGGAGATCGGAGGAGGAGATGAACCATGAGAGACTATGGACTCTGAGAAACAAACTGAGGGTTTTAAGGGGGGGGATGGGTTAGCCCAGTGATGGGTATTAAGGAGGGTACGTACTGAATGGAGCACTGGGTGTTATACACAAACAATGAATCATGGAACACTACCTCAAAAACTAATGATGTACTGTATGGTGACTAACATAACATAATAAAATTAAATTAAAAAAATAAAAAGGCACAGAATGAAAAAATAAATAAATAAATGGGGAAGGAGCCACAGGATAAGACTTATGGTAAATAAAAAAATGTAATAGTTAAATATTTCTAAAATTATCTCCCTTTTAACAATAAACATCAATAAGAAGTAGCACCAATCTGGAGCATATTTAATGCTTTGTGTTGTTCAGATGGGAAGAAAAATACCCAAGAAAAGCTGCCCTGTCCTTTCTGTTTGGGAAAGACTTCTCTCTCTTTTTTTTTTTTTTAAGATTTTATTTATTTGACAGAGAGAGACACAGCGAGAGAGGGAACACAGGGAGTGGGAGAGGGAGAATTAGACTCCCTGTGGAGCAGGGAGCCCGATGCGGGGCTCAATACCAGGACCCCAGGATCATGACCTGAGCCGAAGGCAGACTCTTAACGACTGAGCCACCCAGGTGCCCCAAAAGACTTCTCTCTTAACTTGAGCTTGGGGAGATGAAAGATGACATCTTCTTACATTTTTTACTCAAATGCATTACCCTGGGATGAACTTAAATTAACATTTTTCTAAAATCATACAAAAATGGGGGAAATAGGACCACAATGTTAGATTGTGAATCTGTCAAGCATTCAAAAAATTTGAACCTCGGCTCTCCTACTTGACATGAGAAGTTTGTGCTCCTCAAAGAGGCTGCAGTGAAATGTGGTGGGCAGAATATCAGAGATGGCCATATGAGGTACTCAACAATATCCTGGATTGAAAAGGCTGAATAGGCTAGATAAAGTGCATAAGAGGATTGTGGCTTTTAATTAGTAAACATTTTTTTTTTAAGATTTTATTTATTTTTTAGAGAGCGAGCGAGAGGGAAACAGCATGAGAGGGGAGAGGGTCAGAGGGAGAAGCAGGCTCCCCGCTGAGCCAGGAGCCCGATGTGGGACTCCATCCCAGGACCCTGGGATCATGACCTGAGCCGAAGGCAGACACTTAACCATCTGAGCCACCCAGGCGCCCCTTAATTAGTAAAATATGTTTACTCAGTATGACTTTTCAGAAATGATACAATACCAAATCATTATTTTATTATCACAATAAGGATAAACATCATGTGTCAATTCATGTCATTTGATAAGAAATGCAGTGACATTCTAGAGGGTCGTTTCTTTCTATCACAGGAAACTGCCTTCAATAGCTAGATGAACACACCACAATAATTTCTGTATCCGTTATTTTTTGCAGCAGAGCAAACCACCCCAAAACTTCAGGGCTTAAAACAATAGCATTTACTATTTTCACATGTATGTGACTTGGTTGTTCTTTTGCCCCGGACCATTTTGTGGGGACTGGATGGTCTATGAGTAGCTCATTCAGGGGTTTGAGCCCTTAGCTGGTATGGCAAGGATGGCTAGTACAAACAGGTGGCTGATGCCTCGCTCCATGTGGTCTCTCCTCCTCCAGGAGCGTAGCCCAGCTTATCACATGTTGATAGAAAAAAGATGGAAGGGCAAGTCTCAATGCACATGTCTTTTGCAAACCTCAACTTGTGTCATGTTTGCTAATGACCGCTGGCTAAAACCTAGATGCAACAGCTAGAAAAATAAACACCACTTTTATTTATGAGACTCTTCAAATATGATAATCATGTTTTTTCCAGTCTACCACAGTGTCCTAAACTGTAAGAAAAAAAATCAAGTATATGGTTTCCAAGTATAATAATTTGAGGAATGTGAAAGAGTATCTAACAGGTCAATGCAGCATTTATTTTAGATATTGCCAACCCAATTTTGATTTTGTTTTAAACCCTCAGAAAAAGGACACAGTATTACCAAGATTTTGAAATGTTGGGCCAACGTGCTTTTTTCCCTAGGTTTTTATCATATTATATACTGTTGTTGGCAGAATCGAATGCCCGCCCTCCCCCTGTTTCAGAGAACACAATTTTTTTTTTTTTGGTTCTGCCCAGTCAAAAAGCAGGTGCTGCCCCTCTCCTCCTCACTGAGTGCTTCAGCCTACAAGGTGTCCCCTTGCGACTCTCCTGAGACATCACTGGGATCTGCACCAAACAAGGATCATGAGACCCGGCTAGACATCATCTTCTCTCATGACCCCAAGTGATGACTGGATCCATGGTTGATTGAGGACTCTGCCTTCAGCAACCACATCTCGAAGTGGACAGGGGTTCATCATCCTGAGAGCCGTGGCTTGGGCATCTTATTTTTATTTGATTTATTTTTTTTAAGAGTGCAGTTTCCTCGATGTTAGAGGGGTTTTTATTTACCTGATTAACATGATTTTCTAGGTTGTTGCAGCTGGGACATAGCAATGACCTCAGCCTGAAACTCTTATTTCTGCTCCCATTTTCAGAGACAGAGGTAGCATGGCAAGGGTTTGGCCTCTCCCTGCCCAGCCCTGAGCCAGGCACTACCACTGTACGAAAACTCTATCAGAAATTAAACTGGCTTCTCCAAATAAACAAGCAAATAAACAAACAATGTACACTTGGCTTTTTGTTTTTATTTTTTGTGTTTTGCCACCTGGTTCAGAACTACATGTGAACATATGCTAGAGCCATCCATCTGCTCGTGGGACAACAGAGGAAATGGGCTCATCAGCCTGGGAAGGTGAGCAGGGATTTCAGGATATAAAACTGACTCAGACCTGATTCCAATCAGTGCACTTCCCTGTGGAGTGAACCATTCAGCTGTTATGAGGTGGAGTTATTGCGGGTGGCCAGATTATATTGTCCTCGGGTCACTCAGGTACCCACAGGTAGGGGGAGCTGGTTTCTAGTACAGCTCCAGGGTTGGACTAGGGCCTCTTTGGTCTACAACCTAATCCCTAGAATTTATGAATGTGTTAATTTACATGGCAAAAGGGACTTGGCAGATAATTAAATTAAGGATCTTGAGATGGGAAGTTTATCCCAAATTATCCTGTTGGTCCTAATGTAATCAGAGGTCATTATTAATGAACAAAGTGGGCAAAAGAGTCAGTGTGAGAGTCAGAGAGAGATTTGAAGATGTTTATTGCCATCTTTGAAAACAGAGGAAGGGGCCATGAGTGAAGGCATACTGGTAGCCTCTAGAAGTTGGGAAAGGCAAGGAAACAGATTCTCCCCTAGAGCTGTCAGAAGATATACAGCCCTGCCAACAACTTGATTTTATTCTAGTGAAACCTATTTTGGACTTCCGGTCTCCAGAACTGTGAGATAACACCTTTGTGTTATTTAAAGCCACTAAATTCGTGGTAATTCATTACAACAGCAATAAGAAACTAATACATACATCATTATAGATTATTACACTCTTGTTACTTATTCTGTCCTTGATAAAACTTAAAACATAAATTTCAAAACAAATTAATAAAATGCACTGTCTTTCTGCTAAATATGCTATTCATTATATGTTCCATTGTTCTGTTAAAGGCATTTAATAGATACTACTCGCTTATACAACCACTAAATCACCTTTAATTCCCCCTTTTCCCTTGCCATTGAAGTCCAATCCTGTTGCTCCTATTACCTGCAATGTTTCAAGAATTCATCCTCTCTTTTGTCATTCCAAATTTACTATATCAGTCCCAGTCTCATTATTGCATGTTATGACTATGGTAACAGCTTTCTAAATGGTCTTCTCCCGCTTTTTTTCCAATTCTATTTATTCTAAGCATTGTTGTTATCAGATTTTTCTCCTGTAATTAGCACGATTGCATCATTTCTCTGCTAAAAAAAACCACCAATGGTTACACACTGCCCACTGAAATAACATTAAATTATTTAGACTGCCAAAGTGCTCCATAATCTGATGCCAAACTACTTTTCTTAGTCCTTGCTATTTTTCCTTCAGATTCCCTGACCACACTATAATGCTTCCCATGCATACCTCAATTTATTTTTTTATCTTTGCCCACTCTTTTCTGTTTTCTGAGAATGTACTTTCCCATGTCACTATATTTCAGACTTCCTCTTGGCGAAACTCAAATACCATCTCCTTGATGACTTTGCTCAAAATTACCTTCTTCCATCCTTGAATGCCCATAGATTTGTCTTTCATTATGACAATCACATCATATACTAGATATCTGTCCTCTTGTTGATACGTATGTATTAGCCTTTTTTTCTGGCAATAAAAATTCCAATTTTCTTCTTTGAAGTTACTGTTTCCCATCCTCATTTCATTTACTTCAAGTGGATCTGATTTTATTCTATTTTTTTAATGAGGATTTTTTTTTAAGATTTTATTTATTTGACAGAGAGAGACAGCAAGAGAGGGAACACAAGCAGGGGGAGTGGGAGAGGGAGAAGCAGGCTTCCCGCAGAGCAGGAAGCCTGATGTGGGACTCGATCCCAGGACCCTGGGATCATGACCTGAGCCGAAGGCAGTCGCTTAACCAACTGAGCCACCCGGGTGCCCCTGATTTTATTCTATTTTTTAAAAGGTTTTTTTATTTATTTGAGAGAAAGAGAGAGAGCACGGGGGGAGGGGCAGAGATAGAATCCCAAGCAGACTCCATGCTGAGCATGGAGCCCACGAGGTGGACAGGTTTGAACTAAAACCAGTAGAGCCAGGATTCTTCAGTGATTTCACCCAAGTTTATCTTTTCTTTTTCTCTTCCATAAGCAACTTTCTCAGGTATTCCAGCACCTGCAACATAGAGAATCTAATTGGTACACACCAAATAAAGTACCTCATATTTTATTTACTTAGGAACATAGATGATTTCATCTTGAAGTTAAGGTTTATTTTTTTTTTTGAAGGTAAGGCTTATATATAATAAATATTTGTATCACATTGCCTTGCTTATAATGGGATTATATGTATTCTATGAATTAAAGGACGACTCTATCAATAAAGAGGACTTCCAGGGTGCCTGGGTGTCTCAGTCAGTTAAGCAATCCGCTCACGATTTTGGCTCAGGTCATGATCTCAGGGTTGGGAGACTGAGCCTTGCACTGGACTGCACATTCAGCATGGAGTCTGCTTGAGATTCCCTCTGCCCCTCCCCCTGCTCAGGCACTCTCTCTCTCTCTAATAAACAAATAAAATCTTTGGAAAAAAAAGTAAAATAAAGAGGACTTCCTTTCAGTTAGCAAGTGTATAGGTTAAGGGTATTAGAATAGCAGATTTGGAAAATAACGTTTCCCTAATGAAGATAGAAGAGTAGTAAACCATCCAACAGATTTAAGTTACTTCCTGCTTTTAAAGATCTCCAGAGAAAGATTATATATTAATATCCTCTTACTAAGCACAATACCCATAACAAGTCATTTCAATGTGCAAATTTTACTATCTATAAATTCATTCTGTAATATCTAATTTATAGCCCTTGTGCTACCATTTTAGATTATTTTTCAATTAACTTTACTGTTATATAATGTGATTATTAAGCTACTGTTTCCTAGCATACACACTCTTTCACATTTTGCTTTGTGATTCTGTCCTGTGACTTTGTAAACTATATTTCTCCTTTGCCAGCTGGCTTCCTTTTAAATTCAGCCAATATGAGACATCAGGTAAATTGGTCAGTAGGGGACATTAGACTGGAAGATGAGGAGAGAGACAGAATCTTCTCCCTCTCTCCATGCTGTTCTTGTCAGAACCACCAAAGCAGCATTGTAATAGGAATCTGTTTGTTCAAGTTCCTTATCAGATCATGGTACTTGACTAGGTGTACTACACACATGTATATAGTATTAGTCTAGGGCTGCATGGCTTAAACAACAGAAATTTATTCTAGAAACTGGAACTCCAAGATCAAGGTGCTGGAAGGATTGCTTTCTGGCGAGACCTCTCTTCTTGGCTTTCAGACTGACACTTTCTTGGTAAGTCCTGGCATAGCCTTTTCTCTGTCCTGGTGTTTCTTCTTCCTATGAGGAGAAAGTCCTATTGGATTAGGGTTCCACTCTATGATCTCATTTGACCTTAATTGCCTCCCTAAAAGCCCTATTTCCAAAGAGCCACATTGGGGATTAGAGCTTCAACATATGAATTTTGAGCAAACATAATTTAGTCCATTATATATATATATGTTTCATATTAAATATGAAATATTTATTTCATATACATATATGAAATAAAGAGATATATAATATGTGTGTATTTTTTACTGGACTCTTCTATGTGTGTATTCTGCAGAGAAATAAAATAGTGAAAATATTTTACAGTCAGATGCTAAAAATTATATTAACAACTGTCCTGCTTCCAGAGTTACATCTTTTTTTAATTACTACACTCTATTTTTTTTAGAGCACTCTTAGGTTCACAGCAAAACTGAGCAGAAAGTACGGAGTTCCCATACACCCCCTGGCCCCACATATGCATGGCCTTCCCCACTGTTGCCGTCTTGCCCCAAGTAGTACATTTGTTCCATGAGAAGAACACCTAAGAATCAGCAGAGGACACTGAGCAGGACTGCAGTTATCAGAGTAACCATATCAACAGGAAAGAGGACCTGGATAGCTCAGCTGCTGGACAATACCCAACAGATTCGGAGAAGAGGTTCACAGAGAACCCCACTACAGAAAGACTCATCAAGGACTGAGAGTAGGAAATTTTCCTTGCACAAGGACACTGGGAATCTGTGGCATTTTAGGGTTTCATTTCACTGCATTTTTCCTGTTGCAGGGTAGATTTATTGAATATCTTTAATTATAATAATGTTCTGCTACATTATTAACATATTTGCAAGCTCAGATTCAGAATTTTGTCATATATAAGGCTGTCAACTGTTGAAACTATTCCAGGTTAGCTTTCTGGATAAGGAATTAACTGATCTGAGATAAGGCACCTTTCTAAACTAATTTGGTTTTATGTCTTTCCCTTGTTGTTTGTTTGTGGTTTTTGTTTTTTGTAATATTGTCACCTTTGAAGATAACTCCTGAGTAGTGGCTGCAGGTCCTCAAAGATATGGGTCCCTTTTAATAAGATGCTTTAACTACACTAACAGACTAATTATGCTACAGAACAAAATTGACTTTGACAGTACCCAACAAATTGCTGAATTATGGGACTTCCTACCCAATGCAAACATATTAATCTGTAAGGGTGAAATCAGTTTCCAAAGGAGCTTAGCATAATTTGGGAGTAGGCTGGCATTAGAATACTTTCTCTAAACACACTGAATTTATGCTTACTTTTCATTCTCTGTTCATAAAGTTGATTTATGAGAAACATCATCTAGAAAACACTAATAGCCCTCCCATTTTACAGACAGAAAATTGGAACTGTGAGGAAATAAAATGCTTTGCCCTAATTCATCTTGCAAAATGATGTTGAAATTGAATAATAAATGGAGGTGTCCTAATTCTTATTTAATTTCCACTGTGCCAGGCTCTCTCTTTGCTTGTATATTACAATAAACTGACTCACAACGGCTGGCTCAGGAAAGTTATTTCAGAAACTTTTAATATCCACAAAGAAAATTAATATTTTTATCCTACTAGGAGGATTTGAAAGTGAAAAGACTTAGCAGACAAACGTTGAAAATAGCATAAGTGACTATCCAGTACGTATGTTTATTTACTCAACACCCTCCATTTAAAATCTTGCTAAATACCCAACTCTGCTGATAGAAACTGCCTTTATTATTAAACTTTTGTTTCCTTTAAAAACAAGCTTTCACTATCTTATTCTATGTAAAGAGCAGTAAATATGATTTAGATAAATGGAATATTTTTAAGAACCAAAGTTGCATTTCATAAACTGTGGACCCTGGAAAATTGATCCTCTATAATGACCTTACTATATCCGGTAGTCCTCTCTTAAATGACTTTTAGGTGATTACTCATAAGCAGCTTGAGAATGTGGGGATAACTGTGTGATATACAAGTAGAAAATATCATGCTTGTTCACATAAAGTTGTTGAGCAAAGCTGGATTTACAACAGATGAAAGAAGGTTACCAGGATGGGAAGAGGTAACCTTAGAACAGACGTGAAGGAAGACTGGACAGAAAGGTAGGAATGGCTTATTGGAGTTGGAAAAGCTACAGGAGTTTTCTAGCCTTTAGGTAGAGCCACTAATGCGATTGTCTAATATGTGAGAAGTAGCTGCCCCAGAGCAGCTTTAAAGGAGAGGCGAGCGTTCTGCAATTGTTTATCAAGTACTTTCCCCTACTTACCTACTGAAGCTGAAAAAAAGAAAAGAAAAACTATTGCCAAGTATGTAGTTTCATACTGACTGGCAAAAAAAAAAAAGAATTACAGCAGAAGTAAATTAATGGAAATATAAGTTAGATTGGGAAAAATGTGGAATCTTTTCAAAAATAAGCTATTTTAATTTAATTAATTAACGAAAAGAAATTGAAGGCCATGGAGAGTCTAGTGCATTTCTCCAAAAAGAATTTCCCGTAAAGAACTTCGAAGTCAGGTTCCAGTTCAAAATGACGAGGTAAGAAGATCCTGAACTCATCTCCCCTCATGAAAACACTGAATCTACAGCTACATATGGAAACATTTCCTCTGAAAAACAAAAACTAACTGAGCGACACCTACACAAATCCACACTGGAGTGAGTAGGAGAAGCTGAGACACAGTCTCTCCACACAGTCCACCCCCAAGCCCAGCCACCCACAAATGGATGGAACTCAAAACTCCGAGGTTTTCCCTGAGAAGCAAAGGGTTTGAACTTCATATAGGGCACCCCAACTTTTAAGACCTGCACCTGAGAGATGAGCCTCCAAAATATGTAGCTTTGAAAGCCAATGGGGCTTGCATCCATGAGACTCAGAAACAATTAGAGGGTTCCTGCACAGGGACTCATCTGAGCAGAGCCTAGTGCAGAGTCAGCTGACTGAAAGCACCCAGACTTTGTGCAAAAGAGGCTCATTTGATCTTCTACAGCACTGGCCTGAGGGTCAGACATTTAATTTAACACACATCTAGGGGCCTGCTGAAATAGTCTCTGGGGACACAGGTAGTGGACACCATCTTTGTGCTCTCCTTCTGCCTGCCTTCAGCTCACCTCTATCTCCCAGAAAGGAGATATACAGAAGACAAATAAATGTATGAAAATATATTCAACATCACTTGTCATTAGGGAATTTCAAATTAAAATGACGTTTTACATCATTGCATAAATAATAGTGTGACTAAAATCCAAAATTTTTTTAAGATTTTATTTATTTGTCAGAGAGATAGAGAAAGAGAGAGAGCACAAGCAGGGGGAGTGGCAGGCAGAGGGAGAAGCCGGCTCCCCCCTAAACAGGGCGCCTGATGCGGGGCTCTATCCCAGGGCCCTGGGATCATGACCTGAGCCGAAGGCAGATGCTTAACCGACTGAGCCACCCAGGCGTCCCTAAAATCCCAAAATTTGACAATGTTAATTGCTGGTGAGGATATGGCACAACAGGAACTCATATTCATTGTGGTCGGAAGGCAAAATGGCACAGTTATTTGGAAGACTGTAGATTCTTACAGACCTAAACATAGTTTTACCATATGCTGCTAGGTATTTACCCAAATGATTTAAATACTTATTTGCACACAAAAATCTGCACAGAGATGTTTATAAGGCAGCTTTATGCATAATGACCAGAAATTGAGAGTGTCCAAGATGTCCTTCAATAGGAGAGTGTATAAACAAAGTAAGGTACTTTGTATGATAGCGTAATGATGGATACATGACACTACACATTTATCAAAACCTAAAGAAGTTTGCAGCACACAAAAAGATGGATCTTATCATATGCAAATTTTTAAGAACATATTCAGGATGTTGGAGAATTCTAGAACGCAATGCAGAGTACAAGAAAAGCGAGAAAACAATCTAACTGTATTACAAATACATGAAACAACCTCACTTAAGAGAATTGGTGGCAGAAAGGTGCTGACCTAATTTTGGAAATGAACTGAATGAGTAGGACCAAAGTAAAAATAAACTGTATGTAAGCATGTACTCCAATCAATAAAGTATGATCCAGGAGACTAGGGGTTAACAATTCTAATATTGCTACATGTTTACTGAAATTTATCAATTAATCAAATGAGTATTTAGAATGTGGGGGACAATTAAATGACATTAAGATCTTCCAGAAGGAAAAGAATCAATTCCCATAGAAGTAATAAAGCAGAATGACATTGGATTTCTCTAGCTGCAACATTAGAAATTAGAAGTCAATGAAACAATGCTTTCATGATTCTGAAAGCAAAGGATTCCCAAACTAGAATTATATAAATAACAATGCTCTCATTTATTCACAAGCATATAATGAGTATTTTCTTAGACATGCAGTTTCTCAAAAAGTTATTTTCCCTGAATCCTTTGTCAGGAATCATGATCACTCCACCAAAACAAGAAAGAAACTGAATGAAGTGGAAGTCACTGGCTGCAGGACACTGGCTGTGACCCACGACAGAGATGAAGGAAACTCCATGATGACATTTGTGCGGCAGACTCAAAGGTCATCTACCCGAGACCAAATCAAGAGGGCAGAGGGTTTCAGGAGGAATAGCTTTGAGGAAAAAAAAGATGAATTTTATTAATTTCCAAATTTGTTAGCACACATGAAGAGGTGATATGCATTATTGCAGAGAGTTTGGTGATGAATTAATAATAGAGAGAATTAAGAACTGAGCAAATAAAAAAAGAGATAATTATTTATTAACTTCTAGAATACCGAAGGAGTATGAAAGAAATGAAATCCTCACACACTTATTGGTTCAGCTGTGAATAATACTTACACGGTCTTAATATGGTAAACAGAGTTGTGCTCTCAACAAAATTATGATATAAAACTCATCGAGGAAATGAAAAAAATAAAAAATATATATTTGGGAGGGTAATATAAAAGAACTATATCCCCATCTTCCATACAGGGAAATCAGTAGATACCATCTAAAATTGAAAAATAAAACCAAACATCATTGTAAGCACGATAGAAATTTATTTTTTATTATTTTTGTGTGTGTGAGTAAAGTGATAGAAGTTTATTAAGTGAAGATACAGAAAAGGCTCTCAAGAGTGAGAGGGGTCCCCTCCCCCCTCTGATGTACTCACTCTCTCTCATTTTCTCTCTCTCAAATAAATAAAATCTTTAAAAAAAAAAAAAAGAGTGAGAGGGGTCCCGATGAGGGCCTTTAGGGTTGGTCTTTTATAGAAAGCTAACCAGAGAACTTTTAACATCTTTATTGATAACACCTTCAATGGCTTACTTCTTTTTTAGGGTCTGGTTATTCTTTTTTGGTCACAGGCGATTATCATAAAGACACACACCCCACACAACCCACCCCACATGCCTAGGATGATAGAAATTTAAAAGCATTTGTTCAGGGAAGTGTTTTCAGATGAGTGAAACTCAGAATGGAAGGGATGGAGCAAGGATCTGCATCTTGGGCTCTAATTCTGTGCAGATTTCCTATACTAGGAATATATGAGATTGTCATAAAAATTATCTAAATAAAGTTGAACATGTAGAGGTTCAATTAATCTAGAATTGTGTCAATCTTTAGAGAACAGATCTGAATTCCAGAAGATTTTAATGTAATTAGGAAATGAGCTCTTTATATTAATTAGCAAGATATATTTTCAAACATGAAAATGATATATTTTCATCACTTTATATCACAAAGAAAAAAGCTGGTGGGAGATTTCTTTACTAGGTAGCCAGTAAAGTGCTTAAGTAATTGCTTAACGCACGAGAACATGGTTTAGCTCAGCTGTTAAAGAAATAGATTATGAAAAAAAACTCCCATAATATGGGAGACTACAGATCACAAGATTTGCAGCATATAATTCTAAATTAGCACTAAGTGATTTTCTTTTTTTGCAAAAGTTGAAGTAGAAAAGAAGTGCAAGTAAAATGACACCTGAAGAGTATTTTTTATTGCTTTCATTACTAAAGTGAAGAAGTACACGTCTGGGTGGGAGAAGCATAAGTTCTGACCTCAAAATATAACAAAATCACATTTTAAAAGCTCCTTTTATCTCCTAAAACCTCGTACAAAAATTTCAGCCTACTTGCATTTCCATTATCCTCCAACACAGTATACAACAACCAGAAATAAGTGCTATTTAAGATAATTATATTTGAAAGCGAAGGAGGAGGTAGAAGTAATTAATCATAGCTTGAAGGAACCATGAAGATATGTGAGCCAGCAAACTATCCAGAGAGAAATGATGTTTAATGTATTAATATGTAACCTATGTATATATAGGCATATTATTATTTGTGAAATTATCTATATATCTTCTGTACACCCACTTTTCAATTATGAAATTACTTCTTAGGAAGGAGTATCCATACATACTCCAATACTCTATAACTTCTTATACTGTTTCTAACAACAATAAAAAAAATGGTATATTAAACAATTCTTTAATTGTATAAGTAAACAGACTCTTTTTTTTTTCAAAAAATATCCAGGATTCAAATTTTGTTTTGTAAAATATCACTAAACACGTGCAATTTTATTATTCACTGTCGGAGTGAAGTAATTTTACTGTTTTGAAGTTTATGGCACAATTATGGCCCAGATGGCTTCTATTCTGATTTCTGAACTGTCAAATGTCACTTTTCTAAAATTCAACCTTTCAAATATCTATATGATGTGGGTTTTTGGGTTTTTTGTCTTTTTTTTTTACAAACAGAAATGAAGATTTAGATGTATGGTATGTTTTCTCTTCATGGCAAGGTTTCTCTTCTTATGTATAGTTATACAGAGGCACAGAGGGAGACTGGGAGGGAGTCAAAAATCTAATGCAAGTGTGCTTGGGTGGCTCAGTTCATCAAGCGATTAAGTGTCCCACTCTTGGTTTCGGCTCAGGTCATGATCTCAAAGTCCTGGGATGGAGCCCTGTGTAGGGTTCTGTACTCAGTGCAGAGCCTGCTTGTCCTTCTCCCTCCTTCTCTGCTCCTGCCCCAACTCGTGCTCTTTGTCTCTCTCTCTCAAATAAATAAATAAAATCTTTAAAAAAAGATTTTTAAAAATCTAATGCAATTAACTACTTTTAGTTTAGTCAGAGGACTTCCACATTCATTAAAACAAATGTGTTTCATTATATTGCTTCTTTTACCTGAACTATCATTCTCATCCATGCACTTTCCTATTACTGACCACTTCATTACTTAACAATTCTTTTTATGAACCCCTCCTGAGATCCTCCCCTGCCTTTTCTCAATGGTTTGTTAATGTGTTTGTATTTTAATTTGTATGTTTAAATTCCTGTCCCTAACAAAGTGACTGGATGTTCTTCAAGAATAAGAAATCTTCCTGGTCACCTCCACACCCACAGTGCCTAGCAACAAACCTGTCAAATCTTTATTATTCAGTTACATATTTGCCAAATAGAATGAAAAATTTAAGTTAGGAAATTACAAATATTATAGGGGTCTATTCATGTCATTTCCCCACTTTATCTGATGGGTTATGGTGTTGTTCTTACTGTTTGTATGAGCATTACTCAGAAGGATTTGTTGCAAATATTTAGGAAGTAGCATATTATTTCTGTCCATGAAGTTTTAATGTGTATTTATTACTTGCAAGAGTTTCGTTTTAAGCACTGAAATGAGCAGCATTTGTTTCACAACCATTGGTGCTGTAGACGAATATCTGAATCATGGTATTGAGCACGTTAACTCTGCTAACCGAAAGGTATTGCTTTCTCCCGCTGATCTTCGTAGTCTTCCTTGTACGATTTTTCCTGCTTTCCTATTCTCCTTCCTCTGTCTTGTATCAATCATGTCTGCCATCACTGCTTATCTCTATCACTGGTAACCAGTAGTCATGGTTAAAACTTTTTAAATGGCAACACAAGCTTCATAAAATAGCATTAGAGTGCCCTGTAGGAATATTTAGTGGACAGTTGCAGGTATCTAATGGTAAACCCTATCTCGACACATTCAATTTCATATTAAGCTCAAAGTTCTTCTGAATGAACTACAGGGCCTCTTATATTTGAGCACTTTGACTGCCTTGTATTTATTCTGTAGAATCTGTATTTTGTGAGAACTTCAGAATAAAATAGATATTCATTGGTTGTTATCTTATCCTCATGAAAATACAAACCTACAGTGGAATGATGCATTCAATTTTATTATTTTATATTCACAAAAATTATTTGAAATAATGCTGCCACAATTTTAGCCACATCCATATAAGGAAAATCAATCCAGACTGTATGCAAATATGCTCCAACTTTCATCCCCACTCCATTTTATCTTCCTATAGAGAAAGACTCAATGAGCTACAAAGAAGTAAATAAATGGGGTTAACATAAGCGCTTTCCCCAGTGAGTGAATGCTTCTCTGATGCAATTCTATTATACTTACTGTCTCCACTAGGCTGTAGAATACGGTGTTTTTCACATTGCCCCGTGCAGCCTGGAGTTCACCAACATCTGCTGTTTTCAGGAGATGTACCCAAACATTAACAGAGTTCAAAGATATGAAAGTCCTAAATGTCACTGTCATTGCAAAGAGGTGGCCACTGTAATTTACTCTCCATAGTTTGTTCTTTCTTTGTCAACTGTAATAGTAGGGACATTTAATTAGGCATCCGATACTGAAGACTGAGAGCCATTGCTAATTAGGCCATTAATTAGGCCACTCACTAGCTATTTAATCCTATTACAAGGTCAACTATTACTAAAAATGAGGAATATTTCAAACCAGGAAACCAAGATATGTATCTTTGCTCTCTTACACAGCACCAACTGGTTATTTTCCTTACCATTTGCACTGTGAAGCTAACAGACTCTGTAGGTATCAAGGATATTTAAGAGAGCCTATGGGTCTGATACATACAAAAGAAGCAAGATTCATTCTTCTCAGGCAATTTGCTGTGACTTTAAAATGTCCCTCACTTGCAGGCTGCTTTTTGGTTGTTCTACCCTGCTTTGGCCTTCTGACCTCAGGGCTAGAATGGGTAGACTTAAGAGTGGTTTTCTCATTTAGAGCACCTAATTTAGTACATTGGGAGCAGCTACTTCCACACTCAGCACTGCCTTTCACACTGCCTTGTCCGTTATTTGCACACACATGTGGAATGCCCCCATTACATTTTAAGTTCCTTTACAGCAGAGATCATATCTACTGCATCTTTGTGTTCACTTCATCAGAGCCTTGGAAAATTATTCATATATGGTATACATTGAATACATATGCATTCCAAGCAGCGCTAGATAGGTCCTAGATGTCCCCAAAGTAATCAACTCTATTAAAGTATTACCCCACTTAATTCTATAGTTCCCTTAGCATATCTTTGCTTTGAACATTGTGTCACAATTATGATGTTCTTTAAAATGCTGTTAATATGCCTTGCATTAATTCTGTCTCATTAGCTATGTTATCAAGAGCTGTTTTCCTGTGATGCTTTTAAATGAGCCCTGAGGCTAAAATGTAATTGGCAGATCCAATAAAAGGCTTAAACATTGTTAAGTTGCATTTCCATGACACAGAGAGAGAGGCTCTCATTTAGCACTTCCTGGCTCACACAGATAGCCTCCTCACATGTGATTTCTTATGTTTCAAGATGGTAATGCATCCCTAAACTGAAATCAATTTGTAAATTCAATTCATATTAAAAATACCAGGAAGTGAAAGCCAAGGCACAGAATTAGTGAGGCAGATGTAATACAAATATAAAATATAAGTAATTGCGTTGTCAGCCTGATCTTCACACTTTTTAATCTATGTTTATCCTCCTTATTCCAGTTAAGAACATTTGAAAATAATTTAAGCAACAGAGAAAGATTTTATGCTAAGCAATAATAAAGGCAAGAGGAGGATCCAGAGGCGATATGACGACTAAGTGTAACATGATATTCTGGATGGGATCCTGGAACAGAAAAAGGACATTAGGTAAAAACGAAGAGATCTGAATAACATATGGACTATCAAATGTTTTTAAATGAAGACAAGAACTTCCTGAATCAAACGTCACACCTCACTTTACAAATCTGTATTATAGATCACTAGGATGTTGTTAAATGTCATTTCAGCTTTTAGTAAAAGCTATTCCAATGATAGGATGAAAAAGAGAGAGCTCTGCTTTCTGTTATAAATGCTGGAAAATTTTATAAAAATATATGTATCCCTATATTATATATAGCCTCCTTTTCTACTTTTATAACCATTAACCTATCATTCCAGTGAGTTACAGTGCAGACTTAATGTATGAATAATTTCATTGCTTATTATTTATAATTAGCTTAGGAAGTAAGACAATGTTTTAATACTTGCCAAAGCTCTGTCATATATGGAACATCCATTTCTCAACTAAGAACAGTGCCAAGGCACATAGTCTATGCTTCTCTGTCTCACCACTTCTATAATATGCTCTTTTTTACTTCCTTTAAAAAATATTTGGCTTGTCCACTCAACCCTAAATCTTACTCTTCACTTATAGTTTCTCTAGATTTTGGATTCTCAATGTATGAGAAGATTGGAAACATATTTCCAGAATGGAAAAAAAGAATCTCCTATTATTATTATTTATAGCTCTATTGGAATCTCTAGTTTTAGAATCTGCACAGATCATACTTTGCATTAAGAAACCAGGCGGAACTATAGATTTATTCACGTCAGTTCCAAAATATTTAGATTCCCTCTATTCTTCCACAACACCAACACCTTTAGCACCCTTCTCCTCTCTGAGATTAACTAGATATCTCCAGAAAAATAGAGCATGTGGGTAACATGAGCTCTGGTCCGGGAGGTAAAACATCTGGTTTCTATAAACAAAACTAGACTAGAATTGGCTGTTTACTCTTGAGCCTATTCTGTGCCCAGGTAGCCCTTTCATCACTGACCAGTTGAACCCAGTCCCTTCTAAGTCCAACACTTTATGGATCTGAGGTGGAGAAAGCAAACAGAAATAGGATTAGAGGAGAACTAGAATAAAAAGTTGGTACCAACAAAGGCAGAAAGGCATGGCTCACCTAGCTGGTCTCTCCTGAAGCTCAGGTTAGTCATAGCCCCCTCAAAAAGCCGCTGTCAGCACACTCCTCAGCACAACCACCCAGAAAGCCTCTCCTCATGCCCCCGCAAGAAGTAAGCTCCCCCTTTCTGATCTCAGTTAGTGTTCCATTCCTTTTATAATCATTTTAATGATTTTTGCCTTTGATTATAATTGTTTATGCATACCTCATCTTGAAGCATGTATTAAATGAGAGAAAAAAATAAATTAATATATGAAAAAGTATCATGTTAATCTTATTTGGGTATAGTAAGTAAATCAAAATTAGAATGCATCTGGCTATATCTTCCATGCCCAAGAAAATTAAAAGGTTGAACAAATTGTTTGAAAAGCATTACAAAGTCTTTTCATACAGCATAGAAGAAAACATTAGTATCCAAGCAACCCAGATAAAATGCTTTTTAGTCTGGCACGCTGAAAGCAAAAAAAGATGAGATCTATGCTTTAAGAGAAAAGCTACTGGTAATTATACCCCTCTTTTAGATAAGCAAAACTAATTCTTAGCCTTCAGTCTATCACTCAAACATTTATTGAAGTGCTGGGAAGGAGTCAAAACTATATACAACATAGCCTCTTCATTTAAGACACTTCTCAATAGATAAAGAAGATAAAATGAAGACAAATAGTTCTTTAAATCAGGTGGAGGGCAGATCAAGTGCCAGAGTAGTGGCTTGGCTCAAAGTTGTATGCCTTTCCAAGGATTAAGGCCTGCTTTAGATTCAGCATGGGGCAAGGAATCAGAAAAGGCTTCATAAAGAGGAGTAACTTGAATCTTATCTTGAGTAGATAATAACTGGGACTTGACTGAGGTAGGAGGAGTTGGGTATGTATGTGTGTGTGTGTGTTTGTACACATGCTGTTTCACTTTTCTGTATACATTCTGTTTGCACCTTGAATCCAGGATTAAGTTGCTTTCTCTTGGAAGAAAGAACTGATTGGACTACAACAGAGGTTTCCCTAATGTTTCATGTTGAGTTCAGCTGGACAATGAGGATTCGATGCTCCACATCAGAGGGTCTAGAAGAAAGTTAGAGTATTTATTCCTCTGAATCCCATATTGAATGATTATCTCAGGCAGGCCGTGTCCATGAACCAAAGTCACAACTATTTTTAAGATTGTCCCCTTCACACAACTCTTTGCTTCCAAGTTCTAATAAATACCCTATCTTCCCTCAAGACCTAAGGTTAGTAATAACTACACTGTTACTAAACTTAGTAGGTAGTTTATTATCCTTTCCATATTCTCTGTAGCCTGCCCAAATCTTTGTAACGAGGTCTTAAATAAAATAATTCTTGAGTTATTCTAATAGGAGCATGCCATTAGTTTTGTCCTGGAACACTGTGTGATACCCATGGCCCCTGTGATGAGCAGCTGGGGGACAGGGAAATGTGTACACATGAAAGGATGATCAGAATATAGAAACCTACATATTGGGGAAATCAGAAGATGTTAACTTAGAGAAGGTAGAAGAACACGAAAAGTTCATCCCAAAAACTGAATGACAGAATATTCAGGGACATCCGTGAACAGGGTTGAACATAAGAATGAACCTTTGATACCTTCCTACATTTTTTATACCTCCTCCTCTTTTTCCTGAGCTCCAGGTTCCTCACGAGCAGACCGTGTGGCTAAGCCTTCTCAGGCATTTGTCTCCTGCTCATCTTACTCTAAGGTGTTCATACTTAAAGAGTTTTCTAAAACAAGTTTATTAATCCGGGGACTCAGATGTCATGAAGTCAACTAAAATTATATATGAAAAATGTGTGTAAATGTATATTCGTGAATTTTTCTTGGAAGGGAGAGTCAATGGCTTTCATCTGATTTCCAACTGGGCCTACATTCCTCCTTCCCGCCATACATGTTGTTTTAATGCGAATGGTTTGTTGACTTCAAATACAAGGCACATGAAGGTGCCTAGTAGCACATTTAACATGGTGGATATGTAGTGCATGGTTTTATGGTACTGTTTTACAGTGCAGTCGATTCCACTAGGGTATTCTTGAGTCAGAATACCTGGGGCTCAGATCATAAATCTAATTAGTTGGGATACATGGAAATTCTTCTTAACCTTTTGATCCTAAACTGTCTCAAGTATAAAATAAGAACAACAAAAAATGTTGATTAGAGGATTAGAGGATTATTATGGGTGAAAAGTGAGAGACTGTTCATGAAAACTCCTTGTAAACTCTAAAGGAATAGCACCCATCAAGGAGTATTTTTATTTTAAATGATACTCTTGCCCTTTAGACCAGAGAATCTCTAATGGTGGGTTCAAGCACCAATGTTTTGTATATTTTAGTAAATTATTTCACATCATATCAAAAAGTTATTGCTAACTGACCCTGAAACTAAAGGTCTTCTGAAATTCTTCTCATGACAATTTCTATACAATTAACTGTAGCAATGGCATGTTATTTAATTTGGAAGTATTAAAAAATTGGATTTAACATTTCTGGAAATGTGTTGCCAGTAACAATATGTATTAAGTCATATATTGTCACTTTCTCACTTATTTTATGAAAGTTTTTGAGGTAATTAAAAACCACATTTATTTTAGTGCCTTGAATTAATTCACTGTGAAACTGAGACACCATTATCATCAGGATGAATTAAGAATTTTCTAAATTCAACTTCTGACCTTCGTTATTGTATGATTTTGAACAATTTGCTAAATTTCTTTCA
Source organism: Mirounga angustirostris (assembly GCF_029215605.1). NCBI lineage: Eukaryota > Metazoa > Chordata > Mammalia > Carnivora > Phocidae > Mirounga > Mirounga angustirostris. The sequence goes on along the minus strand of NW_026991715.1, from coordinate 118,448,124 downwards.
GTTTCTTCAACTAAATTTTGGATATTAATGTTCACCTCATACAAAGAATACAGATAATTCTGTGGATCTTCTTTATGTTTTCTATACACCCCTCCTCTGTGAAGAACTGCCTGTGGGACTGCTTTGCCAGACTAAAAGCATGGAAAGCCTGGGAATTTACATTCCTCTCAAGAAGACCTTCAAACAATGACTGACTGGTGCCAGCTCCCTCACACACAGCTGGGATATAGTCTGAGGCATAACCTTTTCTACAGACTTCTGTAGGATGAGGCTGATCTCTGACCTCCATAGAGCTTTGCCTAAATTGCATTCGGGTTGCCTTCCTTCTATTTCCCCTCCCTCTGCCCTGCTTCTCCACCCCCACTCCCCATTCCCTTTAGTGAGTTCACCTAGGAGTCCTTTCTCATTAAGTCACTGGCACAAGGATCCTCATTCAGGGTCACTTCCAGGAAACCTGAGCTAGTCACAGTGTCCAGAATATTGTACACAATTGACAAACAGGGGCTGCTATAATAATACTAACATCAATTTAATTAGTTCTAAAAATAAAGCAACTTCCAAATGTGCATATTTTATGTTCACCAAATAAGTCTTGGAGAACATAGATTACTATATCTTAGAATCAACTAACAGCATTCACCCAAGGCCAGATACATATTTAATAAAGACATAAGTTCTTTGACAGGAAGGGATATGTGGAACAGTATCTTGACCAAATAGATGCTAAATGCCATGTCTCTGATAATTCTTATGAAAAATTCTCTAGCATCTGGTGAAATTTAAGTGATTCTTCCTCTGTAAGTTAGTGTAATTATCTTCATAGCTTTGTCTACAGATTAATCAGATAATCCAACTTTGGGCTACATCTCTATTAGGAAAACAAAACCAAAAATAATCCATGTAGTTAAAGAAAAATATTGTTTGAGAATTGAGTAAAAGGGCCATGAATCAGGACTCCTCAGTTCTGTTCCATCTGTTGACTTCATATGCTCTTAAGCCTAGTACTTAATTGAATTTGGCCAATATTTTGTAAGATGAACTCTGCCCTTTGTTTCAGAGGATAAACAAATGTCAAATAATAATAAATTGATTAAATTTCTCTGCTAGCAAGTGTCACATTAAGCTTTAATATGAATCATGATTTATGGGTAATTAAATACATCTGCAGATTACATTATTCTGAAGAACTGCAAATTTTATCTGATTTATTGGATTGATTCTGATGAGAAAGGTTGAGACTTGAATTGGCTAGGGACAACTGTGGGTTCTGAATTAAGAAGCAAGGATCTTGGATCATAAGAGCTTTATGCTTTCCTATGCAGTTTAGCAGTAGGAAATACTGAAAGCCTCTTTTAGCCTCCTTTAGCATTTTTAAAATCTACTAAACAAGTCCACTCAGTTATAATTTGCATTCCAATTTGGCTTAGAAGTTGTGCTTTTTTCTTTTCACCTTATTGATATTTATCTGGCTTGCTAATACTGGACATGATATCAAGCTGCTGAGGAAAAGCAACTTGGAAACCCAAAAGCACTCATGAAATCCATGTTTCTGTAAACTATATAAGTAAGAACTCAGAGACAGTATGGAAAATCTTCTAGAAGAAAACTTCAAGAAGCCAAACCACCGACAGGATCCCTCCCCCGTCCCTATTGTTAGTTACTGCATTTATTCTATGTGAACCAGTGTGTGAAACACTTTACCTGAAATAACATTTAATTCATGAGGTAGAAATTTATTATTCCTATTTTCTGAGTTTAACTTGCCCAATAAGTAGTGGAGGTGGGAATTAAGTCTAGCAATCAGAATCCACAGTTTATGCTCCTATGCATTATAAAATTCTGGTATGAGAAGAGAAAGAAGTATAATGTTTCAATGGAAAGAAGAGTTTTTGACTTACAAAAACATTGATCAAAGTTAGAGCATCCATCACCTTGCTCTCATATGTATGCATCATGACTCAATAAAGTAACTTTTTTAAACCTTAAATTTTCTTTCTTCCCTATGTTCTAATAAGTCCACAAAAGGCAGGTGCTGAAAGTGGGGTTCCTGAAACTTGTAATAGATTTTACATATTTTCTTTCCTTTTAAAAATATGATTTATTCTGCTATCATTAATGCTTTGTCAAAATTTCAATTGTTATATGACCTAAACATTTTACTGACTGGCCTAATGTTTTAATACCCACACAAATTCTTACTGGATTCCCAAAGGAGCTTCAGTTGCAAATATCATATTTCCATGGCACTGCATGTCTGCTGGGATGGAGTTTCAGTTGGTTCTTTTTTTCTTGTGCTGTTCTTCGGGATTTTTTTTTTTTTGTTCTGTTTTGTTATATTTATATTTTTATGAAAGAAACTACTAAAAGATTGCTAAAAGATATAAAAAGAATTGCATAGGAAACCAAGAAATGGCCTGGAAGAAAATGAAAAAGATGAAATGTCAGACTATTGCATCTTGAGACAGAATATTCTGGATAAACGGACATGACCTAATCTGAGGTCATGGGCAGAAAAGGCACGAGGAGCTGTAGAAGGTAAATTCGTCCTGCGTGAGGGCAGTCTGAACAGGTGACTCAGATTCATTACCAAGCCTAGTTTGTCACCAGAGAAGGCTGGTTTATACACAATACAAATTCTTCCTTCTTCAGCCACCCTGGCCTTATGGGGATATGGTTTGTGTGTATCAATGAAAGGAGCTGTTTCAGGAAAGAGCTCAGCATCAAGGAGTCCAGGCCTGTAGTGCCAGAATGGCAGGGAAGATCACAGCTGAACATAACAATAAGAAAAAGATCTTTCCTTTCTCCTGCATCCTAAGATGAAGTTGGATCAGCAATTAGAGCTCATGACTGTCACCAAATCACACTTTTTAGAAGATGGTAACAGCACTAGACTACCAGATTTATGGTGATAAAGGAAGAAAGATATTTCAGAAGAGATGGGCTGGGGAATTCAGAGCAGCTAAATTTAACTAAGGAGATAGATGTGATTTTAATCATTAGTCTAAGTTGATAAAGGAGACACACACATTACATTAGTAAGGAATAACATATACTTTAAACTACAGCTGAAGCATTGGATCTGAAACCTGAAGTCTTGGTTTGATGTTGAGTGCTATACCAAGAGCCCAGCCACGCAAATGGTCAGAAGCCTGCAGCTCTGGCATCAGTGCCTAAGAGGAGAAACTCCTAGAAGAAATGATGAGGTCTGCTCCAACCAGCATGCAACCTTTGCCAATGCTAGCATTGCCAAGTGAAAATGTTACAGGACCTCACACAGAAAGGGGAGAAAAATCCTTACCCATAAAATCTTAGCTACTGCAAACTAAAATGCCTATAATATTCTTTTGAAGACAGATTTAAGCTTTCTCTACATTTCATCAATTACTAATTCAGAGGGGGCAATACTTTGCAATGTTTTATGGAAGAAAATTCAATGTGCAATATGTTTATGATTTAAATTATTCAGTGAGCTAAATGTAGACATTCAGCTAATGCAGTTATGTCTTAAATCAAGTTATGTGTGGCAACAAGTTTGTATAACAAGAAAGCCTTTATTCCAGAAGAAAATTAAGTTTAACAGCAGTTCTGACCTATGCAAGTCACCAGTAGTTCCCAGCTTGCTTTAAGAAAACTGCATGTTTAATGGCCCTCATGCTCCACTGGGTTGCAAATTTTCAAAGGTTACTTCCAGCTAATTTGATCTCAGCCCAACAGATCTGCATACAACTTTCACAGCAGCAAAGCTAATGAACTACTGTGTCCTGAGAACACAGAACAAGCAGAAACAAAGGGTAGATATTCAAAGTAGTCAGTTAAAGATCATTTCTACATGTACATAGTAAAATGAATTTTAAATAAAAAGAATTCAACAAAATAGGCAAGCTTTGCTTGTCTATGTACTAGTAAATATCTGTACTAAACAGCTCACATTTCAACATATTATAATTTTCTCACTATTCTCTGGCCCTTCAAAATGTCTTCAGGATTCCCTCAACCTGAAAGTTTCCGATCATGGGAGAGACATTCAATTAAGCCTTTTCATTGGACTGTGGAAATCTTACAGGCGTGGACTCCCTCTTATGGGTCCAGGGCTTTAGTGGAACTCCTGGCAACAGAGCAGTGTTTTGGTGACTGGATGAAATAAAATAACAGAGTTCTCCTCTTACTCCTCTGATTGCTGCTCTTCCCAACCATCCTCACCTTCCTTCTTTTTCTCTTCCAATCCTCTAATTTTAAACACTCCTCAAGATTCTATGCTGGACCTCCTATTTCTCTCATACATGATGTCTTTTATCAATGCCATCCATAATGATGTCTCACACTGAAATGCCATTTCTTCTAAGACTTCTAAGATCTTTCCATATCTTCCTCAATTACATGAATTTTCCTCTCTTCTTTAACCCATAGTATTCTGTACCCCCCCTTACGCCGCTCAGTTTATGTGGCCCTATAATATAATAGTAACTGAAGGACTTATCTCTTTAAGTCAAGAGTGACTGCTATCAGAGATTAGAACAGAAGCTACCCAGTGATCCAAAATAATAGAAGCCACATTATTGCCTCAGTCTTACAAATGAAGTCCAATTTTAAGCGAAGGAATCATTTTAAACCAGAATAAAATGTATACAGTCCTAAAATCATTGACCAAGAACAAAATAGGAACTGAAAATTACTCTTTAAGTAAATCATTAATTTTATCTGATTACTAGCTTCTTAAAGTTTCCCCATTCCAATTTCTCCTTCTTCTGCTTGGCCTCAGCTCCCCACATTATTCCTGAATTTCCTGAGAAACACGAAGCAATCAGAAGAGAATTTCTGCAGGATGCCATGACCATAACTATGAAGCTACCTGCCTTTACGCACATGGCTCTCTCTTGACTCAAGTTACTATGGAAGAGCTGTCAGTGCTCCTATCCAGAAGCAGCTCCTCCACGGCTGCACTGGATCCCATCCCCTCTAATGACTCAAAGACATTACTCCAGGAATTGTCTACATTCTCCTCAATCATCATTTCTTACTTATTAATATACTCCACCAACAAACAAATGTGCTGAGATACCTTCTATCTTGAAAGAAGAAAAAAGAGAGAGGAAGGAAGGAAAGAGAAAGAAAAGCCCTCTAGATTTCCTATGTGGCATCACTATTTTTTTTTCACTTTAAAAATAAAATTCCTTCGGGGCACCTGGCTGGCTCCGTCAGTAGAACATGCGACTCGGTGGCAGGGTCATGAGTTCGAGCCCCATGTGTGGTATAGAGATTGTTTGAAATGATGTAATGTATGGTGATTAACATAACAATAAAAATTTTAAAAAATAAAAATAAAATTCCTTCTATTGTCTCTACCGGTTTTCTCTTACTTCTTATCCCCGCACCCTCTCAGACTTGCTTTAATCCAGATTTGACCTCACTGCTCCACTGAAATAGCTCATCTTAGGGTAACAAATAAATTCATCTTGATAAATCCAATCACTGTTGTTCAGTCCATATTTTTAACTTATGCACTGCCTTTGACGCAGCTGAAACACTTCCCCCACTCAGTATTAACTTGTTCCAAGTCTAGTCACTTGAAGACTGGCCTCCATGAGGGAGAGATGGCCTCCTGGAAAACCTCCAAAGAAATGGGCTACAGCAGAATGCTTAACGCAGTCAGTCCAGGTGCTCCCTCAACCATGAATATTAGGCAGCAGAACAGGCTGTTGGCTAAGGTTCTATCAAATCATACAGCTGCAACAACAGAGTATGATCATGTTAGGGGAGAACGTAGTGCCCCCCACAACTACACGACCTAAACGCCTCACACTCCAAAAGCTGGGATCCCTCTCTTCAAGTATCTGTCCACTGGGTTCTTGTGTCTTCCTTGAGAATGATGGTTTTTTTTCAACTTTATTTGGTAATGGCTTAAATGTTGTATCTGTATTTACCAGAGAACTGGTATATCATATTAAATTTTGGGTATGGTATATATCAGATTTTGATATTAAAGATATGTTGGCATGATAAAATCAATTATAGTGCTTACTATCATTTCCATCAGGGGTAAATGGTAATTAGTAATTGAAATTGGGTAGGCCCTTTCCCAGAATTCTCTGCCTGAATCCCAATCACAGCAAAATATACTTGAATCTATTTTCTTTGTTCATAATCAGAAAGTCTCTCAAAGCAAAACTATTCCTTAGTTATGCTGTGAGTCTCCTTAGTAAGCCCAGACTCTTGCTTTCATCTTTAATACTTTATTAATGAATACCTAGCATAAATTATATTTCGTTCACATTTCCCACTTTAAAATGCTCAGAGTTGAGATTAAAGACATATAAACCATTATTTTATTTTCCCTTGTTTTTTTTTAATTTTATTCATTTATTCATGAGAGACAGAGAGAGAGAGAGAGAAAGAGAGAGGCAGAGGGAGAAGCAGACTCCCCATGGAGCAGGGAGCTCCATGTGAAACTTGATCCCAGGACCCTAGGTTCATGACCTGAGTTGAAGGCAAACATTTAATCAACTGAGCCACACAGGTGCCCTATTTTCCCCTGTTAATAAAGATTTCTTTCTTTGATGCTTTTGGTGTCCCCTAGATATTTCTTCCAACTCCTTGTATATACTTATTAGTGTATATTTTGAGCTCAAGAATGGAGAATGAAATTCCATCTTTAGAAATTTTATCTACAGTGGTAAAGAGAAGCAGTCAGAGTAATTGAATGATATATTTGCACTAGAAAATCAAAACCCGGGCGCCTGGGTGGCTTAGTTGGTTAAGCGACTGCCTTCGGCTCAGGTCATGATCCTGGAGTCCTGGGATCAAGTCCCGCATCCGGCTCCCTGCTCAGCAGGGAGTCTGCTTCTCCCTCTGACCCTCCCCCCTCTCATGCTCTCTCTCTATCTCATTCTCTCTCTCAAATAAATAAATAAAATCTTTAAAAAAACAAAACAAAACAAAAAAAGAAAAGAAAATCAAAACCCTAAGTACTACTTCCCCTTTCAATATAAGAATTTTGTTCTTAATTGTACAAAAATTGTATTTCACTGTCCCTAAGTGGAAATGACTACATAATAATCATTTGTTCACTTACTCTATTAAATTGAAAGTTTTTACAATTCCTAACTTAATATTCACAAAATAATTCAGAGTTTTAGTGTAATTTAGAAAAGCATTTTCTCTGTATTCTCTACTATGCATCTACTCGTAGATAAGATTTCATAAGAGAAGATATTGTAGATTTAATATTCTAGTGCAAATAAAATACACAGTATCAATTTGGAGGCATTCGAAATGGATCTAATAAGACTTCCTGAATCATTGAATCCAATTTCAACATAATTTACTTTAGGAAATGCTAAGTGAATTGTCATTAGCCAGTTTATTAAAGACTGTCTTCAATCACGTTTTTATTTAAAAATGGTTAAAATAAAATTGTATTATGAGCTTATTCAAAACTTCAGGGAAAATACATGAGTTTCCCAAAATAAAATGAGTCAAATCTAAATGCATATTTATACAAATGTACTTTTGCTGGTACTGAGTGGAAATGTAATCTCACTGCTTTGCTATGTTCATTGAGATGATAACTGTGGCCAGGACAGCTGTGGAGTTTGATTATCTATTTAGAAAATAGTTATTTGGTAATTGATACTAGATAAATTTACTCATCAAGATGAAATGAGAATATTTATTCTAAGTGAGGTAATACTATTTTTACTTAATTTAGTCGGGCTTGCTTTCTCAGTATTATAGACGTAATAGGAAATGGGAATTACCTGATCCTTCTCCCTGTGGAGATTAGAACAGAAGACATGACATAAGTTAACAAAGACTCAGTGGGTAACAACTACATCAAAAAAGAGTAAAGTAATGTACTGAGCTAAGGGGTAAGAAGGAGGTGAAGGAAATGAGGAGAAATGGATCATTATAACAGCAAGGAGCAGAGGCAAACACTGGGATGTGAACACAAGGTCAGAAGAATCCTGGAAAAGGCCGAAAGTATAGATGAGGACGTCCTAGTGTATACTTAGGATATATTGTTCTCTGTATTAATTTGTATATAAGACTCATATAATTACAGGGTGTGGCATGGAGGAAAAAAGAAAACAGCCTTCCTACCATTAAGATTTACCCATTGTGATTAGGCACACTGACAAATTCTCACCTTATTGACAATAAAATCTTTGCTTTTTCACCTGAGAACTTTCTCTTCTGAACACAGAACAGCCTAGAAATATCGAAAATTTTATATCCCAGGAAAAACTCTCAATCAAAGACGGACCCTAATGATGAATAAATACCCTTCATACCTATCACTCTGAGGGACAATTCAGAGGTAATTCATCAGGGTTTTCAATTTCCAATGAGACTGAACCACACTTGCCAAAATCAGTAACCTGCTTATTAATGCACTACCGATTTTTCCCCTTTCCTTGTTTCACTTTCCCAATGTTTCACTTGTGATTCCAAGGATCATCTCCCAAATAAACACAAGTCCATGAGTTAGTGTATGTTCTAGGGGAATTCAAACTAGACACTTATAAAGTCAAAGATACAGAGTAAAAATCAGAAGTAACACATTTTTTATTAATTCTACTATTTAATATAATTACTACCCTAAGAGAGAGAGAGATGGACTGACCATTTTCACCTTTAGAAACATGGATTACTTATTCACATCACTTGCCTTGTCTGCAGATTTCTGTTGTATATCCACAAAAAAGTGTGTATTCTTGAGGATACTTACAGGATTTTGGGGGTCAGGGATGGGGATACATCTGCATTCAAAAAATAAGTTTCTAAATTCTTACTTTCATATCTTCTGCATTAGTTTCATATAGCATCAATAAAAATTTCACATGTATAAATAAAAATTAAAAATATAGTATCAATCAATAGCTTCATAGAGAATTAATGAAAAATTAGCAAGGCCTCTAAAATTTGGTGAGTCTGGAAGTACCCTCTTCAAGAACACTATAGATAGGATATTACAGAGAAAATGGTCTAACAGTGTTTAAATTAAATATTTTTTATGGGTTTCTCATATTCAGTGTTTTAAAAATGATACAATGAAAACTGAAACAGAATACATGATGAATCTTAAATGACATCCATTGGATTTTTACTTTATTTCCTTCTATAATTTTATGCCTCCTAAAGAGACAACCTCAACTTTACATTTACTAAAATTCTCTTTAACTAATTCTTTATTTAAATTTTCTATTCAGTTAAAAATTGTTTGCCTCTAAGGACAATTATATGCTGCTATGCTTCTTATCATGATTAAAGTTTTGGTTACCTTAATTCATAGGGTGATTTATCCATATAGGATCATCCAACAGGATTAAATCTCTTCCAGCATTCTGATATAAACCATACACATCCTAAAATTCATTGGTTGTTTTATTCTTTTAAAAGACTTATCTGAGAGAGAGGGAGACAGAGAGAGAGAGTAGGGGGAGAGGCAGAGATAGAGGGATAGAAAATCTCAAGCAGACTCCCCGCTGAGCATGGAGTCTGACAGGGGGTTTGATCTCAAAACCCTGAGATCATGACCTGAGATGAAATCAAGAGCTGGTCACTTAACTGACCTGAGCCAACCAGGTGCCCCTGATTGTTTTAAAAACCCTCCAATAGATTGTAATTTTATTTTGAAATTTTTCATTCAAATTTCCTTTACTAAGTATGGATCATCCAATATGAAGTAACTATAGAACATTTTTAATCTTAGTCTTCTCACACTTACATACTCTCAGAAAATTCTATGGTTTTCTTGTAGGTACATAAAAATTCGGGGGAAAAAACAGTATAGGAACTAATCAACAGTAGACTTTTAATTTATTACAAAGCTACAAATTAATGAAATTGTATCATCCTTATTTTACATGCATCAAACTCACTGAATTCTTGGAATTAAGAATCAAGATACGTGAAACTGCAATTCTTCAGATGTAATAATGATTTTAAATCTAATTTATTGATGAGCATATCCACAGACCTTTATGGACATTATTTTATATTCCTTTATTTCTCTATAAGCTGTTTCACTTGTCATAAGCCAAGTCATGATTTATTCTCAATATACTCTTCAAAGATCAATAAAGATAATGTGTTCTCTTGTGAAATCAACTGAAAATAAGTAACTACAGTCCATAATCAAAGATGAGGTAAGAATGTACATTTGGAAATTTAAAGAATAATGGAAGAGATAAAGTAAACATTCCAACTGAGATGGTGCAAAAATTAGAAAATGGCCAGTGTAGTACAATATTTTGACCTTTCAAAACAAAGATTTTCCAGTCACCAATGCCATTCTAAAAATAAACATTACTATTTTCAGACAGCTATTTTTGCCTATGTAAGGAAGGTTAAGAACACTATGTCTTCTTTTGCCCTCAAAACCTCCCTCTCAAAAGAATGCACATAAAGATAAGTTGAAAATGGCAGTGGTACAGAGAATGGAAAAGGGAAACACTGTTTACTTATTTATAGATGAAAGTTTGGGATTTAGATCATAAGCTTGTTATCTCCCATGCAAGTTAAACAAATATTTTTATATCTCATTTTATGAGATTGCATTTTTATTTCAAAAGACTACACAATATATAAATATGCTCTCAATAATCATGATGAATCATTTTTTTACTCAATAAACTTTTTGAGTGCCTACTCTATACTAGGCAAATTTCTTTCTTTTTTTTTCTTGGAAGTGAAAGCAGAGTTTATTGAACATATATATATGTTATTCGAACATATATATGTAACATATATATAGAAAGAGAGAGAATGAGAGAGAGATACAGACAGAGTGTTCAGGAGACTTGGAAAGGAAAAGAGCTTGAATCTATACTGTAAACAACTAAGCAGACAGAATCTCTGCATTCTGTACATTGTGTACATTCTAGTTACAAGAGATGTACTATATATATATGGTCAAACAGAAATGAGAGCTATGGATTTAAATAAAATAGGTAAAAATGATGGGGCAGAAGGCACGCAGGACAGAGGAGAGAAGATGGAGAGCTGCTACCAGCTGTATAAAGTGGCAAAGTGATACGACAAAATATTTTCATGCATTTTATTCTAGTACTTTTTATAGCTTTTATAGATTCAATCATTTGATTTTGCATTTTTAATGAAATAAAGCTTCTCTATTTCCCAAATAGATATTACCTAATGCCATATATTGAATAAGCTATCTTTTCCTTACTGATATGAATGCTAACTTCATCACCTGATAAATTAAATCCCACAGCACATACAGTTGTGCTTCCAAATTCTCTTTTATTCCCCCTAATGAATTTTGGTACCAACGGTTTATCTTTCAATAACTCTAACCTTATAACATAATTTGTTTTCTGGTAGGACATTACCAACTAAGCTTATAAATGTTGAACACTATTTTTTTTACAAATGAACCTGAGAATCATATTTTCAACTTTCATAAACTATTTTATTAAGATTAGGATTTAAATTGCACTAAATTTACATTTAATTAGAGGGAAATACATGTAACAGTATTATGACAATGTATCCTTATTTTTTTTAACTCACACCTAGAATTACAATGATATTTCTTTTTCCAAAATCAGGTGGTACTGACGAAAAGCACATAGATGTACCTCACATATAAATTAGTGTACATGTATGTACACACACACACAATTGATACATCAGCAACAAATTTTGTATGAAAAATACATAAAATATAATGGCATTCTGACTTTGAACAGGAAAGCATTTTTAAAAGCTTTGTGGTGTTTGTTTTATTCTACCTATGTTGTTTTTGTTTTTGTTTCTCATTTTGAAATCATTCTGTGGACCTTCTGGATCTGAGTTTTCATGTCTTTTTCCAGGCAGGTCTGGATTCCGTTTCTCCTCCCTACCCCTCTTCCTCCTCCTTCCTCCATTCCATGTGTAAGTTCTTTCTTTTTACAATTTCTATTACACATATTTTGTAACATAACCTCTACATCTATTAACTGTTCTCTCTCATTTTTAATCTTTGTCCTTTTCACTATCCTCTACGGCAATTTATTGACTCCATTCTCTAGTTCACTCTTTTTTCTTCAGTTGTGTCCCTTCCATTTGTCTACCAAAGTCTACTTAATTACAGTAATTATATATTTATCTTCTAAAAAGCACTGTTTATTTTATAATAGTTAATTATTTTGCTATGAGACCTTCTCAAATATCTCAATGATGTCAATTAGATATATATACACTTTTTTTTCTCTTTTCCTCTATTCTTTTCCCTGGTGATAGTCATACTGCTTTATTTGGTATTCTTTTTCAGTGTATATTATTTCTTAAAAGCACTGTTGATTCCTATTTGCCTGTTCATATTTAAAGCGGAGGGCCTAGATTAAGTATTAATATCTAGAATTTATTTGGTCTCCCCAACTGGGAATTCCTAATACTTGGATGTACTGTCCTATCTCTCAGAAAAGGTCTAGTACAAATTCTGGGAGCACATGCTGCCAAGAATTTCCACTTCAGAGAAAAATCTTTTTGGATTTATTTTAGGGGTAAACTCCACAGTCAGTCAAGGACTGTTTGTCAATCTTCTCCCATTGCCCCAAATTCACACCATTATGTGGAATTAGTTTAGGCTTTGATATGGGTCTCTATAGTCCCAAAATTACACTTGGAGCATTAAGATAAATGTTTTCATATTTTTTAGAACTTAATATCAAGGTTTTATTACAGATTATGACATAGGCCAAAAGCTCAATAGCTACAGGAAAGTAGAGGCAGGTACAGATCTGGTCTCATGCTCTAACTATAAACGTTTAATTCCTTTCTTCTGATGAGCACTCCAGACTTTTTCTGTTATTTATATTTGTTGACTCTGACCTGATCATTTCTCTGAGGCCTTTTAAGGTGCTCAGTTTCCTTCTTCCCATTTAGTCTGGTGTTAGTATCTTTCTCACCTATGTTTTTAGATTTTGCCGTGTATTTATGTATCCATAAATGATATGCAACATTTTCTTATGTGTTCTTAAATTTTATATGCATTATATCATACCAAACCTAATTTTCCACTAAACATTATATTTCTGAAATTTCCTCATGAGAATGCATTTATCCCTAGTTCATTCAATTTAGCTTTGTGATTCTACTATAAATTTGTTTTTCTATTCATACTGAACATTTAGATGTTTCTTCTTTTCCCCAATACAATTAAAACTTAAATTAACCACATAATTCATATCTCTTTGTGCACATCTGCAAGAGTTACTCTAAATTATCAGTTCTCAAAGTTTGGTCTGAAAGCCCTGAGGGTACCTAAGATTTTTTTTTTTAAGATTTATTTATTTATTTGAGAGTTAGAGAGCGTGTGTAAGCAGCGGGGAGGGGCAGAGAGAGAGAGGCAGAGAGAGAATCCTCAAAAAAACTCCCTGCTGAGCATGGAGCCCAATGCAGGGCTCAATCCCAGGACCCTGAGATCATGATCTGAAATCAAGAGTCAGCCAGTTAACTAACTAAGCCACCCAGGCAGGCCATGCACCCAAGATTTTTTAAGAGCATATGTGAGCTCAAAAACATTTTAATCATAAACACCCTTTGCCTTTTTCATTCTCCTAAGTGTACATTTGGAAGGTTTGCATAACTTAGTAAACCAATATTTTCTAAAGATCCATTGGATAATGTAACAGAATTAAGCATGGTGATAAGACCTATTCAAAGTACAAGATCTGAAATTGAATCAGGTTATCAAAAATCTCCCAAAAAACAAAAATCCAGGGCCAGATCATTTCCCAGGGGAATTCTACCAAACATTTAAAGAAGAGTTAATACGTATTCTTCTCAAACTGCTCCAAAAAAAAAAAAGAAATGGAAGGACAACTTCCAAACTCATTCTACGAGGCCAGCATACTTTAATTCCAAAACCAAAGACCTCATTAAAAAAAAGAATTATAGGCCAATATCCCTGATGAACATGGATGCAAAAATTCTGAACAAAATACTAGCAAATCCAATCCAACAGTACATTAAAAGAATCATTCACTAAATTAATTAAAAATTAATTAATTAAATAAAAAAGAAAAGAAAAGAATCATTCACCATGATCAAGTGGGATTTATTCCTGGGCTGTAGGGGTGGTTCAATATCCACAAATTAATCAACATGATACACCATATAAATAAAACAAAGGATAAGAACCACATGATCCTCTCAATAGATGCAGGCAAAGCATTTGAGAAAGAAAAGCATTCATTCTTGATGAAAACCCTCAACAAAGTAGGGCTAGAGGGAACATATATCAACATCATAAAGGCTATATATGAAAGACCCACACTTAATATCATCCTCAATGGGGAAAAACTGAGAGCTTTTCTCCTAAGGCAAGGAACACGACAGGGATGTCCACTCTCACCACTGTTATTTAATACAATACTGAAAGTCTTAGCCTCAGCAATTAGACAACAAAAAGAAAAGGCACCCAAATCAGCAAACACACAAATTCAGTAAAGTCACAGGATACAAAATCAGTGTACAGAAATCTTTTGCATTTCTATACACCAATAATGAAGCAACAGAAAGAGAAATCAAGGAATAGATCCCATTTACAATTGCACCAAAAACTGTAAGATACCCAGGAATAAACCTAACCGAAGAGGTAAGTTATGAACTCTCTACTCTGAAAACTATAGAACACTTATGAAAGAAATTGAAAAAGACATAAAGAAATGGAAAAACATCCCATGATCAATGGAATGGAAGAATAAATTTTGTTAAATGTCTATACTACCCAAAGCAATCTACACATTTAATGCAATCCCTATCAAAATACCACCATCATTTTTCACAGAGCTAGAACAAACCATCCTAAAATTTGTATGGAACCACAAAAGACCCTGACTAGCCAAAGTAATCTTGAAAAAGAAAGCTGGAGGCACCACAATTCTGGACTTCAAGCTATATTACAAAGCTGTAGTCACTTAGACAGTATGGTACTGGCACAAAAAAAGACACATAGATCAATGGAACAGAATAGAGAACCCAGAAATGGACCCTCAACTCTATGGTCAACTAATCTTTGACAAAGCAGGAAAGAATATCCAATGGAGAACTGGACAGCAACATGCAGAAGAATGAAACTAGATCACTTTCTTACACCATACACAAAAATAAATTCAAATTGGATGAAAGACCTAAATGTGAGACAGGAAACCATCAAAATCCTAGAGGAGAACAAGGGCAGCAACCTCTTTGGCATCAGTTGTAGTAACTTCTTATTAGACACGTCACGTGAAGCAAGGGAAACAAAAACAAAAATAAATTATTGGAACTTCATCAGGATGAAAAGCTCTAAACAGCAAAGGAAACAAGAAAACTAAAAGGCAACCAATGGAATGGGAGAAGGATATTTTCAAGTGACATATCTGATAAAGGGTTAGTATCCAAAAATTTATAAAGAACTTACCAAATTCAACACCAAAAAACAAATAATCTAGTTAAGAAATGGGCAGAAGACATGAATAGACATTTTTCCAAAGAAGACATACAGATGGCTAACAAACACATGAAAAGATGCTCAACACCCCTCATCATCAAGGAAATACAAATCAAAACTAAAACAAGATATCCTACCTCACAACTGTCAGCATGGCTAAAAATAACAACACAAGAAACAACAGATGTTGGCGAGGATGTGGAGAAAGAAGAACCCTTTTGTACTGTTGGTGGGAATGCAAACTGGTCAGCCACTCTGGTAAACAGTATGGAAGTTCCTCAAAAAGTTAAAAATAGAACTATCCTCTGATCCAGCAATTGCCCTACTAGGTATTTACCCAAAGGATATAAAAGTACTGATTCAAAGGGACACATGCACCCTGTTATCAACAATAGCCGAATTATGGAAAGAGTCCAATGTCCATTGACTGATGGTAAAGAAGATGTGGTATGTATTACAATGGAATATTACTCAGCCATCAAAAAGAATGAAATCTTACCATTTGCAATGACATGGCTGGAACTAGAGTGTATTATTTTAAGCAAAATAAGTCAGAGAAAGACAAATATCATATGATTTCACTCATATGTGGAATTTAAGAAACAAAACAGATGAACATGGTGGGGGAGAGAGGGGGAGAGAGAGGTGGGGGGAATCGGAAAACAGACTTTTAACTATGGAGAACAAACTGAGGGTTACTGGAAGGGAGGTGGGTGGGTGGATGGGCTAAATGGGTGATGGGTACTGAGAAGCATACTTGTGATGAGCACTGAGTGTTTTATGTAAGTCATGAATCACAAATTCTACTCCTGAAACTAATATTACACTATATGTTGACTAACTAAAATTTAAATGAAAACTTGAAACAACAACAACAAAAAGAATGAAATCCTGCCATATGCTACATGGACAGAACTTGAGGGTATTATGTTAAGTGAATAAATCAAAGACAAATAACAGATGATTTCATTTATATGTGGAATCCAAAACACAAAGCAAATGAACAAACCAAACCAAACCAAAACCACAGATACAGAGAAGAGAACAGTGGTTGGTTGTTAGATGAGAGGAGGATTAGGGAGTGGAAGAAACAGATGAAGGGAATCAAGAGTTACAATTTTCCGGTTATAAAAAAAAATAAGTCCTGGAGATGTAATGTACAGCATAGCGATTATGGTCAATAATATTGTAGAGCATATCTGAAAGTCGCCAAGAGTGCAAATCCTAAAAGTTAACTTTGTATGATGATGGATGGTAACTAGACATATTTCGGTGGAATTTTACTATGTATATATATATAATCTCTAACCATTATGTTGCACACCTGAAACCAATATAATGTTTTATATCAATTATACCTCAATAAAAATCATTTTAAAAAGAAAAGAAAAACAAGGTACAAGATAGATTAATGGATTTTATTTATTTATTTATTTTTAAAGATTTTATTTATTTATTTGACAGCAAGATAGAGAAAGCACAAGTAGGCAGAGCACCAGGCAGAGGGAGAGGGAGAAGCAGGCTCTCCGCCGAGCAGGGAGCCTGATGTGGGGCTCGATCCCAGATCCCTGGGATCATGACCTGAGCCGAAGACAGCCACTTAACCGACTGAGCCACCCAGGCACCCCAGATTAATGGATTTTAGTGTAAAAGAGTACAAAATGTTTATTGACATGGCTGCAGAATCCACACTGCAAATATTAACATTTAAAGAGTATCATTTATTGAGTTCTGATGTATTAAAAAGAAATCCATGGTTATATGAAAAAGCTATTCAAATGCTCCTTCCTTTGCAAAATAAGTATTTTCTTCATTTAGTTCAACCAAAACATAGTGAATCAGCATGAATGAAGAAGCATATATAAGAATCCAAATGTGTTCTATTAAGCCAGATAAAAAGATATAAACAATGACACTCTTGCCAATAATCTCTTTTTTGAAAACAGTTATTTTTCATGAAATACGTTCTTTTACTTTGTAATGAATGTATTATGTTGTTTTAAAATAAATCAATAAACAGTTTAAATTTTTCTCAGATTTAATTTCTATACAGAAAATATTATATGTAAATTACATATGTATATATGTATATGAATTTATGTATGTATATAAATATATATGCATATAAAAATTTGTGTGTATAAAATGTATACGTATATAAATATGTTATATAAGTATATATGTATACAAAATCCACAAAAGAAAAATTTTGTGGTTCTCAGTGATTTATTAGAGTTTAAAGGTATCCTGTGACTAAGAAAGTTTGAGAACCACTGCTATAAGGATATATATCTAGCAGTAAAATAATGAGGTATAGGTTGTATGTCAATTTTAGCACATACTAAAAAATTATTCTCCAGTCCTTTTATACCAAATATAATACCACCAGCAGTTTGCAAAGATTCTTATTTTTCCACATCTATCGTAAAATTGAGAATAAGGGAAATTTTATTTTATCTTGCTATATGATGGCTGTGAAATGATATCTGTTTTATTTTTTTGTTTTCCTGCCTGTGAGAAAGTACATATTGCCTTTTAAACCAGATTACAAAGTCTGCTCTAGTTCATAACAGCCCAGGTAGCTATTTGAAAGTCATGTACTGGCTTTTCAAAAAGTACAAGTTTCCCTCTCTACCATTTTCATACATTGGAGTGCAATAAAATGTCTCCAAATGTGTGGTTACAAAGAATTTTAGACAGAACAGGGAGATGACTTTGTGAACATGCTTCATCCTGACTAGATTATGTGCAGCCCTGTTTTCCTTAAATAGCCTAGATAATGCAAGATTAGCTGCATGTCCTCACTGAAGTGATGCTTTGGTTTGTCTATGACAACTAAGTAGGTCAGGCCACATTATTAGAGAAAGCAATATGGTCTAGAAGAAATAGCGTAGGCTGCAGATATAAGAAACCTACTTCTTGTTTCATTCCTTAATTCTCAAAAGTAAATGCTAAGAAAAACAAAACAATTATTTTACAATCTAAACTTGTTAAAATGAATCAACATTTTAACAGGAGGAAAACAAAAATTTAAAATAAAAATACAAGTTGAGGTAAAATTAAAATGTTTAAAGGAGAACTCTACTAGCATTTAAAAGTAAGGAGAAGAAAACATGCAATAAATAAAAAACTAATGAAAACTAGATTTTTAAAAGACTGTAAACATAAAAGATAAAAGAAAGATAAAATTAATGCCATAAAATAATGAGTCATGATCAAAAGAGTTATTAAGTAAGATTTGTGGAAAAAGTTAAAAGATGAGGGATAAAATTCATGTTAAGGTTTTTAAATTTTTTAAAAGCAAATAAAGGTAAAAATAATATATTGATATTAAAATGTAAAAAATCATTTTAAAAAACTTAATTTTAAAAAATGAGAAAATATTATCATCAAAATGTGTTCCTGATATTTAGATGGATAGCTAGCTAGCTAGCTGGATAGCTGGATAGATAGATAGATGATAGATAGATGGATAGATAGAAAGATGGATAGATAGATAGACAGATATGCATAGGTAATATGTGCATGCACAGCAAAGCTTTTCAAGATTACTGTTTTCATATTAAAATTACAAATTAAAGTCAAAAGAAATTTCTGAATTAGGTCTATCTTCCTTCTGGGCAAGCAGCTGAGAAAGTAGGGAATTTTTTACTTAAATCTTCAACGAATGCCCCTGTGTTAAATCCAGCTTACCATCCAGGTCATGAGGACTGATTCTACTCCTCTGTCTGTCCAGTCCTAGATATTATAGGGTTCAGGTTTCCTAGAACAAACAATCCCTCAGCATGAACCCAGATGGCTAAACCTGATTATGCTTCTCCTAATCTGAACATTTGGAAAAGAGTACAAATAGCATCACTAGTAAGCTGAGGGTACTGACAATGTAAGAAATGTACTCTCTATTCTGTTCACCACA
Organism: Mirounga angustirostris; assembly: GCF_029215605.1. Taxonomy (NCBI): domain Eukaryota; kingdom Metazoa; phylum Chordata; class Mammalia; order Carnivora; family Phocidae; genus Mirounga; species Mirounga angustirostris. The sequence goes on along the minus strand of NW_026991715.1, from coordinate 118,428,769 downwards.
CTTCTCCCCTCACTTGATCCTCAAAACACAGAAATTTTGGTAGAAATAACCTATCACAAGTTCAAAGCCACTTTCAAAGGTCATCAATCAGCATCTGTGTTATTTTTTCTAAGACAGGAAAACTCAGCCTTATGTACATACAGATCATGTGGTCACATTCTGGAGACCATGGGGCTAACTTCAGGACAAGAACTGTAAGTTGACTGTTTTTAAATTTTAGTTTTTATTGTATTTACAAGTTAAAAAAATGACCCTATTTCCTACTTATACAATAGTACAGACTATATGGGATTTGATTCCACAGACATTATGAATATAATATTCAAATCATTTAAAGAGCTGAAAACCATTTAAAGAAGAGTCCACCTAAGTTACACTTGAAGCTGAATCATCAAAAATAATTTAATATGAAAAGATGCTCCATATCCTAAATCACCAGAGAAATGCAAATTAAAACAAAATTTAGATACCACCACACACCTATTAGAATGGTCAAATCCAAAACACTGACAACAACAAATGCTGGAGAGGATATGGAATAACAGAAACTCTTATTTATTGCTGATGGGAATCCAAAAGATACAGCCATTTTGGAAGACAGTTTGGCAGTTTCTTACAAAACTAAACATTCTCTTACCGTACAATCCAGCAATTGTGCCCCTTGGTATTTACCCAAAAGAACTGAAAACTTATGTGCATACAAAAACTTGCACATGGGTATTTATAGCAGCTTTATTCATAACTGTCAAAATTTGGTAGCAACCAAGACTTCCTTCAGTAGGTGAATGAATAAACTCTGGTACAACCAGACAACGGAACATTATTCAATGCTAAGAAGAAATGAATTATCAAGCCATAAAAAGACATGGAAGAAACTTAAATGCATATTACTAAGTAAAAGAAACCAACTTGAGAAGGCTACATACTCTATGGCATTCTGGATAATGAAAATGACAACTATATGACATTCTGGATAATGGGAGACAATAAAAGATGAGTGGTTGCGAAGGATGTGGAGTGAGTGAGATGAAGACATAGAGCACTGAGGATTTTTACGGCAGTGAAAATACTCTGTATGGTATAATAACAAATCCATGTCATCATACATTTATCTAAACCCACTGAATGTACAACACCAAGAATGAATCCTAATGTAAACTATGGATTTGGAAGATTATGATGAGTCAAGGTAGTTCAATCTTGGTAAAAATGTCTTATTCATATGAATGATGTTAATAATGGGGAAGTGCATCTATGGGGGCAGGCTATATATGGTAAATCTCTGTACCTTCCTCTCAATTTTATTGCAAACCTATAACTGCTCTAAAAAATAAAGTCTTTAATACATATAATTCAAAATACAATTAAAAATAATTATATCTTGTTGCTACAAAAAATAAAGGCAATAAAGCAGTGGTTGAATTCATTTAGCACTCAGTACATAAAAATTAAAATCATAATCACTGAACCAAATCATCTACAGCAAAGTATAGATGATACTCTATTACTTTTAGGATATTTTAAATTTTAATTCACTTGAATTAAAATAATTCTGTGATTAGGTCATAGACATCCCATTTGTATTCCATGGCCAAATTTTTCTTTTTGTCTTCCTGTGGATCTTCAGTTGTGTTCTGCCTATGGAAAAGCACCCTGCAATGCAGAACATGAGGATTTAACTGATTAAACCCTATCAAAGATGGAGAGTCTCTGTATATTCTAATTATGTCAATATCCACTAGATCTAACAGCTAAAAATAACCCTGTCTCTCCTTTTCAACTTGGCTTTTCCAATATTAGCACAAACAGATTGTAAGAACCAACCATTTGTGTGATTGACTTACCACTGATCACGTGTGTGTGTGTGTGTGTGTGTGTGTATACATACACACAAAATAAGCCACACTTTTGCTAAGGGAAAGAAAAAATACTTCTTTAAAAAGCAGGTAATTGCACATATTTTGATTTTTTTTCCAGTGCTGTTATTTTGAGCCTCAAAAACATTGTTTAGAAATGTAGTAGACAATGTATATGCATAAGAATTACACAATATCTTTAAATAAAACATTTAAGAATCACAAAGATGTCAGTTCAATGTATTAATGAATTTGTATTTAAAAAACTGCAATTAGGACTTCCAGACTATATTTGAAAGAACTGCAAAAAATATTCTAAATCTGGGACTCCATTCCAAGAAGATGAAATTAGCCCACTCATTTATTTCTCGTTTAAAAAAAAAAAAATCTCACTGAAATATCCAAAGAAATTAAAAGGATAAGAAAGAAAACTCATAGTACTAATAGAAGACATGAAAAACACTGATGCACCAAAGCACTGAAGAATTTCTGGAAGAGATACACAAGATCTAATTGCTGGAATAAAACAAAGTTGGGCATAACTGGGTGGCATCAAAAGCAGAGAGAGTCTCAATGAGAAATAAATAGAAAAGTTCAAATGTTAAACTCAGTAATGTTGAAGCTGAGGCACTAGAGACATGGGTGGTCAGTGAGGATAACTGAAGGACTTGTTAAATCACAATAGTGTCCAGAACGACTTTACACAGTGCATGCTAAATACACTGAGACATTTTTCTTAACATGGGTAGTAGGGCCATGAAATAGCCAGGTAGAAGGGGCAAAATGCCATGTTTAGATGTGAACAGCCCCAAGAAATGAAGAAAACACACTTGGCACATTAGAGTATCCAAACCCCTGAAGTCACCATAATTGTTTCTGTAATTCCCACTGGCACTAAAGGATCTAACCACACACCCCGACAACCAAAATCCCACCAGAAGACGCTGGAATATGAATAGATTAGAGAGCATGATAAGGACTGGGGTGGAATGGGAGTCATGAAAGAGCTTGATGGAGCCTCCAGCTGAATACTCCCTACCCTCTAAATGGGCTAATCTGCTAAATATCTGAGGACCAGGAAGACAGGCTGTCATTCAGTTCCCACTTGGTATATACAGGGTGAAGCTTACTCAAGAATTTCCACAAACATCTTCACATACCAAAGGGGACCCTCAGAAGATTAAAAAAACATAACTGAGAATATTGTAGGGGCATCTGGGTGGCTCAGTTGGTTAAGCGTCTGCCTTCGGCTCAGGTCATGAGCCCAGGGTCCTAGGATTGAGCCCCATGTCAGGCTCTATGCTCAGCAGGGAGTCTTCTTCTCCCTCTCCCTCTGCCCCTCCCCCCTGCTCGCTCTCTCTCACTCTCAAATAAATAAAATCTTAAAAAAAAAAAAAGAGGGCGCCTGGGTGGCTCAGTTGGTTAAGCGACTGCCTTCAGCTCAGGTCATGATCCCAGGGTCCTGGGATCGAGTCCCGCATCGGGCTCCCTGCTCTGCGGGGAGCCTGCTTCTCCCTCTCCCACTCCCCCTGCTTGTGTTCCCTCTCTCACTGTGTATCTCTCTGTCAAATAAATAAATAAAATCTTTAAAAAAAAAAAAAAAGAAAAGAAAATATTGCATAGAGCACCCCCCCAACCTCCCACCTCTGATAACCACCAATCTGAAATGGGTGAAGGTAGTCAAAAGGTGCAAACTTGCAGTTATAACATAAGTAACTCATGGGGTGTAATGTACAACATGGTGACTATAGCTAATAACACCATATTGCATGTTTGAAAGTTGCTAAAAGAATAGATCTTAAGAGTTCTCACTGCAAGAAAAAAATTGTAACTATGTGATGTGACAGATGTTAACTAGACTTATTGTGGTGATCATTTCACAATATATATGAATACTGAATCATTATGTTGTTCACCTAAAACTAATATAATGTTGTATGTCAGTTATCTCTCAAATAATTGCATAGGGAGCTCACTCTAATTATTAATATGCATTGACATAAACTTTACTTGCATGCAAGCAAAATTAAAACAACTTTTTAAGTATAGACTTTTAAAAATCTAGTTATATTATATTGCTAATGTGATTCAAGAGGCTGTGACATTCATTAAATCATAATATTGCATCCATTAAAAAAAAGTAGGATGAATAGCAAGGAGCATGATTGCTAAATTATGTGGTAAAGAATATGCTTAGTTTTGTAAAAACTGCCAAACTATTTTCCGAAGTGGCTGTACCATTTTACATTCCTACCTACAATGAATGAGAGTTCCTGTTACTCCACATCCTTGTCAGCATTTGATGGTGTCAGTGTTTTGGATTCTAGCCACTTTAATAAGTGTATACCAGTATCTCATTATTGTTTTAATTTGTAACTGTTTTAATTTTTAATTCTCTAATGACTTGTGATATCAAGCGTCATTACATATACTTCTTTGCTCTTTGTATATATTCTTTAGTGAGGCATTTGTTTAGATCTTTGCTCATTTTTAAATTTTTTTATTGTTGAGTTTTAAGAGTTCTCTGTATATTTTGGATACCATTTTTTTAATCAGGTAAGTGTTTATAAATATTTCCTCTTAGTCTGTGGCTTGTCATTCTCATTCACAGAGAAGAAGTTTTTATTTTATCCAAATGAATTTAAAACTTATGTCCACAGAAAAAACCTGCACACAAATGTTTACACAACTTTCTTCATAACTGCCAAAACTTAAAAGCAATGAAGGTGTCCTTTAATAGGTGAATGGATTAAAAAAACTGGGACTTACATAAAAAGGGATATCATTCAGCAATAAAAAATAAATACCTCATCACAAAAAGACATGGACGAACCTCAAAAGCATATTGTCAAGTGAAAGAGTCAAACTGAAAATCCTACACACTCTATGATTCCAAACATATGACATTTTTTAAAAAGCAAAACTATGGAGAAAATAAAAAGATTGGTGGTTGCCATGGGCTTAGGGTCAGTGCTCAGGAGGAGGGAGAAGGAAGGAAAAATAGGTGGAGCACAGAGATTTTTAGGGCAGTGAAACTGTTCAGTATGATACTGTAATGGTGGATACATGTCATTATGTATTTGTTAAGGCTCATGGAATGTAGAAGACAAAGAGTGAACCCTAATATAAACTATGGACTTTTAGCTAATAATAATAATAATAATAATAATAATAATAATAATAATAATATTGGTTCATCAGTTATAACAAATATATCACACAATGCAGATACAAATAATAGGAGAAACAGAGTGGGGGGAGGGTGGTATATGGAAACTCTCTTTCCAAACAATCTTCCTATAAACCTAAAACTGTTCCAAAAATATAAAATGTATTAATTTTCAAAAAAGAGTACCTTGCCATGTAAAAAAACAAAAATAGTTTTTTTGGAAATTAAACATATTATTAGTAGAAAGCAGAATAAATTCAGCTAAAAATCAAAATGGTAGGGGGTGCCTGGCTGGCTCAGTCAGTAGAGCATATGACTTTTGATCTTGGGGTTGTGAGTTCAAGTCCCAAGTTGGCATAGAGCCTATTTTTAAAAAAGTTAAAATGTTGGTTTAGATCAACTCAGAGACTCTGATGAGGGCAAAAGAAAAAGAAATGGAAAATTGTTAACAGCTCTACTGAGGTAAAATTTACATTCTATAACATTCACCCATTTTAATTGTACAGTTCAATGGTTTTTAGTAGATTTATAAGGCTGTATAATTACTACCACAATCCAATTTTTAAAACATTTCCATCAACCTAAAAATTTCCTTTATGAACCTTCTAGGCAATCCCAGTTCCCAACCCCGGCCCTAAGCAACCACTGATATGCTTTCTGTCTCTCTATATTTGCTTTTGCTAGACATTTCATATAAATAGAGTCATATAATATATAGTCTTCTGTATCTGGCTTCCTTTGTTTAATATAATTTCTTTGAGGTTCATTCATTTTGCTTCATACATCAATAGTTTGTTCCTTCTTACTTCTGAGCAGTATTCTATTACATGGATATACTTCATGTTGTTTATCCAATCACTAGTTAATGGATTTGGGGTGGTTTTTTCCCAAGTTAGTGTTGTTATGAATAATGACACTATGGACGTTCACAAGCAATTCTTTGTGTGGACATTTATGTCTTAGTTCTCTTGGACAGATACTTAGGAGTATAATTGCTGGGTTTTATGGTAAATACGTGTTTAACATTTTTAAGAAATTGCCAAACTGTTTTCTAATATAGCTTTAACATTTTACAATTCTACCAGCAGTGTACCAAGTTTCAATTTTTTTTCCTTATCCTTGCCATCACTTTTTATTAACAGTCTTTTGGTTTATATTCTTTCTAGTTGGTATCCAACAGCATCTTATTGCAGTTAGAAATGTAAAACTTGAAGAGAAAAAAGGAAAATTGAGGAGATACAAACACATTTGAATGGATTTTCAGAAAAGGAGATTGAACATGATGAGGCAACAATGTGGTTTCAGTGACCAAAACTGAATAATGATACATACCCAGAAATATTTTTGGTTAAGTTTACAAATTCCAATGATAAAAAAATGCCCATTTATGGACAAATAGATTACCCACAATTAAAGATAATCAGATTAATATGAGTCTAACACTTGAAGACAAGTGATTTTGAACTTAGATAGCCAGGCCAACTACCATTCACGAAGAAGGGCAAAGGAAAATACTAGTCAACTTGCTTGAAAAAAAATCTGAGGAAAAAAAAACCTGAGAATATAGTATAGTGAAATTAAAACATAAAAATATAAAAGAATATAGGAATCAAGAAATGGTAGGGAGGTATCAATGTCATATAAACAAATAATTGCAACAATGTGCAATACTGTTACACAAATAAGATGCTAGGGAAATCCAAAAGAGGAAAATTTCAACAGTGGGCATATGAAAGTGGTCACAATGTGTGAAGATTTCATATCACACATTAATTCCCACCAAAAACCATCCACAATGAAAGAAACACTGAAAAGCTAAGTAGACAAAACAATTCCACCAGTTGACAATCTTTATCTATCAGTCATCCTTAACTGGGGATGATGGGTACGTGAACTAACAACTGTCTGCAGTGGCCAGAGATGAAAGTTACATATCAACCCAATGGCATGGCCTTCTACTTACCAAAGCTCATCTAGCTTCTGCTGCCTCTGAATGCTCATTCCAACAGCAAAAGAGATCAATGCCAAACCCCTAATAATGGCCCTCTTCCTCGAAATACCAACTTGCCACTAGAAGGCAAGGTGACTGCACTAAGCCCCTTCCCTTGAAAAAATCAAGAGGTTTTTCCTCACAGCACTAAATATCTACTCCAGGCATTGATTTGTCTTTCCCGTCTACCAAGTGTCAGCCAGCACCACCCTCTGGAGGCTGACCAAATACCTGGTTCACAGGCATGGAATCCCACACAATATAGCACTTGAGATGTTGAAGTAGGCACAGCACTATAAGATCCGATGGCCAAATCACAAACCACACCATCCCAAAGCAGGGTGACCTCGTGAGCACTGGAACAGCCTTCTAAAGACATAGCTAAAGTGCCCCTTCAGAGGCACCACTTTGAAACAATAGATGCATTCTTTCGGATGCAGTATTTGCAGCACATCACAGATTTACATACAGCACTCTGACCCTTATACAAAGACTCCATGGGTCCAAAGACCAAGAAGTGAAAGCAGGAGTGGCATCAATCTCCATTCCACTCAATGACCCATCGGGAAATCTGAGTTTCTTACCCCTGCCAGTCTGTCCTGGAAACTCTAGGATCTGCAGGTTTAGCAGTTCTGGTCCCCCAAGGAACCATACTCTTTCCAAGTTGCACAGCAAGGATTCCACTGATTTGTAAGCCATGGTTGCCCACAGGCATTCTGTACTCCTTGTATCCAGAGAGCATCAGTCAAGAGAAGTCATCTTTGAGAGAGGGATAATTGACTCTGAAGAGTAGAAAGACAAGGGCTTCATTTACACAATAGGGTTAAGGAGAAATACACATAGAATCAAAGTGATCACTTGAGTACCTCCTGGTTTTATAATTTGCCCCATTTTAACTGTGAATGGACTTATCCAGCAACTCTGCCTGAAACTGATATAATTAGCAAGGGCTCAATTATCTTAGGTAGAAGTTCTAGGTCATTATACCAGCTAAGCCAGCTAAGGTAATAACTAAGGGTGAGTGTAATATAAAATGAATAGTAGAGGAGAGAGGATGAGTACCAGTTTCAAACTTGAGACCAACTGCAACAGTAAGATGTGCAGTTTATCCCCCTCACCTCCCCTTTCTAAGGCCCTCAAGGAGGAGGCCATGGTAACCATGGAGAAACTGCTCCCTCGTCATGCACAGAGAAGTAGATCTGTGCTCTAGGGTAGACTCTAGGGGCCATGAAAATTCACCATTTCTGCTCCAGGGAACGTGACTGACTAACAGCCCAGCTCCTGCCCTTCTGAATCCACCAATATTTGTATGGAGGTCATGCTTCCTGTGGGCTGCTTGTAGCCAATGACTGAGCACAGTGATGCTGATGGAGGCCTTTTTCTGCACAATGCTGCACTCTTTTAACAGATGGCCATGACCTGAGGGCATCTCATCAACCTAGCTAAACTTTCTTAGACTCAAGAATTTTCTTGGACTCCCAGAGTCTCACACTCTTCCTTTCCAATCCTTTTTCCTTCTCCTCAACTTCAAATGTCTCAAACCTTCATCACTGTCTGAAGGCTCTTCCACTTTCTCTTTCTCCCCTTCCTTCATCCTTCATAGGCATTTCCCACTATAAATGTCTTGCTCATTTAATTTCATATGGAAGACCCAAATTATCACAGAAAAGACTGTGTCTTATTCGTCCTTAATTTTCAGCACTTTAGAGAGTGTCAGGTACATATAAAGGTTATATCTAACCCATTTTATACTTAGAAGCCAACAGACTCTGGAACACAGTATATAATCTGTACATATTTGTTGAATGAATGAGTAAAATCAAGAAATATGTTTGAATTAATTAGTCATATCTAAAACAGTAACTAAATATAACATAATAAAATAAAATTTTTAGTTTATAGCAGTTTATTTATACATCTCAATGAATATAAAGTCTAAATACTTTGGTAATTTTGTCATATAGGAAACATGCACATGGAATATATGGATAAATGTAAAGGAAATTGAGCATTAAAATCATATTACATTTTATGACAGTTTACAGATATTCTGGTTTATTAGTGTTTTTAAAGAATGATCAAATTCGTTGTACCGAAATATACAATTTATGATTTCCCCAAACATTTTCACATTTTTCTGGATGAAAATTAATGTTATTGACATGTTAAGATTATCATGGCCACAAAATTTCTGTAGACATTAAATACTATCACTAAAATCAACAAGAAAGCCTAGGACTAACAACTTGTAACTTATAATGAATGATACAGCACTAACTTAATATAAAACCAACAAAAACTTAGTCATTTTTAATAGACAATCAAAGTTCAGTCTAGCTTTTCTTGGGCTTGTGGTTATAGAATTAGTGTTCATGGAGAAGGGAAACAGAAACAGTTTTAGGACAGCATTTCAAGGGGAGAAATGCTGCATGAAGGAGGCTGAGCATACATGCAGGGTCATTGCTTCATTGCCCCATTGCAAGCCTTGCAAGTCATCCATTTTACATTATTATGTAAAGGTTTTTGGCTTCCTGATATCGCTGTATTTTCTATCTCTCTAACCTCATTCCCTCTCTCTCTCTCGTATGATATATTCCAATTTTATAGAGAAGTGTGGTTGAGTTGTCTGCTCAAGGTCTCACAGGCTGAAAACTGTGTCAACTGGGCTGCATTCTTATTTGAAAACTCTGACAAGGGATTTGCTTCCAAGCACTTTCAAGTTGTTGGAAGAATTCATTCCCTTGCAGTTATAGAACTGAGCTCCCTGTTATTTTACTAGCTGGAGATGGGGGACAGCTCTCAGTTCCTAGAGGCTGTTCTCAGGTCCTTGCCAAGTGGCCTTGTCCATCTCAGCAACAGAAAACAGCCTTTGCATCAAATCCCCTGCATGCTTTGAATCTCTCTGACTTCCCTTTCTGAGAACATCCAGAGAAAAACTCTGCTTTTAAATGGCTCCAAACGATCTCCATGTCTTGAGGTTAACTGTGCCATATAATGCAACCAATCATAGGAGTAAAATCTATCACATTTATAGTCCTGGACCTCAAACATGATTTGTATACCAGCAGTGGAGAATTCGGGGACCCATCTAGAAATTCTGCCTATCCTAATCAATTTAAAGAAAAATGACTATGTTTGAAGATTATCAACAAATAATACCTAAAATCCCACCTTATTTTTTCATAAATATGTCTTTCAAAACAGTCACTTTTTAAATTTTTGGATGTAAGACAGTCTGTTATTTTTTGTGATGGTTCTTCATCATCTCTTCATTTCATGAGCTGATATACACAGACAAAACCAATAATTGGAAAAAATTCAAGACTAAGTACCACTGCATAGCTGCTAGGTTCAATCCTTCATTTTGGACCATTTTGCCCCTACCTCAACTTTTCAGATTCTCTGCCATGAGAAGTTTATTTATTACCGATACATAGTAGTATTGACTTTAAAAAAGGACAGATTTTCTTAATTGAATGTGCAGAGTCCAGCATAAAATTTTACTCAGAAAAAATTATATAAATGTAAATTCTAAAATAGTATCAATTGTCCACATACATTAACATCAATAGCTATAAAGATAAATACTTGTATCACCTGGTTTTTTTTTATTATGAATATTATGTAAGACACTTTAACACACTCAGTTCTTGCCTTCAAACTATTGCTCTCACACTTCCCACTCTCAACTCTGAGTCACAGTCATTTTTATACTAATCTTTTTAACTGTGAAGTAATTTATTTGAGCTGACATTAAGGTACTTCAAGTGAAGTCATGTATGTAGTTTTATTTAAAAAAAAAAAAAGTCTACCGAAGATAGTACACTCATTCTAGACTCTGAAACTTTACATAAATGACTACACTGGATATTCATTTAATTTGTATTCTCAGCTCTAATAATATAAATTTTCTCTGAAAGTTTATACCAGCTGTATTTTGAAATAACACTGGAATTTCATACTTTAGATGGCTATTCCTAACTGCAATTGTCAACTGGGAGAAGAGTCCTAGTTCTCATAGTAATGGTTCAGAACTTCTACTTCTCTCTCACTTAATAAAGCAACCAAATCAATTCTGGCTAAATGGTATCCCAAGGTATCTCCCTAGGACTGGATCAGAAATATGTCCACTGATACCTTACAGCCAGAGACACCAGCAATGGCCAAATGTGACCGTACTGTGCAAGTGCATAAAGTGATTTCTCGATATCTGATTCTGCTGATACTTTACACGACTCTGGAAATGTAAAAAAAAAAAAAAACAAAAACAAGAAATCTTTTCTTTGTGAAGAAGGACTAAATCATTAAAATTCTTTGTTTGGAGGCAAAAGAGGTTAGGCTACAGATGTTGCTTAGCTGGGTGTAAGCAGAGTAAGGTGAAAAGACTGGTATTTTCATCTTGACAGCAGCTGCAGAGCACTGTGGGGCATGTTTCTATTTACAAAAAGACTCGTTTAGTTATTCTAGAAGTTCTGGCACTAGTAACACAAGAGGGAGAAATCCAAGAAACTCATGACTGTGAAGTAGAACGATTCTTTTAAGTATCAGTTAACAGAGCAAATGGCAGACAAATAAAAGTTTCTAGACCTTGTGAAACTTGATAAAAACTTACTTAGAATATTATTTTTTAAAGGAATGTACATAGTTTAAAGCAGAAAGCCCAAGTTTTCTATTGAGAAATGAAGGAATGCTAAGAGCTGTTCCATAGGAGAAGATAAATCTTTAAGTTTATGGAGGTAAATAAAAACAATATTTGGGCTAGAAAATGCTTAGCAATGCTGATATTTTGAAAATGCTGCTTCTTGATTAGAAATGGGGTAATAAATATGTACTGGTGTTCTGAGTATAGGACCAAGCAGCAAGTTATTTTTAGGGTTTTTCACTGTGTAGGCCTAATAATTTTTAAGTTGCTTTTTGAAATGCCCTAATATTTATTCTAGAAGAAAGTCTTTTGTCATTATCAGCATCAGTATTTTACAAAGCACATACGAATACTTTTCTTGGTGTGCTTTGCCAGGCGGTGTAGAAAACCTGCTCTGAAAAATCACAGATAGGCCCTCTACACCCAAGTGCTATCGACTGTGTTGACAGGGATTGATATTTTTTTCTTTCAGGGATTGATATTTTTAAATGGAAACTGTTTATCCAATATTGAATAAAGCAGATATTTACTTTACATTTTAAAGGATAAATGCATTTGGTGTTGTAGTGAATGAAGAGTAAATCCAAAGCAGAGCCTCCTGGAATGCCATGTAAACACAGACAATTCCTATTCTCGTGAAGCTTGCTGTCGTCGAGGTTTGTCAGAGTGAGTTGCCCAAACTTGGTCTGAGGAGGGCCACATGGGTGAAGTGTAAGCTTTCTGAAGGATGAAAGAAAATGAGGCCTTCTTCAGAGGAATTCATTCAAAAATGCAACCTAAAACAACTGGAGAGGCAGAAAGAGAAACTGAATGGATGAAGAGGGGATGCAAGAAATGTGCCTGTGAGAAGTTATTTAGAATATATTTTAAGGTGTTCTGGCATTGATAGAGAAAATATTCCAAATGTATTTCAAAATAAGATAGAGGACTAAAGACTCCTGACTTTCTACAGAGCCCCTTTCCTACTAATCTATTCTGGAATTCTCTTCAAAGGCCATTTATTGGCTCTAACTGGAACTGTTTATATTTCCATGCATGCGATATTCATATGTCATGCCAATATTTGGATAAATCTCTCTCTCTTTCTCTCTCTCTCTCACTCTCATCACTTTATTCAACCATATTATATGACCATCAAGACTAGCAGCTCTGTCTTGTTTTTGGATACTCATAGAACCTATCTCAGCGAGGTATGTATGAAAGGATTTCAACAAATGTTTGATGGATTGCCTAGTTTATGCAACAGTTCCATGTGAAATAGCAAAATATTTTCCCTAAGTTTTGTCATAATGTATTCAATTTTCTCAGATTATATGCATTGAATTGGTACCTTTAGGGTTTCCAAAAATTATTTTCCAACAAAAAGGGAGTATTTATTAAATAAAAAAATAAGAGACTAATAATCCATCTTATAAAGTTTCAAGGGTCTCTATCAAATAGATAACATGTAACTCAGCACTACTAGTTTAGTAATTCCACAGGGAGATGCCTTAACGGGTGAATCCATCTGTATCGGCCTTCTTTCTTAGAGAAGAAACACAAAGAGACACTTCCTTGGTATTGATAAACATGGAGAGCTTCATAGATTGAGAAAGAGGCAGAGGAAAACAGAAGCATCTGTGGCCAGAAAATCTGTATGAAAAAAGAGGTCTGCCTCTTTATCGGTCAAAATATCACAAGCAGAGAAAAATGATAGGAATTATGTGGGCTGATTATAGGGCAAACTGACCTAAGCAAGAACCTGAGATGGAGTGCATTTTTTCCCTTCTGTGTCTTGGATAGTTCATTTTTATGTCACTATGACCCAACCAATTTCCCTGGACACATGTAGGAAGGGCTAAAAGGACAAATGAATCTGCATTTGTGTTCCTGGTCACAAAAAAAGGCAACCCAAATTCAAAAAGCAAGTGCATGTTTATAAAATGTGCCATAAAAGAACTCTATCATATCAACAAAATCATCTTTATAGTCACTGCCAGTTCTAAAGACTAATACCATTTCTACCAAGTGGCTAAAATGTCTCATTTTATAACTCTGTCCTAGGTTCTGACTTCTTCCTCATTCCATGAATTGCAATGTTTTTCCTCTCCATCTTATAGATGTTCTTTGCCTTGGTTCAGGCCCCATCATCCTTATTATAATAGTTTGTTTTTTTTTAACTGGTTTCTCTGAGTCCAGTCTCTCCCTGACCCTGTAAACGAAACTTACCAGTCTCTCCCTGCCTCTTCCCTCTAGAGCTACTTTCTATTATACACATCTAATTGTGTCCTTTCATAACTGGTAACTGCTAATAACTCTATCTTGCCAACTGAACAAAGTTAATATCCCTTAGCATAATATACAAAGCCCTTTCACATACAGTCCTATATTTTCTCCCCAAATTCATCTTTACTCATCTTTCACTATGACAATTCCAAGCTGGAACTTTGAATACATATTGTGAGACAAGATTCTCCAAATACATTTGTACTTGTGCTCCCTGTGTCCTTGACTATGCTTTTGGAGTTGCCTAGAATCACCTCTACTACCTTTTCCTCCATTATGCCCCTTTAAAGGCCTCCCTAACTGCCCCACCCAGAAGTAGCTGCACATTTTTTTCTGCACCCATAGTGTTTTGTACATAGCAACATTATTTTATAATTAAACTGCCTTATATTTTTATTTATCTTTTATCTCTATGAGATAGTAGCTTCTATAAGTACAGAGCTATCTTAGTCATCTTTGAATTCTTGATCTGCAAAATAATAAGTGATCGAATGTCATTGAACTGAATAAATCTTTTTTTTTTCAGTTTGAAATGTGCCTAGTCTGATAAATTTCTCAAATAGTTTATTTATATCAAGCTTTCCTCTAACCTTTTACCAAAGAATTCTATGTTATTGGAAAACCAGTCTCCAAAGTCACACAATGACAACCAGGTAGAAACTTTATAAAAAGCTTCTGCATTCTCACAATTCTGGAACAACTGAGTTTGAGGACAACCTCAGGAAAGTTGTTCTTCTCTACTACTGGACTCTACAACTCAAAAAGGAAATTTTAGTTTCACAACAGGAAGATTATCAGAAAGATTTTAAATTTCAACTGGGGGTAAGAGTCTGCCTCTGGATTTTCAATATAGTCCAGACTTGACTAAGCCAAGTGTGGTGTGCAGACCAGCAGCATTACAGTCGTCTTGGAGTTTATCAGAAGTACCAAATCTCAGCCCCACACAGACCTACCAAATTAGAATCTGCATTTTTACAATATCCTCAAGTAATTCATACACATATTAAAGTCCCTGGGAGAGTCCAAAGGTATCAGCTAAGTCATATTCTTATGCTCCTTAGAGATAGCAAAAATTGAACAGAAATCCTGATGTTTCTCAGAAATGACCACACCTCTAAAAATCCCATTATCCAGGACTAAATCTTTCATGGCTGCCTGAAGCAGGACCAGAATCTAGGGATTCCCTTGCAGCCATCCGCCTCTGCTAGAGATGGGCAGTTATGAGAAGACAGAGTCAAGGGCACCCTAGCCCAGCACAAAAGTGGAAAACACACAGCTTTGTATTGTATGGTGACTAACATAACATAATAAAATTTTTAAAAATTTAAAAAAATAAAAAATAAATCAAAAACACACAGCTTTGGAAAGGACATGTGCAACACAATTCAGGGGGGACTCATCATTCACATGATGTTTCTTAGAACTGTACCTGAGGGGCGCCTGGGTGGCTCAGTTGGTTAAGCGACTGCCTTCGGCTCAGGTCATGATCCTGGAGTCCCGGGATCGAGTCCCACATCGGGTTCCCCGCTCAGCGGGGAATCTGCTTCTCCCTCTGGCCCTCCCCCCTCTCATGTGCTCTCTCTCTCTCTCTCTCTCAAATAAAAAAATAAAATCTTAAAAAAAAAAAAAGAACTGTACCTGAGGGTGTCAGGTACATTATAATCTATATACTTGGTATCTCCCTGGGGTAGCACAACAAACATATCCTTGTTTGGAGTCAAATAGGTGTCCATTTAATCTCCCTGATCCTTAGGCTCATGACTTACAACTTTTTTCCCTTTTAGTCTTCTCACTTGTGAAGGTAAATTAATACAGGCTTAGTTTGTCTATTGGGCCAACCAACAAGAGTCAACAAATGTTACTGACTACTCTCCATGTGTCAGGCATTAGAAATACAGAGATACAAAAAACTTGTTACCTCAAGTATTTTATTGTCATAATAAAATAATATCTGATGACTGAATTTCAAGGTTTATTTTATAAAAAGCTGTTCACACAAATATTCCACTTAAAAAAGTTTGTATGGCCAAATAAATGTGGAAAGTACTATCAGATCACAGAAAGTTTGTATGTGTGTGCGTGTGTACGTGCCTGTGTATGTGTAAACATTTATTAATATCCTGAAGTAATAATCTGAGAGACTCTTTTTGTCTCTCAGACACAAAGCACGACTAGCTCATACATTATAGATTAGTCCTGTTCCTTTTTTCCTTTCACCAGATAACCTATTTACTTCATTTTTCTTTACTTCATTTCTCTCAGCTGTTCAAACTTCATTCAAATATGTCCATCTTCTCCCTGACCCAAGAACCAAGCATGACTAGGAAAGAACTTTAAAAGGTAAGCTCAAGAAAGTTTGGAGGTTCAAGTATTTACTTGCCCAAGAGTAGCAGGGCTCTGTGTCCTTATAACTTGGCCCCCAATTTTCTGGCTCCATAGTCCTTTTCTCAGTCAGTCTGAATTTTCTTGCTATGGTGTTTATCTTACTAATTCTACTGCCTCAATTCACAAATCTAGATGTTTTATTTCCATAGGCACTGTGGCTCTAGGAAATAGATCATCTTTCCTCGGCCCTAGCACAAAAGTCATTAAAAACTTAGTCTTCCACTCAAAAACCTTCTCACAGGAAAAAGAAAATAGTAATATAATAAAATCATTTACATTTAAATTATAACTTGATCATTTTACATAAATAAAATAGCTCTGCCAAGGTAAGATGTAAGAACTTATACTACATGGTGTTAGCCCTCATGCAGCTGAACAAGCCCAGAGGTAGAACTCTGAGCCACAGTTAGTGAAATTATTCATAAAGACTTATGAATAATGACATATTTTTCCATTTCCTTTCTTTATTAATTTTTTTTTGCTTAGAAGAGTAGCAAAATGTTTTTAACTCCAGATCCCACTTTTACATATGCATTTGCAGTATAAATTGAAGATAAAATGGGTTTATTTTAAAGCAAATGTTATGTCCAACAATGACAATGTTTTCATTTACAGTGTCTTTAAACAAGTGAATACAAGCAAAATTGAAGATTTTGGTTAGTTTTATAGTAAAATTCCATATAAACTAGATATCCTTTCTTCTGAGTTAAAGTTGCTATTAACCCTGTCACTTCAACTAATAACTAGATATGATGAATTATAGCAAAGCATTTATTCACATATTAGGACACAGCTGTCACAGCTTCAAAAAGTGTTTTTGATAAACCTTCTTTCTAAGATAAAGATAGTTGGGATTGGGGAAAAGGTGGTGTCATCCTTTGATCCTTCACAGGGACAGCTACTCAGAAGTGAATCTCCAAACCACCTTGAGATATCAAGTGAGGCATTTAGAAACCAAATGAAGTCATCAATCTTCCCCTTCTACTCCTCTTTCTCAAAAAAATTTTCTATCATAATCTGAATACAAAAGCTTGGATATGGATTAAGCCTTAATTGTAATCAGGACTCAATACAAGTGCCCTGGTTAAAAGAAATGATAATATTTTGATCAGTGACATTTTTGGAGTGGCATGTTTGGCATGTATTTGCTACCAAACTAAATTTTTAAAAGTTAAATGTTTCACTTATTTCTCTGAAACTGTAGTGTTATCATTTTCTTGACTTAAGATATTGTATTTTAGAGCCCACAAAATTTACAGCTGTCTGGAACCATGTAACACCGGAATGAATTACCATCAAATATTCTTTAAGTCTGCTCTTTCCGCCATGCTACAAGCCAAGTCTTTGTTACTGAATCTTTTTCCTAGTCTCTGTTCTGTCTGGAGGAGTTGAAGAAAGCATCAAGAAGATGAGATGTGAAGTTATGAAGGATAAACAGAAACTTGCATACAGGAGCAGTTCATTCAGTATCTCAAATCTCCAAAGTGCCGCAAAATAAAGTCTGTGCTTTTTAGCCTGGTATCATAGTCAGTTTGGACTGCAATAACCAAAATACGATAGACTGGGTGGCAATATAAACAATAGAAATTTATTTCTCACAGTTCTGGAGACTGGAAGTCCAAGGTCAGGGTGCCAGCCTGTTTGGGTTCCAGTGAGGGCCCTCTTCTGGGTTACAGACTGACAACTTCTCATTGTATCCTGACATTCCAGAGAGGAGCGAGAGGAAACAAACTCTCTCATGACTCTTATAAGGGCACCGATTGCATTCATGAGGACTACACCCCCATCACCTCATCTAATCCTAATCACCTCTCAAAGATCCCACCTCCTAATACAATCACACTAGAAGTGCAGAGTTGGGAGATGTTGGGGGAGGATAAACATTCAATCCATATCACTTGGCATGCAAGAGCTTTGACAAACATAATACCCATCACTGTCCCTTCTCACACCCTTCTAAATGAAGTTTCTTATCCAGTCATTTTGGCCAATTCATTGTTTCTTAAAAATAAATTTTGCATTTTTGCCTTTTTTCTTTTGTGTATGTCATGTCTCCTACCTGAAGCAACTTCTTCCATGCTATCTTCTGCCTCCTTCCTAGCCAAACCCTTAAGAAACAACTTAAATCCCACTTCCCCTGATAGGTCTTGCTCCATTTACCCCAACATTTACCCCAACTTATATTGTTATTTATCATTTTATGTTTAAGTTTTGTGGTCTTTAAGCTACCAGAGGTCAGACAACTTTTTCTGTTCAGAGGTAGACAGTAAACATTTGAGGCTTTGTGGACTTAGGGTCAAGATCTAGGAGATTATCTGGCATATTAGTCACAAAACAGAGAGATAATTTTTCTAAAATTTTTGATAAAATTTAAGTATAATAAATATTGTGTACAAATTTTTTGTAATGCAGATCTCTTAAAGAGAAGAATATAGGTATTTGCAAGGGAAGGTAACATTTTCCTTATTTGGGGTTCAATGGTAATGTTTCCTATCATGAAAGTTAATAACAAATATTATCTATTAATGCTCATCTGTCATAAGATTTTATTTTTTTTAAGATTACATTTATTTATTTGACAGAGAGAGACACAGCGAGAGAGGGAACACAAGTAGGGGGAGTGGGAGAGAGAGAAGCAGACTCCCCACGGAGCAGGGAGACCGAAACAGGGCTCGATTCTAGGACCCTGGGATCATGACCTGAGCCGAAGGCAGACGCTTAACAACTGAGCCAACCAGGTGCCTCTGTCATAAGATTTTATATATTTTACCTTGAAAAATGTCTTTTCACATCAATAAGTATTGCTAAACACTAATGATGCTGATATTAATGCATGTGCATGTGATTTTAATTGAGTATATTTGTCACTTGGAAGGCATCGGTGGAATTCTATTAGGTTCTTCTCTTGATATTTGCCTTTTAGCATGACATTGCATTATAGATTAATCCCTCTATTTGAAGATTCGGTGGGTACTCCTCAATCACAGAGTTAAATAGATTTTGAAATACATAAATCTCTTTTGTATTTGAGTTGAAGTATGAAAAATGTTAATGAACTGTGGTTTGAGCAAATACATTCACTATAATTTGTGTGGAAATGGAGATCTTCCTTCTCATTTTAACTTTTGACACCATGGGAAATGTATATAACAGCATGACATTACCTGTGATTCATAAATGTTAGTTGTTAAAATGACTTTACTCTAGTGTGAATCTCACATATAAGCATTGTTTTGTCTTGTCATTTTGGTTAAATTCATTAAAAAATATTAACAAGTCTGAAGTAAAAACAAATTTCCAAAGGCATTTAGTATTTGATAATAGTACTGGAGGGTGGTTCTTCTCCTTCAGGTAAATTCTACCTCATTCTTGAGCTAAAAACATCACATGAGTGCACATGCACACACACACACAGACACACACACACGACCCACTGCTAAGCCATCAAACTGCCGCTTGGTGAAGCAAGTCAGAATATTCAAGGCCAGAAGAGCAAATGAAGTTCATTACTTATGCTATGGGTTCCATAACACATGGTCCATTCAAATATTTTTCATAAAGTACCTGTTAATAATGCAATGAGTGTTGCTCTTTTGAGGAAGAGTGGAGTGTGGATTAGGTTTTATACTAACAGGTTTTATACTCCTTACATTTCCCACAAACTTTGTAAAGTTTGCTTAACTATGTCTTTTTCTGCTTCACAAATATTTTTAACACCATCAGTGTAAAATCTTAGCAGATTCCACTTAAGTATGTATTGAACTAGACAGAGTTTCTAAACTTTGAAAATATTCTCACAGATTATTCTTGTAAAAGAAAAGTGATAGTGTTGCTAACATTGGGCAACTCGTCATGAACTGAAGATGATTACTCAAAATAATTTGCCTTATTTTCTTTTTGATGCTTTTCCCCATGTCCTCAACAATTCAAACAACTATTCTTGCCTAAAGGCTAATAGACTTAAATAAATTTTTCCTATGGACAAATTTCTTCAGCTCCTGCAATCAAACATGATTTAATTAACACTGTTGGTAAATTATTTTCTTTGGTTGACTGACAAAAGAGACGCTTGGAAACTTTGGTTATAGCCTCATTTTCATTGTTTTTTCTTTCTTCAAAAAAACTTCTGCGCTGGTAAGATATTCCATTTTAAATTCTCTAATTTTTTAGAAAATCATTGTTTTCCTATGAATTGGGAATATTATGATGAGTGCTTAGTCTGGCAAAGTAACCCAGTTACAGTATCATTGCTTCATGAACCCAATACTTCACCATATAATTTGATAACAAACTAATCCACACTCCACTCTTCCTCAAAAGAGCAACACTCAAAACCCATCTCTCTCTTTTTTCCTGTTTTGACACAATGGATGTGCACTGGTAATACATACATACATATGTAATATGTACGTACATACACACATACATAATACAAAATAACATGCTACAGCAATTCACATGGCACGTGACACATCACTGAGTTATAGCCGTGCCCCTGATTTTCTAGCACTCTGAAGAGCAGTGCAGCGTGATGACAGAGTACTACATATGGTCTCTGCTAGTCAATTCTGCCGCTGTACCTTGAAGACACACAGACAACATGTAGATGAACGAATGTTGACACGGTCCCAGTAAAAGTTTAGTTGTGGACTCTGAAAGCTGAATTCCATTCTCATTTTAATGTGTCAAGAAATGTTATCATTGTAGTTATTATTATTATTATTCAACCAATTAAAAATGTAAAAAAGCATTCTTAGGTCGTAGACTATAGGAAAATAAATGGGCTACTCGGCCCTCAGTCCATAGTTGGCTGACCCCTGAACTATACCACTGTGCTTAATAAAGTCTTACCCACAGAGGAGGCAATCAAGAAATATTAGTTGTTTCTGAAAATGACACACTGATGTATTTAATTAACATAGTTTCTGTGAATAGAAATATAACCCCTAATCTGTGTATTAGCAAAGAAGCCTACTCTCTATTAGTGAGGAAATAGAAATATGCTGTGAAATATTTATTGGTAAATAGAAGCAAGCTACCTGCTGTGAACTAGTGACATCAATTAAGACGAAGGTAATTTGAGCTCATCCTCGTCCATCCACCTATTTGGAAAGGATTATACTGGTAAATGCTAGGCTGTTTGAAAATATACATTATCAAAGTTTTCAATGATTGTGTGTCTAAACTTTAAAAATAATGCTTCCGAGGCACTTGGGTGGCTCAGTCAGTTGAGGGTCGACTCTTGGTTTTGGCTCAGGTCATGATCTCTGGGTCATGAGACTGAGCCCTGCTTCAGGCTCCATGCTCGGCACAGAGTCTGCTTGAGATTCTTTCCCTTTCCCTCTCACTCCCCCTCTGATCCTTCCCCTGCTCACCAACTCTCTCTCTAAAATAAATAAGTAAAATCTTTAAAAAAATAATGGTTTCAATTTTTGCCTCCCAAGGGACTCATAAAATAACAACTGCAACAATTTAAATTCAGATACATTTTACTTATGTTACTGTTTTTCTCATTTCAGATTTGCGTCCTTGGAAAAATAGCACAAGGTAAATAATTTATTTCTATACATTGGGACACTGAGTTCTGTTAAGACAACTGGGAATTTTGTTCTGTTCTAAAAATCAATTGGGAATATACAGCAATTTGGAACATTTTCTATCCTGATCCCTATGGAAATGAATCCTTATTCAATAAATTAGCCCCATGAAGTAAACATGAGGGGGTTACTTATAAAGTGCTTCCAGATTGTAACTCTTTACCCTACCTACAAGAAGCCAGAACATGAAACATTTTAAAAATGTTTAGAAAAGAAAAACAGAGCATATGCTTAATTCACTTTATATTTATGCAGATAAATAATTTATACACGAACTCCTTTTCATTCTTCCGTCTCTGATCATCTAATTATTTTGTTAATTGACTTTATTAAAAATATTAGAGGCTGAATTAATGGTGACTCTTCAAAAGCACACCAGAAACCCTGGCGCTCAAGGGTTTTCTGAAACCTATTGCATAAGAGAGAACACCACTTGAGAGTTTTATTGATATGTCAAAAAGGGAAAGTCAGGGAAATATATTTATGGAGTTTTAGTGCCTGGGCTAAGTGTTTTTAAGGTAGGTTTTGCAAGGTAGGAAACTGGTTGAGTTGGGCAGAGTTTATGATATAATAGCTTTGGAGTTCTAAGCAACTGTGAGGCAGGGATCTCAGTGCAATATGAATGAGAAAAATAAGGTATTTGATAAATAGGCTGATATTTAATATAGTCTCTTGGCTTTCTATTGCTGCATAACAATTCACCACAATCTTGGAGGTTTGAAACAACATTGATTATCTCACAATTTTCTTGAGTCAGGGCATAGCTCGGCTGGGTTCTCTGTCCAAGGTCTCATAAATCTACAATCTACATGTCAGCCAGACTGCATTTCTTTTTTGAGCTGGGCATCTTCTAAGCACTCAGGGTTGTTGGCAGAATTCCGTTCCTTGTGGTTGTAGGACTAAATTCCCTGCTTTCTTACTGCCTATAAGCTAGGACCATCTCAGCTCCTAGAGGCCTTCACAGCCTCCTGCCATATGCCCCTCAGACAGGCTATCAACTGGGAATGGTAGCTTACTTTTTCAAAGGCCGGACAAGCAATCTCTTTGATGCAGTGCTTCACTTGATTAGGACAAGTCCACTCAGGATAGCTTCCCTTTTAATTATCTCAAAGTCAACTGATTCAGGACCATTATATTTGCAAAATACCTTAAAAACATAATTACAACAGTGATATGCCATCACCTTTGCCATATTCTATTGCTTTGAAGCAATCTATAAATACTACCCACACCAAGGTGAGGGAATTATGCAATGACAGAGGTCATTGCAGGTCTGCTCAGAATTCGTCAGCCAAATTTAGTTAGCTGTTCTTAACTCCCAGAAGCAAATATTTCTTGGAGAAAGTAGTTCAATTTATTTTTGCCCAGCCCTGTGTTGTTTAGCATAAAAAGAGGAAAGTATGCTTCATTCCAGAATTGTCTTAGCATAGGCACAAGAATGTATATTGGTTTCAGTCTCAATGGACAGAGGTTTAGCATTCCCTGCTTTTCCATTTAAATCCTCTCAAAGCAACTAGTCAGGGGCTCAGTTTTTCTACAGTTTCTACTGTGTAATATACAATATAATATACCTGTGACAAAAACCTAGCATCTTGTATTGGTTTGAACCATATAAACCTGTTCTATACCTAATCACTTTGCTTTCTACCTAATATTGTAAAAATACACTAGTAAATAAAAAATCTCCCTTTATCCCAAAACTACTTTAACACTAAATAGTGAATCAAGTACATCATGTATGCTGGCTTATCAGTTAATTTTTATTTTCCAAAGTAATTTGGAAGGAAGGTCAAAATTACTCAGTCTTTCTTTTCAGCACACTCTCTGTCCCTTGTCTGATGCAACTTACTATCTTTTCATCCTGACATCTGTCTCCTCTATATCATATTTCTTACTCTTATTTATACTTTAGTCTTCTTAGATTCAACAGTCCGACATTATAATCATTCCCTTGTCCCCCTATCCTTTGAAACCCCAATCTTAGCATTATACGAACGTCAAATTACTCCACACCTCTCTCTTCAGAGCTGAATACAGTTGAAGAAAACACAATCATGCTGACACATCTCATTTTAAGCCTGTGACCAGTAAATTCAAGGGGACCATTTCCTTGGCCATTTCCTTCCACCACTCTTCTGAACAAATGTTAGAAAAACACCTAAATCTCCTCTTCCACCTCTCTTCACTTTCAGCAGGTAACCTTTCTGTCTACTTCACTGAGAAAAGCAATAAGAATATTCACGTATTCTTTCTACCACATCTATAAAACCAATTTTATCAGTTCTAATGAACTCTTCCATCTTACTAATATGCACAAACTTTCTGTGCCTCTACCCAAGGCCAAACCCTCCATGTTCCATCTCACCAACTCCAGAAAATTACTTCAGCACAGCAATTTTCCCTTTTTTTTAATTTTTAACTTTTTTTATTATGTTATGTTAATCACCATACATTATATGATTAGTTTTTGATGCAGTGTTCCATGATTCACTGTTTGCATATAACACCCAGTGCTCCATTCAATACGTGCCCTCTTTAATACCCATCACCAGACTAACCCATCCCCCCACCCCCATCCTCTCTAGAACCCTCAGTTTGTTTCTCAGAATCCATAGTCTCTCATGGTTCATCTCCCCCTCCGATTTCCCACTCTTCATTTTTCCCTTCCTACTTTTTTTTTTTTTTAACATATAATGTATTATTTGTTTCAGAGGTACAGGTCTGTGATTCATCAGTCTTACACAATTCACAGCGCTCACCGTAGCACATACCCTTCCCAATGTCCATCACCCAGTCACCCCATCCCTCCCACCCCTCACCACTCCAGCAACCCTCAGTTTGTTTCCTGAGATTAAGAATTCCTCATATCAGTGAGATCATATGATACTTGTCTTTCTCTGATTGACTTATTTCACTCAGGATAATACCCTCCAGTTCCATCCATGTCATTGCAAATGGCAAGATTTCATTCCTTTTGATGGCTGCATAATATTCCATTGTATATATATGCCACATCTTCTTTATCCATTCATCTATCGATGGACATATTGGCTCTTTCCATAGTTTGGCTATTGTGGACATTGCTGCTATAAACATTGGGGTGCATGTACCCCTTCAGATCACTACATTTGTATCTTTGGGGTAAATACCCAGTAGTGCAATTGCTGGATTGTATGGTAGCTCTATTTTCAACCTTTTGAGGTACCTCCATACTGTTTTCAGGAGTGGCTGCACCAGCTTGCATTCCCACCAACAGTGTAGGAGAGTTCCCTTTTCTCCGCATCCTCGCCAACATCTCTCATTTCCTGACTTGTTAATTTTAGCCATTCTGACTGGTGTGAGGTGGTATCTCATTGAGGTTTTGATTTGGATTTCCCTGATGCTGAGCGATGGTGAGCACTTTTTCATGTGTCTGTTGGCCATTTGGATGTCTTCTTTGGAGAAATGTCTGTTCATGTCTTCTGCCCATTTCTTGATTGGATCATTTGTTCTTTGGGTGTTGAGTTTAAGAAGTTCTTTATAGATTTTGGATACTAGCCCTTTATCTGCTATGTCATTTGCAAATATCTTCTCCCATTCTGTTGGTTGTCTTTTGGTTTTATTGACTGTTTCCTTTGCTGTGCAAAAGCTTTTTATCTTGATGAAGTCCCAATAGTTCATTTTGCCCTTGCTTCCCTTGTCTTTGGCGATGTTTCTAGGAAGAAGTTGCTGCGGCTGAGGTCGAAGAGGTTCCCTATATTCAATCATTCCTATTAACACACAAAACTCTTCTATTTAAAAATATTGCTTATTCTATTTTTAAAATATGTTTCTCTTGATTTCTCATGCTCCTCTAGCTAATGACCCATTTTTATGTGTCACTTAAAAGAAACTTGAAGATTTTCATATGCCCAGTTCTCTCTTCTATAGGCGTTTCCTCTGGTCAATCTACCAAAGCAATTACTAAATGATTGTCTCTCAGCTTCATCCATCTGTACTCAACTTTGTAAATTCAACTTTGTATGTTGGTACTGGGACTCTGCAAGCTACATTTCTGCTTTGCCTGATGACTCCCTATAAAATCTGCCAATACGTGTCACTAGGGAGAGACTGCAAGGCTAGAGGCAGAAGAAATGACTGCTCTTCCTGTTTACTAGTGCGGGTTTCCCATCTGTCACTTTTCTGGGGGGAGGGGTGCAACATTCAAGCCATGATTTTTCACTCTGGCAATGGCAGTTCCTTACTCTAACATGGTTTCATTCATTTTGCATTGTTTTCAACACTTGTAAAACTAGTTTCATCATGCCCCCACCCAGAAGCACCAGCACTAGCCAGCTAGTTCTCCTTCTCAGAGGCAAGGCCAAGTCTAAAGTGAGGTAAATGCGGACCTAGGTCACAAGTGTTAAGGAAGAACTCCCTCTCAAGGCTGTCTACTTGCCAATTAGCGACTTGACCTTGATGGGGTATTCTTGCCAGGGCTGAACAGTCAACACTCTTTCTGAGTTAGTTATCTTTAGTGTTCGGTCCTGGACATGATTCTGAGCTTTCCTGCCCTCCAGCTATAGGAAATCACAGCTGCTTTTTAGGCTGTTGAGGAAGTCCTTCCACATTCACACTTGGCTTCAGATTTTCACTGTGTGTGTGTGTGTGTGTTTCCAGTGCATGAATGGCACTCGGCAAAGCCATTCGATTTCCTTGTCCCGATAATTACTGCATACTCTGAAGATCTCAATAACCTGAGATATTGCATCAACAACTACATTCCCTTCTTCTGATATTCCATCCCAGTGAATGTCATCACTGTACCTTGATAGCATACTAGAGGTATCATTCTGCACCTACCACTAGTGACAGGGCTCCCAAAGTCAGCTGGTCAGTGATCCAATCTCAAAATCCATTTTAGAGTTAGATTCCTTGGACAACACGCAACACCATCTAAGATCAAATTTCCTAAAAATCACTCTGAGATAGAAATTTGCCTATAAGACAGAAATTTGGGAAGCACCCTTGGGAATCAACACTTGTGAGGGAATAAAGAAAGTAGATTGGCCAGAGGGAGGAATTAACTTTAATAGTCACACAGAGATCTTAGTTGATCCCAGGGGGAGCACAGAAATTGGAATGCTTATTTCACAGTGTTGCACCATGAGTTGAGGGGCTGGACTTCTACACCCAGCACCTACCAGTTCTTGGTCACTGCCTGCCCCCCGTGGAGGGGTCATGACTGGCAAGGCAACCCACTTTGGCTGAGGCTAATTGCAAAAAAGGGACTCAGCTCAGACACATCATCAATCAAATCTCTTAGCAGCAGGGGGAATAAGTTCCTCTGTTGTAGTGGGGAGATCTGGGCAGCTCACTATATCTGCTGCAATTAATAAATATTATATATGATATAATCACTTTCCCCTTACAAATATTTTAGAATTATTAATGACAATTAAATGTTAATGACTCCATAACTATGGCAGAAATGCATAGTCACAATGCATGTTTATGTAAACCCATGTAAAAAATAATCAGCAGATTAATAAAGGATGTATTCATATACATAAATATGTATTTTATATATAGGCTAATATTTAATGTTTCTCCCTTGGAAGTTTTAATAACCAGGGAAGAGAACCATTATTAGAATTACTTGTCATTGTTTAAAAATCAATCATAAACAATTTGTAATTGCCACTCCAACTCTTTTATTTATTTATATTCCATTAATGTCATTTCTTCCTATGACTATGGATGACTAAGAGACTTTGTTCATCCTGGGTAATTGAATAGAAAATACTCGCAACTAAATTTTTATTTGCATGGTAACAACATACTACTGAATGTCTGTCTATTCAGTTACCTTAAGAAGGTAATTAAATAAGATAATTAAATAAACATTGGCATTCAAGAATTCAAAAAGAGATGAATTTACACAAAACAAAGATTTAGAGCTATGAGAAATATATAATCCATTGTATTAATTGACAATAGATGTGATTCTTTGATATTTAGCAAGATGTTATGATTCTAATATATTCAAAAATATTTACAACAGAACATATTTTCTATTTAAGAATCTGCGTAGCAGCAAGTATAATCATATAGTAAAAATGTGAATATATAAAGCACCATAAGTACCAATCAGTCTTCTATTGTGCATTCACAGGCCTTATTTAAAGGACAATATGCAAATCAGAGAAAAGGCAAGCTTTAGGAATTACTTTGGCATGATTAACCGCATCATTTGCACACTGAATCACATCATCATGAAAGAAGAGGATATACTGTCAATGTCCACCTGCTTTCAAAGCTTTCACACATTTTGTGGGGGTGTTGAAACATTATGTTTTCAGAAGATAATTGCAGCAAAGAGCTGAAAAGGATAAGTAAGCATTATTTGGTATATGCTGATGTAGTACATAATAATTAAGAAATGGTAACAGAGGGCGCCTGGGTGGCTCAGTTGGTTAAGCGACTGCCTTCGGCTCAGGTCATGATCCTGGAGTCCCGGGATCGAGTCCCGCATCGGGCTCCCTGCTCGGCAGGGAGTCTGCTTCTCCCTCTGACCCTCCTCCCTCTCATGCTCTCTGTCTCTCTTGCAAATTAAAAAAAAAAAAAAAATCTTAAGAAATGGTAACAGAAAACTCAAAAGTGTTCTTCTCAGGTATTTTTAATTTGGTTAATTGACTCATTCACTCAAGCAATAAGTAAATATTTCATTAGTGTTTTCCTTTTGCCACACATCGTTCTAGATATGAAGGTACAGCAATAAACAAAAATGGGGAAGAATCCCTATCTCATAGAATTGAGGATACTATGGCAATTTCTCTTCAGTTACATCTGGATGGCTTAATAAAAGAGTATTATTTTAAAA
This sequence comes from Mirounga angustirostris, assembly GCF_029215605.1. NCBI lineage: Eukaryota > Metazoa > Chordata > Mammalia > Carnivora > Phocidae > Mirounga > Mirounga angustirostris. The sequence continues at coordinate 118,400,024 of NW_026991715.1, read as the reverse complement.
TGGAAAAGCTAAGCAGGCAAAGCTTACCCCTAAAGGCTCCAAAGTTTAAATAAACCATGGAAACCATGAAGATTTCCATGGATATGGGTTATGTTCTGCCATCTTACCCATGCAACTCACTGAATCTAGTTAATTCCTACACATTATGTGGCTCTCAGTCCAAAGGTTTTTTCAGAAACTCAGTAGAGATCTGTTACCTCTCTACACTAGATCAAGTCCCTTTGTAAATTACTTTCTTAGCATTTGATACTAATCCTACAGAGCCGTGGTAAAGCTTGCATTCATTAAGCTGCAGGATTATTTGAGTGTTATCTGTCTACCCTAGTGGAATATGACTCCATGAAGTCGTGGACAGTACCTGACTTGTTCTCTACTTTAACCCAGGGCCTGAATATAGAACCAAGCCTATTGGTATTCAAAAGGTTTTTATTGACTAAGCTAATAAATAATTAACAAATTCACTAATACTCAGATCTTTAATATATGAGACTGGACTTGGTAAAATAAAATTTGAGAAAGATAAAATTTATCTTCAAGATTCCACATTCTTGGTTTTTTTCCTCTTCCTCCTTTTTCACTCCCCAGGTACCAGGCCCCATCACCTCCACATTTTCTTGGCACTTGATGGACTGTTACTTAATCAAAATGTGGTCTCAAGAAAAGTTCTTAAATAAATTGACCATAAATGTAAGAGTTTATTTTGGACTCTCAATTCTGTTCCATTTATCTATATCTATTCACTGGCACCACAGTGTTTATTTACTGTTACTATACTGTAAGTTTTAAAATAGGGAGGTTTATGTTCCCAACTTTTGTTCTTTCTCCAAGTGACTTTTTTTATACTTTATTGAGATATAATTTACATATCAGAACTGAAACACTTACATATACAGTGGGCCTTTGCATTTTACCATAAATTTTAGGATGAACTTACCATTTTCTACCAAAAACAAACAAACAAAAAATCCTGCTGAGATTTTAATTTTCACTATACTGAATCTATAAATTAACTTGGAAAGAACTGCCATGCTAATAGTAGTGTCTTTCAATTAATAAACTAGAATTTATATCCATTTATTTAGATCTTCTTTAATTCCATTGGCAATATTTTAGTTTGTAGCACACAAGTTTTGCACTTCTTTTGTTAAATTTATCCATTATCTTGTTCATTTTGATGCTATTTTGAATGGAATTATTTCCTTAATTTTATTGTAGATTGTTCATTGAGTGTATATATTCTTTTTTTTTTTTTTTTTTTTTTTTTTGAGAGAGGGAGAGGGAAAGAGAGAATCTTAATCAGGCTCTATGCCCAGTCTGGAGCCTGATGCAGATCTGATTCCATGACCCTTGAAATCATGACCTGAGCAGAAATCAAGAGTCAGATGCTCAACTGACTGAGCCACCCAGGCACCCCAAATATTCATTTTTACATTGATATTTTTATCTTGAAAACTTATTGAAATTGTCTATTAGTTATATTATAATTTTACTGTGAATTATTTAGGATTTTCTACATATAGAATTGTGTCATCTGTATATAAGACAATTTTATTTCTTCCTTTATAATCTAGATTCCTTCCACTTCTTTTTTCTTGCCTGACTGCACTGGCGAGAACCTCGTATACATTATTGAACAGAAATGACAGCAGTGGACATCATTATCTTATTCCTGATCTTAGAAGAAAGACATTTAAATCTTTGACCATTACTTATGTTAGCTGTAAATTTTTGTAGATTCCCTTTATCAGATTGAAAAGTTCCATTCTATTTACATTTCATTTTGTTAAAAATTTTTATCAAGAATAGACACTGGATTTCATCAATTGATTTTCCGTATCTATTAAGATAATCGTGTTTTTTGTCCTTTATTCCATTAATATGATAAATACATAAATTGATTTTTGGATGTTAAACCAACCCTGCATCTCAGGGATAAATCTTTTTTTATCACATTATATAATTATTTTATATACTGCTAGATTTAGTTTAATAATATTTTGTGGAGAGTTTTTTCATCTATATTCTTTAGGGATATTGCTTGAATTTTCTCTTCTTGAGACATGTTTGTGGTATCAAGGTAATATTGGTCTCATACATTAAGTAGATAAGTATTCACTCTCCTCTAACTTATGAGTTTCCAAAGTATTGGTGATATTTGTTCTTTAAAATTTTGACATTACTCATAAAAGCATCTGGTCCTATATTTTTCTTTGTGTGGAAATTTTTAATTCCTATTTCAATTCCTTTAATTGTTATAGGCCTATTCCAATTTTCTATTTTTTGAGTTAGCTCTAATAATTTGAGGCTTTCTAGGAATTTATTCACTCATGTAAGTTTACTAAGGGAGACAGGATTTTTTGCTGATTTTAATGTTGGCCTGGGAACATCTTACATATAATATTGCCATTATTTTTTATTTCTTACAATATCCTTGCCCTGTGTACCTTCCTTAGGCCTCATCATTCAGACCTAGGTGTGATATTAATGAAAAAGAAGAGGCTCAGGAATAGAATGGACAGATAAGGGAAAGTTAGATGAGAATGTAGGATTTAGGATTAAATAATTATACAAATTGGCAATAAATGCTATTTATTTTTATTTTTGAAGTATTTCTATAAAAACAGCCAAACTGGACAACATTTCTTGCTTCTACAAAGTTTCTTCGGTAACTGGAATGATTTAAGTGGAGGTTAGCACGGCAGGTCCTGATGGTTGGGAAGAATCTTAAAGATGATCTGCTTACAAAAATTAAAGGAGATGAAAGAACCATTCTGATTAGTGGGCTCTAAAAAGGCTTTAGATGGGTGCCTGGGTGGCTCAGATGGTTAAGCATCTGCCTTCAGCTCAGGTCATGATCCCAGGGTCCTGGGATCCAGTCCCACATTGGGCTCTCTGCTCAGTGGGGAGCCTGCCTCCTTCTTCCTCTCTCCCTGTCTCTCCCCCTGCTTGTGCTCTCGCTCTCTCAAATGAATAAATAAAATCTTAAAAAAAAAAAGGCTTTATGACTCATAGATTAAAAAGAAAGATAATATGAAAGTCATCAACTAGAGGACTTCAACAGAATCCTTGGAATTAAAGCAATGATGAATACATTTTCAGAAAGAAGTCTGAGGACAAAAAGAAAAATATATAGATGGAGACAAACAGGAAATTAAGACCATGCTTTTCTCTGTGTCTGTGGCAATTTTTACTACAACTGGGACTCTGCATATTGGTTAAGGAAAGTAGTGTTTTCTTAAATGAGACAGAAAAGATAATAAATATCACCCTTGTGTGTTACTAAACTTTTTAGCCTAGTGTGATCTGTACTGTGTTTTGTTGTTGTTGCTATTATTTCAATCTTACAAAGAAAAATCTTTCTCTTTAAAGTCCCTTTCTCCTCTTTCCCAATGTCAGAGATTTGAAGCGCGGCCCAAGTGTATAAATATGAAACCTCAGTAAGGATTTGCTTATAAAATTTTTTGCTTTAAAACTGATCTTGTTAATGGAGAAATCACAAAAGAAAAACTAATAGAATTCATATTTACCTTGTAAATAAAGTTTATAAAAATTAAACTATAAACAATATTAAAAGACAAAAACAGACTGAGAAAGTTTGCAGCAAAAGCATAAGTATACAGACTTAAAAGTATAATCTTAATGTATACAAATTTAGGAAAAACACAAATGCAACTATAAAAATAAAGAAAACAAATTACCAAAACTGAATCAATAGGACAATAACCACTTGAAAAAATCATTCAACATCTGTAACAACTAAAGCAATGAAAGTTAATAATAATTTTACTTGCCAAACTGGCACAAATTTGACAAATAATGACGTGATAGGAAAGACAATGATATACATGATAAGAGTAGGAATGTTTATTGTAGTAACCTTTCTGCACTGAGATACATAGGTATCAGGAGCTTTTAAACATAGAGATAGCCTTATCCTTGAGCCATTAATTTCACTTATAATAAATTAACCTAAGTTACTTTTAAGATGCATGTTCAAAATTTACAGACACATATTTCCTTCCTGGAGTATTCATAATTTGGGGGGAAAATCTAAAAATTTGATAAAAATTTTTAAATAAATAATGGTACTTCTAAATAGTTGAGTATTATTTTTCAGGAAATAACATGAAACCTACACTAACCATATATTAATTTTATAATAAAAAACTTCATGTTATTTAAAAGCATGGGAGGGTATGAAGCAGATGGAGAAACAGTTGGGAATCTGAGAGACAAGTCCAATGTGCTAGGAACCTTAGAGTATAGGATAAAAGGTGTTTGATAGAAAAGAGAAGAAAGAATAGGGCTAGTTGCGTGATGGGAATCACAGAGAAGATTAAAGGTTCTACAGAAGGTCATCTTTACTATTGGGCTGAGACAAACAAAAGTACAATAGAAGAGAAATTCCCATGCCCTACTTGGATATTGAACAGTTTTCTCTTAATAGTATTTGAGCCTGAAGATGCCAACTTCAGCATTACTTTTACCAGTGCATGGAATCTAACTCTCGGAAAAAAAAATTAATTATTGGCCATATCTCCTTCTCACTTCACAATAGACTCGTGACTCTCAATGGTTCTCAATAAGAGTATGTGTAATTAAATAATGATAGAAATGTAAAATATGAAACAGAAAATTTGAATAAGGCAATATAACTAACTCAGGGTCCTTCAACAATTTATATAATACTACATTTTAAAAAGATACAAAACAGGGGCGCCTAGGGGGCTTAGTAGGTTAAGCGTCCGACTCTTGATTTCAGCCTGGGTTGTGATCTCAGGGTCTTGAAATCAAGCCCTGTGTTGGGCTCCATGCTGGGTGTAGAGCCTGCTTAAGATTCTCTCTCTTCCTCTGCCCCTCCCAGCTAGTGCTCTCTCTCCCTCTCTCTCAAAAAAAATTTTAAATAAATAAAATGATACAAAAAAGTCAGCCATCATTTTTATAGAATTTCATAAACAGTACTCTACAGTAAACCATAATTTAGTTTTGGCTAGACCAGTGTTTAATTTGAACCAAGTTGCATATGAAAATTTGAACTTCCAGTCTTTAGAGTAGCAATGACTATGAGTGAAAAAGGGCTCTATGTCATCAGGTAAAGCTTTCCACTACATCTTTACTACTGCAGACGGAAAAAATAATCATTTACACAGGATGAGGGTAAGGAAGCCAGGAAGGCACCGTGGGAGTAATAACAATCTCTAGTACTGATATTTTTACCAGAGAAGATTCATTACTTGGGTTTAAAAAAATAAATTTTTGAGGGTATCATTTGGTTAGTTATGCTCACCTTAATATAAATCAATCCATCCCTCACTTTCCTATTATAGGAGAAACTCAGAAAGGTATGAAAAAAAGGATAATTGATGAAAAGTTCATGGAAAAATATAATACAATTGGCTAAACAAATATCATCTACTGTAGGATTTTATTTCAGGCCAAATCTGACCTCTCAAATCTATTTAATAATATAAATAAAACCCTTTAAATAATTTCTATAGAAGATTCTGAATTTGAAGAGCTGATGCAATCATTTCAAAACTATCTTATGTCTAGGGAGTCATAAGGCTACCTGCTGAGTCATGGCAATGGGGTATCACCCCATGAAGTTTAAAAAGACTGATTCTTTTTATGATTATCTTTTAAAAATATCACAACTTTCAAAAGAATGTTTTCATAATGTTGACAGGTGTGCTGTGATTACTCATCAGGCCAGGAGCTGCACATAAAAAGGGCTTTTTTTTCCTCCATGGTTAAGAAACTTGGCCATGAAAATTTCCATTCCACTTAAAAAATAAATGCTAACTAGCAGATCTCATTTATTAAACTTTCAAGAATTCATTGCAGTGGAATGAATGGGAAAGATATGAAGAGGAATATAAAGTTTCATTGTTTAAGGTAGATGGTCAGCCAAGTAAATAAAAATAACTGGTTCAAGACACAGCATGGCAGCATGGAAAAAACATGGGCTTTTGGATGAAAGAGTTACGTTTGAATCTTCTTTTGTAAGATACTGGTTTTGTAAGTTTGAACAAGTTACTTAACTTCTCTGTGACCCATTTTTTTCATATTAACTCTGAATGAAGTAATAATACATGACTTGTGGAATTCTTATTGAAGAATATATGTAAATACATACCCCCAACTAGTCCTCTCAATGCAATAAGGACACTTATTTGGTGGTATCCATTTGCTGTCCTCTGACCTTCTAAGTTCCTTTTTAAAGATGAAAGAGTGAGTCTTCTTTATAGCTACTGCAAGAGCTATAATCATTTAGATTATAGTCAGAGAACAAAAATTGAATGGAAAATGGTGGTCGCTTGGGAGGTGGATTAGCTAACCAGAGCAAAGCCAGTACCTGAAACGGGCATGAAGCAGAGCCCTAATGAGCTGAGTAAACAGATGAATCAGAACAGAAAACTGGCAGCAGGGTGGAATGTACCACGGATTTTATGGATCAGAAAATTCTCATGGTGACTGAGGAATATGTTGTTTACCTGGAATATATGGGAAGGAAAGAAAATTCTAGATAAGGAATCTGAATGAGAACATGAGGACAAATCCTATGCCAAGTGTTATTCATGACTATGATTCTGTGACATGAATTCTAGAGAAAAACAGAAAGTCAAGATTTCTAAGGCCATCTCTGAGGACATATGAAACCCACACTTGTTCCTTCAGGCAGTTTCTAAGGTTTTATAAGTTATTGCTTCAAGGAAAGACTTCCCAATCTAGATTTCTTAATTTCTTGAAAACTGCCATTACCAGTCAGAATTTGAAAGTCAAAAATTACATTTTGTTAGAACTGTATAGGTGCATGTGTATGTGAAATTTGCTCTACCCTCCTCACTGAAAAAAGAACTTAGAAATTCCTAAACTTCCCAAATGAATCATATATGAGGTCAAGGAACTGATGTTTTTTCCAAAGATCACTTCAGAAATTGAAAAATAAATCAGGATAAGTCTACTTCTTTCTGGAGCTCTTTATGGAGAAAATATTAAGTAAAAGGGTTTGTCTTTTTGTCTTATTTATCCATTTATATATCTTTGATTTTCAATTTTAACAACTACCTATAGTCATTAAGATCATTTATTTAAATGAGGTTGTTGGATAACATAAGAAGCTTTCAACATTCATCACACCATTTCTTCTTCATTCTATCCATTCTCAAAAGTTCTAGTTGTCCAAACAGGAAAAAAAATCCAAAGACCACTATGAGAAAATATTTGAAATATTTCATTTTCTTCTGAATTTTTAAATAAATATTGATGATATATTAAAGCAGAGCACAGTTGAAATTGCAATGCTGACTCAAACATGTTTTCCCTTACAAATGTAAAGAACAGTCTTCACTGCTAATTATATTAGAAAACATTTATTTGAAGATTTAATACCAAATATATTTAAATATATTTGGACTCTTCACTTGTCATATTCATGAAGAAAAAGAACCTAAGCACTTAAAATGTAGATTTCAAAAACAGAACATATTTCATAATTAAAATAGCCAAAGGGTAATGCTATGATCTTACGCTAGTCCAGCTTAGATGCAGGTATGAGGGACTATCTGGGTATTTTTAGTATATTTTATACTTATCTTCTATCTTCACTACCATGTATTTCTTTTCCCTAGAACATATAAATTGGGATAATAATTATCCAGGTAGTATTTGGAAAACCATCTTCCACACTTCCAAAGAAACTTGTGTAATTAAATACACTGGATTTGGATTCTCTCTTTCAATGCATAATTACTACTTTTTAACTGTTCTGGCAAGGTTTAAAAAATAGTAGCTATCAGATTATATTAGTTTTCTACTGCTGCCACAACAAATGCCACGGAGTGGGTGGTTTAACCACAGAAATGTACAGTTCTGGAGGCTAGAAGTCCAAGATCAAGGTGTTGGCAGATTGCGGTTCTCCTGAGATCTCTCTCCTGGTCTTCCAGATGACCCTTTCTCTCTGTGTCCTCACGTGGCCTTTTCTCTGTGCTCACATCCCTGTTATCTCTGCATGTCCACATTTCCCTTTCCTATAAGGATGCCAGTCAGATTGGAGTAGGGACCACCCTAATAGCCTCCTTTTAACTTAATCCCTCTTTAAAGGCCCTATCTCCAAACATAGTCACATTTTGAGATACTGTAGGTTCAGGCTTCAACATATGAATTTTCAGGGAACACAGTTCAGCCCATATACAGATCTTTAGAAACACATAGTTTGCAAGCAGAATTACTTTGGAAAACTTTACTCAAAGGTAAACAAATTTCAGAGCCAAAGGAAGTCAAATATTTATGTGACCTCTTAACTTGAAAAGTTGATCTAACTGGAGGGAAACAATTATTTTCAAAACAAACATTAATCATAACCAAAAATACCATCTAAAGAAGAAATAGAATTCAGGAGAGTTTTAGTGTAGTAACGTCTAGTAAGTTATCAAGGTGATTCTCTTTCAATGTAAAAGGTAAAACTCTTCCCTCACCCACTGTCTAAAAATATAAAAATGAAGATAAAGGCACAGTATGATGAATTGCAAAGTTATTGCGATGAGGGTTTTTTCATTGGAAGCGTAAGAGACACTGTAAGAGGAGGGGAAAAAATGATTGGCAGAAAGCAGTGACTCCACCCAGCAAGGTATCATCAGAGGGACACTGCCATTAGACCCTCTCTTGAGAAGGAAACAACTAATGCAATTCTAAGAATGGCATCTGATACCAAATATCAAGTTGTCTCCTTATGTATGATGCAATTACTCTCTACTTCTGCCAAACCTGTAATAAATCTTGTAAATTTCTGCTACACATACTACATGTGGTAAATTGGCAAATCAAGATAAGGGAAGCAGATGTACATACGGCACACCACCATAAAGTGTAATGCTGGAAAGAAATATATATTTGGATATCAGCTATGAAGACATTTATGATAAAATAATGATGATGATGATGTTGATGATGATGTAAGCCTTTTCAAATATCTGTGGAAATACTTGAGACAGGACTGGGATCACATTTTGTGAGATGGAACAAAGCCAAAATACTCATTTTACTAATGTGGCCTTAGATGATTCAATGGCTTGGAGGCATCTGTATTATATCATTTAATCACAGAAAACAAGCCATGGTGTTTTATTATGAGATCTTCAAAATATAAATCTCTTTCCTCTTTCTCCATCTCTGGACTGTTTGTTAGTGGGCCTTCCTTTTCCATGAGACTCTTGACTGTCCTTATGAGACATAAGTTCCCTTCCATTCAAAACCTAATTTTTTCACTAAATAGTGCATTGAGGAAAGGATTTTGATCTTTGATCATTCTCAGTCACCTCAAAACTTTTTAGAATTAAATGGGTTAATATCTTAAGAATATATAATAAACGCTGAGGGTAAAGGAGATGAAGAATTTAATACTATCAGCTATCATTGGTTCATATCTTAGCATTTTATATTCTCTTTTTACTAGCTTTTTTCCCTATAATAACAACTAGCTGAAGCAATGTCCACCAAATTGTGGAACATACAATTTATAAGAAAGAAGTCTAAGAGAGAGAGGGGAGGGGCCCCTGGGTGGCTCAGTCGGTTAAGCGTCCAACTCTTGATTTCCACTCAGGTTATAATCTCAGGGTCATGAGATTGAGCCCCGCCTCGGGCTCTGTGCTGGGCATGGAGCCTGCTTGAGATTCTCTTTCTCTGTCTCCCTCTATCCCCAAAAAAACATTTTTTAAAATTTGTTTTTAAATGAGAGAGAGAGGGAAAAAGTACAATGAGCCAGGAATTGGAAGTGGACTGTACAAACCTTTATACCTTTATCTAATCAGTTCTCCTAAATTCCATCCACCTTTTAAATTTCTTAATTAAGTCAGAACAAGTGCCATTTATAAAATAGTTTTGGCAAGTTTAAAGTGGTAAAAATAAACCACACGACTATGACCCCATACTTTCAATTCCAGCATTAAATTACTTTGCTGACTTTCAGCCTTAAAATTTCTTATGGACAGCCCTTTTCCACTCAGGCCACTGAAATATGAAGGTGAAAATGTGTTATTTTGAAAAATCAATTAAATGTTTGGCAGCACCATACAAAAATGAGAGTCATCAAGCCAGAGCTATTGCCTGAGAAATTGTGAGAAGCCTCATGGATGACTGAATACTACAGAAGACTAGGGAATGATGTATCCTTGCTCATAATGGAATTTTTGAAGGAAATCACCAAGTGCATGATGACTCCAGAAATAATACTGTTCTTGAAGTTTGCCAAGGCTAAATCCACCTTTGAAAAACCGCTGGTACTTAATAATCAAAGCCTCCTCTCTCACATGGGGTCTCAGGATGACACATATTACACATAATTCTACTTGATGAGCAAAGGATATATTTTATTTCCACTGTATTATAATTGTACCATCCCAGAAATTTGGAGGAATTATTCTAACTTCGTGTGCATGTAATGACTCAAAGTTCACTCTTATAAATCAAAGCATAAGCTTAAATTTTCTAAAGCCTATAATTTTATAAATACATGTATACTTAAATTTAGTAAGATAAAAACTCTCTTCAAATTCTTTACAAGTAGGTAATTTTCTAATTCAAAGAACGATAAAAACTCATTTCAAATATTTTCAACCAAGTAGTAAAATGATTACAACTGTTGACTTTTTCTTTTTCTTTTTCAGGTAAACAGAGTAATTGTTCATAGTAAAGTAGATACAGTCAAAGAAACAACGTGAACAAAATAAACACAAAAGCATAACAAAACAGGTAGCTAAAGAAAATCTAAAGAAATTAAAATAAAAAGGAATAACCAAGCCTTCACTTAATATTTGCATACATGTGTTCATTGAAGTTTTAAATAAATATTATCTGTGGATATAAGGATCATGGGTCATTGCTATTTTTTTCTTCATACTCTCTAGTTTTCAATTTTTCAATAATAAATTTATATTGGCTTTTAATCAGAAAAAAAGTTACTTAAAAGAAAATCTTATTTATCAATAATAAAATGGTAGATTTTGCATAAAATTCTGTATTATTTTAGAAAAGTGAATTAACTGTTTTATTCTTTAGTTTTTCTTTTTACTGTTATACACAAAAATATTGAAATTAAATACCAAAAATGAAAAGAGAATTAGTGTTGACATTTCTCTATCTTTAAAACAGGAAATTTAGGTAGAATGTACCACAACCCCACACTAGCCTTACTCCCCACAAAAACACACACAACCATATATCAAGGCAGGTTAAATGAATAAGAAGAGAAACAGCTGATGATTGATGCTGTACTCAATACACAGATTAGAACAGCAGGTGAAGCCAAGTTTTCATTTGAAAGAAGCATCTTCTCACAAATATCACTGGTTTAGGTAACTTGTGATACTCCTTTCTAATTATAGGGTAGTTCATTTAATGCACTGTAATTTTTATTGTGTATTAAATAAACAATAAATTATTTCTAAAATAGTTTGTATTTTAAACAATGGAAATATATTTTGTATGTTATATGTCAATTAATGTGTAATACAGATCTTAGCGGTTATTTAATGAAATCTCAATAATAATAATGAACCTCTCCTCTGGAAAAAGGGGGAAAATCCAGATTCTGTGTTCATTATTTAGCTACCAATTTGGGTACATGAATTTCTTTCATAATTTTGATAATATATTTTGTATATATAAAGAATATATAATATACTTTGTATATTATGTATATTTATATTCACATACATATTCTACTTGTAGTTATATTTTATATATTATATATGTGTATTTATATATTATATTTATATTTATTTGTATTTGTATATATAGTACTCATAGAAAAGAGTAGATTCTGATTCATGTTTTTAATCACAGTCTTCAAAAATTGGAAATTAAGGGCACCTGGGTGGCTCAGTTGGTTAAGCGACTGCCTTCGGCTCAGGTCATGATCCCAGGGTCCTGGGATCGAGTCCCACATCGGGCTCCCGGCTCAGCAGGAAGCCTGCTTCTCCCTCTCCCACCCACCCTGCTTGTGTTCCTGCTCTCGCTGTCTCTGTCTCTGTCAAATAAATAAATAAAATCTTTAAAAAAAAATTGGAAATTAATGTTTTCACATCATTTCCTTATATATATTTCACAGAAGAAGAGTTTTTAGTTGTTTATTTTTTTTAAAGATTTTATTTATTTATTTGAGAGAGAGAGGGAGCACAAGCAGGGGGAGTGGCAGGCAGAGGGAGAGAGAGAAAGAGGCTCCCCGCTGAGCAGGGAACCCGATATGGGACTCGATCCCAGGACCCTGAGCTGAAGGCAGACACTTAACCGACTGAGCCACCCAGGCATCCCTAGTTGTTTATTTTTTAATAAAAATATACATTCTAGAATATAAAACCTAAGAAAAGCCAGTCATTCATGTTTCTTAATGTCCTCAAATACCAAAAAGCTGATTAAACATCTAGAGTACAATTTAAGAATTGTATTGACGATGACTTACAAAAAAAAATACTTTGTAACTTTATCATCTCAGGGCCAAACTAAAATTTACCTAATATATATTTTAACACAAACAGAATGCAAGAATTCATATTTATCATGTTAGCACTTAACTTTAATGGTTAAAATTAATGGTAGTCTCATTCGGTAAGTGTTTTATGTAAATTATATTAATTTACTCAGTCATTAATAAATATTTGTTGTAACACCTATGTATCAAGAATATAATGATAAACAAATTAGACAAATTCTCTACAGTGGAAGAAGCAGCAGGTATATTATATAACTCAGGTGTAGAAGGGGGGAAAAAGGACAAAGCAAGACAAGTACAAGGGAAGAAAAAGGATCCTCTTCCAGAATGAATGTTCAGTGACAAGAGACCTGAATGAAATAAAGGATAGAGCCATGAAAAGACCTGGGGGGACTAATGGCCAGGTAAAAGGAACCATATACACAAAAGTTTCAAGAGGGAACAAGCTTAGCTTCACCTTGGGTCTCATGTATTCAATACCTCCACTCTCTGAAGTAGGTACTGTTAAGATTCCTTTCCAACACATGAGGAAAGTAAGGATCAGAGAGGCTAAATTATTCAAGAAGATCTCATGGCTAGTAAATATAAAAACCTGATTCCAGAATTCAAACTGAGAATCTACCGACAAATTATGTCACTTATGTGAATACATGATTCCAGTGGCTAGTCTATGATTCTATAGTCCTTAATATTAAACTACAAAAATCTGGGCGCCTGGGTGGCTCAGTAGGTTAAGCGACTGCCTTCGGCTCAGGTCATGATCCTGGAGTCCTGGGATCGAGTCCCGCATCGGGCTCCCTGCTCAGCAGGGAGTCTGCTTCTCCCTCTGACCCTCCCCCCTCTCATGCTCGCTCTATCACATTCTCTCTCTCAAATAAATAAATAAAATCTTAAAAAAAAATTTTTAATAAAATAAAATAAACTACAAAAATCAATTAAAACACACATTGTAAAAAAAATTTCTTAAGTTTTTAAAATCTCAGAATCTGATTGAAATGCGGATTATTTTTAAACCAATTAGTATAAAATGCAAAGCATGTACATTTTTACACTGTTCTGTTAAAAACTAAACAACAGACTGATATTCAGATTTCCAGCCATTACTATTAAGAAGTGATCAACTGAGTAGTTTTCATAAAGCCAGAATAAGAATCCCAGGATATAAACTGCAGTTCACACCACACCACAGGCAGACAGTAAGTGGTTCCAGCAACAAAATTTAGAAAAATGCAGGAAGCCAAGCAACAAAGCATGAAAATTGGTATGTCCCACAAGAGAGCAGGGTACGATAAGAAAGCAATTATTTCAGAATCTATGACTTACTTATGCCCAGACATGCCATGCCCATCTTTCCACCCACATCCATACATCTATCCTGCCTTTATGACTCCTCTCTACCTCTGTCTCTTCTGTTTTACAAATATCTTGTTGTTTTCCCTGGTTAACATCATATTAATCCTTATCTTCTTTCACTGCCTTTCTCTCCTTCCTGCTTTCTCTTTGCTCGCTTACCTCTTGCAGTATTCTCACTTGGCTATAGAACTCAGAATAGCCACCGGGGCCCAAAATAATAACTAGAATGTACCTTCATGGGAGCACGTGTACCTGTATTTATGTGAATGAGTATTTGTGATTGACAAATTTGTAATTAATAAAATCCACTGAAAAATAAGAATTCTTGGCCTATTAGTACTTTCCTGTAAGGCCTTCTTATTAAGCTCTTGCATTTACAAATAACATTTGTGATATAATGCAAAGGGGATACTGTAGGGCAGATCATAATTTAAATCCTCAAGGAATAATAATAGCATGCTAATAAAATAGAATACCCTAAAGGAACTAAAGTAAAGTGTGTGATATGATCTAACAATGAACTAAAACAGACCAATGCCTTTAATTTGCGAAAGTACTCTTAAGAAAACACAAAAGCAAGGAAATAATTCTAAAAATAGAAAACTTTACATGTCTAGATAATATTTATAGAATTCTCTCTCCACTCTCTCTTCAGTTTTCTTTAGCAAATACTTCTTAAACTTTTATGAAAGGTTTATTGATGGACTTCAGATGCAGAATTTGAGAGTATATTAACCAGGCAGAAAGGGATAAAAATAAGGGAATATCTTCCTTATTTTTAATTATTATATTAAATATTAAATATTATAGGGATAGGTCAGTGCCTCAAACCTAGTGAGTCAAAGGAATCTCCCAAAAGACAGGAATGATCTTAGCAAGGTGCTCCAGGTCTGAAAAGTATCCACCTGAGAAACTTTTCCAGAGAGCCAGTAAGCTGGAAAGGAACAGCAGAAGGTTGAGTTGTAAATGTTATTGATTAGTTTTCCCTTGGGTGTATCAGAAACTCTCAAAAGAAAAACAAGTAAACAAACAAAATCATTCTTGTCTTTTGGCTGATTAAATCACTCAAATTTCAGAGTCTGGATATCAGGATTTTCTTCTGGAGCCTTTTTTTTTTTTTTTTTTAAGTAGGCTCCATGCTGAACCCACAAACCTAAGATCAAGACCTGAGCAGAGATCAAGAGTGGGATGCTTAACTCACTGAGCCACCCAGACACCCCTGGAGCCTATTCTTAAAACATCTTTCTCCTCCATCTCTAATTGCTCTCCTACGGGACCCATGCTCCAGCTTAACGGATGTTTCCATATTTGTCAGAGGCAACATGATCTGTTATATATTTACACTCTTCTCCCCAGACTTCCTCTCTCCACACATCATTTGTCTACCTCCCTTTCAGTGACCCTCTCATTACGTCTCCTTCCTTTAAGACTGCAGATTCCTCAGGCTCTCCCCCTCTGTCTATCAGTGTGACTATATGTGTATCACATTTGACACAATACCATATTACTTTCTCTCTTTGTAATACTATCTATCCAGCAAAATCCCCAACAGATATTCAATATTTAACAAATATTAGGTCAATTCTGCTTCTCTTCAAACTATATTGGATCATATATTCACTAAGAGAGTAAAATGAAGATCAAGAAGTCTTAATTCTTTCTCGATTTGTCCAAAACAACTATCACTATCCCATTTTAATGGTACATCTCTGAAGAATTCTCGCTGAATTAATTCTTTTAAAAATGATGCTTATATGCATATGTTCTATGATCTTAGAAGCTTATTTAAAACTATATGTTTATGGAAAGAAGACAGCTATTAGTACACATTGGGTGGCTTTTCTTCTTGCTTAACATTTTACGTTTTTTGTAAGAAATTACAAAGAAGAATGTCTTTCTTTACTGAACCTCACCATGGGGAGATAATATGTGCAAAAGTAAACTTAACACTGCTTCTAGCACTGCTATTGTTAATATTGCTAGGAATCAAGTATTGCTATTCATTACAGTCACTGGAAAACACACTGGAGACTAGGTTTGCTTTATGTTGTAGATGTGTCACCTATTTTTGAAACAACACTTCAGTGCTTTTTTATACTATGCTCTTCAAGCCAAAATAGACTATTTTCTCTGTTCTGTAACTTCTATTTCAAACCAAAGATAATGGACTATTTATGCTTTCCAGAACTTCAATAATAGAACATTTGGCATGGCTTGACTGACCTTAAACAAAACCATCGGGCCAAACACTGGGTCACGAAACAGAAAAATAAGGTGGTAAACTGTCATACTGAAGTCATCAGTAAAATGCATGCTAGCCATACAGTCAATACATGATGAAGGGCCAGGGCCAAATTGGGTGTGTGTGTGTGTGTGTGTGTGTGTGTTGTATGTAGTCACATTTTATGCACATAAAAAAATAAGTCTTGAGAAGGAAATCATAAGATCCAGGGGCCAGTGTAAGTAATGCAGAAATGGTCTTCCTGAATCATACTCATTGGGAGCAGAACATTCAATAACGTTGTTCGAGATTTGATGAAGAGAATAATAGAAAGGCTTCTGTTTCTGAGTCTTTAAAATGGAAAAGAAATCATTGTAATTATTTAGCATATACATTTTACTTTCTTTGTATTTTTAAGTGAAGGAAAAATTTCAAAGTTACATAAAACATATAAAGTAGGTCAGACACATCTAGTGCTGTGAAGGTGAAGGGCAAGGGGAAATCACATTGACAGTCACTGGCATTTTATCCACCGGTTCATCTGGAAGCTCATATCTGTACTTTTAGGACAAGTACATGCTGTTAGTTAGCCAAGGCATATGTCAGGATGTTAAGGTGTGATATTGAGGTAACCTAATGACTGACCTGCATAATTCTGACATCTTTAAATCCTCAATTTTCACATTGAAAACAACAATAAGGAATTCTACTCAGCTCCAAGACAGGAAGGTTCCATATTCTCACAACTCTGTTGCTCCCTGTCTTAAATTAGATTTTGTCATTACTTCAGATGTTTTGCTCTCTCATTCTTAGTTTTCTGGGCTATCTGTGGACAAGCAGAATACCATGATTCTTTCTAAGACCTCAGCTCTGTTCTTTCTTTTCCTAGCTGGCCACCTTCCCCCCACTACTGCTGTAAGCAGTAACTTATTTGCAAGGACAAGCTGTTTTCTGTTCCATGGGTAACATGGCACTGATACCCATTCAGGTATTAGCTGGTCATCATGTTTGTAATAATCGCTGGGTTAGTCATTTATAGCAAAAGAATAAGAATTTTTGGAATCAAGAGAATGGTGTTTGATTGCATACAAATTTGTACATTGCATCTTGAAATCTAGTTTGGGGAAGAGGAATCAGAACATTATATTGTACAGAGAAATACGGCGTTTATAGACGGAAACTTCAAGTATTTAAAGATATCAATTCTCCCTTAACTGATCTTGGATTCAAAATAACATCTAAGAGTATCCGGAAAGGATATTTGAGGAATTTTACAAGCTGATTCTAAATTGTATGTCAAAGAGCAAAAACACAGATAGAATCAAGATGCCTTGAAAAAGAAAATCAAGACAGGTGAAACTGCCCCACGTTTACCAAGGCTTACTATAAGGCAATAGCAACTAAGAGAGATGGTTGGGGTTTACAGAAAGAGAAACGATTAGTGGAACAAATAGAATAGTGATCCTAGAAACTTGATTTACAACAGAATGGTTACTGACATATCAAGCATTGATAAGGATGTGGAGCACTGGGAATGTTTATCCAATATTCATACAACTATAAATTGGTATAATTGCTTTGGAAAATAGCTCAGCATTGTTTTGTAAAGCTGAAGATATATATTCCCCACAGCCAGAAATTGCACTCCTAATTTATATCCTAAATAAACTCATTCACAGGTGAACCAGAAACATACATGAATATTCATGGTGGCATGGTTCATTATAAGTCAAAACTATTAACAACCTACATACTGTTCAATAGGACATAACCTTCAGTAGATATATCAGTAAAAATGAATAAAACATAACTATGTGCAACAGTATGAACAAATCATAGAATGTTGAGTATCAAGAATAAGTTTGCAGAAGTCTTTTTATGCTATGACACCACTTTTACAAACTTCAGAACTAAACAGCATATTGTTTAGGGATGTGAACATATGTGGTAAAAATGATTTTCAAACCCAGGAGAAAAAAGAACACAAAATTCAGGATGGTAACTAACTGGGGGAGGAGGGGTTACTAGTAAGAAGATGAGAGTATTATATACAAGTAGCTTCACTGGTACTAATAATATTCTAATTCTTCAGATGTGACTCTTCTATAAGTGTTTTATTATTATGCTTCATAACTTAACAAATATTTGAATGCATTATTTTGTATTACATATTTGTGTATTAAATATTATATTAAATAAAAATTTAAAAGTCCAGAAGCAAAGCAATATATGCATCATCATTTAAATAGGAATATAAAATAAAATTATGCATCTAAACATATAACACATTTGGAAAGATTCCCATCAAACTTGTAACAGTTTTGCCTCTAGAAAGGAGAATGGATTCAGAAAGAGTAACACTTTCTTTCTGGTGTACTTTCTTTTCATGATAAGAATGCACTCATGTATTTTTGTTTCATTTATTTTTAAATATTAATAAAACGTACACCTGGAAAAAATTTCCAAATAGAAATTTATGCAGGTTATTTGCATTACAGGATATAAAAAAGAAGTACTGTACTCCAAGTTTGACTTATACCAAATAATATAAGATATCCATAACTCTTTTTCTATTTGGCAAGTAAAAGTTGGACTACAGATTACAATGATTTATTCCAGGAAGAGAGCTCAAGTACTTCTAGACAATAAGACCTCAGATTCTTTCTTTAATAGAATATGAAATTGAAAATCTAGGATTGCTGGGGCATGATTAAATATCTTGAAACTGCTGTTAAGATGTTCATCAAGTTACTTAAAAAATTTTAAGAGAATACATAAGTGACTGTAATTGCCTGACATACTTGGGCTATTTATAACACATTTCTCTGCATCAAAGGGAAGGGATCACCTGAGGAGGCCCCAAATAAATTAAACTCTCTTTGTCTTCTTAATTCTGTTTTATTAAGAAATAAAACCAAGAGTCAATACAGAGATCAAAACATTATCCTTATTCTTGAGAGGTGAAGCAATAGGGTGTGTGCTACTTATTTTAGCCAATATGGCTCATTAATACGTGAACAAAGCTGACTTTCCCATTCAGCCATGTCAATCCTAGCAAACAGTTCCTAGAAGCAGCAGGGCTCCTGCAAGAACAATGGAATAACCTCATACTCTGTGATCCAACCACCCTGAGAGGAAGGGTCCTGCCAAACCCACCTTCCCACATTTACCCCTTAGATAAGTCACTCCACCTCTGGAGGGGCTTAAGGGCTTAAAAAGAGAGAAACAAGAAACGTTTCCATTTCTTTTTTCCAGTTCTCTTTTTCCATCTAGAAGGTGACAGCTCTTCTTCTCCTCATACTGTAGGTAGTTCCTAGATGTGTCTGTAAGATCTGAGAACAGGACAGAAATGCAGATTTGTGGATCCACCCCAAGTCAGACTCTGAAGGTGGGTCCCAGAAGTCTGTGTTTTAACAAGCCTTCTGGCGTTTTGAATGCACCTCAAGTTTGAGAATCTCATTATGTACACAAACTTCAATATTCTCTGCTTCAACATGAGGACAAATGTGATACTATATCTAAACTACAGATTTGATTAAATGAAAAGGGTAATACATTGGGAAAAAAGAGTCCAGTATTGGAATCTTTTCCCCCACTAACTTGTTCTTTTAAATTAGATCAAATTACCTGAGATTCCTGTTTTTACAGCTACAATGATAAGGCTGAACAAAATGATTTCTATACTCTCTTGAAGTTCAAATTTTCTATGATTCTATTTTATCTCTGAAAGTGCAAAAATAATATTCAAACATGATCTTAAATATTCTTTAACCATTTCCCTAGCCCTGTCTTATGCACCCCTCTCCTTTTAGACATTCTTTATTCAGCAAACATGTATTTGATACCAACTCTGTTCAAGGCTTTGGGAGCAAGGTGAGAAAGACAGCGATGAATAAGATCCTGAGAGAACACATAAATCTATAAGATGGACTGCAAAAGTGAGTATATTCCATGTAGAAAGAAGGAAAAGAAAGTGCCACTAAAACTTAGAGAATAGCTAGCATAGCTATTTAGGTTAAAAATCAGAGCATAGACATAATAATAACAAAAAACAAAACTTAGTTTGTTGGTTGGTTAGTGCATTTTTAGCAGTTTAGTAGGAAGGAGTTATTATTTGCATTAGTAAGATTGTTGGTGTTTGGGGAACTTTTATTCTTTGTGAAAAATTACTGCAGAGAGAAAAGGCTTGCTTTTCATATAGTCTTATGAAAAAATACCCATTTTCTCCTGCTGATGAATGCCCACCTGAAGGAAGTGAGCTACTGGCTCTGTCATCTCTCTCTTCTTTGCTAAGGCTGGATTTTAGTTGCGGCTTGCCCTCAAGACCAAGACCAATCTTCGTCTGCTGTCTGGCTCTGTTCCCTGAAACACTAACAGTAAAATCCTTCATCCAAGGGTCATTCTCTGAGGTTACTTAACCTCTAGCTTCTATTCTTTAAGTTCCAGAAACAACTCAAGTTCTTCTTAGTCTCAAAGTGACCATAACAATATTCTCAGTTGCTGTGAATGTATGCCATGAATTCATTCAGATATTTTCATGAATTGAATCCAACTTTTAATAAAAAGTATATTTGAGGGGCACATTTTGCTTCTTGGAATTTACATAGGTTTCTGTGGAGAAAGGTGACCCAGGAAAGAGTGGCTACTCCAAACCAAAATGGTTCTATTTTTTTCAATGTTTAATTGACTCACTTGTCTAGATCGCAATTGTATTTTGGCTTTGAGCACTGTAATAAAAAGGAATGGCAGACCTCCATTTAAAGACACTTCTTAAATTCATTTGGAATCAATTTTGCATTTATATTCCTTCCCAGGAGAATAATCAACCAAGTCCTAAAGAGAGCTCAAGACAGTGATTCTTCCTCACCCAAAACTTCAGTCCTCCTATATGGTACCAAAAGTATATAACTATTTTTACTTTTTTAAGACTCCCACACAATCTACTCATTCATTCTTTAACGTACTTGCTTCTTATATACATAACTGCAAATCTGCTGTGTGCCAAACAACCTGCTAGATGCTCCAGAGAACACAACATTGTTTAGACATTGCTCTCTAAGACCTTGTAATTTGCAGACAGATGTTTGAATGGATGTGGCTGAAATATCCACAGAAGGTCTCATATGCAATCTTCACACAAATCTACTTTTAATGACACATTAAACATGAACACTAACAAGTCAGAACAAAAAATTCTGAACTTTCTCAAAATATCTTTTTGCTCTCCAAGAATGCATTAAATTAGGCACATACAAATAACTTTATTGTAGTTACTAGAACAATTCGTCATAAAAATTTGCTCCACCAAAAATAAAAATAATTGATTCCTTTCCCACCTAAAATCCTATTTTAAATGAATGGATTGATTAGAGCATTAAAAACACTCCAAGTTTAGTTAAGGAGTCATAAGACCCTTAGCTTGATGATTTTCCAAGCATGAGACCTAAAAAATAAATAACCTCTCTGAACTTTAGCTACTTTATCTGTACAAAAGGAGATACTAATACCTGTCTGATTATCTTAAAGGGACATTGTGGCAATAGTCTAAGTGATGAAAAGCAGAAGTTAACTGTAACTTGTAAAACACAGAAAATATGTATTTTTATTTATGATCAATGAGCTAAAGAGATAATGGAACACTTTATTTAATAACTGAATAGTATCCCTAGTAAAGGATTTGTGAAGCATTATTCCTTGTTTTCTATGCCCTTTGCAGTGAGTCACATCTAAATGCTCTGAGGATGATAAAACTTTATTTCTACCTTTCCTCTTCTCTCTTTCTGATTATTATTAACAAGTAAAAACATGGACTGCCTGGAGCTTCAGCTCCTTTCCTTGCTCTTTCTCTCTGTCTAGGACAGGTGCTAATGAGTAACAAAATGAGAAAAAGCAGAACATCAGGAGAGTAAGGACTTTCACATTTCACACAGAAGATAATCACACCCTAAATAATTATAAGTTTATATCAAAGGAGTGAGAATGTCTATGAGTTTCCATAATTGCCATTTCTAAAATAGAAATAGCATTTCAACTCTTGTGATATTAACATTTCAAGTTCAGTTCAGATCCTTTAGGGGAACAAATATTTACTAGATATTTCTGAATTGAAGGCTTATTCAAATGGCATCTTTTATATAAATCATTTATACATGTTGGAAATAATTTAACCATTCTGAAACCAGTGCTACTCTCTCTTTCTCAACTGATTATTTGGCATTATATTTGTTTCAAAAGGACTTACTGTTAAATTAATTTATGTTATAAATTATGGGTAAAATTTTTACTTCAGTTTAGTCTAAAAGATAACAGACTGGGAAGCCCAGCCATGCCAGTAAATATATGACTATGAGTAAGTCAGATAAACTCTATAAATCTCTATTATCTTACATATTACATAGTTTTAACTGATCCCTATATTTACATCTACATCTAACATTCTGGTTTTTCTTTCTTTCCTCCATATAATTATTAACCACACATGTACAAGAAAACTATCGTCAAAAATTAATCTGTGGAAAAATTTCTCTGAAGTTAACAGTCATATTTGGAGAAAGGACCTCTCACCAGAACTTCAGAAGCACAACAATTTAAATAATGTAATTTACTGACCATATTGTTGCATCATAAATAGCAAATCAGATGGACAGTTTCTCAGCGTTGGAACTACAGACACTGAGCTTGATAATTATTTGGGTGTTGGGAGGAGCTGTCCTGACCATTGCAAGATATTTAACAGCATTCCTGACCTCTGCCCTGTAGATCCTAGCAGCACTCCTACAAATCTGACAACCAAGATTTCTCCAGACATCACCAAATGTCCACTGGAGTAGGAGGCAAAATCACCCCTAGATGAGAACCACTGAAATATAGAAATGGTCAAATTCTTGGATCATGAGGCAGCTGAGTGGCTCAGTTGGTTAAGCTTCTGCCTTTGGCTCAGGTCATGATCCAAGGGTCCTGGGATCGAGCCCCACGTTGGGATCCTGTTCAGCAAGGGAGTCTGCTTCTCCTCCCTCTCCCTCTGCCCTTCCCCCTGCTTGTGCTCTCTCTCTCTCTCTCTCATTCTCTCTCTCAAATGATAAATAAAATCTTTAAAAAAATTCTTGGATCACCAAGATTTGCTACTCTAAAATCAATGTTTTTTACATAAATCTATTTCCTCAAAGATTGAAAATTTTCCTAATTTTTTCAATTCTGAAAGTAGCATTCCCAATGTAATTATTATGCAATATTTCTGACCATAGTAATAATTTTCCTTAGAATTAGATAGTGAAAATATACATGTTATATTAGTGGAATAAAATATTTTCACTTCTACAGTTATCTTATAAGATTGTTAATTTCTAAAAGCAAATCCTGGAAGAGCAAATTATTTGGGGATTTTATTTTTAATAACTGAGCTTCTGGAAAGAGATTGAACTAATAAAAGAAGGTAATTTTTTTATGACAAAAATTCAATATGGAAGAAAACAGGCTTAAGTCTCTAGAAAATTAAACAGTTGTCAGGCCATTTCCTTTAAGAATAATTTTTAATGAAGCAAACGTTTTCTGATGTGATTTGAAAAAGATGTATGTACAGAGGTTAGAAGGTGGGAAGAGTGTATGTAAATCACAATGCTGGCGATCTTAAATACACACAGTGTGACTGTAAGCCACAGTGGTTATACTTAAGTTATACTTAAGCTATAAAGAGTTTTCTCCTTTATAGTTTATGTTCTGCAGGTCCACCACCCATTCCAAAGAGGTCTGTTTGAAATAGGCCATTCATTACATGATTTGAGCTCATTATATATATTTTTAATAGAATGTAGTCTCCATGACATACTTTTAAAAAGTAATGCCTGAGTACAAGACATGACTGTTATGTCCGGAAAATGGAGAACATTTGAAGAGTATTGCTCATTGAAGGTCTGTGAAACTAAAGAAAGAATAGGGTGACAAGTGTTTTAAACACACAAGCAATATACGTAATGTACAATATCCACTTTAGTCTTCTTTTCCTATTAACACATATATTCCACGAGAAGATATTCCAGAGGTCTTTCTGGATGAGTTAGGTCAGGGGAAAATTTTTGATTACCTTCCTTCTCTTACTGACCTCAGCTAAAGTCAAATTAAGTTTAACTTTCCAATCATTTGGAGTTAAATGTAACTTTATAAAATCCTTATGTATAATATTATTGGCATCATGATTTTATTGTCTTGGCTTTATACACAGGTTACATTTTCAATCAAGAAGTGAATTGATATTGATATACCAGTGACTAAGCAGGCAAGCATCCATGTATAATTTAATGAGCTCATTTTTTTCTGTGTGTCTACTTTGATCATCTGTTCACTTGACAGGTCTTTTCAGCTTGCAGGTCTCATGGTTAAACTGTGCTCAAATTTAAGTGTACAGAGGTTCAAATTGTAAATAACAATGTCCTTGTTAACTGATATGGTCTCTATTTCCTTGTATAACAACAACTGTTCACCTAATCCCATTCTCAGGTTCTGACCCTCTACAGGTACACGGATATGGCTGTTTGAATTAATTATTTACATGCTAGTTCATAAAAGATAACTATTGTAAGTAGTCTCCCTAATAGACTCAGAAAACAGAAAATCCTTTGAGGGAGTGAAGGTACATTTCACAAAGACACAGCTTCCTCAAACTGTAATAAAATTAACAACTTCAAGCCATTGAGTTGCTGCTTGGGGAAATGAGGTGTAATTTTAAAGTAATGATATTGATTTTCCTATGTGTCCTTGGAACTCAACCACATTACCTAAGGCTCATACCACATTAATCCTAAAATTAAAGACAACTAGATCTTGGAAAGTACAGTCCTCTAACTTAATAACGCAAGTCAGTCTATGCTTCATCTCACTTCCCTAGCTTGCCTTGCTAGACCTAGGTTTCTCCCAGAGAGTTATTTTCTTGGGCTCTTAAGTTTCTGGATTCTTGTAAGGCATTCCTTTTTACAGCAAAATTAGTAAAAATAAAATCACTTGTCTTTATTTAGGACCTTCAAAGCATGTTGAGAAAGATCTACTTAACCTAAGGGTATTCCTTTTGATGAATTAAGCCCCCATACCTTTATGTTAAGCATCATTTCATGGAAGGCATGTAAATCTTTCATTATTTTGAGCTAAGCAACACTTCCTGAAAATAAAATGCTAGGAACACCAAGGCATTAAGCCACTAACCCCCAACACTCCATGTGTGACCTACTAGAGATGCTGCCTGTACAGAGAAAGAAGGGCCAAAATTTGTGAGCTAAGCATCTTATGTATACTTCATGTCTATTCAGTAAATACAGTCTCTCACACACACTTTAGCACACAGGGCTAACGGCTTTGTGGTCAGATAGGCTTGGATTTGATTTCCAATTCCA
This sequence comes from Mirounga angustirostris, assembly GCF_029215605.1. NCBI lineage: Eukaryota > Metazoa > Chordata > Mammalia > Carnivora > Phocidae > Mirounga > Mirounga angustirostris. The sequence goes on along the minus strand of NW_026991715.1, from coordinate 118,374,583 downwards.
GTATGACTTGGAATGTAACTTTAAACATTTGATCCTTTGAAATTAATTTTTTGGCAGATATAATAAATAATAACAAGCAGCTTCTGACACACAAAAAGTACACAAAAGTGATAAAAATATTAAATGTTACTTAATTTTTATTCACTGAACATAGATCCTACTGTGAAAATATTTTTAAATATCTATATTACAGAATATATTAGTGGGTTTTAATTATTTTATTTCAAATGTTAACCATCAATTTGTACTAAATGTACAACTATTATCATATAGAACACTCATAATTTTTGAAAATATAAAGAACTCCTCACTATTAAATTTTGGGTACAACTGCCATAGGATAAAAGACTGTCTCAAGATCACATAGTATATCAAATGGTAATTAAAACAGGAATCAAAGGGTCTGGATTTGAGCCCTGAATTCACCATTACCTAGCTGTGTGACCTTGGACAAGTCATTTAAAATCATAATCCTAACTTCTTAGCTAAACAATGGGAATAGCACCTTTTGACCTTCCTAATGCACAAGGTAATACAAGAAACAAATTAAAATATGTGAAATCTCTTTAAAACTTTACTGAAAACATAGTTTTTAAAAATAAGGCTACTTCTAACTTGAACAAGAAGAGTGGCCCTAAAGCAACTGCATTCCAGACAGGGGGGAAAACTGCAAAGAGGAAAGAAAAAAATCATCAAAATTAAACTCTGCCTATTCATACTGGTACAGAAATGAGAACCAACTTTGTAGCCAGTAGAACTAATTTCCAGTTTTGCGTTTCCCAGATTTGTGAACCTTTGCAAAGTTACTTAAATTTTCTTTGATACAGTTTTCTCATACATTAAATAAGATGGCAGAACTATTATTTGGCTAGTAAATACTCCCTTCACCCCTATTAATAAAAGCCCTTTTAGTTTGGAATGGTGGGATATCCCCAGCTAAAAAGAAACAAACAAACAAACCCACCTTATCACCCTTTTAGCTAAGTCATCAGTAAGAAATAAGGAGCCAGACAGTAGTCAGTGAAATCATAGGATTGATTTATGCTAAAGGTTCTTTAGAAAAGAACAGACCCAGCTGGTTTGACCCTTTGCTTTTATCATTTCTCTTAAACCTTCTGCTTGCCTGGATCATAGACGTGATGTAAGAGTTTAAGCAGATATCTTGTCACCATGGAGAGAAAAGCATAAGGGCAAAGTCATCTACTAAGAATTGCTGAAAAGAAAGCTAGAAGAGCACAATAGAATTTGAGGGTCCATATCAACTATGGACTACCTACTTCTGTTTCCATATTTGAGAAAATTAATTTGTTTAATCCACAGCTTATTTTAGTTTTTAGTTACTCATGGTCAAATACAATCTCTAATATTTTTTGCAAGGTTGATACTTGAAATACATATAATATAGAATGAAAACATGGAAAATATCTGAAATATTTTAAGTGTAAAAAGGTAATTTTTAATTATCAGCCATTGTTTCCCCTTGCCCTATATCCCTTGTTTCTCCCCATGGAGAAACCCAAACTCTCTGGCATCCACAGGCCCCAGAAAAACATGCTAGAATAGAAAGGAAAAGAAATGTTTGGTTGTCTTATAGCCTGAAAACTCAAAATTAACAACACACCTTTTATGTGTTATAGCTCAATGAAGCCATTTGAGAACAGTTAAAACTGACAGGGATTTTCAGAATACAATAGCAGATCAATAAAAGATGTAAAAAGGTTAAAAGCTGACTCCCATGAATTCTAAAAAAAAAAACTAACCAGAAAAAAGTACAGCTAATATAGGGGCATGTCTGGGCTCCTGGGTGGCTCAGTTGGTTAAGCAACTGCCTTCGGCTCAAGTTATGATCCTGGAGTCCCGGGATCGAGTCCCTCATTGGGCTCCCTGCTCAGCAGGGAGTCTGCTTCTCCCTCTGACCCTCCTCCCTCTCATGTTCTCTGTCTCTCATTCTCTCTGTTGCAAATAAATAAAAAATCTTAATAAAAAAAAAAAAAAGATAGGGGCGTGTCAAAAAAACAGAAGAGGCAACTGAAAGAAATTTTCACTGGCCAAAGATGCAATACTTGAGAATTACTATGGATACCGACTGCAGCATAACAAAACACACGCTTAGATCTTTGATTTCACAAAAATCTAAAAAATAAACATCTAATTCGTCAACTTTGGATTATGTTAGGGGAACTACTTATTTTTGAGAACTGATAAATAAAGGTAGATAGACAAACACTTACCACCCTTTCATATATAATTTGTGACCGGTAAACAAATGGTGATGAGGTGAAATTTCACTTTATAGAATATCCCTGCAAATAAAGAAAGAATGTTCTCATTTTGCAACTCCCACTGAATTACTAGAACTAGACATTGAAAAATCAATGGCTGTTAATATCACTTTTTAAAAGTAAAATATCACTTTCAATTTTTTTGCTCCCAATAAAGAAAATACCACTACCTATGATATATTCATGAGAAACTACAAAAAAATCAATGGTGAAGGGAAATAGGGAAAACAACAATAGACTAATGACCAAAGAGATGAAAAGTTAATCATCCAAACTACAAGGGCATAGGAATGTAATAACCATCTAACACATCCATCTTGAGTTGTTTGCAGCATCTTCATTTCTCAGGGATGCTATTTTAATCTAGGTCCTACAGAACTCAGAGCGTGAGCCAAGTTTAAAAGCAACATTTTATTTCATAAATTTAAGCCCAGACTAGTGAGAATGAGGGAAAAAAACGGAAGCAAGTTAAGAAAATATTTTCAGTATTTTGTTGCAAAAATTTATAGTACTGGGTCATTGCTTCCTCATAAACCATAAGTACAAACAGCAAGTCACTCAAAATTTGTTTGCTAGACACATGGGACTTTTAAAGAGGAATTGAGAAGAAGCTGTCCCTTGCAGTGGTCCATTAGAGAGATAAAAGGAAGTGATTTACCTACAGAGCTCTTTTTATCTCTTGGTTCCAACTTGCCAATGATCATTCCATGGGAAACTAACTTCTTCCCACATTTGGTTGTCTTATCTAGCCTTTCATGGGGCTCTTAGGAAGGAAACATGACCTCAGGTCTAATAGTGGAGTCATGACCCAGTGTGGATGGGGTGATGACCATGAGAGAAAAACAGAGGCACTGGATGAAATCTGTGAAGAAGCACAAGGTTTGGTCCAATACAAATCCCAACCTGTGTCTCCTCAAATAAATTAACACTTGTGTCTTAACTAGTTTTCCAGCAAAAAACAACAAAAAACAATTAAAGATCCTATGCCATAGGTCCAAGCCCCCTTTCCTGTCTAAACTTTCTCTGTAAGTAAACACATCCAATTCCACTGTTTCAACTGGCTTCCAAATGTATAACCTCCACCACATGTCTTTCCTGAGTATCAGACATGCCTAATGCTCATGAAATAATTCACATGAAGTAATTCCCCCAGTGCCTCCCAAACTTACTAAGTTCAAGACAGACCTCTTGATTCATTTTGCTCTTTTCAGCCACCATCCTGAAATACTGCAGTACACATTTGATAAACTTCTCTACTCCCACACTAGTTTTCTACTCAATCATTCTCGGTAAAGCAGCTAGAATGATCTTTATTTTGAATATTAATTTCTTATTTAGCACCCTCTGACAGTGGTAATAGCTACAACTTACTGATGTCTTATTTCATGCCAGGCAAATTAAAAAATGTTTTATATGATTTTTTAAAGTCAATCTTCTCAACAAACACAAGAGCAGAAATTATTATTATCATCTCTATTTTAAAGATGAGGAAACCAAAAAAAGAGATATTAAGTAACTAGCCCAAAGTTACAGAATTCCATACTTGGAAAAGCTAGAATTTGAACTATATTCTCAACCACTATTCAATTCTCTCTAATGGCTTCCTATTGCTTTCAGAATTAAAACTTCCTAGTATGCCTTTAACATTGTACATGATCTAGCTTTCACCTCTCTCTCAAATTACCTCTGATTAGGCTTCTTGCCCTAAACTGCAATCATGCTTCTCATTCTTCTGTTCTTTGAACATATAAAGCACAAACTGGCCAGGTACACTTGCTGCCATTTCCACCTGGTATCCTTTTCACTGAAAAAAATAGCTAATTTTCACCTTCAAAATCTAAGTTCATTTGTCTCTTCAGGGATTCTTTCTCCTACTAACTCAGGTACTTTCTCTTACATCATCCTATTCACTTCCTTCATAGCACTTACCACAGCCTGAATATATATTTACTTCATTATTTGTTTGTTGAATGTATATTCCTTCAGGGTAGATACTTTATATTTTTATTATTGTTGAATTCCTCAATATTACATCCAGTGTTTGATACAGTCAGACTTAAACCTAAATATTGTTGAGTTAATAAAGGTATAGTTACAGCTTATATGAAATAGAAAAAATAATGATAGAAATATATCAAGAAGCATCCCCCAAAACTATAAATATGCCTTTCCACAAAAGTGTGCCTGGATAATACATAATGAAAATGTAAATGATATTTACATCTGCAGTTAAGCAGTTTACTACTAATAAAGATTTTCTAAAGGAAAACTGTGAAGAAAATTATGAAAAATGGAGACATATTAAAGTATGGATATTAGTATATAATTTTCTCCATGGAGGGCATGGTAAGTCTAGGAAATTGTACACTTAAAAGAAAAATGTATATATCTTAAATTATAATTTATTTTTATCTGATCCTGCTTCTCCCAGATTTCTTTTTTTTTTTTTTAAGATTTTATTTATTTATTCATGAGAGACAGAGAGAAGCAGAGGGAGAAGCAGGCCCCCAAGGAGCAGGGAGCCCGATGCGGGACTCGATCCCAGGACTCTGGGATAACGACCTGAGCCGAAGGCAGACACTTAACCGTCTGAGCCACCCAGGCGCCCCTTCTCCCAAATTTCTTATATAATTGATACAATTCTAATTTTTTCCATATTCTAAGACTCTCATTTTCTAAAAGGATATTTGTACTCTTTTCAAATCTTATCTTTGTATCTTGCCTTAGAAAAATGAAAAACAAAATAGGATCTATCAAAATTGCCTAGGATTTACTTTCAAAAAGGCATATTTAGAGTATAGTATATCTTTTAAACCTGTAGATTAAGACAGTAAAAAAGTAAATTTTCTTGGGGCGCCTGGGTGGCTCAGTCAGTTAAGCATTTGCCTCTTGATTTCAGCTCAGGTCATGATCTCAGGTCCTGGGATTGAGCCCCTGTCAGGCTCCCAGCCCAGCATGGAATCTGTTTGTCTCCCTTTCCCTATGCCCCTCTCCCTACTCTTGCTCTTTCTCTCTCTAATAAATAAATAAATCTTTAAAAAAAAAAAAGAAAAAGTAAATTTTCTTTAAGAACACATAATTAAAATACAGTGTCAATTCTTCTATCAGAATATTGTCTAGAGAAGTCTTTCAAACTGGCCTAACAAAACCGGCTCCAATAAACAACACTTCCTAAGTGCAGGGGCATTAAAGAAAGGTCAATAAATATATCATAAATCTCTAAAAGTCTATAAAGTAAAAAATATATGTAAATAAATGGCAACTAAATATGTAGTTCAAAAGTAAATTGAGGAGATTCTCAATTAATATATGGTAATGGTGTCATTGTTCACAAATCTCTCCAAATCTCAACATAAAAATAGGTATAACAATGAGATAGTCAAAAACCCAAACCCATGGACAAGATTTATGATGAAACTTGGAATATCCATTAATGTCAAAATACAAAGAGAGATTTGAATGACACCAACAGTCCCAAGACCTGCATGACATCAATGTCTATATGGGATTAAGCAGAGGGAAAAAATAGGGCATCTATAAATCTAAGAACAGAAAAAGCCCCTCTATAGGCAAAGATAGTCTTTGAAAGCATGTTAGGCCAGATAATGGGAGAAGAGCAGCTGACAGTGGGAGGGGTTTGGCCCATTCCAATAGCAAGTAAGTTTCATAGGTCTATAGTCTGCAGTGGTGGATGCAGTCTAGCCCTCAAAGACTTGCTAAACTGACCTGACAAGATTTCCTGCTAATATATGACCTCACACCAAAGAGGAAACAACTCTGAGTGGAGTAGGATAGGTGCAATAGAGATGAAGAAAAAAGAAGGACCAGGAAAAAGTAGAGGTAGACAAAAAAGTCCAGGTCTCAAGAAAGTCAATACTCTAACATAACAGGAAAAACACAGAAGAGGCAGTTGTGAACTTTGCAAAGTATTTTGAACCACACCTCCTTCAAAAAGTTAAGGAAAAGAGGGTGCCTGGGTGGCTCAATCGGTTAAGCATCTGCCTTCGGCTCTGGTCATGATCCTGGGGTCCTGGGATCGAGTCCCACAGCAGGCTCCCTGCTCAGCAGGGAATCTGCTTCTCCCTCTCCCTCTGCTGCTCTCTCTCTCTGTCAAATAATTAAATAAAATCTTTAAAAAAAAAAGTTAAGGAAAACAAATTTCACATTAAAATAATACGCAAAAGAGAACTACTGAGTCAAACCCCATACAAAGGCAAAGTAGAAAAAGGTACAGAATGACATCTCTAAAATGCTAGATAGACATCTTATAGAAGAGATAAATTGGTAATATTTTATATTAAACTAAACTGTTACTAAAATAATTTAAGCCATGAAAGAATAACACATTAGAAATAGAAATACTTAAAAAAAAAGAAATAGAAATGCTCAATGAATAAGGTAATGGAGCTCAGGTAACAAGTTGAATTAAAAAAAAAGAATTATTATTTTTTTAAATTTTATTTCATTATATTAGTCACCATACATTACATCCTTAGTTTCTGATGTAGTGTTCCATGATTCATTTTGTGTATAACACCCAGTGCTCCATGCAGAAGATGCCCTCCTTAATACCCATCACCAGGCTAACCCATCCCCTCACCCCCCTCCCCTCTAGAACCCTCAGTTTGTTTCTCAGAGTCCATAGTCTCTCATGGTTCGTCTCCCCCTCCGATTCCCCCCCTTCATTTTTCCCTTCCTACTATCTTCTTTCTTTTTTAAACTAAACTAGAAGGAATGTAAGAACATAAAAGTTACAGATTATGCCTTAAGAAAAATAGATTTAAAAGAGAAACAGTTAAAAAATAAGGACAGAGAAGAGTTTAAAATGATTCAAGAAAAATAAATAAACATCAAGTAGGCAAAAAATATCCAACATACAGGTAATAGGAATTTCTAAAAAAGAAACCCATCTTTGGCCAGTGTGAGCTTCTTCTCAGATGAATGTTATACTCTTTGAATATATAGTCCCAAATCAGCAATTAAAAAAAAAAATTTAAACTACATCTGAAAGAAGCACGTTGTATTTCTAGGATCATGATCCCTAGAAAAACCATCACCAAGGCACATTTTAGTGACTATTACCTACAATGGAAAGAAGACCAAATTTTCATCAAGTATTTTGACAATAATGCCAAGCCAGGAGAAACAATGATCAGAACAATAGCAACAAGTAACCCTACTACCCATATTTCCCAGTTAAATATTCCACAGCAGTTTTGTCTATATTTGTTATATTTAAATCTCTATCTTTGGGGGTGGTGCCTGGGTGGCACAGTCAGTTAAGCTCCCAGTTCTTGGTTTCAGCTCAGTTCATAATGTGAGATCAAGCCCCATAGGCTGGGTGCGCAGCCTGCTTAAGATTCTGTCTCTCAAAAAAAAAAAAAAAAAAAAAGATTCTGTCTCTCTCCCATAGGCTTCGCCCCCCCCACCCACCTAAAGAAAAATAAAATAAATAAATAAATAAATCTCTATCTTTGGTGAAATCTTTATCATTGATTATCACTTTCATTCTATATGTTCAATGTATGGGTCTCTTGCTTAATTACAATCATATTTTTATAATTACTACAACACATTTTATTTTGTTATCAAGGTTACCCGATATATAGCAATAAATAATCTCACATATTGAAATTTAAAATGGCATCAGAAAAACTGTTGAACATTGTTGTCAATTATATATGTTGCAGACACCTTCTCCTAGGTTTTTGCTTGTTTGCATCTCCAAATGGTGCCTTTGGATGAATATAATTCTACACTTTAGTGTAGTCTAATTTATCAGTATTTTCATTAATATTGAAATGTTTCCATTTAAACATGTGGTGAATTTAGAGAAAATAGAAAAAAATGCAAATACGACCTAAGAAAGTAAAGTTTGACCAATGAAAAGAGATTAAGGTAGAACACACAGTATTTTTGAGACATGATTACAGAAAAATAAGCAAAATTATCTTTATAGAAACCATGACAAGAATATACAAAGGGAAAACCTAGATTTGATAAAAGCCTTCATACTTGTATAGTTTGTGAAAAAGTTCACGACAGTACAATTGAAAACAAAATCTACAAGATTTTTTCCCACCATAGGTAGAAATTTGGGAATAAAATTTGTGCTAACATAATTGATCATAATATTTAAAAAAAAACTTAGGAAATCATGATTTTTAATCTGTTAGTCACCATGTCATCCACTATATCCCAACATCTGCACCCTAATTAGGAAAATTTAAAAAGAACAAGTAGTTCCCAGGGAGTAATAAAAATAAGAATTATCATTTAGTGATCATCTATTATGCTGAAAACTATACTATACTATACTAAACTATACGTGCCCTCCTTAATACCCATCATCGGGCTAACCTATCCCCCCACCCCCCTCCCCTCTAAAACCCTCAGTTTGTTTCTCAGAGTCCACAGTCTTTTATTTAGTGCTTGCAATACTCTGCATACTCCATTTGGGCTTTTAGTAAAGATAGAGAAATTAAGAGAAAAAAATTAAAAGCAAAAGACGGTCCTTTATCTTAAGAAGTTTACAATATAATGGGAGAACAGCACCAGAATTAATACTGAATATGGATTAAAGAAAGTAGAAAAAATAATAAAGGAAATCAATAAAAACATACAAATATGCTACTTAAGCAACTTTAAGTAGCAACAGTTCCCCAAAATAAAATTCTGAAAGAAACTAAAGTGACAAAGGGTTGGATGAGTCCTTTGTTGGAATATTTACACATTTCAGATTTGCTTGAGGGAAAAACCTTTCACTCCAATAAGGTACCAGAAAGCGGAGAGGGGGAAGCCAAGAACCCCAGCCCAGTATCACTCACATAAGATTTTGATATCCACTTTTAGAACCAAAGGGCAAAGAATGCAATTCATTATGTAACCCAAAAAGACCTTTAAGGAGAAAAGGGAAGAGGAATGGTGAAGTATTAAAAAAGAAGCTAAAAATGGATGACATACCAAAGGAGTTGGCAAAAGGAAAAGGTCGGTGACAGTCTCATGGGAGAGACCCCACCTACTACAGAAGAGCCAGGCGCTAGCTAATCATGACTCTGGGTAGGTCTGACCCTTGGGAGGAGGGCTTGGAGGAGAAAAAAACACATAGCTCAGTAAATCAAGTCAGGAGGTTGGAAATGCAACCCATATTCTAGCTAAAGTATTAATTAAAGCATTTCAGCCCAAAATACCAAACCAGAAAAGGTAAATTTGAACTACACTGCTCTTTAAAAAAAACAAAACTTGTTTTTCCCAGTATATGCCCAAATATAGGCACTAATATAAGTAATTCCTTACTTTCCAAAAAATACATTTTTGCTCACCTTCATTGTGTAAATATTTAGGGTATAAATGAATTGGGTAAATATCTATTTTAATATTTTACACATACATATTATCCTCCCATATAATAGATGAATTTTGATTTTAATGAAATAATTGCATATAATTCTTTATGTTCTTTCTGCATGACTGTCTTGCCAAAAACAAACTATTTTCATTGGAATTGTACTGAATCACAGAACTGTATAGAAAAAGTTTTCACATTTTTCTTTTTTTTTTTAAAGATTTTATTTATTTATTTATTTGACAGAGAAAGAGAGCACAAGCAGGGGGAGCTGCAGGCAGAGGGAGAAGGAGAAGCAGGCCCCCCACCAAGTAGGAAGTCCAGTGCTGGGCTGGATCCCAGGACCCTGGGATCATGACCTGAGCTGAAGGCAAATGCTTAACGAACTGAGCCACCCAGGCGCCCCTTCACATTTTTCATATTGAAACTTTTAATACACAAATATGGTATATCTATTTAGGTGTTTTGAATGTCCTTCAGTAAAATTTTATCATTTTCTCATCTTCACCTAATTATTTGACAGATTTTAAAGTTTAGTTTTCATTCATTTCACTTTTTTCACAATTTGCTACTATTCAATTGATTTTTATGTTGATTTTGTACATAGGAAAAATCACCAAACCCTCTAATCATCAAACCCTCTAATTTGTGCATACCTTCTTTAGAATTTATTAGTAGATAACAATGACATTGCTTTCTATACACTCTTTAAAAAAAAAATTCATAACAATCACATTTGACACTGAAGTTATGGTATCATTTCCCCTGGATAATTACTAAATCTAGGTTAGATTTCTTCACTGCCTTTTTTAAACTATTTTTCTTACATTGATTCAAATCTAGGACTGATTGAGGTCATTTCAAGCATATATCTTTCCCAATTTTGCATGGAATTTAATCAAAGTCACTTCCATTCTCTTAAGGGATAGGCTGGAAAAACCCAAGGACGCTTTTAACACCCACACCATTTCAAAGGTAGGTTTGCTTCTTGGCCTTGGGAATAAATGGAGAGTCCTTTGGAGGTTCTGTCTCCTCTGCTTCTTTCTTTCCTTTTTTTTCCTTATTTTTTATTTAATTTTTTAAACTTTTAATTCCAGTATAATTAAATACAGTGTTAAATTATTTTCAGGTGCTCCTCTTTTTCTTTCTTCATGTGTGTTTCACACGGTTTGCTCCCTCAGATGGGTTCTTCTCCACAGTCCTCATGGTAGAAAACAAAGCCCCAAAAGATCAAAGGTTTTCATTTTTTTTCTCATCAACCACACATTGAGACATCCTACACTAGAAATACCAAGTCCAAACATTTTGCAGGAAAGTCACATTAGTCAAATTTAGTTAGTCCAAATTTAGAAATTTGGATGCTTAACTATGGACCAATCCAATCTAGTCCAAATTTGATTAAGAGACAGGATAGTGTGTTTGACTCAGACCACTCAGCTGGGGGCTGGGGGAGAGCATCACATTTCAAGGTAGCAGTTTCCTCTGCAATTTTTTAAACCCACACAGACTCCCACAGGCTTCTTCTTCTTTTTTTTTTTTTTAATTTTTTAAAAATTTTATTATGTTATGTTAATCACCATACATTACATCATTAGTTTTCGATGTAGTGTTCCATGATTCATTGTTTGCGTATAACACCCAGTGCTCCATTCAATACGTGCCCTCTTTAATACCCATCACCAGGTTAACCCATCCCCTACCCCCTTCCCCTCTGGAACCCTCAGTTTGTTTCTCAGAGTCCATAGTCTCTCATGGTTCATCTCCCATAGGCTTCTTTACCAGAACAAACCTGAATAAGTTGCATATACATATTTTAAGTTTATATCTCGACTTAAGCATATTTCTTTTCAGTATTAATCTGTTATCTTCTATTGCTTCAAGGTTTATAGGCAATATTTAGATATAGTCCAACATTGTTGTTAATATGCACAAGAGACTGTTTTCGCCAATATGTTTTGTTGCATATTTTTTTAGCTTCTGCTGGTTGGGGAAAGTATTTGTTTAAAACTCACTTGTCTATGAATCCTAACATATACAAAGACAGGATCTTTTGGTTAGCCTCGAAACATTACATAGCAGTTCCTTTTGTTATAGTACTGCACTTGGAAGAAATACCAGTTCAGGAAAGCAGCAACAAGGTGTATCTCTCAAGGGCACTTCCGAGTTACTCTAGATGCAATAGTTTGATCACAAAGTCTGTTTCCAGGGAACACAATCTAAGCCACAGAGGTCTATTTACAGTCTACAGTAAAGCTTTCCAAATCTTCTTATCCTCTATAAATGGAGATCTTTCACTTCAAGAGTCACCCTCACCCCCTGCAGTCTCTCTTTCCTCGTTCCAAACTCTTCCATTCCCTAGTCCAAACCACTGTACCCTTTGTCTTTGTGGTCTGCCCTTCCTAAGTTAGATTTCTCAGAAGGAGACTTTGAGACAAAGATTCACATGAGAGTGATTTATTAGCAAGGGTTCTCAACATGGGAGGGTAGAAATTGCTCTGGGAAGGGAAAGAAGCCAAGGAAGGGTGCAATCTGGGGCAGAGTTCCATGAAGGATCACTTTGGCTCAATCCCACAGTTAGCTCTGCAGCCAATCTGGGGTAAGATAGCTGGACTATTTACAGACTGCATCATCACTGGTTAAGGGCTAAGCAAGGGAAGATGGCAATTCCTAGGCACTTCTGTCCTCCACATGAACAAACAAAATAATTTCCATCAGCCTGAGGGCAACTCTCCACAGAGCCCCAAGGACTGGTGTGAAAGCACACAGGGAGTCCGGGACCATGAAAATGGTAAAAGATCCAAGAGGATATGAGAAGAATACAAATGAGCTACAGATCTAGCCCTTTCTCTTCCACCTGCAAACTGGTATCTTTTCCAAACCAAATACAGTTCTCTAGGATTCTTTGTTTGTCTCTCATCTATTATGCTACTTCTGCCCAATAAAGCCTGGAAACTCAACAGATGCAGATTCTCACTAGTGAAAAAGAGTTCTGTTTTCCTTACTGTTAGAAAGGGATAAAACTTTTTAAAATCACATTTATGTAAACCAGTGTGTTCAATAAAGTTTTTGATTAACTGGAAACTCAGTAAGTATATAAGTGAAAAGAAAAAGAGGTATTATGTTCTAGTCAATTCAGGGTGAAAGCAAACAGAAATGTATGACAGCCTTGATTAGCTACTTGTAACAGAGTAACACATTTTGATTTGGATTATTCAAATAATTACTTAGAATTTCCATATAAATTTCTTTTATAACCTTAGTCCTAGTATATGAATGCATCTACCCCAACCTTAAAAAAGAATAATAGAGTAGTAATGAAGAGTAAAGACTAGCAATGAAAAGTTACAGAAAAAATTAATTAATTTGAAGTGAAACTCAGCTTCCACAATACTAGAGGACACCATTCAGTTTTGCATGCCAGTTTTTCTTTTGAAAAGAGGAAAAACATAATAAAATAATAATTTTAAAATACTTAAAAGGAGCTAAGATAAAAATTGTTTTCCTTTAATGAGAACAGCATGGTTAAAAACAGCTCCTCTTTTCTATGCACCTCCTCAAAATATTCTACTACATAAAACCTGGAATCTTACTTCTATTTAAAAGGTAAAGTGAAAACATTTTTTAACACTACACAGAAAAAGAAAGCAAGAGTGTAATTCTTAATGTGATATTCCAAGTTTATTATTGAAGAAAATTTCAGCCACCTGAATTCTAGTATAGTTTCTGCCACTAACTAGTCACGTGACCTTGGACAAGTCATTTAATGCTCAGTTTTCTCAATATGATGAGTTGGACTTGACGGCATTAAAGATCATTTTCAAGACTATAAAGGGGTGGCTGGGTGGCTCAGTCAGTTAAGCATCTGCCTTCAGCTCAGGACATGATCCCAGGGTCCTGGGATTGAGCCCCATGTTGAGCCCCACATTGAGCCTCACATCCAGCCCCACATCCGGCTCCACGCTCAGCAGGAGTCTGCTTCTCCCTCTCATACTCTCTCTCTCTCTCCAATAAAGAAATAAAAAATCTTTAAAAAAAAAGACTATAAAGAATATGAAATATTATATGGCTATTACACTATGAGTCTGATTTTTAATCTAGGAATAAATAAATACTTAGGAATTTTAAAAAATCAAAAGTTTCTGTTCTTTAGTATTGGTGTATGGAAGAACATTACTTATTTTGTAAAAGATTTTGCTATTACACAAAATACTCATGCATGTTTCTTTTGGATCTCACCTTATGAAAATTACATTTGTTACACAAAGAAACAAGTTTGACTAATTTAAATGTAAATTTGCCTTTTAGAACAAATGACCTTACGTGGCTTACTAAACTACCATATTCAGCAAAATTAACTTAGAATGAATTTTAACTGTGAAAGTAACATCCATCTTCAGTGGATTAAGCTCTGCTATACTCAGAATAGCCAAAAATATGTTACTGGTGAAATGATAATTTCAAAAGCAGAATTTTAAAAAAATTATTGGTGGGGCACCTGGGTGGGTCAGTCCATTGAGCATCTGACTCTTGATTTCAACTCAGTTCACGATCTTAGGGTCGTTGAGACTGAGCCCTGCATCGGGCTCCACACTCAGCGCAGAGTCTGCTTGAGATTCTCTCCTTCTCTCTCTGCCCCTCCCTGTGGTCACTTGCTCTCTCTCTAAAATAAATAGATAAAATCTTTTTAAAAAAATTAATGGCAATATTCTGTTTAATGTCAAAAGGAGATAACTCTAAATTGGGGATTAAACCAAGTACATTACTTTATACTTACACTTCATTCTTCCAGTTCCTCAATATTTAACTAGGTTTCTGTAAAGGTTAATTTTATGTGTCAATTTGACTGGGCCATGGAGTGTCTTAGAAGGTATTTGTCAAACATTATTCTGGGTGTTTCTGTGAGGGTGGTTTTGGATGAGGTTAATATTTGAATCCAATCAGTTAAAGGCCTGAGTAGAGTAATATGCTGACCCTCCCCTCAGTAACAGAGAACTCTTCCTGCCCAGTGACCTCTGAACTGGACGTCACCTCTCCTTGCTTCTACAGCAGTTTCCAGCCTTCATGCTAGAATTGGGACATTGCCTCTGCAGATTCTGGACTTGTCAGCCTCCAGAACTACATGAGCCAATTTCTTATTATAATTCTCTTTATATGGAAATATAGATATTGATATCCTATTGATTTTGTTTTTCTGGAGAACCATGACTAACACAATTGCTATTATAAATGACATATTGGTTCCTTTATATATATTGTTTTAATTTTGAATTTGAAAAACTAGAAATTCACAAGAAGTTGAAAAGGTAGCACAGAGAAGTCCTCTGTACCTTTCACTCAGTTTCCCCCAATGTTTGTGTCTTACATATTTATGGTACAATATCAAAACTAGCATTTTAGGTCATTTTGTCACATATACAGATTCATGTAAACACATGTGACCACAAACGTCATCAAAATATGGAATTCTTCCATTACCACAAAGATTTCTCTTGTACTATTCCCCCCCCCCTTTTTTTTTACAAACATAGGCTATATTGGGGGAAGACAGATGGGGGCAGGAATGGGGTCAGTCTTCCTTCAGGCTCCTGAACATGGTGGCCAGCACACTCTGGTGCTCCAGCTGCCCCTCATTGGGCTCCAGGTCCATCTCATCCTTGGTCCTCGTCCTCACCCAGCTCAAGCTCCTCCGGGTTGGCTTGCTGTCCCAGCTCAGTCAGCTCCTCACAAATAGGATCTTGCTCTGGGCCCAGCTTTATTTCACCATCTCTGGCCCCTAGCAACAGCTAATCCATTTTGCATCTTTATAATTTTGTCATTTCAAAAGAGCTATACAATGAAATCAAATTATATGTGATCTTTTGTGACTGGCTTTTTTCACTCAACACCATACTCTTGAGATTCATCCAAGTTGTTGCGTGTATCAGTAGTTTATTGTTTTTTATTTCTAAGCAGTATCCATGGTGTGGATGTACCACAATTTCTCTAATGAGTCACCTACTGAAGGACTTTTTAGATGTCTCCAGTTTCTGATTATTACAAATAAAGCTGCTATGAACAACTATGTTTATGTCTTTATATAGACGTAAGTTTCCTTTTCTCTGAGGTAAATGTCTACTAGTAAAATTTTGGGGTTGTATGGTAAGTACATGCATAGTTTTTAAAAACTTTCAAACTGTTTTCCAAAGTGGTGGCTATAACATTATATACTCCCACCGGCAATGTATCAGTGATCCAATTTCTCCACATTCTCCCTGGTATTTGGTACTTGTAACTATTTCTATTTTAATTTTTGTAATAGGTGTGTGGTGACATCTTATAGTCTTAATTTGCCTTCTTCCTAATAGCTAGAAAGGTCACATACATTTGTCAACTGTATATCCTCTTCAGTGAAATAAATCTTCTTGTTTTTGGCCCATTTTGTATGTATGTTGTCTTTCTAGTTAAGTTTTGAGTTATTTTAACTCTAGATTTGAGTCCTTTGTCAGATTATGTGGTCTACAAACATTAATGCCAATGAGTAGTTTTTGTTTTTCACCCTCTTAATAAAGTCTCTCAGAGAGCACAAGTTTATGATTTTAATATAGTCTAATTTATATTTTTTATGGACTGTGCTTTTGATGCCATGCTTAAAAACTCACTATGCCTCAGGTTCACAGACTTTGTCAGATGTTACCTTCTAAAAGTTTTATAATTTTACTTTTTGTGTTTATATCTAGGATCCATTCTTTGGTAAAAAGGTGTGAGGTTTAGATTATGGTTCTTTTTCTTTCTTTCCTATAGATATCCAATTATTTCAACTCCATTTGTTGAAAATACTAGCCTTTTTCCACTTCATTGCTTTTGCACCTTGGTCAAAAATTAGCAGGAAATGCTTTAATGGGGCTATGTCTGGGTTTTCTATTCTATTCCAAAGACCTATGTGTCTATTCCTCCACCAATACAACATAGCCTTGATTGCTGTAACTACATAATGTCTTGAAACTGATAAATTGATAACTTCAATTTTAACTTTCTCTTTCAAACTTATTTTAGCTACCCTAGTTTCTTTGTCTTCCTGTATAAATTTTAGAATAACTTTTTTCTACATCTACAATGAATATTATTCCGATTTTTGGCAGGAATTATGTTAAGCTGGTATATCAATTTGGGGAGATCTTCAGATCTTTATATATTGAGTATTCCAATCCATGAACACAGCAAAGTTCTTCATTTATTTAGATCTTCTTTAATTTTTTTATCATCACATTTGATAGTTATCAGTGCGCAAGTCATGTTTATTACACATTTCATTTTGGGGGGCAACTGTAAATGATACTATATTTTTTATTTCAGTTTCCACATGTTCACTCTTAGAATATAAAAATACAGTTGCTGTGTTTATGATATATCCTGTGACCTTGTATTTGAATCCTCTGGATTTTCTACGTAGAAAATCATGTCATCTACAAATAGAAACATTGTATTTCTTTTTTCTGACCTATATGCCTTTTATTGCCTTTTCTTGCTTTATTGTCCTGGCTAGAACTTCCAGTAATATGTTGAATAGCAGTGTTGAAAGCA
This sequence comes from Mirounga angustirostris, assembly GCF_029215605.1. Taxonomy (NCBI): domain Eukaryota; kingdom Metazoa; phylum Chordata; class Mammalia; order Carnivora; family Phocidae; genus Mirounga; species Mirounga angustirostris. Next base: position 118,357,396 of record NW_026991715.1, on the reverse strand, counting down.
CACATCCATGTCTTATTCCCAGTCTTCAGGGAAAGCACGGAGTCTTTCACCACTAAGTATAAATGTTAGTTTTAATTTCTTTATGCTTTTATTAAGAAAGTTCTCCTCTCTTACTCTGCTGAGACTTTTTATCACGAATGGGTGATGAAGGTTGCCAAATGCTCTTACATATCATGTGATGCATCTTTAGCCTGTTAATATGGATTACATTGATTGATTTTCAAATACTGAATCATATTTGCATCTATGAAATGAAATTCATTTGGTCATGGTGCTTAATTCTTTTTACATGCTGCTGAATTCTATTTGCTAATATTGTGTTAAGTTTTACATCTATGTTTTTGAGGAATATTGATCTGTAATTTTCTTTCTGTGGTACTATATTTAGATTTGGTATCAGGATAATACTAGCTTCATAAAATGAAAATTATTCCCTCTTCTTTAAGTTTTTGGAAAAGATTGGATAGAATAGGTGTTAATTCTACTTTAAATGTTTGGTAGAATTTTACAGGGAAATCATCAAGGCCTGGAGATTTATTTTTTAAGAGGTTTAAAGAGTACAAAATATTCTGAGGTTGTATGGTGGCGTCTAAAAGATGTTTATATGTTTGAAAAACAAATACATCTTCTATTGTCTTCTATTTTCAAGCTATTTTGCCACACGCTCAGACCACTTCGGAAACCATTTTCTATCAATATAGGACAAGGTTGGAATAACCAGAAAGTTAACAGACAGAGATTCAGTCATGATGATGTTTTGTTTGTTTACAGATTTTGTATTTATAACACAGAGTACAGCTCTAGGTGAGCTGAAGAGAGACACAGAGACAAAGAGAGACAGAGAGAGATAGAAACTCTACTAGGAAAAAGCAAATCTTGGTGATTTGCTTTTATAAGTATTATAAAAGTAAACTAGTATTATAAAAGTAAACTACTAGTATTATAAAAGTAAACTAGCCTATAATAAATAATTTTAACTAAAATTTTTAAACATAAGCATAGTTTAAAAAACTTTAGATAAATAAATTTTAGCACATGTTTATAATTGAGTACTCTATTAGCTATGACTATGCCATCCAAAAAACTTTTATAAAAACAAGATGAAATATTTTTAATTAAATATAAGCACAGTATATGGAATCTTAAAAAAGCAATAATACTTGCACACCATCCATTAGGTAATGTTCTTTCAAGTATTTTTTTTAAAGTTTATTTATTTTTTTAAGCTCTATATCCAACATGGGGCTCGAACTCACAACCCTGAGATCAAGAGTCTGATGCTCTTCCAACGGAGCTAGCCAGGTGCCCCTCAGGGATATTTCTGGTAGAAAAAAACTTATTATTATGCTTTTCCCGAAAGAATAAAAAGTAAACTTAGTTAAAATGATCTATAGGCACATACTTTCAACTCACCATTTCTCAGTGGAACAATTCTGCTTAGTTAACTGTTTTAAAGAGATTAACAATTTCAAGCAAAATAAGGATTCTACTTAAAAGTGTTTTACAAAAATAGCTGTTCCCCAATGCAATTATTATATGAAATGTAGAGGAAAAAACAAGCAGTCCTACTAAATTTTAATAATAGTGCTCTCTCTGGCTTCAAAACAAGTTTAAAACCATGGCCCAGCATAGCTGAGGACAGCTGACGCAGTATATATAAGAATATCCCTGAGCTCATAGTGCACTTAATCACAGGTGACAAAGGAACTCAAAGTGGAAATGTGAGTCCTGCCGTTCAAAACAACCATGGTGTTAGAAGAATACAGCATGCTTCTATCAGCCCTACACATATAAAAGCATAAAAGGAAGATACCGGAAATAGATTCATCTCAATTTGTGCAAGTTGACAAATTCTATAGCAAAATGCCAACTAAGCCAACGTAAATTGTGTTTGGTGGGGCCCGAGGAGGGTGGAGGACTTCATGGCTGACATCTTCAAGTATCTACCAAGGGGATAAGAATGCGAATAAGCATAAACTGTTATTTGTAATGTATTTAACTTAGTTTATTTTTCATTTCTAACATCTGTGGTGTCAGGATAGCTGAGTAGTCCAAGCACCATATTCTGATAAGACTTACTGAAAAGAAATAATGTGACAGGAATGTGTAAAAGGAATTATTTCCTGGTTTAGAGAGAGGAAGCAGAAAACGGATAAATGGGAAGTACTTCTAGGCACTTCTAAGAATCCCTTCTTTTCACACAAGAAGTCTAAACAACAGAATTCCCTGGGGATAATAATTGAGCCAGTTTTACCTAGTATTTTATAAAGATCTCCAATTCTTCCAAATAATATTAAACTTTCCAGGCAATCAAATGCCACACTCATGGGATTAGCATGCGGATTAATGTAAAAAATTCTGAGTGGGTACAAAAATAGTAGCTGATTTTCAATCTTTTATGTTTGACATATTTATTCCAAAATCTACTTACAACAAATTGGGTTCCAAAGAAAGACTAAACCAAAGAACTACATTTTGAAGTTCAGAGTGTTGACTAAAAACATCAGAGTAGAAGCGTTTCCTAAATGCCTACAGTGGAAAATCAGTAATGCTAGCTACAGTAAACAAGTTTGTTAGAAGAAAAACAAAACTGCTAATGTACCCATTGTACGAAGCCAATATTTGTTCATGCTTGGAAATCTCTGTACAGTTCTGGCTACTGATCCTCAAAAAAGCCAAGCTTTTCAAGGAACAGTCCTATTTTATCTAGTTCCCTGACATACTACATCTATTCATTCATTTTGTCCCTGAAAGGAAGAAAATAGTAGAGCTAGAGTCAAATCAAGCATATATTGCACCACAGAAGTATATGAAGTGAGTTTCACTTAAAGAAAAAAAAGTTAAAGTCACCTAAGAAATGGTGTGTGTTGTTGCTGTTGCTCTCACTGCCGGTGGTAGTAGTGGTGTTTGGCTTGGTTCGGCCTTTTTTTTATTCATCCTTTTATGGAATCTTACCACCCAAGTAGGTGACAAGGAAAAACAGTATTTACCTTTGGGGAAAATAATTCTGAGGTAACATCTTCCTGATGAAGACTCTCCTGCTCCGTGAACGATCCCACTCTGCTCATGAGAAGACATGAGTGACCGATAAGACCAGCTCCCCACTAGACCTTAGGTACAAATTCATTTCCATTTCTCTTGGCACATTATTACTTGGCTTCACTTCTATTTGTCTCTTCTGCCTGTTATTACCAAGTGTGAGATTAAGGGTCTGAGTGGAAGGAAAAGAAGCCTGGAACCCTGATTCTATATTTCAGGTAGGATTAAGACTTAGGATGGAAAGAGAAATCAGTTTACCACACAGAGATTGGAAGCCAAATCTCAAGCTAGTAATTCAGTAATGTTTCTGGCTTTTTCTACTCACATCTCTCCTCTGTGACACCGAGGCAGCTATAAGCTATCTGAAATATAGTTTCACGTCCTTAGGAATAAGAAAAAGACAAATGAAAAGAACTTCTCTGCTGCAAAAGACAATCTAAGATGAAATGACAGAAGACTTTATAATTGTACTAGTTCTGATGTGGTCAATATAAAACACTAAAGGGAAAAGCTCAACCTCTAGTAGGTTTTGAAAGCCAAAATAGCTTTAAGCAATAAGAGTCATATCAGTATTAGTTAATTTTATTTTATTCCAAGGCAAGATCTGAGGGTGTTACTGTCAAGAGAGTCAGCATCTAACTAAAGAGAGCTGTTTAGTGACTGTGGTTCACTTTATTGCCAGTTAAGCAGCCAGTGGCCATGCTGTAATTAGGATCTTGACTGACCACCCCTGGACAGGAAATGATCAGGTTGGAAATTGGTGAAGTCAATACAGGAAATCCACCCTTGCTTTCAAAAATAATTCAATCAATTATAATTGTTCCACATTCTCATCTCATCACTCATATCACTTATACTGGAAACTTCCTAAACTCTGAGGCAAAAATAAATAATTTATAATGTTGGAAATACTGAACATTTTTTTGATGATTCTTAAACTCAAGAAGCTACAACTTGGATGAGGAGACAAGATTAACAGGCATGAAATAGGAGTAAATAAAATGCAAAACGGTTCTGCTCTGATATAGAACTGGTAAAAGCCAGCTGGCCAGTCCATGCTGCTGCAAAGACTTGACTATGAATAGAGGAGTAGAAAAGGGAAAAAAAAATGTGGATTTCTTAAAGTCAACAACATTTGACTATAAAACACATTATCTAATAATAGTTATTAATCAGGACTTTTTACATATATCAGAGGTATACTGTGGTATCTTATGTAAAGGCTGTCAAATAAAGGCTGAACCATCAAACCATGGCAATTGCAGAGGGGAGGTGCATTGGAGGCTTAGGGAAAATAGAAAACATGGCTCAGTTATCATTGCTTTTTTGTCCTTGGAATAATGAAGATCAAGCCTCTTAGCAGGTTTGATGATTATAATACAAAAGTGTCTATATTTGCTATACTGTGCGATGTATCTCTGAGACTTATTTAGTACTATTTGTAGGTTTGTACCGTTGAACAACATCTGATAGAGGACCTACCTAACTATGGCTACAATGGCAATCCTATAATAATATATAAATGTATCAAATCAACATATCATACACCTTAAATTAACACAATGTTATGTGTCAAATATATTTGAATCAGCAAAGAAAACAGAACTCAAGTGCCACCAATAGTCAGTTTCTCCCTCTCTCCTTCCCTCCCTCTCTCTCTCTCTCTTCTCAGCTCCCCAGCTGTTGTTAGAAAAAGGAATTCAGGACCAAATTGGACTAACTTAACCTGATCTGAGTCAGATTAGAGGAGCAAATAAAAATAACACTCCCGTGTACATGGAGGGACATATAAAATGCCATCCTATGAAGTAGGTTCCAAAATAAAAAAAGGCCATTCAAAGAGAAAGTTAAGGATTCTCAGTAAATAAAACAATATAATGTCCACCTTTGGGGAATAACAAAATCTACCAAATTAAACATTCCAATCAATTGTATAGCATACTTTAGATGTCAGAAAATATTAAAATGTCCAAAATACATACATCTTAGATTTTAACCAACTGAGCCATCCAGGCATCCTTTTTTTTTTTTTAAGATTTTATTTATTTGAGAGAATACAACCTAGATTTGAAAAGATATATTCACACTAAAGTTTGAGAAGCACTGAGAGTATTCAGAAACAAAAAAAGAAGAAATAACACTTTAACTGCAGGGTGCCTGGGTGGCTCAGTTGGTTAAGCGACTGCCTTCGGCTCAGGTCATGATCCTGGAGTCCCTGGATCGAGTCCCTCATCGGGCTCCCTGCTAGGCAGGGAGTCTGCTTCTCCCTCTGACCCTAACCCCTCTCATGTGCTCTCTCTCATTCTCTCTCTCTCAAATAAATAAATAAAATCTTTAAAAAAAAAAACAAAAAGACTTAAACTGTAACACGTGAAAGATGGTACAATTTGCCTTTGAGCTAAAAGAATAGGTAAATCCAATAAAGAAAAAAAAGTACAGAAAGCAGTATATTTTATTCAAAGGGCACTGAAGGAAACTTTCAGAATAAATCTGTTGCTCCTCTTTTTTTTTTTTTTTTTTTAGCTGATAATGTGCTTCATAGCTAAGAGTAACCCCCAATGGAAATTAGAGGTAGTAAATTTGGAATTGGAAAATGTGCTGACTCTATTGTTTACTTGTTTTGTGTACTAATTAGTTAGCTAATTTCTTGGGTTGTCAAAACTGATTACTGAAAAAGTACTACCCATTACTTGAGTGACATTGAAATAAAAACTGATATAATTATCAAAGTGGATCAGAGTACTAATACTGAAAGAGAATAATACATCTCAAAAACTGCCGAAAGAATAGAATGAGTGACAGAAACAGAAAACTGCCATATATTAAGCTGGGTTTTTTTCCTCCTAAACATTAGAAATGTTAAGTATCCTCAAATATAGCACCTTCTTAGGTGGGAATTTTCCAAGAAATATTCAGTTTGTTCGTGTAAAATCAGTGCAGATGTCAAACATCTGATGGTGGAAAAGCAAGATTATATTTAGCTTTAACTCAGATGTTTTTGGAGAACTGGATTTATGTTTACTTACAAAGACATATGTTCACTTTGAATGTTAGTGTGTTGATGAGAAGAGAAGAGGAATATTTTAAGGTAACAATCATAAATGCAACAGGAATTGAAAACAAATAACATTTGTTGCTAAAATCCCAAAGATTATTCAATCCAAACAAGCTAATATGCATGGAACTATATATTACTCAATAGTTTAACTGCCTCTAGAAAAACTGAGAATATATAAAATAAAATACATCTCTTAGGGGCACCGAAGGTGGCTGATTCAGTTAAGCTTCTGACTTTAGCTCAGGTCAAGATCTCTCTCCTCAGCAGGGAGTCAGCTTCTCCCTCTCTCCCAACCTTTCCCCCTTCCCCTGCTCCTCCCTCTGCTTGTGCGTGCTTGCGAGCTCTCTCTCTCTCTCATAAATAAATAAAACCTTAAAAAAATACATCTCTTAGTTTTACCAAGATAGTCTAATATAAAATAGTGTAGAAATAAGCTTAATTGACTTTAATTCAGAATATATATTTCTGCATTGTACATCTAACTAGACCATTTATGTATCATTCAATCTGTCACAAAAATTATTTTCATTCCTATTTAGTTCCCAGCTAGCCAGTGAGTAAACTACATTAGCATGTCAAAAGTTGACATTTTCAAAATAAGTTCCTTATTATAATGAAAAACTGAACTTATATGATAAACATAAAACTTTCTTGTTGCAATTTCAAGACTGCTGAAAAAACTGCCATTTCCCCAAATCAATCTCTACATGTTTGTTGGTATCTATACTTCCTAGATAGGAGTTTATATCCTTCAGCTCAGGATTTTGATACCATTAGAATTAAAACCCACTTGGAAAGGGGAATATTTTGAGAAATTATCAGGTAAATATCCTTTCGGATTAGAATAACTATTATCAAAAACTCAAAAGATAACAAGTGTTGACGAGGATATGGAGAATGGGAACACTTATACACGGCTGGTAGGAACGTAAATGGGCATAGTCATTATGTGACACAGTATGGAGGTTCCTCAAAAAATTTAAAAGTAAAACTACCATGTGATCCAGCAATCCCATTTCTGGTTATACATCCAAAGGAAATGAAATCTGTATCTTCAAGAGCTCTATGTACTCCTATATTCACTGCGGTATTTTTCAAAATAACCAAGATATGGAAACAACCCAAATGTCCATGAATGATGAAGAAAATTTGGTGTGTGTGTATATATATATACATATATGTATGTATGTATGTATGTATTTATTTGTTTATTTATTTATTTATTTATAATGGAATATTATTCAGCCTTTAAAAAGAAGGAAATCCTGCCATCTGCAACAACATGGGTGAACTTAACGACATTACGCCAAATGAAAGTAAGCCAGACATAGAAAGATAAATACCTCATGATCTCACTTATATGTGGAATCTAAAATAGTTCAACTCAGAGAGAAGAATGGTGGTTGGTGGGGTGGGGGAGTAGGTGGAATGAGGAGATATTGGTCAAAGGGTAAAAAGTTTCAGTTATCCAAGATGAATGAGCTCTGGAGATCTAATATACAGCATCGTGACTACAGTTATTAGTATTGTATAACTGAAATTCATTAAAAAGATAGATCTCAAATCTTCTCTACACACACACACACACACAGAGGCAACTATGTAGAAGTGATGTTATTTAGCTTGGTTGTAGTTCTTTTCACAATGTATAAATACATAAAAACATCAAGTGGCACATCTTAAGTCTACACAATTTTTATATGTCAAACGTATCTAAATAAATTTATTTTAGAAAAAATACTATAATTTGAATGGGAAATAGCATGAAGATTCTGGGATGTAATATGGAAAGAAGGAAAGCTTGGGCAGGAATGAGGAATAACTTCTGAGAGGACGTCCAAAGCCTCATTCAATACCCACATGGGACTTTGATGAATCTTAGGAAACAAGTTGAGAAAAATAAAGCAAGTTGCCAAAGACTAAGGGTATTTACAAGTTTTAAAGATGTGTTTATTTATTTATTTATTTGAGAGAGAGAGTGCATGTGAGTGGAAGGGCAGAGGGAGAGGGAGACGCAGACCCCACTGAGTGGAGAGCCCAATGCAGGGCTCGATTTCATGACCCTGAGATCATGACCTGAGCCAAAATCAAGAGCCGGATGCTCAACCGACTGAGACACCAGGTGCCTGTAGGGGTATGTTACAAGTTTTAAAACAGTCGGAACAATCACACTTAAATGATACATTGTTTAGGACTATGCATCTGTGGTAAAAGTATTTTCAGAAGAAAAAAATAAATAAAATTTAGATTTGTGGTTATCTGAAGGAAGCTGGCAGAGCCCATAGGTAGTGTTAATGTTATGGCCAATGTAATTAATCTTAAATTGGAAGATGGATTCCCAGGTGTTTAATTTCATTCTTCATAATTTACATATCTGTTCCATACACTCTTTCATATGCATCAAAAATTATTAACATTTGAAAGGAGCATACAAGGCAAATACTGTCATGTTCATCCATCGCTGAGGACTGGTGCGGGTTAAAGAAGGCTAATTGTATGTATAGGTACTGAAAAGAAGTCACATACTATCTTGACTGTTTCCCCCCCCATGAATAAATCAGTTCCTGGGCTGCATGCACGGGGACAAGAGATGGTGCCACAACAAGGCTGGGAAAGCTGTCTGGAAAATAAGCATGATAAGAACTCTGAGCTGAGCTCTCTGACCCACCAACAACAGAAACAGATGAACAAGCTAAAGCTGGACATACAGATTTAGTTGAAAGGCACAACTCATCCTGGTGAACAATGGTAGAGCAAGGCAGTAGTTAATTCAAGTAAACAGTCAAGTTGCGAAAAGAAATATATATATGCAATTTCAAAAGCTAAAAAAGTCAATCTGTCAATGGAATGACAAGATAAACCACAGACTGGGAGAAAATACTGACAAAAGAATGATATAGGACTATTATCCAAAATATACAAAGAACTTGTAAAACTCAGCAGTAAGAAAATGAATCACCCAATTTTAAAAATGGGCAAAAGATCTGACCAGACAACTCACCAAAGAAGATAGATAGTTGGTAAATAAGCATATGAAAAGATGTCCAACATCACATGTCATTTAAAAATTGCAAATTAAAACAATGAGATAACACTACACACCTATTTGAAAGGCAAAAATCCAAAATATTGACAATTTCAAATGTTAGTGAGGATGTGAAACGACAAGAAGTCTCACTCATTGCTGGTAGGAATGCAAATGATTCAGCTACTTTGGAAAACAGTGTGGCCATTTCTAACAAAACTAAATATACTCATATAAGATATAGAAATCACACTCCTTGGTACTTAAACAAATGAGTTGAGAACTTATGTCTACACAAAAACCTGCACATAGATGTTTATAGCACCTTTATTCATAATTGCCAAAACTTGAAAGCAATCAAGAAGTCTTTAAGTGGGAGAATGGATAAACTGTGATACATCCAGACAATGGATGTATGGAATAATAGAATGCAATATTATATTGGAATATTATTTAATGCTAAAAAGCAATGAGCTATGAAGTCATGAAAAGACATAGAGGAAATTTTAATGCATATTACTAAGTAAAAGAAGTCAATCTGAAAATACAACACAATGCATTAATCCAACTATATAACATTCTGGGAAAGGCAAAACTATAGAGATGGTAAAGAGATCAGTGGGTGCCAGGAGTTGGCAGGAAGGGCGGGGGGGATGAATTGGCAGAACACAGGGAATTTTTAGGGCAGTGAAATGACTTTGTATGATACTCTAATGGTAGATACATGTCATTATACATTTGTCAAAACCCATGTGAGGGCGCCTGAGTGGCTCAGTCAGTTAAGCGTCTGCCTTTGGCTCAGGTCATGATACCAAGGTCCTGGGACTGAGTCCCATATCAGGCTTCCTGCTCCACAGGGAGTCAGCTTCTCCTCTGCCCTCCCCCCCACTCATTTTCTCTCTCTCCCCCCTCTCTCTCTCATAAATAAAATCTTTAAAAAAAAAAATGTGATGTGGTTACACCAAGAGTGAACCCTAATATAATGTGTGGACTTTAGTTGATAAAAATATGTTGATGTAAGCTCATCAACTGTAATAAATGTACCACTCTCGGAGGCAAGTTGCTAGTAGGGTATGTTGTCTATGTGGAGTCAGGGAGTATATGGAGACTCTCTGTACTTTCCACTCAATTTTGTTGTGACCTAAAACTGCTCTAATAAATTAAATCTTTTTTTTAAATTAACCTGAAAGGCTTAGGAAGTTCTAGGAAATCAGAAAATAGAGAATGAGAGTATGTTTGGCCTCAGAAACACAGAAAGGCAATCTGCACAGAAGATTCAGGTAAAAGTAGGTTTTAATACTAAGTCAACATTTTATCCAGCAGGGAAACAAATTTTAGTCTGTAAAGAACCATAAAGAGCATCTATATGACAAACAGAAAAACAACTGCAAATTAAAAACTATTTTAACATGCAAACTACAAAAGTTACATAATTTCTCCTTATCTTGATCACTAAAACCATGTATTTCCTCTGCTTAAAAAGCTCAACTCACTACAATTTATTAAAACTATCAGGGGCACCTGGGTGGCTCAGTCATTAAGCGTCTGCCTTCGGCTCAGGTCATGATCCCAGGGTCCTGGGATCGAACCCCGCATCGGGCTCCCTGCTCAGCGGGAAGCCTGCTTCTCCCTCTCCCATTTCCCCTGCTTGTGTTCTCTCTCTCACTGTGTCTCTCTCTGTCAAATAAATAAATAAAATCTTTAAAATAAATAAATAAATAAAATAAAACTATCAGTTATGTAATCAGATTTATTCTATGTTTAAAATATAATTCAATAATTAATTGGGCTCAAGTAAAAATTATGTGGGTATAAATAAAGGTAGATGCAGACCCAATGAGCATTTTCCTTTAAAAAAAAAAAAAAAAAGTATCTGGGCTTGAAAAAGTAAGATTCCATAGAATAGTGCTCAGAAATTCAAAGATTTGAATAGCTAGTACTAATTAACCTTTTAATATTGCCATTATAATATGCATTCAAAAGCAGCATCTACTGGATTTGAGCAGTTTGTTAGAGGAGTATGAGAACAAATGTCAAACCCCTTCCAGGATAGGGCAATTCTTGTGATCAGGTTCATCTCAGAGATCTTAATTGCTGCAGGTTTGCTCTGAATGAGAATGAACCTTCCAATATAGAATTTTGGATACCCTGTCAGTATAAGAGAGTAGACTTGCTACAGTCAGACCAACAACAGAAAGTATCAGGAAAGTTCTTTTCAAATGATGATTTGAATATAAAATTATGGGATACCACTTGCTTCATAGCTTTACCTGCTTGATGACAGATCATCAGCCTTAAGAAAGACCGAAACACTGTCTTTTATAAGAGGTCACATTTGAGCATGACATTGTTTTTCAGAATTGCTTTGTGGCCCCATATCTTTGCATAATTGCCAAAACTTGAAAGCAACCAAGAAGTCTTTAAGTAGCAGAATGGATAAACTGTGATACATCCAGACAACGGAATATTATTTAAAGCTAAAAAGAAATGAGCTATCAGGAGCGCCTGGGTGGTTCAGTCCTTAAGCGTCTGCCTTCAGCTCAGGTCATGATCCCAGGGTCCTGGGATCCAGCCCCCGCATCGGGCTCCCTGCTCCGCGGGAAGCCTGCTTCTCCCTCTCCCACTCCCCCTGCTTGTGTTCCCTCTCTCGCTGTGTCTCTCTCTGTCAAATAAGTACATAAAATCTTTAAAAAAAAAGAAATGAGCTATCAAGTCATGAAAAGACATGGAGGAAACTTTGAGCTCTTCCCCAAAAGCGTCTCTGCTTCTGCTGCTTACTTACTCCGTGGGTCTATTTAAAATCTCCTGGAAAATCAGTAAGCCTTTGATTTTCTTTATCGGGTCTTCCTGGTAGACTAAGAAATGTACTGGTATTTGCAAATAACCCAATCAAGGATTACAATAAAGTGTTTATTTTGAATAGAGGTTTGCTGTAACATTCTATGCTTTTATAATTGCCATGTTTACCCTCAGTTATCAAAACCAGAGGACCGAACATGAAAGAATATGCTGCTACCAACTGAGGCAGCACTGTGCTCAGCAACACAGTCCACAGAGCCAACTTCTGCTCTTGTTGCGGACAGTTTCTACCTGAAAAAAAGATAGTAAGTATACTGTCCGTCTTTTGACTTTTATAAAAATATCACCATTTGTTAAAATAGCAATATTTTAGCAACACTCTCAAAAGCAGTCTAAAATACGATACTTCAAGAGCCAAGATGAAGGAAACAATTGCAACTGGCTGTCTGTAGGAGCTGTTTAGACAATATTAATCACAGCTGTAGTAAGTGGCTGTCTCAGTTCTTGACTCTAAATCTACGCTTTTGGCCAACATAGGGACTCGGTCCGAGAAATCCTCTTCTTCACAGCCTGTGGCTGCAGGTCTTACTTTCCTCAAACACATTTTCCCCCTTTCCAAAATGAAACAATTTGAATGAGACACTAATACATATGCATGCAAGGCCACAAAGAGCATAAAACCTGTCATGATTAATTCTCTCAGTAACTACACTCTTTCTCCATAGACTTTATTCTTTTACAACAATGAAGTAACCAATGCTTAAGTCAAGGCAGATAGAGTAATGGTCACTCCACTCATACTGTGGAGTATGGTTTGGACTAAAATACATATCCTAGGATAGAAATCATCCAGGAAACTTGCAATAAGTGAATGAGTGAACTATTTGCTTTTTTTTTTAATTTTATTTATTTATTTTAGAGAGCAAGAGAGAGCATGTGCAGGGGAGGGGCAGAGGGATGAACTATGTTTTTTATAGAGCTAGGTTCTTAAATGGTGAGATTACAGGTGGTGTAAATATCACTGCAAAACTGTAGTATGTCCATTCTCCTAACAATGAGTCAGTGGTCTTTTCCAGCCTGTGTGGTGTGCTAGACCAGCGCTTTTTGAATACTAATGTGCATGTATAAGGTCCTAGATGATTTTAACTGCCCCTGGCTATTTCAACAACTGCGACTGGAGATTTCAATATGCCACTCTCAATAAGTGATAGAATAACTAAATAGAACATCAGTAAAGGTGACTTGAACAATTCTATCAAACAAATAAACATACTGGAATTTATGGGACACAACACCTAGTGACTGTAGACTACACATTCTTTTCAGGTACATACAAAACAGTCCCTAATACAGACATAACTGGGCTATAAAATAAGCTTCAATGAATTTCAAAAAACTGAAATAATATGAATCAAGCTTCTGATCAAAACAGGATTCAATTAGAGCCTCACAAAAGAAAATGTGCAAAATCAGAAATACTTGGCAATGAAACAGCAGACTTCTAACTAGCCCACTGCCAAAAAAATTGCAAAGAAATTTTAAAATATTTTGAACTGAATGAAAATAAAACCAAACATATCAAAATTTATGGGATGCAACTAAAGAGGTGTTTACAGGGAAATTTACAGTTTGAAACACCTATATCAGAAAGAAAATTTCCAAATATTAATCTCATTTTCCACCTTAAGAAAACAGGCTCAAGGGAAATTTGGGGGGTGATGAAAATGCTTTAAAACTGGATGTTGATGGGGCTCAGTTGGTTAAGCGTCTACCTTCGGCTCAGGTCATGATCTCAGGGTGCTGGGCTCGAGTCCTGCATCAGCATCATCGGCTCCCCGCTCTGTAGGGAGTCTGCTTCTCCCTCTGCCTGCCGCTCTCCCCTGCTTGTATGCTCTCTCTCCTCCCGCTCTCTGTCAAATAAATAAATATCTTTAAAAAAAAAAAAAAAAACTTTAAAAAATAAATAAATAAAACAGGATGCTGGTGATTTCTGTACAACTCTAAAAATTTGCTAAAAATCATCGACTTGTATATTTAAAATGGGGGATTTTTATGGTATGTAAACTATTGTTCAATAAAGCTGTTAAAATACTTCTCTGCTGGAAAGAGAAGCACTGAGGTATTGATGTATGAATACGAAGCCATCTTAGATGTCCAGCCCAGCCATCAGATGACTCCAGCCCAGCTGCCAAGACTGCTAATACATGACTATCTCAAGAATAGAACTTATGACATTGAGACAGTTTGTTAAGCAGCAGTGGATAAGCAGAGCAAGGTATCTTAGGTTCTAAGATTCTGAGTGTGTCCACACCCTCCGTAGTCAGTCATGTGGTAGCAAGTCTCACCACTCAGCATTTTTCGCTCTATCTCATTTTTCTTTTCTCCCTTTCCTTTCTCTCTGCCTTAACTGCAACATCATCATTGTAATGAGGTATCATTTTCCGGTACAATCCATTCTGTTGCTGACTCTATAGTGAATCAGAAGTCTAAAAAATGTAACTACAGACTGCATGATACACTCTTTTGAAAAACACATATCCAATACCATATTTCTCTTA